>NW_022145612.1:47876765-49076765 GCF_000002235.5 Strongylocentrotus purpuratus
CCCCCCCCCCTCTCATTCTCCGGCTGGCTGAGTCGATGTGAAATTTCGGCACGATTTTCAAATTTTAACCCCCCCCCCCCCTCGAAAAATTCCTTCATACGCCCCTGTCATGTAGATCCTCAAGTAGAGCTCATCAATACATAGACTATTATATTCAG
Organism: Strongylocentrotus purpuratus; assembly: GCF_000002235.5. NCBI lineage: Eukaryota > Metazoa > Echinodermata > Echinoidea > Camarodonta > Strongylocentrotidae > Strongylocentrotus > Strongylocentrotus purpuratus. The sequence continues at coordinate 47,876,924 of NW_022145612.1, forward strand.
ATCAAGATAGACACAAGGCAATCAGTCTACTTAAAATGCACACACATTTAAACATACGGGACTAGATCTAGAGGTCTAGGCCTACATTTAGTAAAGCTTGACCCGGCCCACTCTCATGCATTACGTCGTATTATCAGCTTTATTCGTCATAAAAATGAATAATAAACACAAACTTTGGTTTCTTACCGTACAAACGATACTGGAGTGAAAGAAAATCACTGCAGAATAGCGGATTATGTACAAGATTAAGATGTTGCTTCGATAAGAATCCCGTTGTTTGCAAACGGGACAGCTGATCACGGCGAAGGTAAAAATGTACTAGAATTATGTCCCGGCATGCTTTGCGATGAAACAACCGTGAAGACACGGATAATTATCTGGCGGCCGCCAGATAATTATCTGGCGGCCGCCAGATAATTAACTGGCGGCCGCCAGATAATTAAGTGGCGGCCGCCAGATAATTAAGTGGCGGCCGCCAGATAATTAACTGGCGGCCGCCAGATAATTTCTCTTAAATTTATTTCGTAGGTGGCACTAATGGGCTTCCGTAATATTGTACGTTATGTGATTGAATCAAGGTTCGTAAGCTTTCTTCGTCGTATTAGCGGTCTAATTGATCACTCCATATAGTACGTTTCATGACAATTAAGATGGCTGTTTCTAAGCCAATTGGAGATGTTATCGCAGAAGAACTTGAATGTAGCATATGTCTTGATAGACTCGAGTCTCCTCGCATGCTGATGTGTCTCCACAGTTTTTGTGAGCATTGCCTGGAGGGATTGGCTGACCTAAGTTTGGATGGATTCATGAATTGTCCTACTTGTCGCAAACGTACGATTATTCCTAAAGTTGGGATCACCGGGTTCGATCCGGACTTTCGCGCTAATAAACTTCTTCAAGCACTCAAAGACAGTACAAGTAAGTCTGGGGAAACAATACAACAGAGTTGTTCTTTGTGTACATCGTCCAAAGCTTGTTTGTTCTGTGACGAATGTGATTTAAAGATGTGCCGAGGGTGTGCCGAGTTTCATCTAAAGATGCCGACGTGCCGAAATCACCAGACAGTTCCTTTGACGGATGTCTCCAGTGAACGCGTGTCCGTAGAAAAGAGCATAGTTATTCGTAGATGTCCTCGACATGATGAACGGTTCAAGTTTTATTGTAAGACATGCAAAGCTTGCATTTGTGCCGACTGCACTGTTCTTGATCACTCCAAGGTTGATGGTCATGAATGCGTGTACCTGAAAGAAATCGTGCAACAACAACGTCGCGATGTAGCCAAACTGGTCACACAGGTTGATATGAAAGCCAAAGATCTGGATTCGTTTTTCTCCAAGATAGTTGCTACAAAGCAAGTACTATATCAGAAAAGTAGTGACATTGCCAAAGAAATCGAAATCGAAGTTGCTAAAATTAAGACAATGCTCCTTGAACAGAGCAAAGACTACGTCGAAAAGAATCAAGACGCTATAAATGATATCGAACAGAGAAACAGATCAGCGAAAATAGCTATCGAGGAGGTCGCAAGAGTTCTTCATCAGGTCTCTTCATCAAAGGATGATCTCGAGGTGGCTGGAATGCACCATAATCTCCTCGAGTCGGTTCGGAAGATGACGGGCATCGAATCAGACGCTACCGCACTTGACAACTTACAAACTGAATTCAAGACCTTGACATTGAAGTGTACTCAAAACAGTTCTTCTCACCATTCGTCAATAAATCTTGTGGAGCAAAAAACGAGTTCTAGAGCGACAGAATGTACCACATGCAACAAGGTATTATGCAGTAGGCAAGAAGGATAATGGTAATCTAAGTGTAGTCTATGCGACAGACAGTGGGCAGATGTCGTGTCATAATGTCCAAAAGGAGCCAAGGCCAGAAATACATGCAGCGTACGTTCAACAAACTATGAATTTTCGTATGAGAGAAGCGTGTCCCAAACCAAATGTATATGGTATGGAAGCTACTTATGGAGCTAATCTAATATCGTCCGCAGTAGGCCAACGTTGTTTCCCCCCTTCTGACAGAACCTTTTGCCCGTATGATATTCTACCAAATGGACAAATATGCTGTTTAGAGGGAGATAAACTGTTCAAAGGGTCGACGTCGATTGCTCTCAATACTCTTCGTTATCCTCAACAGAGGGAAGTCACAAGACACAATGACAAGATTCATCAAGGACACTCTATGGCTGTCAGCACGAAAGGATATGTTTATGTTACGACTGAAGATTTGGATTGCTTGCTTCAAATAGCACCGAACAACGTTGTTTCGCCCAGCCATGGTCCCATTGGCCTCATGATTCCATTGGCGATCACCACCTGCAATACAAGCCCATGCGAAACTATCCTCATCGCTAGCAAACCAGCTTCAGTCTCTCTCATTGACGGCCAACAGAATATTCGATGCATCTTCAGCGATAGGGAAGGAGTCGTCTGGGAGAACGCGGCATTAACATGTAGTCATGAAAGACGAGTTTACCTTCTTTCAAGTCAAGATTCCAAGATTACTCTGCGAATCTTGGACAAAGAAGGGAATCTTCATGAAACGATTTTCAGAGATAGGCCTTTGTCATCACAAAAGCCACCATCACCAGAGCAAACCAACCTATTCAACTTCGGTGGATTTTCAACTCCATATCCATCAATGGTTCAGCATCCGGCTCTACTCCAATATGGACATGGGTTCCAGTCACCTTATGATCTCCAAATGCAGGCAGCACCCACCCATAGGCCACCTGCAACGCAATCAACAAATCCAAGTTCTCCAGCAACCCAGCAGAGATTAGCACCCCGTTTGTCAATTGCTGTGGCGTCGAATGGAGACATTGCTGCAGTTCTAGATGAGAATGAACTTGTTCTGATCACTCTAGAGGAAATCGATGTTTGCAAGGCCTAAAAGTACTGTCATTTCTCAAAAGAAAACATCATAATATGCATAACGTGATAATAATAATAGGCATTTCTATAGCGCCATCTATTCAGATAATTCTATTCCGAGGCACATTTATTATTACCCCGGCTTTAGCCTAGCAGTCGTTTATACAGCGCTCCAGCATTTCAATTTCAATTTCAGGGAATTATTTCCTGCCAGGTACCCATTTACATCACCTGGGTTGAGTGTGGCAAATGTAGATCAATGTCTTGCCAAAGGACATTAGTGCTCGGCGGGACTCGAACCGCGGACCTTGCGATCGACAGTCCGGCGACGTATCCACTCGACCACGACACCTCTTCAGTATAATTTTGCTAACTTAAAAAGGAAGATAGTGATAAATATTTTTAGTTAGTACATACAATTGTCGCCCATTTCATATATTTGTTTATTATGTATATGTGGTGAATATCATTTAAACCTGTCATTTGCCATTACAGATTGTATATTCAAAATACTGATATTTTTTCTTAAATATAAAGTAGGTTCAAAGACTCTCACTTGTTCATACCAACAGGATGGCATTCTTTCAATTTCCAAAGAGAACTCCCCATCAATATTTTGGTATTGTTTGTACCCTGCATAATTAATATTTCAACAAGATTATTTAGCCAATGAAGTAACTTACACATATTTTATTTCTTAACTTTTAGTATTTCAATTTATTGATTATATAAAAAAGATTCCTGTGTCGGTTGATGGAAATTTGAGAAAAATATTGACAAAGGCTTATGGCCGAAAATTCGTGTAATTATGATCTTTCCCTCACGGTTGGTGGTTGTTTTATTTATTCTTACTTTTTATTACGTTTATTTGTATGTATCCTACTTGAATTGTGTTAATTAACAAATATTTTATCAACAATTTCTTGTAGTGTTTCACTCCCGATTCACTGATAGACGGTATGAGTTCTGCTTCTGATGAATTATCGAACTCCATTAAAAAGATAATCGCATTATTATGATAAACTGTGTGTATAGGTAAAATGAAAAGAGTATTGTGCTGAGATCTGTGAATTATGGCTATTCATCGGTTGGCGATGGTTAAGCGGGAGGCTACAATTTGATTAAAAAGAATGTTCGTTCATGTCGTTGAAAACTGAATGTAAAAGAAAATATAAACTAAATAATTATAGCAGAGGTAAACTAAACTGGGACTGAAATTCGGTTTGGAAATTGTTATGCTGCTGTGATGTTTAGCTTACCTCTGACATATCAATTTATCAATCTAGGTATCAAATATGTTAAAGAAATCATGATACACTAAATTGTTCTTATTTGAATTAATTTATGTAGCAATTATTTCCGCATGCATTATACATATGATAACTTTGCCCATTTCTTTGAGTTCGGGAACATCAGCTTGTTTAACCAATCTTGTAACTTAGCTTCAATCTTTTATCATTTGTGTACTCTATCTTTCTATACATCTTCATTTTATTTCACCTGCGTGTACAGATTTCATCTATATTTCTTCATTCTAATTATCAAACTAGAAACCTTCATTTCTTTGGTTTAGAAATCACTGTCTCCATCATTCTTCGTGGGCTACCTACTTCGTTATTGTTGCAATAAACCTGTAAAATTATTTCTGTTTTAACAAATGGCAATTGAGAATGAAACAAAAAAATTCACATGTAAATATTCAAAATATTTGTTCGATTTTCAATATATTTTAAGGCGTTATCAATGTACTATTATGCATTGCACTTTTAACTCTGTAAAATGACCAACTTAAGTTCTTATTTCTATGTTCGATGATAAACCAAACCAAACCAATACAATACCGTGTCCGTATTAAATCATTATAATTGTTGAAACGATATTTTTGAGTTCCTTTTTATGACTCACATTGTATTCTATTTGAAGAATGTATTCATGAATTACTATACATTCATGCCAGTATATCAATTTCACATCGACCTTTACTCTCAAATTAGTTTGATAGATTATTGACCTACTTGCACCTGTATATAGAGGCACAAAGTTAAACATTATAAATAGAATTATGCCCATTTGTTATTGGCTGTTAAAGGGGAATTAACCTCAAACTAAATGATTACTTCAGTTTTTAGGCTATTTAAATCATTATCTGAAAAATATATAACATCATAACATACATTTGTCGAAAGGGAGGACGTAACTCTTTTTCAGAATCCTTCGTCTTTCGCGGCTCGAGAATTTTCAGAACGTCGCCATTGTGTTTGCGCACGGCCCGTTCTATGGCGTATTGCATGGATTCGACTGCTATTGCGTACGTGCGTTTCTCTGCTGTAAAGTGTAAAATGATCATTGCAGATCACATCGTTTTTCCTTTTGTTTTAGAGGAACAATTCGTCGCTGTTTTCACGAAGTGACGGTAGTGAAAAAAAATTGCATTTACTTTGCGTTACCTTTTTCCTCACCAGGCGCGGATCCAGGATTTCTTAGGGGGGGGGGGGGGGGGGGGGGGCCCACTTTTTTTTTTTTGGTCCGAAAAAAAATCGTAACGACTCAGCCAGCCGCTAAATAAAGCGGGGGGGGGGGGGGGGGGGGGGGGGGGGGGGGGGGGGGGAAGAGGACACTTTTTTTTTTTTGGTCACGAAATTTGAAAATTTGACATTTTGTTCCGTTGGGGGGGGGGGGTGAGGTCACCTTTTTAGGTCAGCCATTGGCATATTTTTTAAATTTTTTTAAATCAAATTAAAAAAAAAAAAAAATCACAGAAAAAGGGGGGGGGGGGTTGCTCCAAAATACACACATAAAAAACCGAAGGGGGGGAGGGTCAACCCCCTAACCCCCTCCCCCCCCCCCTTCTGTACGTGCCTACAAGTCTGAAAATAGTTTTCCCCTCCCGCGCAAAGCGCGGAAGCTCTTACGTTTCATTAAATCATTGGAAAATCATTGTACAGTTTTTTACTCTTAATCCTCGTCTTAATTCACCCCCCTCTCCCGCGCAAAGCTCGGAAGCTTTTACGTTTCATTAAATCATTAGAAAAAGAAGACGATTCGTTGTACCGTTCTCGACTCTTAATCCTCATCTGAATTAAGTTTTCCCCTCCTCCCTCCCGCGCGAAGCGCGGAAGCTTGTACGTTTCATTAAAATATTAGAGAAAGAAGACGATTCGTGTACCGTTCTCGAAAAATAATCCTCGTCTGAATATAGCTTTTACGTATCATTAAATCATAAGCGAAATAAGACTATTCGTTGTACCGTTATGACTTTTAATCCTTGTCTAAATTCAGTTTCCCCCCTCCCACGCGAAGCGCGGAAGCTTTTACGTTTCATTAAATCATTAAAGAAAGAAGACGATTCGTTGTACCGTTCTGGACTCTTAATCCTTGTCTAAATTCAGTTTTCCCCCCGCTTCGACGTTTCATTAAATTTTTAGAGAATGAAGACGATTCGTTGTTCCGCTCTCGAAAATAATTTAGTTTCCCCCACCCGCGCGAAGCGCGGAAACTTTTACTTTTCATTAAAGCTTTGACGTTTCATTAATTCACTAGAGAAAGAAGACGATTCGTTGTACCGTTCTCGACTCCTTGTCTGAATTTTAAATATGTTCTTTGTCTATTCCCTTTTCTTCCTACGTCCTCTTCCTTTACACTCCTCTCTTTTTTGGCCGGGGGACCACCCCACCGCCCCCCTGGCTACGCGCCTGCTGTCAGATGAACATAATTATGTTGATACCTTGTCCGCCCCGGAAGCTCAGGGGTTTAAGGTTTTAATTTACGGTCAGATTAGCATTCAGGGGTCCGCCTTAGCGCCCTAGACGGGGTCCAGGGGGCAGAGCCCCGGAAGTTCAGGAGTTTAGGCATTTATACGGTCAGATGAGCATTATTTTGATACCTAATTGTTACAATGGCAGGTCACTAATTGGCTTGGGGTTCAGGAGGCGGAGCCCCGGAATCTCAAGGGTTTTAGGCACTCAATTACGGTCAGATGAGTATCGAGGGGCCCGCCTAAGGGCTCTTGGTTGGGTCCAGGGGGCAGATCCCCAGAAGCTCATGGGTTTTAGGCGTTTAATTACGGTCAGATGAGCATTTTTGATACCTTATTATTTGTGACACTAGCAGGACACTATTTGGCGTGGGGTCCAGGGGGCAGAGCCCCCAGAAATCAGGGTTTTAGGCATTAAATGACCGTCATATGAGCATCTAAGGGCCCGCCTTAGGGCCCTAGGTAGAATCCAGGGGGCAGAGCCCTTAGGATTTTAGGCATTAATTTTAATCATGGTCAGATGAGCATATTTTGATACCCCTTTATAATGTGACACCGGCAGTTAACTATTTTTTCTTTCTCGCTCTCTTTCTTTCTATTTCTCTTTAATATACTTTTTCAAAGAAAGTGTGGGGGAGGGGCTCGAGGATCCCGATCCCCGCCGTTCCGCGGGCCCTGATATGCAGGCATCTCAAGAAGCATTTTCTTGCCTGGCTGTAAATTTAGGAATTTGTCATTTCCAACAAACGCATGAAGTGAGGAAAATTATCTCATTTCAGCATTATTTGTTAACCACCGTTATGGAATTATAAATAAACCACGTTTGAATTCTATTTATCCAACCCCCCCCCTCCCCTATCAGTATGCCAGTGGGCCCCCCCCCCCTCCGATCTACACCTTGTTGGCGGGAAAATTGCAACTGATATCCCCCCTTCTTTTCTTTTCTTCTTCCTATTTTGTCCTTCCCTTTATCTCCTCTTTATCTTTTTTCTTTCCTTTTCCTTCCTTCTCTTTTATTTTTTTATTAGGGGGGGGGGGGAGGCAAGTCCTTCCCCCCGATATCCTTCTTCCCTCTTTTCTTTTCTTCTTCCTCTTCTTTTTTTTCCCCTTTCTCTCCTCTTTCCCTTCTTTTCCTTCTCTCTCTCTCCTTTTTCTTTTCTTTTTTTTTTGCGGGGGGGGGGCCAAGGCACGCTCTGCCCCCCCCCCTGGATCCGCGCCTGTTCCTCACTACCGTCACTTCGTGAAAACAAGGACGAATTATTACAACCAAACACTTGACTTGGCAGTACACGATGTTTGACGTGTATTGCATTTAACGCGAGCGCCGCGCGCTACATCAATTCTCCTTGCGATACGTCATAACCGGAAGTTCTGAAGGAAAATTTCGACAAAATGGCAGCTTCCTTGGGGAACAGACCACGTCGTAAATATTAGGAAATGGGGTCTCTTTATTGTACTTGCAAGACGATATTATGTGGCCTTTTTATTATAAAGCTTTTTATATCAAATGAAACGTTTTTTTACTCTCTATGTTATGATAATGCTTCATAGTCAAGCGGTTAATTCCCCTTTATTGGTACACGACCCTATCACCATTCAAATTGATTTTTAATATACCTCTTTATTAAATATTAGACCTATATATACATATATATATATATATACACATATTTCATTTTATATTTAAACTATAAATAATTATATGTATAATTAAAAGATGCAAACTTAATAGGCTTTTTCATTTTTGGTTTACTGTGCTTTTTGTGAATGCGACCTAGCTTTTCCATGATATTTTATATGTTGTTAGCTGTAGAGCCTTACTCTTTAACCTTCTGAAAGTGACAATTTATTCAGAATATCCCTGAAGAAAGAAAAAAAACTTATAAAAAATATTTTTTTTGTAAACCGCATCCGTTTCACAAAACTTGATATCGATAACAAATTGCAATAAGCTACTAAAATTGATTGGCATTGATTGGCATTGATTGGCTAAAAGAAAATTTGTCATGCAATTCTAGTATTTGTAACAAGTTGTAACAAAACAGATCCCATGTGCCTTTAATTTGGGAGGTTTAAAATTAGAAACTGAGGGGTATTAGCGCTACATTAAATGTATACTACATTCTTATGTTAGATTGGCTTCAGTAAAAGGGGGAGATGTCTAGCGGTGATGTCCGTGGTACTTCCGGTCAGATCTCAGTCACGTCTTTCGGACGGTCCCAGACGTAACTAATCATTCTTATTATAAACGTCTGTAATTTTTTAGATGTCAATCAAAAAAGTGTGATTTTTTTCTTCTTCAAACCTTTAAATCTTCATTAGCGAGTACAGCTCAATCCATCTTTATATGCACTTGATATGTATTCAGAGTAAAATAACTTATAAGAGAACATTTGTTCATATAAACTTCAAGATGGGCTACGACCATGCTGTGGATCATGCAATCAGTTTTTGTTGACCACTCTACGTTATACCTCACGTCGCTTTTCTTTTCACTTTTTAAAAACTCGCGTCGTACCATGGACCTATTACATGGTCGTACCAGTGATGAGAGTTTAATTCTCATCCCCCCTGGTCGTACTAAGCAAGCCGCTATATGGCGCTTCAAGTCGTGTAATATCCATAGTTTCCAACACGGGGGGCTGATACTTCTTGCCTGAATATCCTCGCTGCCCGGATATGAGGTGATGCATGGTTGTCGGAATATAGGTACAGGTGTATATTGAAAATTATCAGAAACTGAAGCCACTCCCTCCCCCTCCCTCCCCCTCCCCCCGACGTGCCCACGGTGAGAACACAGGTTGCATTATGTGCACAGTGTGATATGTCACAATGTAAACTTACACTTCAATTAACTGTTTTACAGTGTCAGGTATCAGTGTGTGTTTAGAAATTAATCATTATGGATGACGTGTATGAATATGAAACCGATCATGTGTCGTTTTACTATGATGGTGTAAGGATATAGAGTGCTTTGTGTCCATAGCCAAGTGTATTATAAAGTAGCATGTGATATTTTGTGTTTACTTTGTAGCATTCTTTATTGCATTCATTCAGTATAAATGAAAAAAAATCATACATCTACATTGATATACAGTGCGTCCCAAAAAAAAACTATACACTTTTGAAATGGCTGCTGAATAAATAATATATGATTCTGGGGGGGAAAGTTTTATATGTATGGAAAGCTCATAAACTCAACTTTTATATGACACCAAAAGGTCAATTCCGTAGGCTCCAAAGGATTTACCTCTCACAAATTGGAAGGCTACTTCCTGCGCAACCTAATTTCCATACCCTTTGCAAAAGTGAGCAGTGTTCACCCAAGCATGAATTATTTTCGGACCTTTTGGTGTCATATAAAAGTTGAGTTTATGAGCTTTCCATACATATAAAACTTTTCCCCCCAGAATCATATATTATTTATTCAGCAGCCATTTCAAAAGTGTATAGTTTTCATTGGGACGCACTGTACATAACATATTAAAATGTAAAGAAAATTGTACAGCCCTCATATATACATAATATAGTTAAATACACAGTACATAATGTCTTCAAATTAATTATACTGAATGAATATCATAGATCGAAGCCTTCCCCTCCCCTCCCCCTCCCCCTGACAAACAACAAACATATTAATAATATATGAGTATTGAATTTGAGGTATTAATCAGGTAATAATTAATTTATTGTAGCTTTAACTAAATGAAAGCTGTTACTAACTAAACAATTGTAATTACGCAGCTGTCTAATCAATAATATTCACCGTCCAGTAGGATTTACCATTCAACCAATCAGAAAGATATAAAAGTTTTCATGAAAAAATATCCCTCACCATTTATTCTATAAATTCACATTTCCTTCCAAAAAATTGAAAGTCATCATACTGCATAGGATGTGAGCTTGATACGTTGAAGTGCATCAAACAAAGTCTATTCCAAACACTAATGAATAGTGCTTTCATATTTTATATTGAATTCTCAGGAGTGTGAGTATTTTTTTTTATTTTAGAATCATTTCATTCAGTACTAATGTTATGATATTAGTATACGGAGTACTTTTTGTTCACATGTAAGATGTATAGGAAAAGATGGAGAATATGGTAGAGGACATAGTATTTAATTAATTTTCATTTCTGAATAAACCTTGGAACATGTGATTGACTGTTTTAAAAAAAAGGTGTCATTGTGGATATATCACCGAACTGTGAATCTTATTGTTTGTGGTCCGAGTCGCAGCCATGGCAATACGATTACCTGGCAAACTATTTTTGTACACGGCCACTCTCCACCCAGGAGGAAATGGTTATCTTTGAGGATTGTCAAAAGCCAATGTGACTGATTTTCAAAGGGATACTCCCTAAGTAGTGGAGATGGTGCACACTTGTGTGAGGGCTAGAAATATGCAATTCATATTATAAATGTAATATATTTATCAATATCTCAAAATGAAACAATATAATTATGTATAAATAACAATTTTATTTCAGCAAATTACATACATTTCTATAGGCCTATATATATAATATATTATAACAGGGTTAACTTAACACTTACGTTCATGCCATTATATCAAATTCACATTCATCGACTTGTATTACAAAATAAGTTTGATAGTTTATTGACATACTTGCACCTGTATATATACAGGCAAAACGTTCAACGTTAATAGAAGTAGGCCTATTTGTTCTAAGCTCTTAATGACACACGACCCTATCACCATTCAAATGCCTTTGTAATCTACCTCTTTATTACATTTTAGACCTACATACATTATATATATTTTACTTAATTTCATCTTATATGAAATATAAATAATTATATATATTATAGGATGCAAACTTAATAGGCTTGTTTCATTTCTGTTGAACCGTGCTATTTGTAGGCGACCAGACTTTGCCATGATTTTATTCAGTGTTGCTATAGCTGTATGATTTAAGGTCTTACTCTAAATCATCCATGAAAGAAAGGGGATAGAATGATATTAAGCTTTCAAAGTGATAATTCAGAGTGATAATTTATTCAGAACATCCCTGAAGAAGAAAATATGATAAATGGAAACCAGGATCCGTTTAACAAAACTTGACATCTATGACAAGTTGCAACTTTTACAAGCTACTGAAATCGTCACATTTAATGGCTGAGAGAGAATTTGTCATTCAAAACTAGCATTTGTAACAAGTTTGAACGAAACAGGTCCCATGTGCCTTTAATTTGGAAGGTATAACGTTTAAAATAAGCCAGTTCACGGTCGCAATCTGAGCATGAGCAGAAATAGGTCATTGCAGAACAAATTGTGAAATACACGGAGACGAAATACTGGATACGTGCTCATGAAAGTTATGTAATCATTATTCATTTATGCACTCCATGATACACAGGTGGAAGTATTCTTTGAAAAAGGGGGGAAAAAGGGCTATTTATGTAGCACATCCATCGCCGTAGGAGTGATTATTTCAAAAATTTACAAAGTGGGACCTCTTCATGTTTGAAGATCTGTGGATATTCGGGGTCATTGCAGTAATGTGCTAACCGTGAACTGGTCTATTGAGACTGAGGTTAGATTTTAAAAGGGGAGATGTGAGTTGTTCTAGCGGTGATGTCCGTGGTACGTGCGATCAGATCCCTGTCTTCGACTTCAAACTGACTCCGGTTCTGTGCAGTGAGTCGCGTCTTTCGGATGGAAAGGTTAAAGGTCGGTTCCCAGACGTCTGTAAAAATCAAAGGGAGACACACAGCTCCAGTTTGTCAAATAGCTCGCTATTTCTGATTCTGGAAATTAGCCCGATCATGAAAGAGCGTGCTATTTGACAGGTGAAGACACAAATAACGGGCTATTGCTCGGGAAATCTTCCTAAGATATCTTGGGCTAGTTTGCAAAATAGCCCGCTATTTGTCCGGTCCGTCTTCACCAGCCCAAAGACTCGCTATGCGCTAACACTGAGTAAATTATCTCGAGCTAATTCTCGAGCTCGAGTTTCGAGTTTCGAAACGCGATTTGTAACATCGGGCAAATTTTCCAAATTAGAAATAGCGGGCTATTTAGCAAACTCGAGCTGATGAAAACAGGCCTTATATAAGAGTATAGTTAGGGTATCAGCCGGGGTATCAGTCAGTCGTTACTGTTTACGGTTTAGTTGGTTTGGCCTCATTCAAAATAGGAATGGATAGTAATTATTATTATAATAATTGGCATAATTGACCACTTTGTGTTGCAGGTGTGGATATTAGACTTGATCTTAGTCTTAAAGTTAGACTATTTTAACTTCCTAATATTATCTTGCATTCAAAAGTTTCCATAGGTATCTGTAACTCACAACTAGACCTACAAGTTAAAATATTATCTAGAAATTTTCAGCGAAATAAACTTGTTATGTTTTTTCTACATATTTGTTAATCCCTAACCTTTTGCTGCATATAGTGAAGACCTGTAAAATCTTGATTTGCTTAATGTTGGTTGTCTAGAAGGACTCCCATAAGAAATAAAAGTTGACACTGCCTCAAAGCATTTGTATGTGCAGCGGTCATCTTTAACAAATATCAAATATCAAATAAAATGCCCTCCCCGCCCCCTCCACATCTATGAAAAAATTAGGACGAGAAACTTTTCAATTTTACACGGCCTTGTGCATGCTTCTTTTTTTTCCTTCTCCGCAGACGTTTTTTCAATCTGGAATCTGATGGGCTGATGCGATGCGTTTCCACAACAAATCGTATGTTAGATTGGTCTCCATCCTAGTTTGGGCTACAGTGGGTACCCTGGTATACATCGCTCAGAATACAATTAACGGAGCATACAGAAGAGACAGGTGGGTGAACAACATTTCCCCCCATTAAAGTCATTTCTTTTCATAGAATTAGCTAGCACTGTTTCTAATATTGAGATTCATCCAGTTATTGAGTTAAGGAGATTAACTTAAGGAGATTAACTTGCTAAAAACCAGACCACACCTCAAAGTAGTCCTAAATGATTCATAAATTTCACATGTCGCTCTAAAGAAAAATTGAAAGTACTTAAATGTTTCACATATTTCTATCAATTACAGTTGGAAATCAATGTCTAAGACACATCTACTGTTCATAGTGCAAATCTTATTTAAGCCTGTGCTATCAATTGGAGCTCTCCTGGCTAACTCCGCCTTGATTTTGGGCCAAGTATGGGTTGCCCCGCCCCTAGAGTCGAGTTATGTCAGAACCGCCGTGAAGAACCTCTGTCACTTTGAGTGTGATTATGAGAAATGCACTTAATGGGACCTCTCCATGATTCAATGATCGAATGAAGATTTTAAATGTTTTTGTGACATTTGCCAACTACAAGATGTTCTTCTGATTAGAAAATCTCATTAAAAGAAGGTTGGAGAGTTTTTTTTTTAATACTTTTTTTCTTTGTGAATAGTTTCATGAATTTTGTTGTGGACCTAATCATTTTTTTAACTGATTCAATTTTGCAGATTTGCTGGTGATGACTTAGCTGAATCACACCAAGTTGTCTTAGAACGTGACCTTTTATTCCTGGGAAAAGAGCATCAATTGAATTATCCTTTTGATGTTCAGGAGCAGAAAACAAGACTAAAGCATCCTTATCCATTCATCACAATTGCTCCAAATAATTCAGAACTGTCTTTCAGGATAGATAAAAAGTTTAAATTTTCTGTAAGTACAAGTTTGGTTCGATATATCTCATAAATCAGAAATGGTATTCTTCTTTATATTGCTAATTTGCTATGATGATAAGTGAACGAATTCCTCTTTGTAGTATGAGATACAATATTTGGAAGTATTAAAGGATCAACCTCTTAATATATTATACTTTTCTTTTTATTTAAAAAACCCAAATATTGATGGCAAACGAAAGTCAATAACACCCGAATCTTTTAATACACTATTGCCCTGTATCAGAAGCCTTTTATAGAAGAGTTACGAGAACTCATGATTAGAAACCATTTATCTCCACTTTTGCACAACACTTCTGATGGAGTGTCATAAGCAACTGTGTGTTGTAAATGGAAAGCTACTGAACTCCCTTCAAAATGGGACGTCAATGTCAGAGTTCTGTCTATGAAGGGACTCTGCTTCATGTACACCATATCAGAAAACTACCAGAAAAACAATGAACTTGCTAGAAAAAAAAAATCTAGGTGATAGGAAAAGAAAAGCCCTCTTGTAATGTTTAGGGGAATTTATGTTGAGTTTTTTACCGGTATAGTGGAATTAACAGTTTTGTTCTTGAGATTTTATTGTGGGCTACCTTATAGTCTTATACAAGAAGAGTGTCTACGATGAACTCTTATTTGTCCATCCCTGTGATCATTTAACAGCATTCTTAACTCCAACCCTACACCTTTGACCAAATAAAGCCCAGAACAATAATCGCTGGAGTAAAAAGTCGTATCACTTCATAAGGTTGTGCTTATTGCAGGGGGAGTTAATTATGTGCTGGATCTCGGAAGTATCGAGTTTCAACATTATTTTTCATCATGATTGCACGAATAAGCTCATTTAATATTTCATAAACCTCTGTTTCTTCAAACAGTCTTGTCCGTATTCGTTACAAGGCAAACTACAGGAGTCCCAATGGGCTTCCCAGTACTATCAACCAGCCGTAAAGATGATTATGACAGATGGCAATATTAATCAGGAAGAATACAAACGTTTGAAAACATACCATATGCCATTTGGATTCTTTGATGAAAATGAGCTCAAGTTTGAAGGTGAGAGTGCTGTGGGAGGGGGGGGGGGGACTGAACCGTGTAGTGATGTAAATATATGTAAAGAAAATGTTCTTAACAAAAAAAACAAAAAAAAACAAAAAAAAATTGCACTGGAAACTGAATTTAAATGGTTTTTAAAAACTTTTTTTGTTTACTGTTATTTCTTTATTACCAATTTACCCATGTAAAGATGTATCATTCCAATGTATGTTTGTCCCATACGTCCTACCAATATCAAGGATAATATCAAGATACCTCTTCTAGTACTATATCTTAGATCAGACTAAATAACAAGGAAACTGGCACTTGTGATGTTAATATTATTATTTGTATTTATTCTCAATATTCTGGAACAGCAAATATTCAAATACCTGTGACTTGTACATTCATATCAGCTAAATTCTCTTATTCCAGCTTTGTAATGGATTTTATGTCCGTACTTAAAATGATCATGGATAATGCTAAAAATAACCAAATTGTGCTGACAATGCTTTCAATTTTTATCTTTTTTCATCAGAGCTCTCCAAGACATTGAAACTGTTTTCGGAGGAGGAATCCGTTCTTGGTTTCGGGAATCATCACAGACCTCGATGCGTGAGCTGTGCAATCGTGGGAAATGGAGGAATGCTGAATGGATCTGGCCTGGGCAAGGAAATAGACAACCATGACATGGTGTTCAGGTAAAAATCGTACCGTGTGTCTCGATTTCAATGTTTTGTTTTGGAACGAAGTACATTTGGCTCATGTGAAATTAGCCTGTGTAAGAGGACTATTTCTATGAACTTTATTGCTGCTGGAAATGCATCTGATATGTTGTTAAAGGACTTTATTCTGCAGTGTTCAGATATACGGTGTTATGATTTAGAAAAGAGCTATTGAAATGTTTATAACCTATGAAATATCCCTGTAAAACACCGTTTATGAAGTATTACTATCTTATCATTAGCGTTCAGAAATTTATCCGTATAGCCTCATGATAGTCACTCATGAAGGTGCAATTTGTTGTTACCCTTTTCCCTTTATTTGTAGAGTGTTTCAAACAAACCCCCTCGTCTTACCCAACACTTGCAAAGATATTCTTTTGCACAAAAAAAAGGCAAAAGAATAGTATGTTGGACTCAATTATTGTTGTCTATGATGTGCTTGATGTAACCTAAATCAGCAGTAACACAAGATATTTGTAGATGATGGATGCATTTAGGAAATTTAACACTTAGTTGTGATTTTCAAAAAATGTACAGGCATTCTTAACCTCACCATTAACTGAGTGTTTCTTACTTACCTTACTAGGTGTATCCAAATACTAGCGAATTCAAGATCTTTATCTAGTATGTTACCTTTGAATGAAATCTAGAACTGAAGTTGAAATTCCTCCATTTTATTTCAGAGTTAACCATTGTCACAGGAGAGGCTATGAACATGATGTTGGTACTCGGACAACTCATTATGTATTCTTTGACAGATCCCTCATCCATATGCAACAGGCTGATATACCAACAGACAAGGTAGACAATTAGTTGAACGTCGATCACAAGCTCTGGCGACAATTATTGCTCCGCAAATAATGTCCTACTCTAAACTGAAACGTAACTTCAAACCTGGACCAAACCCTTTTAGTAACCTTAGTAAGAAGCTGCATCTTTGATTAAGTTTGATAATTGACATTAGCATTTTTGCAATAAATGTTAAAGGTAATACAAAGTTTTGGTATGGGGTCATGAATTTGGTTCAAATGAACATATTGGAAGCATATGTGATCCCACAATATTTAGTGATCGTTGTCGCGGTTGAAATCGAGTCGAAAGTTATTTAATTGTAAATAATAAACTTTTTCTGTTGTATAGCTCCCTCTCAAGGTCAAGATATTAATTAAGCTATGAAACAATGGTTCTTGACTGAAATCGACCAATTAGCTATTCCCGTTTTGAAATTATATATCAAAACTACATATTCTGAGATTTTCATGGTCGCAGCTACCGTTGTACGGCCGAAGGCGCTATTCGAAATTTATCAAAACCTACCTTTAACTTACATGTATTTTAATGGTCAATGTAAGTTCACCGAAATGTTTGTTTTGTTTTGTTTGTAGTATATTTCATATAATCATTGCTTTATTCTTACAGGGTATCAAGTGGGTCTTCCTGCCTTGTAGATTAAACGACTATCACTACATCTCAGAGGTCGTCAAGGGAACTAATCCTAAACAGAAGCTGAAAGCTCAAGCTGCAGACGTCAGACTACTGCACCCAGACTTTGTCAGATATGTTCATAAAGTGTGAGTACTCTTTCAGCCCTTAAAGGTATAGACCAGTTCTGGTCATGGGATTGCATTGTGAAAGAAACGCTGTATAATCGATCAGAAAAGGTTGATCATCTAGCATATAAGTATTGGTGTGTACTGCAGGGTTCTGGAATCATCAACATGATAAGAAATTTGGCCCAGTCTTGAAAAAGTTACGAGCACCTGTACACAGAAAGATGTATATGGGACTACGCGATATCTATCCAGTTCGGATCGATATGATAATTTACCAAATATATCAATTAGTAGGCGGTTTCCCGAAAAAATTGTATCATCACGTATTAGTCAAAACATATTCTTTCACGTGATTGGTAATAACAGCTTCCATTCCATTTTTTTGAGAGGGGGGGGGGGCGTTTCCGAAACTGGTCTATACCTTTAAGACAATGATTGATCAACATCAATCTATTGTTTCTCAGCACACTGCTAAACAAACCGGTTTTTGGCCATTTGAGGTTATGTATTCTTCTGTTTTGTCTATTTTTTTTTTACCGGACTGTTAAGAAAGCATGTTTATGCTTGTAAGTAAGCAACCAGGGGACTGACAGCTTGAAATCCTCTCCGATGGACTTGGTAATGAGGATGTAATGCCTAACTAAAGAACATTAGTGCATCGACTTGGTTTCAGACCCAGGACCTCCCAGTTACATGACCACTGCTCGACCATCGAGCCATCGCGTCTCTTATGTTGTCAGTCTGATATTGACCTCTTCGGTACATGAACTATGGTATTAATCATTATCAATCATGCTACCACTAATCAGGACATAATTTTGTATGATTTAAATATTTTACATACCATTTAAATACTGCAACTGTCTCTCGTACTCTCCTGAATTTACCTATAGAGGGGATACGATAAACTATTTTGCATCAGTAGAAATATTTGTTATTGCTTTTTTCTTCTTGACTGTGAAGTAGAAGTTGTGGGTCCAAATCCTAATATGGTACCAAGGTCCATAGACAAGGAATTTGATCTACTCACGTTTCAGTCAACTCATATGAAGTAAATGGTTCTTTGCACATAATGCCCCCTCCCCCTTCTCCCATCAGTAAAAAGGAAAAGCAATAACGAGAAAGAAATAGAGAGGTACAAGAGAAAATAACAGAAATAAAGAATATCATGATACGATCCCTCTTTTACACTCTCTTCAATCAATGGCCTAATAGTTCTCCCGCATTTATTAATTCAAGCAAAACCCATGCCAACAACCCCCCCCCCCCCCCCAAAAAAAAAAAAAAAAAAAAAAAAATTGCCACTGTATATACATATCACCTATATACATATACTATATACATTCGTTTGATGTTTTCAGCTGGATGCGGACTGAGTCTTTCCGTCCAAGTACGGGTGCTGTGATGTTCATGACGGCTCTCCATTCTGGATGTGATTCTCTCAGTGTTTATGGCATGGGATTCAATCACAAGTACACATCTTACTACTACGATCAAACCTTCACTATCTACAAGAATTTGAAACAATGGCACGATTTTGCAAGAGAGATTGAGATCATGAAGAAATTGGACAAAGCTGGTATTATTAAGTGGTACAAGAGAGATGTGCCTGAATTTTATTCGTAGCCAATTGCTGGCAAGACGCACTGTTTTTGTCCCATGATACATTATTTTTTCTCTATTTTTTTAATGGAATTTGTATGAGCTGACTGAAATCCTACCAAAAGGAGATAAGATATTGAAAGCATCAAAGCTTATGCGCTTCGCCAGTAATGGGGGGGGGGGGGACAGCTAGCTGCCCGAATATGATTTAAAAAAAAAATCTTTTCTCATTTATTTTAGTGACAAATAATACTTTCACAAAATACATATTATGCTCAAATTTTTGCTCGCTCGCTTCGCTCTCTAGCCGAATTGTGAAACCAGAAAATTACTTTTTCGTGCAAGGGGCTATATAGCCCCCCCCCCCCGATGTTCCGGTATCGTGCTTCCATTATGACCTTGTCAGTATTGGTATATTGAGTTGGACAAAAACGGTCCCCCCCCCCCCTATTGGAAAATCCTGGATCCGCGCCTGAGTGATGTGTAGACAAAACAATACAATTACCCAAAGATAGAAATTTTGGAACACGTAGAATGCAGCTTGGAACATGTACATTGCAATAATTTGAATAATGGGAGTGTGTAGGCAAAACAATATTATCCCGTAAAGATAGACATTTTCGAACACGTAGAATGCAGCTTGGAACATGTACAATGCAATAATTTGAATGATGGGAGTGTGTAGGCAAAACAATATTATCCCCTAAAGATAGAAATTTTGGAACACGTAGAATGCAGCTTGGAACATGTACAATGCAATAATTTGAATGATGGGAGTGTGTAGGCAAAACATACAATTACCCAAAGATAGAAATTTTGGAACACGTAGAATGCAGCTTGGAACATGTACAATGCAATAATTTGAATGATGGGAGTGTGTAGGCAAAACAATATTATCCCCTAAAGATAGAAATTTTGGAACACGTAGAATGCAGCTTGGAACATGTACAATGCAATAATTTGAATGATGGGAGTGTGTAGGCAAAACATACAATTACCCAAAGATAGAAATTTTGGAACACGTAGAATGCAGCTTGGAACATGCACAATGCAATAATTTGAATATAATTCGAGATATATCTCACTAAAGGCTATTATACTCTCAAACAAATCTACACCATTAAACTTCAAGCTCACTCACACATGATAATGCGACACTTTCGAAGCTACTTATTATTTCGAGTTCATGTATATACAAACGGCAACAGTTTCAATATAAAATGTAAGTTCTTCTCACTTAAATCATTGGTCTGGAAACAATTATTTGCCCATTGTTGTATATTGTATAACATTTTCACTAACGATGAATTTACATTGTAATGCAATTTTCAAGTATCTTAGATTTATTTAGGAGAATAGAAGATTGATATTGTTTAAGTTGTTCGATAACATCACTAAATTTGATTTGATTGGAGATAATATCTCAGCAAAGGCTATAAAGTCTCAAACAAATCTACACCATTAAACTTCAAGCTCAATCACACATGATATATTGCGACACTTTCAAGGCTACTTATTATTTCAAGTTCATGTATATACAAACGGCAACAGCTTCAATATTAAATGAAGTTCTTCTCACTTAAATCATCGGTCTGGAAACAACAATATTTGCCCATTGTTGTATATTATACTACATTTTCCATAACGATGAATATACATAGTAATGTAATTTTCAGGAAGACCATACTTGTCACTTGTTATATTTGTTATATGATACTAAAGCAAATCGTTACGCTTGTCGATAGGATAATGTGAATAACGTGTCGAATAATAACATCATTACGTGCTATTATTAACCGGACTAGACATGTAAACAACAATTTAAACATGCATACACTTTTGCCAGCAAGCAAGTTTTTCAACAAAGAATACAAAATGTGAACAACGTTTTACATTTTAGTCAGGACAGTTTAGAAGATGCTTTAATGTCCTATAGTTGAACTGTAACAATTGTCTTCTAAAGTCTTCCATATATAAATTTAAAGGAGGTCAATAATCATTATGAAGGTTGACACATCAATATATATTGTGCATACATGTAACAATGTGAAAATATTTTTTCTTTGGGGGGGGGGTGAGGGTGTGGGCAATTCAGAAAGGGACCGATATGTGAAAAATTGGGTACTATAGGATTTCCCGGCCAAATTCGCGAGTTTGTCATTCAAATTCATTTGTCTTGCGTTCAAATTCGACGGTTTTAGTGCTGTCGGGTATATCTCGGGTTTTTATTCCTTTTTCTAGATTTCAAATCTATGAAGTTTCCGTTAGAATCTATGTATGTTTCATTCCAATTAATGAACAAATTTCTTCTTTCGCTATTTGGTCATTCGATTTAGCGCATCACGATTTTCTGACATCGCGACGGTGTAGGCCTACTTTTAGCATTCTAATTCATTTGTAGCATTCAAATTAGCACTTTGTGCACTAAAATTAATGGTCAATATACATTTCTCGTTGTTTAAACAATTTTTATAGCTCATTCTTTTTCTTTCAAGATCGTTTTTTCATGTGTATTTCATCCTATTTTATTTTCTTGCATTCTCTTTATATACTTTTAGATTTATCAGATATTCATCAGCCTTTAAGTTTGATTGTTAAAAAAAGACTTACTGTACATTTACGGACTTGATGGTCTCAATATTTGTGTAAATTTTCATGTAAGGAAGTTGTTTGTCTTGTGTTTCATCATAAATCTATCACAATTTCATTATGGAGGAAGGGTACAATATTGTGACTGGGGTAGGTGTTTTCGTGTCCCTACTTTTCCGGGGTATATGAACATGTCCGTTCAGAGATGCCATATCCCTTGTTTCGCCCCTTAGGAGTTATAGAATAAGATCTGTGGTACAAAAATGTATATTAAGCTTGCTCTTTTAAAAAGTCCCTTCCTGCCTACTTACTAACATTAACCTAATATATATTTACAACCCTTCGTAATGCACACTAGATACCGACAAAGTAAAATTGAAGTGTGAAAAAAAGTAGATTGCTTGTAATTTCTAAACTATAGTTTTGCTAAAGAATGTGATTTTGTAATACAACAAACCTGTGAGGGGATAGCATAGAGCTATATAATAAGACTTATCATATAGCTCTATGGAGGTAGTCACTTCCGTCACCTCCTCCCCGTTCACTGGCTTACTGATGGGGGGGGGGGGGGACCAGTAACCCCCCCCCCCCCAATAAAATCAAACATGGTTTATTTCTAATTTGATACCAGCAATTTACAAATGCTGCTAAAATGGCATCATATTCCCCTGGAATCCCGGGGCTCTACCCCCTGGACCCTTCCGAGGGCCCTAAGGCGGCCCCTAGATGCTCATCCGTCTGATCGTAATTTCATGCCTTAAAACCCTGAGATTCTGGGGGCGCCGCCCCCTAGGCCTCACTCCAAATTAGTGACCTGCCAGTATCACAAATAAACCTTATCAAAATGCTCATCTGACCGTAATTAAATGCCTAAAGAACTCTTGAGTTTCATGGGGCTCCGCCCATGACTCCCGCCGGGGCTTTGCCCCTGGACCCCACGCCAATTTAAGCTTTTTGCTTCGCTCGCTTTGCTCTACCTGATCGTAAATACTTGAGCCCCCCCCCCCACACACACACACACCCAAACGTTTCTGCTCATTACGCCACTGGCCCCTCTTGCTCACTATGTTCCCTCGTCCCTCGCATTTCGTCCCCCCCCCCCTGGTCATGAAAAGAAATCGCCGCCCCTGATTAAGATTGTAGAAGCCCTAATTGATTGGAGAGCCAGCCAGCTAGCTTAAATATATCCTATTTTCTATCGTCGTATATTTCTTTGTTTTTCCTTTGATCTATCCTCTTCTCTTTCTTTATGGATTTCCCTGTTTTTCCTGCTTCATATCCTCTCCCCCGCGCCCCCCCCCCCCCGCCCTCTCCGGGGTCGGAATGACCGCATGCGTGTTACCAAAATGTCCGGTAAAGCTTCACTATTTATAAAGGAAAACAAACTAAATAAACTGAGATTCCAACCTTTACGTCAACTCCAAAGTTCTATTAGTAACACGCTGTCTTTACCGATTGAAATGACGATGAGTTGATGACAGATTGATTTGTATAACTAGATTTGTAATACTTGTTTTGAACAAGTATAGGTGGGCTGTTTCAATTAAAATTTAAAGGGCACATTTGTAATAGCTTATTGTCTCAGCTTCAACATACTCGAAGCTCAGCAAAAATGAAGCTAAAACGGCAAATCATGCATTTTAACTGCATTGTTTAAAAACTGTAAAAGTTTGTTGCAATCCTTCCCCCTAACATTCCTAACTTGAATAAAGATATTACGAATACGAATGACAGGTGTTAATTTGAATGATAAAAATTACGCTTCGACAAGTGAATATTAATTTGAATGCTAGTTGAGCAGTTTCTAAATTGAATGACAGATCTATGAAACCCTTCGACCAAAATCCTAAATTAAATACAAAAACTGGAAAATTGAATGATAATTGGCATGGCAAAGCCGATCTGCGCTAACGTAAATGCAAAGTAAATGAATTCGAATGACAAACACGCGAATTTGGCCGGGAAATCCTATATTAGTGCACAAAGTGCTAGTTTGAATGCTACAAATGAATTAGAATGCTAAAAGTACACCGTCGCGATGTCAGAAAATCGTGTTGCGCTAAATCGAATGACCAAATAGCGAAATAAGCAATTTGTTCATTAATTGGAATGAAACATACATAGATTCTAACGAAAACTTCATAGATTTTAAATCTAGAAAAAGGAATATAAACCCGAGATATACCCGACAGCACTAAAACCGTCGAATTTGAACGCAAGACAAATGAATTTGAATGACAAACTCGCGAATTTGGCCGGGAAATCCTATATAAAATTATAGAACAAATAATGAATTCGTGCATCCTGGAACATTAAGAAAACCGAAAATTATGCACGCTAGATAATTATTAATATACATGTAAAGGGAGAGAAAGAGAGAGAGAGAGAGAAAGAGAGAGGGGGAGGGGGAGGCGGTAAATAGAGAGTGGAACAAGGAAAACAAAAGTGGTGGGGGTAAACAGATGTGAGCACTGATACGAGAGGAAAGATAAAAGGTGAACAAAATAGAGTCGGCAGTGAGAACGAGAGAGAGAGAGAGAGAGAGAAGATAAAAAGAAAGAGAGAAAAGTAATGGTATACTGACATAAACATAGAGAAGGGAGAGCCCGAGAGGGATGAATGAAATGATAGATGAAACTGGAGGAAGACCAGGGTTTGTGTGAGAGAGAGACTGGAGATATGCACACTTTAAGTCGATTTTTAAGTTGTAGAACGC
Source organism: Strongylocentrotus purpuratus (assembly GCF_000002235.5). Taxonomy (NCBI): domain Eukaryota; kingdom Metazoa; phylum Echinodermata; class Echinoidea; order Camarodonta; family Strongylocentrotidae; genus Strongylocentrotus; species Strongylocentrotus purpuratus. The sequence continues at coordinate 47,901,431 of NW_022145612.1, forward strand.
ATTTCGCCAGTGGACTGATTTCGCCGTGATATACACGGCGATATGCGTCCGACCCAAGACACATATCGCAGAAGACGGACGTGTATCGCCAACCAATTTTCGGCGTTCTGTGTCTTAGGACACAGAACGTCACCCGGTCACTCTGGCCCCTGACACCGGTGAAACACCGAAGCGCCGTGAGCAACTTGTATGGTGGATATGTGCGCTATATAAATATCAAGTAGTATTATTATTAATATTATGTAATGCTATAGGATATGGAATAGCAATTTACTCTTTAGGGACTTTTGAAACATGTAGTTGATTTCACAGTTGATTTCACTTTGTTGTTTTCACTGTTGATTTCACATTGTTGTTTTCACTGTCCGCAGTGCCAACTGCTGTGTATTATTATACATGGACCTGGGAAGCGGGGGTGCTGGGGGTGCTTTGCGAAAATAATTTCGCAGTATATATATCTCAGCGGCCCCGGTGAAAAAAAAATCGTTCCCAGGGCCCTGTATTATTACTCATATCTGTTCATCGCCTCTACAAGGCTATTTGAATAAACAACAGCTTTAATTGTTAGTCTTCCTGGAATAAGTTTCAATTGATGTTTAGAAATTTCTGTTTACACCCAGTAGACCCCGCTGGTTCGAGGACAAAAGAAAATTCTGACTTTTTCAATAACAAGATCGAAAACATGATAATAATTTACTGGGTGAAAAGTCAATAGTTTTTTTTCACAGCAATAAACATCATAGTCGTGGTTAATTTTTGTACGTGGCACTACGTGGTAATGACATATCAGATAGTTTCATTAACACCAGGTTTACAATTTTAAAGAAAATTGAATTTAAATCCTTGACCATGATCTCTCATTCTTTCTCTCTCACTCTATTTCTCTCTATCTTTCTCTTTCTCTCTCTCTCTCTCTCTCTCTTTCTTACAATACAATTCTGAAAATGCATGTGCTTCGCGCGTAATGGGGGGGGGGGGGGGGGGGGGGGACAGCGAGCTGCCCGAATATGAGTTTTTTTTTATATCTTTTCTCGTTTATTTTGGTGATAAATAACACTTTCACAAAATACATATTACGCTCAAATTGTTGCTCGCTCGCTTCGCTCACTAGCCGAATTGTGAAACCAGAAAATTACTTTTTCGGGCAAGAGACTATAACCCCCCCCCCCCCCCCCCGCCCCCCAGGATAAAAATGTCAAAAATTGTACCGGTATGGTGCTTCTAAAATGACCTTGAAAAAATGGTCTGCGCAATTTTCAAATTTCCGCCCCCCCCCCCCCCCTATTGGAAAATCCTGGATCCGCGCCTGTATAAAGGGGATATTTCTGACTAAATATAAGCATTATCACACTTTGAGACAGCCACAGATAAGTGAAGAATGGTTGATAAAGATTTAATTTCCATTTATTTGATGTAAATCACAAACATTTAGCAAAAAAATTGTCCCTCATACAAATGCATTTCCCCGCCAGTGAATGGTGTATTCCTGGCCTTAACAGCTGGATTGCCTCTTTGAAGAGTGTCAGCTAGCTGCGCGATCATATTTTGAGAACCATTGTCGCGAATGAGTTAAGAGGCTACGCGCGCTAGCGCTAAAGAACGAAAGAGACGGACAATTCGGTCTACTAAGAGAGTCAATGCTAATAGGAGTCAAGGAAGCACCAAGTCGGCAAATACAGCTGTAGTGCCGAAATTCGAATGTAAGCTCGATCGACATTCCGCCCCTCCCAGTCGTGGATCGCATCCATCATGCTTGTATCAGTTGATATCTGAGTTTGAACGTGCTATTACTGAATTGGACTTGAACTCTGTTGAAACTTGAAGGTCAGAATCCGACGTCAGTCCCGAATACTTCGTTTTGTGTTAGGGGAAATGGTTGGGTCTACAAAAAAAAAATCGATGTGTTTTTAAACAAGTTTGTATTCCGAGATCTATCCTTCATCAACAAATCAACATAGATCTAGTCTAGCTAGGCCTATAGCTGGCTATATCGTCATCCGAGTCACTGGGGACAAACTTGACCGTAGGCCTACCTTTTTTTCCAGCAATCTTTCTAAAGGATTCACGGTTGGGAGGTTGTCAAAAGAAATCTAGATCTAGATCTATTGTAATTGTCCACGATGCGAAAAGGTGCGAAGTTCACACAGAACATTCCTACGTGGGGGATTTCTTTCCACCACACATAGGCCTATTTGAATTGATGCAAAAAATACTGGCTAGGACACTATTTCAAACGACATAAAATTCTGTATTCTTAGTCTCTTTTCTATCATTCAATATGACAAATAAAATGACTCAAAACACTATAAAACTGTCTAGATCTAGATCTATATAGACTATTCCTCGTGGTGTAAGTCCCCCTTACGTGTTAAGATCATCACATTTCTCATAGAGGGGGACTCGGATCACGAGGAGTATATTAGTCGTGGTGTAAGTCCCCTTCTATGGGAAATTTGATGATTTTAACACGTAAGGGGGACTTACACCACGAGGAATATATAGACAGTTTTATAGTGTTTTTTAGTCGGATTCTTTTGATTTATTGATAAACTTTAACAGCGAATATTAATTTAACATCTCTAGGTAACTGTCTGAAAGTGGCAGTGTGGTCTTGAAGAGGAGGGAAATGAGAGGTAGATAATATCAACGGGTTAATTGCCGTCTCGTATTAATTTCGGAGGGGGGACTCGTATGTTTTTTATACATATTTTTTAATCCCAAACCTTTTACTGCAGAGTGCAGACCTGTAAAATCTTAAGTTGCTTAAATTTGGTTGTGTAGAAGGATTCCCATAATATAAGCACAGGGAGCCCGGCATCATAACATTTGTATGTGCGGCGACTATCTTATCAAAATAACAATTATAAAATAACATGCCACATGGAACCCCTCCTCATTTAAAAAAAAAAATTCAATTTTTGTTGTGGCCTTATGTTTGCTTCTTTTTATTTTTCTCTGTAGACGTTTTATTCAATCTGGAATCTGATGGGCTGATGCGATGCGTTTCCACAACAAAGCGTTTGTTAAACTGGTCTCCATCCTAGTTGGGGCTACAGTGGGTACTCTGGTATACATGGTTCAGAATACAGATAACGAAGCATACAGAAGAGACAGGTGGGTGAACAACATTTTCCCCCTTTAAATTCATTTTTATGCCTGAGTTACGAAGTAGCCAGAGGCATTATGTTTTCTGGTTGTCCGTCCGTCCGTCCGTCCATACGTCCATCCGTACGTCCCGTTCTTGTGATCGCGTTATCTCAAGAACCAATTGATGGATTCCTGCCAAACTTAGGTCATGTATGTATCTTGCAGAGCCAATGAATTGATTAGATTTTGAGGTCACGAGGTCAAAGGTCACAGTGCTCATCATGCATGCAAAAATAGCTTGTGATCGCGTTAGCTTAAGAACTTATTGATGGATTCCTGTCAAACTTAGGTCATATATGTAGCTTGCAGAGCCAATGAATTGGTTAGATTTTGGGGTCATGAGGGCAAAGGTCAAAGGTCACAGGGCTCATTATGTATGCATAAATAGCTGGTGATTACATCATTAAAACCGATGGACAGATTACCATCAGACACAGGACATGTATGTATCTTGCTGAGCTAATGAACTGATTAGATTTGGGGGTCATGAGGTCAAAGATTAAAGGGTCATACATGTATATAAAAAATAGCTTGTAATCATGATATTCTGAGAACCTCTTTTTAATGGATTACTATTAAACTTGAATTTGAAAATTTGCTTCTGTTTTGGTATGTGAAATCGTAGTTGGCGGAGGCATCTTTTTCGACTGCGTGCAGTCGAAGTTTCATCTAGTTTCTCATAGAATTAGCACTGTTTCTAATATTGAGATTCATCCAGTTATAGAGTTAAGGAGATAAACTTTTATACATTACGGTCAGTTTTATTGTTTTATCTTGCCAATCAGTGTTTTCGAAAAGCCAGAAGGATGTTAACTCTATTCTAAGATATATTTGTGTTAAGGCCCGTCTGGCTTTCGGCAGACCCTGCTCTTGGAGGCACAAAGTACCAAAAGTCATGTCACTTGTTTGCAATTGTAAAAATTACTGATACAATTAGTGGATGTTAATATATCCACGAAAGTTATGTAATCCACATTCTTATATACACAGTCAATGCATTTCATGAAAACCAGGAGGTGAGATTATTCTTCAGTAGAGGTGAAAGGAAAGGAGTCTGGATGAATCGGGAGGAGGGTGAACTTGGCATTTCAGGGGTTATTAGGTTTCAAAAGTGCAAGTTGCTACAGACTAGACCTCAAAGTAGCCCTTAAAAGGCCTAAAAGTTTCGTAAAATTCACATCTCTAAATTTTGTGTGGGTAAAGTACTTAAATATTTTCATTAAATTGTTATCAAATAAAGTTGAAAAATAATGTCTAAGACACACATACATGTAGTGCAAAACTAATTTTAGTCTGTGCTATCAATTGGAGCTCTCCTGGCTAACTTTGCCTTGATTTTGGGCCAAGCATAAGTTGCCCCTAGATCCTCCATGAAGAACCTCACTTTGAGAGTGATTATGCACTTAGTGGGATCTCTCCATGATTCAATGATCTAATGAAGATTTTAGATGTTTTTGTGAAATTTGCCAACTACAAGATGTTCAACTAGAGGATTGGAGAGTTCATGTTTTTGTTTTCCTTTCTTTTTTCTTCCTTTCTTTTTTCTTCTTAATTTTTCTTTTTGTGAATAGTTCCATGGTTTCTTTTGTGGACCTAATCATTCTTTTGGTTTAATTTTGCAGATTTGCCAGTGATGAATTCGCTGAATCACACCAAGTTGACTTAGAACATGAGCTTTCATTCCTGGGAAAAGAGCATCAATTTAATCATCCTTTTGAGGTTCAGGAGCAGAAAACAAGACTGAATCATCCTCATCCATTCATCACAATTGCTCCAAATAATTTAGAACTGACTTTCAGGAAAGATGAACAGTTTAAATTTTCTGTAAGTACATGTTTGTTTTGACATTTCTCATTAGTCAGTAATGGTATTCTTCTTTGTTCTTTATATTACTAATTTGCTATGATGATAAGTGAATGAATTTCCCTTAGTAGTCTGAGATTTAAAAAAATTGGTATTAAAGGATCAACCTCATTATACCTTTTTTTAATTATTTTTTATAATTTCCAAAAAAACAACAAAATATTGATAGCAATCGAAAGTCAACACCCAAGTCTTGTCATACACTATTACCCTGTATTAGAGTCCTTCATAGAAGAGTTACGAAAAACCCATGATTTGAACACCATTTTTTTCCACTTTTGCACAACATTTATGTTTGAGTGTCAGTAGCAACTGTGTATAGTACATGTATATTGATCTGCCTTCACAATGGGATGTCAGTGTCAGGATTCTGTCTATGAAGGGACTCTGCTTCATGTACACCAGGTTGATAACCGCTCTGCCAAAAGATTACTCATACTACCAGAAAACTACCATACATGTACTTGCCCGAAAAAAGGTCCTATTTTATGCAACATTCAGGTAATAGTAGCCCCAGTGGTAACTGGTGCTTATCTACTGTAGGTGATAGGAAAAGAAACGCCCTCGTGTAATGTTTAGGGGGAATTTATGTTAAGCTATGTACTGGTATATGGGAATAAACAATTTTGTTCTTGAGATTTTAATTTGGGCTACCTGTACATTGTTGCATGACTGAATGATAAACGCTTACTGAAGAATAAGCAAAACTACAGTGTACCACATTAGAGGTTGTACGACCAAACGTATGCAGCAACTGCTCAGAGGTTAGTTTCATACGTAACAGAATAAACCATCAACTCAACACTGTGCCTGTCCTTCAACCTTGGCCCGAACCCAACCGGAAACTCAATCACACTTGTTTTTGTTCAATCATGAATGGTGCATTGATGTATGTCACAAGGCTGTGATTGGTGGAGGTAGAATAAGGCACTTGCAAGATGGCCACTTCTACATGACCAGGGAGGTGTTTCACAAAGATCCTAAGTCGAACTTATCTCTTAGTTGGACTTAAAAGTTATGGAAAGCCATTAGCATCCTTGAAAATATTTTGTAAAATTTATTTTAAAAGGCATAAAATGTTGATTCAAATCATTCGTATTTTCTATTATCATGGGAGATTTCATGTTCTTGATGTGGAATTTATGGAAAGTCTAAAATACTTGATTTTTCGCTTTTGAATATATTTAATTTTAAGGCTACAAATGGCTCTCCATAACTTTTGAGTTCAACTTAGAGTTAAGTTCGACTAAGAATCTTTGTGAAACACTCCCCTGTGTCTATAATGAACTCTTATCTGTCCATCCATTTAACATGGTGGCAGCGGTGGGATAATGAATGTTATAAGATGATGACGTGGATCCTTATCAAATGATTGGTTGAAAGCGTACACGTGACCAGGCATTTATTTTGTCTAACGCCTAATTTGGATAATGACTGGTCATTATCAAAATCATGTTATAAAACAATTTTGATAAAACAAATAAAACATAATCTTATAAAACAAATAATACACATAATTTTGTTCGGGCATTAGTAAAAGTACCCATACTCGGTACCTTCAAAACAGTCCAAACGTACCTTGTGCGGGTAATTCTAATACTAATGCCCTCACTGCTGTCTGCTGTGTATTATTTGTATAATAACAAATTTTCTCGAATGGGTTAATGATCTCAGTGGAAGCTCTTGATGGTTACATATTCAAGATAAAATACACGTAGCTCTCATATATAGGTCATACATTGATTCAATAACCAAATTACAACTCTAGTTACCGCTGCCATGCCAAAGATTGGTTTAACTGTCCATAACTCTGAAAATGACAGGATTTTGTTGTGTAATACACATGTACATGTATAAAGAGTGTTTTCCTTCTTCAAATAAATGACAGGGTATGATAGAAATATTGCATTAGTCTCAGATACATGTATGTACATTGCTCAGATTTCATTTCTTTGACACATGAAAACAGATGAACAATGATTTCAATGAAGATTAAGATTTAAACACTTTTTATTTACCGGTAGATAAAAAATGTGTAAAGTTTGAAAAAGCCACAATTAAGGTTAAGTCAGTAATGTTGACTCAAGTACTTTAGAACTGAACAGTTGTGTAAATGGTCAAAGGTTATATTTACATTAAATATGCACTCAGCAACACATACTACATCTAGTGGAAGTTAAAGGTAATACAAAGTTTTGGGAAATTTTGAAAATTGGGTGGATAGTGATTCTTTACAATTTTGATGTATTTGGATGCCCCTGTGGATGTATAATAAGCACTAGAAAATTTAGTCCCTAAAACACTTCTGATTTTGAGAAAAATGGAATATAAAAATTTACCGGTGCTCCCGGTAAATTTTGATAAATTTGAAATAGCGCCTACGGCCGTACAATGGTAGCTGCGACCGTGAAAATCTCAGAATATGTAGTTGAGATATATACTTTCCAAACGGGAATAGCTAATTGGTAGATTTTAGGCAAGAAACAATATTTTATAGCTTAATTAATATCTTGACCTGGAGAGGGAGCTATACAACATAAAGAGCTTATTAGTTATAATCTCATAATTTTAGACTCGATTTCAACTGCGACAACGATTACTGAATATTGTAGGATCGCATATGCTTCCAATATGTTCATTTGAACCAAATTCATGACCCCATACCAAAACTTTGTATTACCTTTAAGTATTATATCTTTTGAACAATTTCTTCGAAGAAATTCTTCTTCTGTCTTGTTGAACATTTTAAGCATTGAGTCAATGTTTTAGTGGTAGCATTTCCAATATGTTTAGTGGCTAACAGGAAGGGTACATGTAGTTAATGCAAGCATTAGTAGTAGTGAGATGTTGTGGTACTATATTAATGGCATGAATGGTGTACTGATGCGTGTAAAAAGGCTGCGATTGGCGGAGGGGTTCCTGAATAAATCACTTTTAAGATGGCCACTTATACAAGAAGAGTGTCTACAATAAACTCCATTCCTTTGATCATTCAACAGCATCCCTTACTCCAACCCTATACCTTTCACCAAATAAAGCCCAGAGCAATTGTCGCTGGAACAAAGGTCGTATCAGGTCATAAGGTTGTGCATATTGCATGGGGAGAGTTAATTATGTGCTGGAACTTGGAAGTATCAAGTTTCAACATTATTTTTCATCATGATTGCATGAATAAGCTCATTTAATATTTCATATGTACTTCTGTTTCTTCAAACAGTCTTGTCCGTATTCGTTACAAGGCAAACTACAGGAGTCCCAATGGGCTTCCCAGTACTATCAACCAAACATAAAGATGATTATGACAGATGCCAATATCAACCAGGAAGAATACCAACGCTTAAAAACATACAATATGCCATTTGGATTCTTTTATAAAAATGAGCTCAAGTTTGAAGGTGAGAGTGCTGTGGCCAAATGGAGAACGAAACGTGTAGTGGTTTGAATATATATAGAGAAAATTTTCTGTAACAAAAATTCAAAAAAATTGGCCAATTTGTACTGGAAACTGAATTTAAATGTTTGTTTAGCTTTTTTTCTTTCTTCCTGTTATTTATTTATTACCACTTTGCCCATGTAAAGTTTCATTAGTCGAAGGTATTTTTGTCTCATACATTCCTACCAACACCATCAAAGTGTGTAGTATATCAGATGAAACTATAAAGTTGATACCTCTTCTTGTACTATATATCTAATATCGGACCAAATGACAAGGAAAATAGAACTTGTTAATGTAAATATTTTATTATTTTTCTTTATTCTCATTACCTGGGACAGGAAATATTGAAATACTTCTGACTTGTACATTGAATTCAGCTAAATTCTCTTATTCTAGCTTTGTAATGGCTTTTATGTCTGCACTTGAATTGAACATGGATAATGCTCAAATAACCAAATTGTCTTGACAATGCTTTTGACTTTGTCGTTATCTTCAGAGCTCTCCAGTACATTAAAACTATTTTCGGAGGACGAATCCGTTCTAGATTTCGGGAATCATCAGAGACCTCCATGCGTAAGCTGTGCTATCGTAGGAAATGGAGGAATCCTGAATGGATCTGGCCTAGGCAGAGAAATAGACAACCATGGCATGGTGTTCAGGTAAAAATCATAACAGTGTCTGGATTTTAATGTTTTGTATTGCAATGAAGTACATTTAGTTCATGAAATTAGTCTGTGCAAGAGGAGTTATCTATGACCTTTATTGCTGCTGGAAATACATGTGATATGCTATACAGTAGTCTTGCGGGTGCACCATGTGAGAGAGAGAGAGAGAGAGGGTTGAGGAGTCCTTATGTAATATGTTGTCGTTTAAGACTTCGTTCTCCAATATTCACAGGTATTATGATTTAGAAAAGAAACTATTAAAATGTTTATAATGTATGAAATGCCTTTGATGAAGTATTACTATCTTAATTTCTTATCATCAAATGTATCTGAAGCCTTATATAATCACTCATGTAGGTGTAGTTTTTCCCCCCCCCCCTTTATTTTATTAGAATACAAACCCTCTGGTATTACCCAACAAAGATATTCTTTTGTATTAAATAGCAAAAAATAGTATTTTTGACTCAATTATTTTTGTCTATGATGTGCTTGATTTAAGCCAAATCAGTAGTAACACAAGATATTAAAGTGATAGTTGAGTTCTGTTGCAGAGGGCGCTACAAAATTTTTTTTTTTTTGTGAGATAATGAAAAACTGAGTGTCAAATTTGAAAGAACATAATATTTAAATGACAAAATCATCTTTGTTTGATCAAAATCAGTTCAGAGACGGCTGAAATATAACGATTTCTAATACTTGTGTACCACTACAAATATTAGATATTTTGAAAAATTTGAGAAAACCATTGAAAAAAACGAAATAATGCCTTTTACGTCGTATTTCAGCCAATACCGATGTTGGATTTTTTGTTAGCATTTTCGTGTTGCCTATATTTCCCACAATTAGCCGGCTCATGTATTCTTATTTTTAATTAAATAATAATTTAACGGTCAGCATGTTTTTTTGAAAGTGGAACTGAATTGGTATGATCGTATTGGCTAAATTTCACACATTTTGGGGTCTAAAACTACCGTCATAGCAATTTTAGGTTCTAAAAGGGCCCTATAAATGTCATAGATAAGAATAAGAGCAATAACCATGCACTTTGAAGGCATTTGCGGTATGAAAACAGAACTCAACTATCCCTTTAATGGATGATGGATAAAAGTGGAAAATTCAACACTAAAGTTTGATTTCCCCCAAAATGCAGAGGCATTCTAAAACAGTCCCTATACTGGTTGTGTGTTACCCTATGAAGTGTATCCAAATACTAGCATATTCTTTAACTAAGTTACCTTTGAATGAAATCAAGAACTAAATGTGAAATTACACCATTTTTTCTTCTGCAGAGTTAACCATTGTATCAGGAGAGGCTTTGAGCATGATGTTGGTACTCGGACAACGCACTATGTATTCATGGACAGATCCCTCATCCATACGCAACAGGCTGATATACCAACAGACAAGGTATGGAATTGGTTGAACAACGCTCTGGCATATAATGTCCTACTCTAAACAGATGCCCTCCTTCAAACCTGGACCTTGCCCTTTAAATATTCCCAGTCGTAACCCTAACCCAGACCTGCCAACCAGAATGATTTAGTCGTATTTCGTACGATTTTTAGAAGCAAATACGACAGTACTATTTTCCTCAATAAAATATGATTTTCAAAAAAAAAAAAAAAAAAATGTATGTGTGCCAATGGCAAAATGCCTACCGGTGTTCTGTCCTGTAAAGTATCCTTCAACCATCTCACATTGGCAATTTGGGGATGTTCATTGGTTCATCAAACACACCAGTCGTGACGAAATCATGCATATTCAACCAATGATCAATAACAAAATTTCTTCCTGTATGTAGGAACTGTAAGAGGCGCGTAACAGTCCGTGTTTAATTTTAAGAATACAACTTTTGTCAGAAAAATAGAACTTTTGGGATTAAAGAATACAGTTTTTGAACTCCAGAGGTTGGCAGGTCTATGACCCTCACCCTAACCAAATACCCAATTGCAACCTTTCATGTAACATTAGGCCTATGTAACACATCTTTGATGAAATAAAGTCTGGAACAATCGTAGCTGGAGTAAATGTTGGATCATCAGATGATAACACGCCTGTTCTATGCCTGAAAAAAGTTGCATCTTTGATTGATCTTTATGAATAACTCTAGTATTTTCTGCCATAAATTTGAACTTAATTTGTTAACTTTCAACTTGTCAAAGAATGTCAGTGAATAGAGATAGACTGTAGCTATTCACTTTGCACTTGTCTGAGTAAAGCATGTAGGCCTTGTGTGTGTTTTCTTTGTTTGTTTTCTTTGTTTGCTTTTTTTGTTATTATATTTCAATGTGATCATACTAAAGGTTTTTGTGTATTGCACTCATTTGTCTGAGTAAACTTTTTTTGTAGGCAATGCATACGTTCTTTGTTTGTTTTGTGTGTAGTATATTTCATTTCAGTACATGTCACCATTGCTTTGTTCTCACAGGGTATCAAGTGGGTCTTCCTGCCTTGTAGAATAAATGACTATCACTACATCACAGAGGTCGCCAAGGGAACTAATCCTAAACAGAAGCTGAAAGCTCAAGCTGCAGACATCAGACTACTGCACCCAGACTTTGTCAGATATTTCCACAAAGCGTGAGTTCTCTTTTAGCCCTTTAGTCAATAATACTTAATCTCTTCTCTGTCAGTCATACTGCTAAACCAACCGATTCTAGGCTATTTGGAGTTATGTATTCTTCTCTCTGTATCAATTTTTTGATGTTTTTTTTTTTTATTTTGACTGTTAAAGGTATAGACCAGTTTTGGAAATGCCTCCCTCTCAAAAAATGAAATGGAAGCTCTTATTACAAATATGTGAAAGAATATGTTTTGACTATTAAATATGTGATGATAGTAATTTTGCCTGGAAACCGCCTACTAATTGATATATTTAATAGATTATCATATCTATCCGGACTAGATAGATATCAGGTAGTCCCATATACATCTTTCTGTGCTTGTAACTTTACCAAGACTGGGCCAAATTTCTTATCATTTTGATGATTCCAGAACCTTGCAGTACACACCAATACTTAAATGCTAGATGATTAACCTTTTCTGACCAATTCCACTACATATCTTTCACAATGCAATCGCATGACCAGAACTGGTCTATACCTATAAGAAAGGATGTGTATGCTTGTAATTAAGCAACCAGAGGACTGACAGCTTTAAATCCTCTCCGATAGACTTAAGAATGAGGATTTAATTCCTTACCAAAGGGCACTACTGCATCGATGTGGTTTTAAATCCAGGACCTTCCAGTTACAAGACCACTGTTCTATACATCCCCTTCATTCAATGGCCCTCTTTTCCCGCATTTCTTCATTCAAGCAAGACCCATGCCACCCCCCCCCCCCCCTCCCATACCACTGTACATATATATCACCTATACATTTTCCCCCTTCATTTGATGATTTCAGCTGGATGCGGACCAAGTCTTTCCGTCCGAGTACGGGTGCCATGATGTTAATGACGGCTCTCCATTCTGGATGTGATTCTCTCAGTGTTTATGGCATGGGATTCACCGAGAAGTACACAGAACACTACTATGATAAAACCTTCAGTATCTACAAGAATGTGAAAGGAAGTCATGATTTTGCAAGAGAGATTGAGATCATGAAGAAATTGGACAAAGCTGGTATTATTAAGTGGTACAAGAGAGATGTCCCTGAATTTCTCTCGTAGCCATTGTAGGCAAAATGTTCTGTTTTTGTCACATGTTACATTTTCTCTGTTTTTTTAAAGGAATATTTATGAGCTGACTGAAATCCTACCAAGAGAAGAAAAAATATTTTTGTTAATGTAGAAATAAATTCTATTCTATGGACATTTATATGTCTTACGAGGTTGCAGGGAGAGAAAAATATCCCACATGTATAATCTACCTCAAAAAATCTCTTGGCATTCTCTCAGTTAATGGTTAATGAGTATGAAGAAAATTAAAAAGAGCATAAAATCCTGCGTACATAACCCAAGTCAGACGTGGGTATTGTGCGGGCCCTGTACCGTGTGAGCATGTACGGGTACATCAAATAGTCTACCCACAAGTAGCTTTAAAGGCATCGTTTAACAATGTTAAATCTGAGATGCATGGCCCTACGTGTTATCAATGTCTTTGATATGGTGTAATATTGAAGCCCTATAAAAATTGCACTTCAAAACGATCATGAAGAGCCTCAAAAAAGTAAAAAAAATCTTTGATTGACCGGTTTTACCATACTCATTTTCCCCAATAGACTGTAGTTTAAAGAAAATCGTTAGGAAAACGCAAAATTTGATTTTGATTTCCAATCATAAATATCTTGATAATCAGACCATAGGCGATCGGCTTGTAAAAGTCTTGGGGATCCTGACTGACCTAAAGGTTTATAATTATCATTGCAGCATGAGCTAAATTCAGAACCTGAGACAAAGTTAGCCAATCCTTTTAGTGTTAATTTAGAGTGTATTTAAACTTGCAGTATCTCTTTATAAGAGTTTGAAACTCATATTTTTAATAAAGTATAACCACATGGAACTTTTATACACAAAAAAATATTTTTTGGTGGTTGGTACACATTAAGAACACACCTAAAACATGATTAAATCATGTTTTAAGTCTGAATACAAAACATAATAATTAGGTGTTGGCCATTTAATGAATTCATGGGTCAAATGTTTTTCTTGCATATCAGATAAGGCTCTACATATATTTACAGTTTATTACCAAGGTAACAACAATCTCTAGCAGCTAGCAGCCTTTTGTATGAAGCTTATTATGTGTATGATTCAAGACTTTCTTGCTTCTCTTGCGAAATGCAAATGCAACCCTTTATGTTGGCTTCAGAGGCAAACACAATCTACATATTGTTGTAGTCAAGTGGTACAGACAATAGACTGGATATGCAAAGGTCATGGGATCAAACTTTTGCACTTATGAACTTGGGCAAGTCATTGATCTATAATTTGCCACTCTTCACCCAGGTGTTGAATAGGTACCAATAGGAAGGGGGAAAAATTATTGAATGTGCTGTCTAGCTATAGCCGGGGTAATATTAAAGCTCTTTGAGCACCTTGTGTGGTGGATATGAGTGCTATAAAAGTAACTAATATCAGTTTTATAATGATTTTTATTATTATTATTATTATTATTATTATTATAATCAATATTATTATAAGTAGTAGTATTACTATAAATATTATTATAATTATCCCTAAATCCATTGGATATGTTGCAATTGACATTCAATTTTCTTATTTAAAGTGCCACAAATTCTGAATGCGTTAATTCAACAGACCTTACTATTCAAAGAGTTGTTAGTAGAGTTTGTATGACATGCAAAATATTCAAATGACTATTTTTACAGCAGTGCAATAGTTGTGCATAATTGTTAGTTCATGAATTACGTATGTTTGTTAATAGGTTTGTGATAGTTGTTCGTAAGATTTAGAATTTATTGCCTTGGATATTAAACTTCTTATTAGTAAAGAATGTATGCACTAAATGAGTGATAATTACATGTATTTTATGTCCCTTAGTCCCTTAGTATTTCAATGTACATCTCAAACATGATTACCAATATATAGAAATCCAATTGAGCTAATATTTAACTTTCCAAATCTAAAAAATGATGTTATTGTAATAGTGATTAATTGACTTTAATGACAAATTGCCAAAGTCAATTTTGCAACTCAGACTTTCATTTTGTGAGAGGTTATTATTTGAGAAAAGTATTCAATGAACACACAAACATAGTGGAAAGTGATATATAAATGTATTATTACTCTGTAGTATTTGATCCTAAAATACTGCTCTAAATTTTGAAATGTGTGTTGTAGAACCTGTCTAGAGAGGCCACAGTGGCTGGTTTTCAGTTTACCTTGGGTGACCTTGGGTGACCTTGGTAGACGGGTTTTGACTGTAGTACTCACAGAATGAGCTACATTCCACCACATGCAGATTCATCAATAGAGTGAGAAATGTTTCAAGGGGAAGTCCCTTAGCATCAATTTAGATATCATAAAAGGAGAAAAATGAGAGCAGCAAATCAGTGAGAATTTAGGTGAAATCTGATAGTTGTAATCAATCAAATGGAAAATCTCAGCTCTGTTTAATATTTCCAATTCCAGCAGCACTCCATATTATTTTGTATGATAAGTTCAATGAATTTCATCATTTCTATTAGAACTAATTTTTTTCTCACAAATATGTGCCTTGAATATTTAATGGACATGTTTTACCTGTTCCCTCTTTTATCGTAGAGGGACCCCCTCCACACCCCCCCCCCCCCTACTTTTACAATCAAGAAGAGGGATATCTTTTCAGTCTTGGTACAAAATAGATTGAGAGATGCATAAGGCTTTAAAAAGTTGTTGTATTGCCTTTGCGACCAACCCAAAAATCTTAAAATCTACGGTCGCCTTTTTAATGAAAGTTTTTGTTTTTAAATTGTTTTTTAGAGTAAAAATGTTTAATGTATACAAAAAATATGTATAAATCATTCAAAACTAAAAAAAAAACAGCTCAAAAATGGAGAAAAAAAGGGCCATACAACCTCTTTTTTTGTAGGCCTAATGGAGAATCGTAGAGTTACCAGTTTGTGATTGATTAATTACATCCTTACTTTTGTATCCTTTATCAGATTTCCTTGAACTTTCCCTGATATGCTTTATATGAAAACCAACTTGATGTGAGGATGAAATTCCACTTCCAATGCTTGAAATAAAAGTCATGCACACATAACCTATCTAATTGTAATGTTGGAATAATTGTTCCAATTTATATAACCATAACAGGTGCATTTTAATAATGTGAAAATATAATTGCTGTACATTTTTTGTTATGCACAAATTTATAGCTAAAGCAAAATATGTTTATCCTAATCTTTAGAAAAGCGTCAATTTACAGGAATAAATGTACCATGGGTACCGCAGTACTTTTTTACCGTGGTAATCTCCCTGTGCTTTTAATCTTGCATATTGTGTGATTTTGAATAAATGATTTTTTATATGAATAATTAAATGTGTTGCTCTTAAATTATTTTGTGTCAGAAATGGAAAAAATATGCTGTAACTTGATAGAGTTTGATAAATTATTGCCATACAGAATTCAAAAGGTAATGAGAGTATATGTTGTGCTTTACATTTAGGAGCAGAGAGTGAAACTATATCCACATACAACTTCATTGACCGACTTATTGCAAGTGAACGATTGGTAGGAGGCACATCAACCAATTCCATAGGTGGTGCCGGAGGCATCATGTTTTCGGGTTGTCCGTCCGTCCGTCCGTCCGTACGTCCGTCCCGTTTGACCGTTATCACAATATCTCAAGAACCATTTAAGATTTAAACTTAAGACTCGGGAATAGTATTTATCACCATAGGAAGACGATCTGATTAGATTTTGGAGTACGTAGGTCAAAGGTCACAGGTCACAGAGGTCAACTTATGAAATTCCTTGTGTTGAGTTTGTTAGCGCGATATCTCAAGAACCATTTGAGATTTGAACTTGAACCTTAAGGATAGTATGTATCACCATAGGAAGACGATCTGATTAGATTTTGGAGCACGTATGTCAAAGGTCAAAGGTCACAGAGGTCAACTTATGAAATTCCATACATTGAGATTGTTATCATGATATCTCAAGAACCACTGGAGATTTAAACTTCAAACTTAGTGATAGTGTGTATCACTATAGGAAAACAATCTGATTACATTTTGGAGCACGTAGGTCAAAGGTCAATGGTCATAGAGGTCAACTTATGAAATTCCATACATTGAGATTGTTATCATGATATCTCAAGAACCACTGGAGATGTAAAAACTTCAAACTTAAGGATAGTATGTATCACCATAGGAAGACGATCTGATTAGATTTTGGAGCACGTAGGTCAAAGGTCAAGGGTCACAGAGGTCAACTTATGAAATTCCATACATTGAGATTGTTATCATAATATCTCAAGAACCACTGGAGATTTAAACTTCAAACTTAATGATAGTGTGTATCACCATAGGAAGACAATCTGATTAGATTTTGGAGCACGTAGGTCAAAGGTCAAGGGTCACAGAGGTCAACTTATGAAATTCCATACATTGAGATTGTTATCATGATATCTCAAGAACCACTGGAGATTTAAACTCCAAACTTGTTTAAATTGCTCTATGGCGGAGGCATATCATTTTCGACTGCACGCAGTCAAAATTCCATCTAGTTTTTTAATTGGCTAGTTTCCCCATAATGAATGTACATACATCCGATTAGATGGATCCTGAACCCTATATCCCTTTGAAAGGAGCTAGGGGCAAATATTGTAAAAATTTGATTTATCACAACTTTCGGGCCGAAATTGTAAGGGCCAGGTTGGTTCAGCATTTTGGAGGAAAAAATTATATTTTTTGAATAGGCAAGTTTCCCCATAATGAATGTACATACATCCGATTAGATGGATCCTGAACCCTATATATCCCTTTGAAAGGAGCTAGGGGCAAATATTGTAAAAATTTGATTTATCACAACTTTCGGGCCGAAATTGTAAGGGCCAGGTTGGTTCAGCATTTTGGAGGAAAAAATTATATTTTTTGAATAGGCAAGTTTCCCCACAATGAATGTATATACATGCCATTAGATGGATCCTGACCCCCACATCCCTTTGAAAGGGGCGTAGTGGCAAATATTGAAAAATTTGAGTTATCTCAACTTTCGGGCCGAAATGGTAAGGGCCGGTTTGGTTCAGCATTTTGGAGGAAAATATTATCAGGTGGGCTGTATAACGTACAGACCACCTTATAATTTCGTTAGAATTGCCTTTATTTATTTATTTATTAAATATTTTTCTTATTTCTAACCACTTTTTTGTTAGCAAGATAACTTGAAAATGGCTCAATCAAATGCCTTGAAATTTGGCACACACATGTATAGGCATATGTACAAAGCACAATAACGTTTTCAACATTGACCTTCACTGATGACGTCATCTAGGCGCCATTTTGTAAAAATCAACTCATGATCATATCTTCATAACCAAAAGCTATTTCTCATTCATATTTATCATGATCGAGGTCAATATCCGTCCGGTTAATTTCAGGTCAAATAACGCGCACGTGCGCGTACGTCCGCGCGTCAGTGCGCGCGCAAAAATTTAAAATGCTCAAAATCGTCTCAAATTTTTTTTGCATACGTTTCAGGTCATTTTAAGCATTTTATAAAAAATCGCGCGTACGAGCATGCGCGCGCGTTTTCGCGCGTAACAACATTACAAAACATAGAATCGCCATTTTTTTTTCTTTCATGATATTTCTCATATTTTTTCGAGGAATTTGATACCATGTTTATCTCTTTATGACCATTAATAACAAGATGAGCGTCAATTCAAGATAAACGTCTTTGCGCGCGAGCTCTTTTAATACATAGCATATATGGGCAAAAACATGCCTATACAAAATCCATTATAGCTCTTTGGAATGAGCCGTGACCTTCAATTTGTTTTCATATTTAGATAGAGTATGAGTCGGAGAAATGATTCCATGTCTCATTTGACCATTAAGTGTATCGTGACATCATCATAATGGCCTTGGAACTCAAAATACGAATTTGCATATAATGACGTCAGCATATTTATGGAAAATTGATTGCATCTCTGTAAATATTGATCGATTTTCTTCCAAGTTTCGATATGTTGTAGCAAAGACAATTCTCTACAAGCTCAGTCGTCACCATTTTTCATTTTGATCACGACATCATAGTGAAATTTACGATGAAAGGCACATATCAGAAATTTCTTAAGTTGCGTGTTATGCCTTTGGAACGTGAATTTCGTTCACATCATTAATCTACATGACATTGTTTTTTAGCAGTATCTCGCTTATTTTTGCTCTATTTTGTCTCAAATTTTAGTTGACCAGCCCACCTATACTTGTTCCAAACAAGTATTATGTCTAGTTTTTTTTAAATTGGCTAGTTTCCCCATCATGAAAGTACATACATGCGATAAGATGGATCCTGACCCCCACATCCCTTTGAAAGGGGCGTAGTGGCAAATATTGAAAAATTTGAGATATCACAACTTTCGGGCTGAAATTGTAAGGGCCGGGGTGGTTCATTTTTTTGGAGGAAAATATTATATTTTTCGAATAGGCTAGTTTCCCCATAGTTAATGTACATACATGCGATTAGATGGATCCTGACCCCCATATCCCTTTGAAAGGGGCGTGGGGCAAATAATTGTAAAAATTTGAATTATCACAACTTTCGGGCCGAAATTGTAAGGGCCGGGGTGGTTCAGCATTTTGGAGGAAAAAATTATATTTTTTGAATAGGCGAGTTTCCCCATAGTTAATGTACATACATGCGATTAGACGGATCCTAACCCCCATATCCCTTTGAAAGGGGCGAAGTGGCAAATATTGAAAAATTTGAGTTATCTCAACTTTCGGGCCGAAATGGTAAGGGCCGGTTTGGTTCAGCATTTTGGAGGAAAATATTATTTTTTTTAAATTGGCTAGTTTCCCCATCATGAAAGTACATACATGCGATAAGATGGATCCTGACCCCCACATCCCTTTGAAAGGGGCGTAGTGGCAAATATTGAAAAATTTGAGTTATCACAACTTTCGGGCTGAAATTGTAAGGGCCGGGGTGGTTCATTTTTTTGGAGGAAAATATTATATTTTTCGAATAGGCTAGTTTCCCCATAGTTAATGTACATACATGCGATTAGATGGATCCTGACCCCCATATCCCTTTGAAAGGGGCGTGGGGCAAATATTGTAAAAATTTGAATTATCACAACTTTCG
The DNA here is from genome assembly GCF_000002235.5 of Strongylocentrotus purpuratus. Lineage (NCBI taxonomy): Eukaryota > Metazoa > Echinodermata > Echinoidea > Camarodonta > Strongylocentrotidae > Strongylocentrotus > Strongylocentrotus purpuratus. The sequence goes on from NW_022145612.1 coordinate 47,921,301, forward strand.
GGCCGAAATTGTAAGGGCCGGGGTGGTTCAGCATTTTGGAGGAAAAAATTATATTTTTTGAATAGGCGAGTTTCCCCATAGTTAATGTACATACATGCGATTAGACGGATCCTAACCCCCATATCCCTTTGAAAGGGGCGAAGTGGCAAATATTGAAAAATTTGAGTTATCACAACTTTCGGGCCGAAATGGTAAGGGCCGGGGTGGTTCAGCATTTTGGAGGAAAATATATATTTTTTTTTAATTGGCTAGTTCCCCATACTGAATGTACATACATGCAATTAGATGGATCCTGACCCCCATTATCCTTTGAAAGGGGCGTAGTGGCAAATATTGTAAAATTTTTGAATTATCACAACTTCGGGCCGAAATTGTAAGGGCCGGGGTGGTTCAGCATTTTGGAGGAAAAAATTATATTTTTTGAATAGGCAAGTTTCCCCATAATGAATGTACATACATCCGATTAGATGGATCCTGAACCCTATATCCCTTTGAAAGGAGCTAGGGGCAAATATTGTAAAAATTTGATTTATCACAACTTTAGGGCCGAAATTGTAAGGGCCAGGTTGGTTCAGCATTTTGGAGGAAAAAATTATATTTTTTGAATAGGCAAGTTTCCCCACAATGAATGTATATACATGCCATTAGATGGATCCTGACCCCCACATCCCTTTGAAAGGGGCGTAGTGGCAAATATTGAAAAATTTGAGTTATCTCAACTTTCGGGCCGAAATGATAAGGGCCGGTTTGGTTCAGCATTTTGGAGGAAAATATTATTTTTTTTAAATTGGCTAGTTTCCCCATCATGAAAGTACATACATGCGATAAGATGGATCCTGACCCCCACATCCCTTTGAAAGGGGCGTAGTGGCAAATATTGAAAAATTTGAGTTATCACAACTTTCGGGCTGAAATTGTAAGGGCCGGGGTGGTTCAGCATTTTGGAGGAAAATATTATATTTTTCGAATAGGCTAGTTTCCCCATAGTTAATGTACATACATGCGATTAGATGGATCCTGACCCCCATATCCCTTTGAAAGGGGCGTGGGGCAAATATTGTAAAAATTTGAATTATCACAACTTTCGGGCCGAAATTGTAAGGGCCGGGGGTGGTTCAGCATTTTGGAGGAAAAAATTATATTTTTTGAATAGGCTAGTTTCCCCATAGTTAATGTACATACATGCGATTAGATGGATCCTGACCCCCATATCCCTTTGAAAGGGGCGTAGTGGCAAATATTGAAAAATTTGAGTTATCTCAACTTTCGGGCCGAAATGGTAAGGGCCGGGGTGGTTCAGCATTTTGGAGGAAAATATTTTTTTTTTTTAATTGGCTAGTTCCCTATACTGAATGAACATACATGCAATTAGATGGATCCTGACCCCCACATCCCTTTGAAAGGGGCGTAGTGGCAAATATTGAAAAATTTGAGTTATCACAACTTTCGGGCTGAAATTGTAAGGGCCGGGGTGGTTCAGCATTTTGGAGGAAAATATTATATTTTTCGAATAGGCTAGGGTTCAGGATCCATCTAATGGCATATATATACATTCATTGTGGGGAAACTAGCCTATTGGAAAAATATAATATTTTCCTCCAAAATGCTGAACCACCCCGGCCCTTACAATTTCGGCCCGAAAGTTGTGATAACTCAAATTTTTCAATATTTGCCACTACGCCTTTTTCAAAGGGATATAGGGTTCAGGATCCATCTTATCTCATGTATGTACTTTCATGATGGGGAAACTAGCCAATTAAAAAAAAAAAATATTTTCAACCAAAATGCTGAACCACCCCGGCCCTTACAACTTCGGCACAAAAAAATGTGATAATTCAAATTTTTACAATATTTGCCCCTACCCCCCTGTCAAAGGGATATGGGGGTCAGGATCCATCTAATGGCATGTATATAATTTCATTGTATGGAAACTAGCCTATTCAAAAAATATAATATTTTCCTCCAAAATGCTGAACCACCCCGGCCCTTACCATTTCGGCCCGAAAGTTGTGATAATTCAAATATTTCAATATTTGCCACTACGCCCCTTTCAAAGGGATATAGGGTACAGGATCCATCTAATGGCATGTATATACATTCATTGTGGGGAAACTAGCCTATTGGAAAAATATAATATTTTCCTCCTAAATGCTGAACCACCCCGGCCCTAACAATTTCGGCCCGAAAGTTGTGATAACTCAAATTTTTCAATATTTGCCACTACGCCCCTTTCAAAGGGATATGGGGGTCAGGATCCATCTTATCGCATGTATGTACTTTCATGATGGGGAAACTAGCCTATTAAAAAAAAAAAATATTTTCCTCCAAAATGCTGAACCAAACTTGCCCTTACCATTTCGTCCCGAAAGTTGAGATAACTCAAATTTTTCAATATTTGCAACTACACCCCTTTCAAAAGGATGTGGGGGTCAGGATCCATCTAATCGCATGTATGTACATTCAGTATGGGGAAACTAGCCTATTCAAAAAATATAATATTTTCCTCCAAAATGCTGAACCACACCGGCCCTTACCATTTCGGCCCGAAAGTTGTGATAATTCAAATTTTTTACAATATTTGCCTCTAGCTCCTTTCAAAGGGATATAGGGTTCAGGATCCATCTAATCGGATGTATGTACATTCATTATGGGGAAACTAGCCAATTAAAAAAAATATATATTTTCCTCCAAAATGCTGAACCAAACCGGCCCTTACCATTTCGGCCCGAAAGTTGTGATAACTCAAATTTTTCAATATTTGCCCCTACCCCCCTGTCAAAGGGATATGGGGCTCAGGATTCATCTAATGGCATGTATATACATTCATTGTGGGGAAACTAGCCTATTTAAAAAATATAATTTTTTCTCCAAAATGCTGAACCACCCCGGCCCTTACAATTTCGGCCCGAAGTTGTGATAATTCAAAATTTTTACAATATTTGCCACTACGCCCCTTTCAAAGGAATATGGGGGTCAGGATCTATCTAATTGCATGTATGTACATTCATTATGGGGAAACTAGCCAATTAAAAAAAAAAGATATTTTCCTCCAAAATGCAAAACCACCCCGGCCCTTACCATTTCGGCCCGAAAGTTGTGATAACTCAAATTTTTCAATATTTGCCACTACGCCCCTTTTTAAGGGATGTAGTGGTCAGGATCGATCTAATGACATGTATGTACATTCATTATGGGGAAACTAGCCAATTAAAAAAAAATATATTTTCCTCCAAAATGCAAAACCACCCCGGCCCTTACAACTCGGGCCCGAAAAGTTGTGATAATTCAAATTTTTACAATATTTGCCACTACGCCCCTTTCAAAGGGATATGGGGGTCAGGATCCATCTAATGGCATGTATGTACATTCACTATTGGGAAACTAGCCTAATCAAAAAAAATAATATTTTTCTCCAAAATGGTGAGCCACCCCGGCCCTTACCATTTCAGCCCGAAAGTTGTGATAATTCAAATGTTTACAATATTTGCCCCTACCCCCCTGTCAAAGGGATATAGGCCTTAGAATCCATCTAATTGCATGTCAGTACTTTCATTATGGGGAAACTAGCCTTTTCAAAAAATATAATTTTTTCCTCCAAAATGCTGAACCACCCCGGCCCTTACAATTTCGGCCCGAAAGTTGTGATAATTCAAATTTTTACAATATTTGCCCCACGCCCCTTTCAAAGGGATATGGGGGTCAGGATCCATCTAATCGCATGTATGTACATTAATTATGGGGAAACTAGCCTATTCGAAAAAAATAATATTTTCCTCCAAAATGCTGAACCACCCCGGCCCTTACAACTTCGGCCCGAAAAGTTGTGATAATTCAAATTTTTACAATATTTGCCCCTACCCCCCTGTCAAAGGAATATGGGGGTCAGGATCCATCTAATGGCATGTATATAATTTCATTGTGGGGAAACTAGCCTATTAAAAAAATATAATATTTTCCGCCAAATTGCTGAACAACCCCGGCCCTTACAACTTCGGCCCGAAAAAATGTGATAATTCAAATTTTTACAATATTTGCCCCTACCCCCCTGTCAAAGGGATATGGGGGTCAGGATCCATCTAATGGCATGTATATAATTTCATTGTGGGGAAACTAGCCTATTCAAAAAATATAATATTTTCCTCCAAAATGCTGAACCACCCCGGCCCTTACAATTTCGGCCCGAAAGCTGTGATAATTCAAATTTTTACAATATTTGCCTCTACGCCCCTTACAAAGGAATATGGGGGTCAGGATCCATCTAATCGGATTTATGTACGCTCATTATGGGGAAACTAGCCAATTAAAAAAAATATAATATTTTCCTCCAAAATGCTGAACCACCTCGGCCCTTACCATTTCGGCCCGAAAGTTGTGATAACTCAAATTTTTACAATATTTGCCACTACGCCCCTTTCAAAGGAATATGGGGGTCAGGATCTATCTAATTGCATGTATGTACATTCATTATGGGGAAACTAGCCAATTAAAAAAAAAAGATATTTTCCTCCAAAATGCAAAACCACCCCTGCCCTTACCATTTCGGCCCGAAAGTTGTGATAACTCAAATTTTTCAATATTTGCCACTACGCCCCTTTTCAAGGGATGTAGTGGTCAGGATCGATCTAATGGCATGTATGTACATTCATTATGGGGAAACTAGCCAATTAAAAAAAAAAGATATTTTCCTCCAAAATGCAAAACCACCCCGGCCCTTACAACTCGGGCCCGAAAAGTTGTGATAATTCAAATTTTTACAATATTTGCCACTACGCCCCTTTCAAAGGGATATGGGGGTCAGGATCCATCTAATGGCATGTATGTACATTCACTATTGGGAAACTAGCCTAATAAAAAAAAATAATATTTTTCTCCAAAATGGTGAGCCACCCCGGCCCTTACCATTTCAGCCCGAAAGTTGTGATAATTCAAATGTTTACAATATTTGCCCCTACCCCCCTGTCAAAGGGATATAGGCCTTAGAATCCATCTAATTGCATGTAAGTACTTTCATTATGGGGAAACTAGCCTATTAAAAAAATATAATATTTTCCGCCAAATTGCTGAAACACCCCGGCCCTTACAACTTCGGCCCGAAAAAATGTGATAATTCAAATTTTTACAATATTTGCCCCTACCCCCCTGTCAAAGGGATATGGGGGTCAGGATCCATATAATGGCATGTACATAATTTCATTGTGGGGAAACTAGCCTATTAAAAAAATATGATATTTTCCTCAAAAATGCTGAACCACCCCGGCCCTTATAATTTCGGCCCGAAAGGTGTGATAATTCAAATTTTTACAATATTTGCCACTACGCCCCTTTCAAAGGGATATGGGGGTCAGGATCCATCTAATCGCATGTATGTACATTCAGTATGGGGAAACTAGCCTATTCAAAAAATATAATATTTTCCTCCAAAATGCTGAACCACACCGGCCCTTACCATTTCGGCCCGAAAGTTGTGATAATTCAAATTTTTCAATATTTGCCACTACGCCCCTTTCAAAGGGATATAGGGTTCAGGATCCATCTAATCGGATGTATGTACATTCATTATGGGGAAACTAGCCAATTAAAAAAAAAAAAAATTTTCCTCCAAAATGCTGAACCACTCCGGCCCTTACCATTTCAGCCCGAAAGTTGTGATAACTCAAATTTTTCAATATTTGCCACTACGCCCCTTTTCAAGGGATGTAGTGGTCAGGATCGATCTAATGGCATGTATGTACATTCATTATGGGGAAACTAGCCAATTAAAAAAAAAAGATATTTTCCTCCAAAATGCAAAACCACCCCGGCCCTTACAACTCGGGCCCGAAAAGTTGTGATAATTCAAATTTTTACAATATTTGCCACTACGCCCCTTTCAAAGGGATATGGGGGTCAGGATCCATCTAATGGCATGTATGTACATTCACTATTGGGAAACTAGCCTAATCAAAAAAAATAATATTTTTCTCCAAAATGGTGAGCCACCCCGGCCCTTACCATTTCAGCCCGAAAGTTGTGATAATTCAAATGTTTACAATATTTGCCCCTACCCCCCTGTCAAAGGGATATAGGCCTTAGAATCCATCTAATTGCATGTAAGTACTTTCATTATGGGGAAACTAGCCTATTAAAAAAATATAATATTTTCCGCCAAATTGCTGAAACACCCCGGCCCTTACAACTTTGGCCCGAAAAAATGTGATAATTCAAATTTTTACAATATTTGCCCCTACCCCCCTGTCAAAGGGATATGGGGGTCAGGATCCATATAATGGCATGTACATAATTTCATTGTGGGGAAACTAGCCTATTAAAAAAATATGATATTTTCCTCAAAAATGCTGAACCACCCCGGCCCTTATAATTTCGGCCCGAAAGGTGTGATAATTCAAATTTTTACAATATTTGCCACTACGCCCCTTTCAAAGGGATATGGGGGTCAGGATCCATCTAATCGCATGTATGTACATTCAGTATGGGGAAACTAGCCTATTCAAAAAATATAATATTTTCCTCCAAAATGCTGAACCACACCGGCCCTTACCATTTCGGCCCGAAAGTTGTGATAATTCAAATTTTTCAATATTTGCCACTACGCCCCTTTCAAAGGGATATAGGGTTCAGGATCCATCTAATCGGATGTATGTACATTCATTATGGGGAAACTAGCCAATTAAAAAAAAAAAAAATTTTCCTCCAAAATGCTGAACCACTCCGGCCCTTACCATTTCGGCCCGAAAGTTGTGATAATTCAAATTTTTCAATATTTGCCACTACGCCCCTTTCAAAGGGATATGGGGGTCAGAATCCATCTAATCGCATATATGTACATTCAATATGGGGAACTAGCCAATTAAAAAAAAAATATATTTTCCTCCAAAATGCTGAACCACCCCGGCCCTTACCATTTCGGCCCGAAAGTTGTGATAACTCAAATTTTTCAATATTTGCCACTACGCCTCTTTCAAAGGGATATGGGGGTCAGGATCCATCTAATCGCATGTATGTACATTAACTATGGGGAAACTAGCCTTTTCAAAAAATATAATTTTTTCCTCCAAAATGCTGAACCACCCCGGCCCTTACAATTTCGGCCCGAAAGTTGTGATAATTCAAATTTTTACAATATTTGCCCCACGCCCCTTTCAAAGGGATATGGGGGTCAGGATCCATCTAATCGCATGTATGTACATTAACTATGGGGAAACTAGCCTATTCGAAAAAAATAATATTTTCCTCCAAAATGCTGAACCACCCCGGCCCTTACAACTTCGGCCCGAAAAGTTGTGATAATTCAAATTTTTACAATATTTGCCCCTACCCCCCTGTCAAAGGAATATGGGGGTCAGGATCCATCTAATGGCATGTATATAATTTCATTGTGGGGAAACTAGCCTATTCAAAAAATTCAATATTTTCCGCCAAATTGCTGAACCACCCCGGCCCTTACAACTTCGGCCCGAAAAAATGTGATAATTCAAATTTTTACAATATTTGCCCCTACCCCCCTGTCAAAGGGATATGGGGGTCAGGATCCATCTAATGGCATGTATATAATTTCATTGTGGGGAAACTAGCCTATTCAAAAAATATAATATTTTCCACCAAAATGCTGAACCACCCCGGCCCTTACAATTTCGGCCCGAAAGTTGTGATAATTCAAATTTTTACAATATTTGCCTCTACGCCCCTTACAAAGGAATATGGGGGTCAGGATCCATCTAATCGGATTTATGTACGCTCATTATGGTGAAACTAGCCAATTAAAAAAAATATAATATTTTCCTCCGAAATGCTGAACAACCTCGGCCCTTACCATTTCGGCCCGAAAGTTGTGATAACTCAAATTTTTCAATATTTGCCACTACGCCCCTTTCAAAGGGATATGGGGGTCAGGATCCATCTAATCGCATGTATGTACATTCACTATGGGGAAACTAGCCTAATAAAAAAAAAAAATATTTTTCTCCAAAATGGTGAGCCACCCCAACCCTTACAACTTCGGCCCGAAAAGTTGTGATAATTCAATTTTTTACAATATTTGCCCCCACCCCCCTGTCAAAGGGATATGGGGGTCAGGATCCATCTAATGGCATGTATATACATTCATTGTGGGGAAACTTGCCTATTAAAAAAATATGATATTTTCCTCAAAAATGCTGAACCACCCCGGCCCTTACAATTTCGGCCCGAAAGGTGTGATAATTCAAATTTTTACAATATTTGCCACTACGCCCCTTTCAAAGGGATATGGGGGTCAGGATCCATCTAATCGCATGTATGTACATTCAGTATGGGGAAACTAGCCTATTCAAAAAATATAATATTTTCCTCCAAAATGCTGAACCACACCGGCCCTTACCATTTCGGCCCGAAAGTTGTGATAATTCAAATTTTTCAATATTTGCCACTACGCCCCTTTCAAAGGGATATAGGGTTCAGGATCCATCTAATCGGATGTATGTACATTCATTATGGGGAAACTAGCCAATTAAAAAAAAAAAATATTTTCCTCCAAAATGCTGAACCACTCCGGCCCTTACCATTTCGGCCCGAAAGTTGTGATAACTCAAATTTTTCAATATTTGCCACTACGCCCCTTTCAAAGGGATATGGGGGTCAGAATCCATCTAATCGCATATATGTACATTAACTATGGGGAAACTAACCTATTCAAAATATATAATATTTTCCTCCAAAATGCTGAACCACCCCGGCCCTTACCATTTCGGCCCGAAAGTTGTGATAACTCAAATTTTTCAATATTTGCCACTACGCCCCTTTCAAAGGGATATAGGGTTCAGGTTCGATCTTATCGCATGTATGTACTTTCATGATGGGGAAACTAGCCAATTAAAAAAAAAAAATATTTTCCACCAAAATGCTGAACCACCCCGGCCCTTACAACTTCGGCCCAAAAAAATGTGATAATTCAAATTTTTACAATATTTGCCCCTACCCCCGTCAAAGGGATATGGGGGTCAGGATCCATCTAATGGCATGTATATAATTTCATTGTATGGAAACTAGCCTATTCAAAAAATAAAATATTTTCCTCCAAAATGCTGAACCACCCCGGCCCTTACCATTTCGGCCCGAAAGTTATGATAATTCAAATATTTCAATATTTGCCACTACGCCCCTTTCAAAGGGATATAGGGTTCAGGATCCATCTAATCGCATGTATGTACATTCAGTATGGGGAAACTAGCCTATTAAAAAAATATAATATTTTCCTCCAAAATGCTGAACCACACCGGCCCTTACCATTTCGGCCCGAAAGTTGTGATAATTCAAATTTTTCAATATTTGCCACTACGCCCCTTTCAAAGGGATATAGGGTTCAGGATCCATCTAATCGGATGTATGTACATTCATTATGGGGAAACTAGCCAATAAAAAAAAAAAAAAATTTTCCTCCAAAATGCTGAACCACTCCGGCCCTTACCATTTCGGCCCGAAAGTTGTGATAATTCAAATTTTTCAATATTTGCCACTACGCCCCTTTCAAAGGGATATGGGGGTCAGAATCCATCTAATCGCATATATGTACATTCAATATGGGGAACTAGCCAATTAAAAAAAATATATATTTTCCTCCAAAATGCTGAACCACCCCGGCCCTTACCATTTCGGCCCGAAAGTTGTGATAACTCAAATTTTTCAATATTTGCCACTACGCCTCTTTCAAAGGGATATGGGGGTCAGGATCCATCTAATCGCATGTATGTACATTAACTATGGGGAAACTAGCCTATTCGAAAAAAATAATATTTTCCTCCAAAATGCTGAACCACCCCGGCCCTTACAACTTCGGCCCGAAAAGTTGTGATAATTCAAATTTTTACAATATTTGCCCCTACCCCCCTGTCAAAGGAATATGGGGGTCAGGATCCATCTAATGGCATGTATATAATTTCATTGTGGGGAAACTAGCCTATTCAAAAAATTCAATATTTTCCGCCAAATTGCTGAACCACCCCGGCCCTTACAACTTCGGCCCGAAAAAATGTGATAATTCAAATTTTTACAATATTTGCCCCTACCCCCCTGTCAAAGGGATATGGGGGTCAGGATCCATCTAATGGCATGTATATAATTTCATTGTGGGGAAACTAGCCTATTCAAAAAATATAATATTTTCCACCACAATGCTGAACCACCCCGGCCCTTACAATTTCGGCCCGAAAGTTGTGATAATTCAAATTTTTACAATATTTGCCTCTACGCCCCTTACAAAGGAATATGGGGGTCAGGATCCATCTAATCGGATTTATGTACGCTCATTATGGGGAAACTAGCCAATTAAAAAAAATATAATATTTTCCTCCGAAATGCTGAACCACCTCGGCCCTTACCATTTCGGCCCGAAAGTTGTGATAACTCAAATTTTTCAATATTTGCCACTACGCCCCTTTCAAAGGGATATGGGGGTCAGGATCCATCTAATCGCATGTATGTACATTCACTATGGGGAAACTAGCCTAAAAAAAAAAAAATATTTTTCTCCAAAATGGTGAGCCACCCCAACCCTTACAACTTCGGCCCGAAAAGTTGTGATAATTCAATTTTTTACAATATTTGCCCCCACCCCCCTGTCAAAGGGATATGGGGGTCAGGATCCATCTAATGGCATGTATATACATTCATTGTGGGGAAACTTGCCTATTAAAAAAATATGATATTTTCCTCAAAAATGCTGAACCACCCCGGCCCTTACAATTTCGGCCCGAAAGGTGTGATAATTCAAATTTTTACAATATTTGCCACTACGCCCCTTTCAAAGGGATATGGGGGTCAGGATCCATCTAATCGCATGTATGTACATTCAGTATGGGGAAACTAGCCTATTCAAAAAATATAATATTTTCCTCCAAAATGCTGAACCACACCGGCCCTTACCATTTCGGCCCGAAAGTTGTGATAATTCAAATTTTTCAATATTTGCCACTACGCCCCTTTCAAAGGGATATAGGGTTCAGGATCCATCTAATCGAATGTATGTACATTCATTATGGGGAAACTAGCCAATTAAAAAAAAAAATATTTTCCTCCAAAATGCTGAACCACTCCGGCCCTTACCATTTCGGCCCGAAAGTTGTGATAACTCAAATTTTTCAATATTTGCCACTACGCCCCTTTCAAAGGGATATGGGGGTCAGAATCCATCTAATCGCATATATGTACATTAACTATGGGGAAACTAACCTATTCAAAAAATATAATATTTTCCTCCAAAATGCTGAACCACCCCGGCCCTTACCATTTCGGCCCGAAAGTTGTGATAACTCAAATTTTTCAATATTTGCCACTACGCCCCTTTCAAAGGGATATAGGGTTCAGGTTCGATCTTATCGCATGTATGTACTTTCATGATGGGGAAACTAGCCAATTAAAAAAAAAAAATATTTTCCACCAAAATGCTGAACCACCCCGGCCCTTACAACTTCGGCCCAAAAAAATGTGATAATTCAAATTTTTACAATATTTGCCCCTACCCCCGTCAAAGGGATATGGGGGTCAGGATCCATCTAATGGCATGTATATAATTTCATTGTATGGAAACTAGCCTATTCAAAAAATAAAATATTTTCCTCCAAAATGCTGAACCACCCCGGCCCTTACCATTTCGGCCCGAAAGTTATGATAATTCAAATATTTCAATATTTGCCACTACGCCCCTTTCAAAGGGATATAGGGTTCAGGATCCATCTAATCGCATGTATGTACATTCAGTATGGGGAAACTAGCCTATTAAAAAAATATAATATTTTCCTCCAAAATGCTGAACCACACCGGCCCTTACCATTTCGGCCCGAAAGTTGTGATAATTCAAATTTTTCAATATTTGCCACTACGCCCCTTTCAAAGGGATATAGGGTTCAGGATCCATCTAATCGGATGTATGTACATTCATTATGGGGAAACTAGCCAATTAAAAAAAAAAAAATTTTCCTCCAAAATGCTGAACCACTCCGGCCCTTACCATTTCGGCCCGAAAGTTGTGATAATTCAAATTTTTCAATATTTGCCACTACGCCCCTTTCAAAGGGATATGGGGGTCAGAATCCATCTAATCGCATATATGTACATTCAATATGGGGAACTAGCCAATTAAAAAAAAATATATTTTCCTCCAAAATGCTGAACCACCCCGGCCCTTACCATTTCGGCCCGAAAGTTGTGATAACTCAAATTTTTCAATATTTGCCACTACGCCTCTTTCAAAGGGATATGGGGGTCAGGATCCATCTAATCGCATGTATGTACATTAACTATGGGGAAACTAACCTTTTCAAAAAATATAATTTTTTCCTCCGAAATGCTGAACCACCCCGGCCCTTACAATTTCGGCCCGAAAGTTGTGATAATTCAAATTTTTACAATATTTGCCCCACGCCCCTTTCAAAGGGATATGGGGGTCAGGATCCATCTAATCGCATGTATGTACATTAACTATGGGGAAACTAGCCTATTCGAAAAAAATAATATTTTCCTCCAAAATGCTGAACCACCCCGGCCCTTACAACTTCGGCCCGAAAAGTTGTGATAATTCAAATTTTTACAATATTTGCCCCTACCCCCCTGTCAAAGGAATATGGGGGTCAGGATCCATCTAATGGCATGTATATAATTTCATTGTGGGGAAACTAGCCTATTCAAAAAATTCAATATTTTCCGCCAAATTGCTGAACCACCCCGGCCCTTACAACTTCGGCCCGAAAAAATGTGATAATTCAAATTTTTACAATATTTGCCCCTACCCCCCTGTCAAAGGGATATGGGGGTCAGGATCCATCTAATGGCATGTATATAATTTCATTGTGGGGAAACTAGCCTATTCAAAAAATATAATATTTTCCACCAAAATGCTGAACCACCCCGGCCCTTACAATTTCGGCCCGAAAGTTGTGATAATTCAAATTTTTACAATATTTGCCTCTACGCCCCTTACAAAGGAATATGGGGGTCAGGATCCATCTAATCGGATTTATGTACGCTCATTATGGGGAAACTAGCCAATTAAAAAAAATATAATATTTTCCTCCGAAATGCTGAACCACCTCGGCCCTTACCATTTCGGCCCGAAAGTTGTGATAACTCAAATTTTTCAATATTTGCCACTACGCCCCTTTCAAAGGGATATGGGGGTCAGGATCCATCTAATCGCATGTATGTACATTCACTATGGGGAAACTAGCCTAATAAAAAAAAAAAATATTTTTCTCCAAAATGGTGAGCCACCCCAACCCTTACAACTTCGGCCCGAAAAGTTGTGATAATTCAATTTTTTACAATATTTGCCCCCACCCCCCTGTCAAAGGGATATGGGGGTCAGGATCCATCTAATGGCATGTATATACATTCATTGTGGGGAAACTTGCCTATTAAAAAAATATGATATTTTCCTCAAAAATGCTGAACCACCCCGGCCCTTACAATTTCGGCCCGAAAGGTGTGATAATTCAAATTTTTACAATATTTGCCACTACGCCCCTTTCAAAGGGATATGGGGGTCAGGATCCATCTAATCGCATGTATGTACATTCAGTATGGGGAAACTAGCCTATTCAAAAAATATAATATTTTCCTCCAAAATGCTGAACCACACCGGCCCTTACCATTTCGGCCCGAAAGTTGTGATAATTCAAATTTTTCAATATTTGCCACTACGCCCCTTTCAAAGGGATATAGGGTTCAGGATCCATCTAATCGGATGTATGTACATTCATTATGGGAAAACTAGCCAATTAAAAAAAAAAAATATTTTCCTCCAAAATGCTGAACCACTCCGGCCCTTACCATTTCGGCCCGAAAGTTGTGATAACTCAAATTTTTCAATATTTGCCACTACGCCCCTTTCAAAGGGATATGGGGGTCAGAATCCATCTAATCGCATATATGTACATTAACTATGGGGAAACTAACCTATTCAAAAAATATAATATTTTCCTCCAAAATGCTGAACCACCCCGGCCCTTACCATTTCGGCCCGAAAGTTGTGATAACTCAAATTTTTCAATATTTGCCACTACGCCCCTTTCAAAGGGATATAGGGTTCAGGTTCGATCTTATCGCATGTATGTACTTTCATGATGGGGAAACTAGCCAATTAAAAAAAAAAAATATTTTCCACCAAAATGCTGAACCACCCCGGCCCTTACAACTTCGGCCCAAAAAAATGTGATAATTCAAATTTTTACAATATTTGCCCCTACCCCCGTCAAAGGGATATGGGGGTCAGGATCCATCTAATGGCATGTATATAATTTCATTGTATGGAAACTAGCCTATTCAAAAAATAAAATATTTTCCTCCAAAATGCTGAACCACCCCGGCCCTTACCATTTCGGCCCGAAAGTTATGATAATTCAAATATTTCAATATTTGCCACTACGCCCCTTTCAAAGGGATATAGGGTTCAGGATCCATCTAATCGCATGTATGTACATTCAGTATGGGGAAACTAGCCTATTAAAAAAATATAATATTTTCCTCCAAAATGCTGAACCACACCGGCCCTTACCATTTCGGCCCGAAAGTTGTGATAATTCAAATTTTTCAATATTTGCCACTACACCCCTTTCAAAGGGATATAGGGTTCAGGATCCATCTAATCGGATGTATGTACATTCATTATGGGGAAACTAGCCAATTAAAAAAAAAAAATATTTTCCTCCAAAATGCTGAACAACTCCGGCCCTTACCATTTCGGCCCGAAAGTTGTGATAACTCAAATTTTTCAATATTTGCCACTACGCCCCTTTCAAAGGGATATGGGGGTCAGAATCCATCTAATCGCATATATGTACATTCAATATGGGGAACTAGCCAATTAAAAAAAAAAAATATTTTCCTCCAAAATGCTGAACCACCCCATCCCTTACCATTTCGGCCCGAAAGTTGTGATAACTCAAATTTTTCAATATATGCCACTACGCCTCTTTCAAAGGGATATGGGGGTCAGGATCCATCTAATCGCATGTATGTACATTAACTATTGGGAAACTAGCCTTTTCAAAAAATATAATTTTTTCCTCCAAAATGCTGAACCACCCCGGCCCTTACACTTTCGGCCCGAAAGTTGTGATAATTCAAATTTTTACAATATTTGCCCCACGCCCCTTTCAAAGGGATATGGGGGTCAGGATCCATCTAATCGCATGTATGTACATTAATTATGGGGAAACTAGCCTATTCGAAAAAAATAATATTTTCCTCCAAAATGCTGAACCACCCCGGCCCTTACAACTTCGGCCCGAAAAGTTGTGATAATTCAAATTTTTACAATATTTGCCCCTACCCCCCTGTCAAAGGAATATGGGGGTCAGGATCCATCTAATGGCATGTATATAATTTCATTGTGGGGAAACTAGCCTATTAAAAAAATATAATATTTTCCGCCAAATTGCTGAACAACCCCGGCCCTTACAACTTCGGCCCGAAAAAATGTGATAATTCAAATTTTTACAATATTTGCCCCTACCCCCCTGTCAAAGGGATATGGGGGTCAGGATCCATCTAATGGCATGTATATAATTTCATTGTGGGGAAACTAGCCTATTCAAAAAATATAATATTTTCCTCCAAAATGCTGAACCACCCCGGCCCTTACAATTTCGGCCCGAAAGTTGTGATAATTCAAATTTTTACAATATTTGCCTCTACGCCCCTTACAAAGGAATATGGGGGTCAGGATCCATCTAATCGGATTTATGTACGCTCATTATGGGGAAACTAGCCAATTAAAAAAAATATAATATTTTCCTCCAAAATGCTGAACCACCTCGGCCCTTACCATTTCGGCCCGAAAGTTGTGATAATTCAAATTTTTACAATATTTGCCACTACGCCCCTTTCAAAGGGATATGGGGGTCAGGATCCATCTAATGGCATGTATGTACATTCACTATGGGGAAACTAGCCTAATAAAAAAAAATTATATTTTCTCCAAAATGGTGAGCCACCCCAGCCCTTACAACTTCGGCCCGAAAAGTTGTGATAATTCAATTTTTTACAATATTTGCCCCCACCCCCCTGTCAAAGGGATATGGGGGTCAGGATCCATCTAATGGCATGTATATACATTCATTGTGGGGAAACTTGCCTATTAAAAAAATATGATATTTTCCTCAAAAATGCTGAACCACCCCGGCCCCTACAATTTCGGCCCGAAAGGTGTGATAATTCAAATTTTTACAATATTTGCCACTACGCCCCTTTCAAAGGGATATGGGGGTCAGGATCCATCTAATCGCATGTATGTACATTCAGTATGGGGAAACTAGCCTATTCAAAAAATATAATATTTTCCTCCAAAATGCTGAACAGCACCGGCCCTTACCATTTCGGCCCGAAAGTTGTGATAATTCAAATTTTTCAATATTTGCCACTACGCCCCTTTCAAAGGGATATAGGGTTCAGGATCCATCTAATGGCATGTATGTACATTCATTATGGGGAAACTAGCCAATTAAAAAAAAAAATATTTTCCTCCAAAATGCTGAACCACCCCAGCCCTTACCATTTCGGCCCGAAAGTTGTGATAATTCAAATGTTTACAATATTTGCCCCTACCCCCCTGTCAAAGGGATATAGGCCTTAGAATCCATCTAATTGCATGTAAGTACTTTCATTATGGGGAAACTAGCCTATTAAAAAAATATAATATTTTCCGCCAAATTGCTGAACCACCCCGGCCCTTACAACTTCGGCCCGAAAAAATGTGATAATTCAAATTTTTACAATATTTGCCCCTACCCCCTGTCAAAGGGATATGGGGGTCAGGATCCATCTAATGGCATGTACATAATTTCATTGTGGGGAAACTAGCCTATTAAAAAAATATGATATTTTCCTCAAAAATGCTGAACCACCCCGGCCCCTACAATTTCGGCCCGAAAGGTGTGATAATTCAAATTTTTACAATATTTGCCACTACGCCCCTTTCAAAGGGATATGGGGGTCAGGATCCATCTAATCGCATGTATGTACATTCACTATGGGGAAACTAGCCTAATAAAAAAAAAATATATTTTTCTCGAAAATGGTGAGCCACCCCAGCCCTTACAACTTCGGCCCGAAAAGTTGTGATAATTCAATTTTTTACAATATTTGCCCCCACCCCCTGTCAAAGGGATATGGGGGTCAGGATCCATCTAATGGCATGTATATACATTCATTGTGGGGAAACTTGCCTATTAAAAAAATATGATATTTTCCTCAAAAATGCTGAACCACCCCGGCCCTTACAATTTCGGCCCGAAAGGTGTGATAATTCAAATTTTTACAATATTTGCCACTACGCCCCTTTCAAAGGGATATGGGGGTCAGGATCCATCTAATCGCATGTATGTACATTCAGTATGGGGAAACTAGCCTATTCAAAAAATATAATATTTTCCTCGAAAATGCTGAAACACACCGGCCCTTACCATTTCGGCCCGAAAGTTGTGATAATTCAAATTTTTCAATATTTGCCACTACGCCCCTTTCAAAGGGATATAGGGTTCAGGATCCATCTAATCGGATGTATGTACATTCATTATGGGGAAACTAGCCAATTAAAAAAAAAATATATTTTCCTCCAAAATGCTGAACCACTCCGGCCCTTACCATTTCGGCCCGAAAGTTGTGATAACTCAAATTTTTCAATATTTGCCACTACGCCCCTTTCAAAGGGATATGGGGGTCAGAATCCATCTAATCGCATATATGTACATTAACTATGGGGAAACTAACCTATTCAAAAAATATAATATTTTCCTCCAAAATGCTGAACCACCCCAGCCCTTACCATTTCGGCCCGAAAGTTGTGATAATTCAAATGTTTACAATATTTGCCCCTACCCCCCTGTCAAAGGGATATATATAGGCCTTAGAATCCATCTAATTGCATGTAAGTACTTTCATTATGGGGAAACTAGCCTATTAAAAAAATATAATATTTTCCGCCAAATTGCTGAACCACCCCGGCCCTTACAACTTCGGCCCGAAAAAATGTGATAATTCAAATTTTTGCAATATTTGCCCCTACCCCCCTGTCAAAGGGATATGGGGGTCAGGATCCATCTAATGGCATGTACATAATTTCATTGTGGGGAAACTAGCCTATTAAAAAAATATGATATTTTCCTCAAAAATGCTGAACCACCCCGGCCCCTACAATTTCGGCCCGAAAGGTGTGATAATTCAAATTTTTACAATATTTGCCACTACGCCCCTTTCAAAGGGATATGGGGGTCAGGATCCATCTAATCGCATGTATGTACATTCACTATGGGGAAACTAGCCTAATAAAAAAAAAATATATTTTTCTCCAAAATGGTGAGCCACCCCAGCCCTTACAACTTCGGCCCGAAAAGTTGTGATAATTCAATTTTTTACAATATTTGCCCCCACCCCCTGTCAAAGGGATATGGGGGTCAGGATCCATCTAATGGCATGTATATACATTCATTGTGGGGAAACTTGCCTATTAAAAAAATATGATATTTTCCTCAAAAATGCTGAACCACCCCGGCCCTTACAATTTCGGCCCGAAAGGTGTGATAATTCAAATTTTTACAATATTTGCCACTACGCCCCTTTCAAAGGGATATGGGGGTCAGGATCCATCTAATCGCATGTATGTACATTCAGTATGGGGAAACTAGCCTATTCAAAAAATATAATATTTTCCTCGAAAATGCTGAAACACACCGGCCCTTACCATTTCGGCCCGAAAGTTGTGATAATTCAAATTTTTCAATATTTGCCACTACGCCCCTTTCAAAGGGATATAGGGTTCAGGATCCATCTAATCGGATGTATGTACATTCATTATGGGGAAACTAGCCAATTAAAAAAATATATATTTTCCTCCAAAATGCTGAACCACTCCGGCCCTTACCATTTCGGCCCGAAAGTTGTGATAACTCAAATTTTTCAATATTTGCCACTACGCCCCTTTCAAAGGGATATGGGGGTCAGAATCCATCTAATCGCATATATGTACATTAACTATGGGGAAACTAACCTATTCAAAAAATATAATATTTTCCTCCAAAATGCTGAACCACCCCGGCCCTTACCATTTCGGCCCGAAAGTTGTGATAACTCAAATTTTTCAATATTTGCCACTACGCCCCTTTCAAAGGGATATAGGGTTCAGGTTCGATCTTATCGCATGTATGTACTTTCATGATGGGGAAACTAGCCAATTAAAAAAAAAAAATATTTTCCACCAAAATGCTGAACCACCCCGGCCCTTACAACTTCGGCCCAAAAAAATGTGATAATTCAAATTTTTACAATATTTGCCCCTACCCCCGTCAAAGGGATATGGGGGTCAGGATCCATCTAATGGCATGTATATAATTTCATTGTATGGAAACTAGCCTATTCAAAAAATAAAATATTTTCCTCCAAAATGCTGAACCACCCCGGCCCTTACCATTTCGGCCCGAAAGTTATGATAATTCAAATATTTCAATATTTGCCACTACGCCCCTTTCAAAGGGATATAGGGTTCAGGATCCATCTAATCGCATGTATGTACATTCAGTATGGGGAAACTAGCCTATTAAAAAAATATAATATTTTCCTCCAAAATGCTGAACCACACCGGCCCTTACCATTTCGGCCCGAAAGTTGTGATAATTCAAATTTTTCAATATTTGCCACTACACCCCTTTCAAAGGGATATAGGGTTCAGGATCCATCTAATCGGATGTATGTACATTCATTATGGGGAAACTAGCCAATTAAAAAAAAAAAATATTTTCCTCCAAAATGCTGAACAACTCCGGCCCTTACCATTTCGGCCCGAAAGTTGTGATAACTCAAATTTTTCAATATTTGCCACTACGCCCCTTTCAAAGGGATATGGGGGTCAGAATCCATCTAATCGCATATATGTACATTCAATATGGGGAACTAGCCAATTAAAAAAAAAAAATATTTTCCTCCAAAATGCTGAACCACCCCATCCCTTACCATTTCGGCCCGAAAGTTGTGATAACTCAAATTTTTCAATATTGCCACTACGCCTCTTTCAAAGGGATATGGGGGTCAGGATCCATCTAATCGCATGTATGTACATTAACTATTGGGAAACTAGCCTTTCAAAAAATATAATTTTTTCCTCCAAAATGCTGAACCACCCCGGCCCTTACACTTTCGGCCCGAAAGTTGTGATAATTCAAATTTTTACAATATTTGCCCCACGCCCCTTTCAAAGGGATATGGGGGTCAGGATCCATCTAATCGCATGTATGTACATTAATTATGGGGAAACTAGCCTATTCGAAAAAAATAATATTTTCCTCCAAAATGCTGAACCACCCCGGCCCTTACAACTTCGGCCCGAAAAGTTGTGATAATTCAAATTTTTACAATATTTGCCCCTACCCCCCTGTCAAAGGAATATGGGGGTCAGGATCCATCTAATGGCATGTATATAATTTCATTGTGGGGAAACTAGCCTATTAAAAAAATATAATATTTTCCGCCAAATTGCTGAACAACCCCGGCCCTTACAACTTCGGCCCGAAAAAATGTGATAATTCAAATTTTTACAATATTTGCCCCTACCCCCCTGTCAAAGGGATATGGGGGTCAGGATCCATCTAATGGCATGTATATAATTTCATTGTGGGGAAACTAGCCTATTCAAAAAATATAATATTTTCCTCCAAAATGCTGAACCACCCCGGCCCTTACAATTTCGGCCCGAAAGTTGTGATAATTCAAATTTTTACAATATTTGCCTCTACGCCCCTTACAAAGGAATATGGGGGTCAGGATCCATCTAATCGGATTTATGTACGCTCATTATGGGGAAACTAGCCAATTAAAAAAAATATAATATTTTCCTCCAAAATGCTGAACCACCTCGGCCCTTACCATTTCGGCCCGAAAGTTGTGATAATTCAAATTTTTACAATATTTGCCACTACGCCCCTTTCAAAGGGATATGGGGGTCAGGATCCATCTAATGGCATGTATGTACATTCACTATGGGGAAACTAGCCTAATAAAAAAAAATTATATTTTTCTCCAAAATGGTGAGCCACCCCGGCCCTTACAACTTCGGCCCGAAAAGTTGTGATAATTCAATTTTTTACAATATTTGCCCCCACCCCCCTGTCAAAGGGATATGGGGGTCAGGATCCATCTAATGGCATGTATATACATTCATTGTGGGGAAACTTGCCTATTAAAAAAATATGATATTTTCCTCAAAAATGCTGAACCACCCCGGCCCCTACAATTTCGGCCCGAAAGGTGTGATAATTCAAATTTTTACAATATTTGCCACTACGCCCCTTTCAAAGGGATATGGGGGTCAGGATCCATCTAATCGCATGTATGTACATTCAGTATGGGGAAACTAGCCTATTCAAAAAATATAATATTTTCCTCCAAAATGCTGAACAGCACCGGCCCTTACCATTTCGGCCCGAAAGTTGTGATAATTCAAATTTTTCAATATTTGCCACTACGCCCCTTTCAAAGGGATATAGGGTTCAGGATCCATCTAATGGCATGTATGTACATTCATTATGGGGAAACTAGCCAATTAAAAAAAAAAAATATTTTCCTCCAAAATGCTGAACCACCCCAGCCCTTACCATTTCGGCCCGAAAGTTGTGATAATTCAAATGTTTACAATATTTGCCCCTACCCCCCTGTCAAAGGGATATAGGCCTTAGAATCCATCTAATTGCATGTAAGTACTTTCATTATGGGGAAACTAGCCTATTAAAAAAATATAATATTTTCCGCCAAATTGCTGAACCACCCCGGCCCTTACAACTTCGGCCCGAAAAAATGTGATAATTCAAATTTTTACAATATTTGCCCCTACCCCCCTGTCAAAGGGATATGGGGGTCAGGATCCATCTAATGGCATGTACATAATTTCATTGTGGGGAAACTAGCCTATTAAAAAAATATGATATTTTCCTCAAAAATGCTGAACCACCCCGGCCCCTACAATTTCGGCCCGAAAGGTGTGATAATTCAAATTTTTACAATATTTGCCACTACGCCCCTTTCAAAGGGATATGGGGGTCAGGATCCATCTAATCGCATGTATGTACATTCACTATGGGGAAACTAGCCTAATAAAAAAAAAATATATTTTTCTCGAAAATGGTGAGCCACCCCAGCCCTTACAACTTCGGCCCGAAAAGTTGTGATAATTCAATTTTTTACAATATTTGCCCCCACCCCCCTGTCAAAGGGATATGGGGGTCAGGATCCATCTAATGGCATGTATATACATTCATTGTGGGGAAACTTGCCTATTAAAAAAATATGATATTTTCCTCAAAAATGCTGAACCACCCCGGCCCTTACAATTTCGGCCCGAAAGGTGTGATAATTCAAATTTTTACAATATTTGCCACTACGCCCCTTTCAAAGGGATATGGGGGTCAGGATCCATCTAATCGCATGTATGTACATTCAGTATGGGGAAACTAGCCTATTCAAAAAATATAATATTTTCCTCGAAAATGCTGAAACACACCGGCCCTTACCATTTCGGCCCGAAAGTTGTGATAATTCAAATTTTTCAATATTTGCCACTACGCCCCTTTCAAAGGGATATAGGGTTCAGGATCCATCTAATCGGATGTATGTACATTCATTATGGGGAAACTAGCCAATAAAAAAAAAATATATTTTCCTCCAAAATGCTGAACCACTCCGGCCCTTACCATTTCGGCCCGAAAGTTGTGATAACTCAAATTTTTCAATATTTGCCACTACGCCCCTTTCAAAGGGATATGGGGGTCAGAATCCATCTAATCGCATATATGTACATTAACTATGGGGAAACTAACCTATTCAAAAAATATAATATTTTCCTCCAAAATGCTGAACCACCCCAGCCCTTACCATTTCGGCCCGAAAGTTGTGATAATTCAAATGTTTACAATATTTGCCCCTACCCCCCTGTCAAAGGGATATATATAGGCCTTAGAATCCATCTAATTGCATGTAAGTACTTTCATTATGGGGAAACTAGCCTATTAAAAAAATATAATATTTTCCGCCAAATTGCTGAACCACCCCGGCCCTTACAACTTCGGCCCGAAAAAATGTGATAATTCAAATTTTTGCAATATTTGCCCCTACCCCCCTGTCAAAGGGATATGGGGGTCAGGATCCATCTAATGGCATGTACATAATTTCATTGTGGGGAAACTAGCCTATTAAAAAAATATGATATTTTCCTCAAAAATGCTGAACCACCCCGGCCCCTACAATTTCGGCCCGAAAGGTGTGATAATTCAAATTTTTACAATATTTGCCACTACGCCCCTTTCAAAGGGATATGGGGGTCAGGATCCATCTAATCGCATGTATGTACATTCACTATGGGGAAACTAGCCTAATAAAAAAAAAATATATTTTTCTCCAAAATGGTGAGCCACCCCAGCCCTTACAACTTCGGCCCGAAAAGTTGTGATAATTCAATTTTTTACAATATTTGCCCCCACCCCCTGTCAAAGGGATATGGGGGTCAGGATCCATCTAATGGCATGTATATACATTCATTGTGGGGAAACTTGCCTATTAAAAAAATATGATATTTTCCTCAAAAATGCTGAACCACCCCGGCCCTTACAATTTCGGCCCGAAAGGTGTGATAATTCAAATTTTTACAATATTTGCCACTACGCCCCTTTCAAAGGGATATGGGGGTCAGGATCCATCTAATCGCATGTATGTACATTCAGTATGGGGAAACTAGCCTATTCAAAAAATATAATATTTTCCTCGAAAATGCTGAAACACACCGGCCCTTACCATTTCGGCCCGAAAGTTGTGATAATTCAAATTTTTCAATATTTGCCACTACGCCCCTTTCAAAGGGATATAGGGTTCAGGATCCATCTAATCGGATGTATGTACATTCATTATGGGGAAACTAGCCAATTAAAAAAAAATATATATTTTCCTCCAAAATGCTGAACCACTCCGGCCCTTACCATTTCGGCCCGAAAGTTGTGATAACTCAAATTTTTCAATATTTGCCACTACGCCCCTTTCAAAGGGATATGGGGGTCAGAATCCATCTAATCGCATATATGTACATTAACTATGGGGAAACTAACCTATTCAAAAAATATAATATTTTCCTCCAAAATGCTGAACCACCCCAGCCCTTACCATTTCGGCCCGAAAGTTGTGATAATTCAAATGTTTACAATATTTGCCCCTACCCCCCTGTCAAAGGGATATAGGCCTTAGAATCCATCTAATTGCATGTAAGTACTTTCATTATGGGGAAACTAGCCTATTAAAAAAATATAATATTTTCCGCCAAATTGCTGAACCACCCCGGCCCTTACAACTTCGGCCCGAAAAAATGTGATAATTCAAATTTTTACAATATTTGCCCCTACCCCCCTGTCAAAGGGATATGGGGGTCAGGATCCATCTAATGGCATGTACATAATTTCATTGTGGGGAAACTAGCCTATTAAAAAAATATGATATTTTCCTCAAAAATGCTGAACCACCCCGGCCCCTACAATTTCGGCCCGAAAGGTGTGATAATTCAAATTTTTACAATATTTGCCACTACGCCCCTTTCAAAGGGATATGGGGGTCAGGATCCATCTAATCGCATGTATGTACATTCACTATGGGGAAACTAGCCTAATAAAAAAAAAAATATATTTTTCTCCAAAATGGTGAGCCACCCCAGCCCTTACAACTTCGGCCCGAAAAGTTGTGATAATTCAATTTTTTACAATATTTGCCCCCACCCCCCTGTCAAAGGGATATGGGGGTCAGGATCCATCTAATGGCATGTATATACATTCATTGTGGGGAAACTTGCCTATTAAAAAAATATGATATTTTCCTCAAAAATGCTGAACCACCCCGGCCCTTACAATTTCGGCCCGAAAGGTGTGATAATTCAAATTTTTACAATATTTGCCACTACGCCCCTTTCAAAGGGATATGGGGGTCAGGATCCATCTAATCGCATGTATGTACATTCAGTATGGGGAAACTAGCCTATTCAAAAAATATAATATTTTCCTCGAAAATGCTGAAACACACCGGCCCTTACCATTTCGGCCCGAAAGTTGTGATAATTCAAATTTTTCAATATTTGCCACTACGCCCCTTTCAAAGGGATATAGGGTTCAGGATCCATCTAATCGGATGTATGTACATTCATTATGGGGAAACTAGCCAATTAAAAAAAAAATATATTTTCCTCCAAAATGCTGAACCACTCCGGCCCTTACCATTTCGGCCCGAAAGTTGTGATAACTCAAATTTTTCAATATTTGCCACTACGCCCCTTTCAAAGGGATATGGGGGTCAGAATCCATCTAATCGCATATATGTACATTAACTATGGGGAAACTAACCTATTCAAAAAATATAATATTTTCCTCCAAAATGCTGAACCACCCCAGCCCTTACCATTTCGGCCCGAAAGTTGTGATAATTCAAATGTTTACAATATTTGCCCCTACCCCCCTGTCAAAGGGATATATATAGGCCTTAGAATCCATCTAATTGCATGTAAGTACTTTCATTATGGGGAAACTAGCCTATTAAAAAAATATAATATTTTCCGCCAAATTGCTGAACCACCCCGGCCCTTACAACTTCGGCCCGAAAAAATGTGATAATTCAAATTTTTGCAATATTTGCCCCTACCCCCCTGTCAAAGGGATATGGGGGTCAGGATCCATCTAATGGCATGTACATAATTTCATTGTGGGGAAACTAGCCTATTAAAAAAATATGATATTTTCCTCAAAAATGCTGAACCACCCCGGCCCCTACAATTTCGGCCCGAAAGGTGTGATAATTCAAATTTTTACAATATTTGCCACTACGCCCCTTTCAAAGGGATATGGGGGTCAGGATCCATCTAATCGCATGTATGTACATTCACTATGGGGAAACTAGCCTAATAAAAAAAAAAAATATTTTTCTCCAAAATGGTGAGCCACCCCAGCCCTTACAACTTCGGCCCGAAAAGTTGTGATAATTCAATTTTTTACAATATTTGCCCCCACCCCCCTGTCAAAGGGATATGGGGGTCAGGATCCATCTAATGGCATGTATATACATTCATTGTGGGGAAACTTGCCTATTAAAAAAATATGATATTTTCCTCAAAAATGCTGAACCACCCCGGCCCTTACAATTTCGGCCCGAAAGGTGTGATAATTCAAATTTTTACAATATTTGCCACTACGCCCCTTTCAAAGGGATATGGGGGTCAGGATCCATCTAATCGCATGTATGTACATTCAGTATGGGGAAACTAGCCTATTCAAAAAATATAATATTTTCCTCGAAAATGCTGAAACACACCGGCCCTTACCATTTCGGCCCGAAAGTTGTGATAATTCAAATTTTTCAATATTTGCCACTACGCCCCTTTCAAAGGGATATAGGGTTCAGGATCCATCTAATCGGATGTATGTACATTCATTATGGGGAAACTAGCCAATTAAAAAAAAAATATATTTTCCTCCAAAATGCTGAACCACTCCGGCCCTTACCATTTCGGCCCGAAAGTTGTGATAACTCAAATTTTTCAATATTTGCCACTACGCCCCTTTCAAAGGGATATGGGGGTCAGAATCCATCTAATCGCATATATGTACATTAACTATGGGGAAACTAACCTATTCAAAAAATATAATATTTTCCTCCAAAATGCTGAACCACCCAGCCCTTACCATTTCGGCCCGAAAGTTGTGATAATTCAAATGTTTACAATATTTGCCCCTACCCCCCTGTCAAAGGGATATATATAGGCCTTAGAATCCATCTAATTGCATGTAAGTACTTTCATTATGGGGAAACTAGCCTATTAAAAAAATATAATATTTTCCGCCAAATTGCTGAACCACCCCGGCCCTTACAACTTCGGCCCGAAAAAATGTGATAATTCAAATTTTTGCAATATTTGCCCCTACCCCCCTGTCAAAGGGATATGGGGGTCAGGATCCATCTAATGGCATGTACATAATTTCATTGTGGGGAAACTAGCCTATTAAAAAAATATGATATTTTCCTCAAAAATGCTGAACCACCCCGGCCCCTACAATTTCGGCCCGAAAGGTGTGATAATTCAAATTTTTACAATATTTGCCACTACGCCCCTTTCAAAGGGATATGGGGGTCAGGATCCATCTAATCGCATGTATGTACATTCACTATGGGGAAACTAGCCTAATAAAAAAAAAATATATTTTTCTCCAAAATGGTGAGCCACCCCAGCCCTTACAACTTCGGCCCGAAAAGTTGTGATAATTCAATTTTTTACAATATTTGCCCCCACCCCCCTGTCAAAGGGATATGGGGGTCAGGATCCATCTAATGGCATGTATATACATTCATTGTGGGGAAACTTGCCTATTAAAAAAATATGATATTTTCCTCAAAAATGCTGAACCACCCCGGCCCTTACAATTTCGGCCCGAAAGGTGTGATAATTCAAATTTTTACAATATTTGCCACTACGCCCCTTTCAAAGGGATATGGGGGTCAGGATCCATCTAATCGCATGTATGTACATTCAGTATGGGGAAACTAGCCTATTCAAAAAATATAATATTTTCCTCGAAAATGCTGAAACACACCGGCCCTTACCATTTCGGCCCGAAAGTTGTGATAATTCAAATTTTTCAATATTTGCCACTACGCCCCTTTCAAAGGGATATAGGGTTCAGGATCCATCTAATCGGATGTATGTACATTCATTATGGGGAAACTAGCCAATTAAAAAAAAAATATATTTTCCTCCAAAATGCTGAACCACTCCGGCCCTTACCATTTCGGCCCGAAAGTTGTGATAACTCAAATTTTTCAATATTTGCCACTACGCCCCTTTCAAAGGGATATGGGGGTCAGAATCCATCTAATCGCATATATGTACATTAACTATGGGGAAACTAACCTATTCAAAAAATATAATATTTTCCTCCAAAATGCTGAACCACCCCAGCCCTTACCATTTCGGCCCGAAAGTTGTGATAATTCAAATGTTTACAATATTTGCCCCTACCCCCCTGTCAAAGGGATATAGGCCTTAGAATCCATCTAATTGCATGTAAGTACTTTCATTATGGGGAAACTAGCCTATTAAAAAAATATAATATTTTCCGCCAAATTGCTGAACCACCCCGGCCCTTACAACTTCGGCCCGAAAAAATGTGATAATTCAAATTTTTACAATATTTGCCCCTACCCCCCTGTCAAAGGGATATGGGGGTCAGGATCCATCTAATGGCATGTACATAATTTCATTGTGGGGAAACTAGCCTATTAAAAAAATATGATATTTTCCTCAAAAATGCTGAACCACCCCGGCCCCTACAATTTCGGCCCGAAAGGTGTGATAATTCAAATTTTTACAATATTTGCCACTACGCCCCTTTCAAAGGGATATGGGGGTCAGGATCCATCTAATCGCATGTATGTACATTCACTATGGGGAAACTAGCCTAATAAAAAAAAAATATATTTTTCTCCAAAATGGTGAGCCACCCCAGCCCTTACAACTTCGGCCCGAAAAGTTGTGATAATTCAATTTTTTACAATATTTGCCCCCACCCCCCTGTCAAAGGGATATGGGGGTCAGGATCCATCTAATGGCATGTATATACATTCATTGTGGGGAAACTTGCCTATTAAAAAAATATGATATTTTCCTCAAAAATGCTGAACCACCCCGGCCCTTACAATTTCGGCCCGAAAGGTGTGATAATTCAAATTTTTACAATATTTGCCACTACGCCCCTTTCAAAGGGATATGGGGGTCAGGATCCATCTAATCGCATGTATGTACATTCAGTATGGGGAAACTAGCCTATTCAAAAAATATAATATTTTCCTCGAAAATGCTGAAACACACCGGCCCTTACCATTTCGGCCCGAAAGTTGTGATAATTCAAATTTTTCAATATTTGCCACTACGCCCCTTTCAAAGGGATATAGGGTTCAGGATCCATCTAATCGGATGTATGTACATTCATTATGGGGAAACTAGCCAATTAAAAAAAAAATATATTTTCCTCCAAAATGCTGAACCACTCCGGCCCTTACCATTTCGGCCCGAAAGTTGTGATAACTCAAATTTTTCAATATTTGCCACTACGCCCCTTTCAAAGGGATATGGGGGTCAGAATCCATCTAATGGCATATATGTACATTAACTATGGGGAAACTAACCTATTCAAAAAATATAATATTTTCCTCCAAAATGCTGAACCACCCCAGCCCTTACCATTTCGGCCCGAAAGTTGTGATAATTCAAATGTTTACAATATTTGCCCCTACCCCCCTGTCAAAGGGATATATAGGCCTTAGAATCCATCTAATTGCATGTAAGTACTTTCATTATGGGGAAACTAGCCTATTAAAAAAATATAATATTTTCCGCCAAATTGCTGAACCACCCCGGCCCTTACAACTTCGGCCCGAAAAAATGTGATAATTCAAATTTTTGCAATATTTGCCCCTACCCCCCTGTCAAAGGGATATGGGGGTCAGGATCCATCTAATGGCATGTACATAATTTCATTGTGGGGAAACTAGCCTATTAAAAAAATATGATATTTTCCTCAAAAATGCTGAACCACCCCGGCCCCTACAATTTCGGCCCGAAAGGTGTGATAATTCAAATTTTTACAATATTTGCCACTACGCCCCTTTCAAAGGGATATGGGGGTCAGGATCCATCTAATCGCATGTATGTACATTCACTATGGGGAAACTAGCCTAATAAAAAAAAAAAATATTTTTCTCCAAAATGGTGAGCCACCCCAGCCCTTACAACTTCGGCCCGAAAAGTTGTGATAATTCAATTTTTTACAATATTTGCCCCCACCCCCCTGTCAAAGGGATATGGGGGTCAGGATCCATCTAATGGCATGTATATACATTCATTGTGGGGAAACTTGCCTATTAAAAAAATATGATATTTTCCTCAAAAATGCTGAACCACCCCGGCCCTTACAATTTCGGCCCGAAAGGTGTGATAATTCAAATTTTTACAATATTTGCCACTACGCCCCTTTCAAAGGGATATGGGGGTCAGGATCCATCTAATCGCATGTATGTACATTCAGTATGGGGAAACTAGCCTATTCAAAAAATATAATATTTTCCTCGAAAATGCTGAAACACACCGGCCCTTACCATTTCGGCCCGAAAGTTGTGATAATTCAAATTTTTCAATATTTGCCACTACGCCCCTTTCAAAGGGATATAGGGTTCAGGATCCATCTAATCGGATGTATGTACATTCATTATGGGGAAACTAGCCAATTAAAAAAAAAATATATTTTCCTCCAAAATGCTGAACCACTCCGGCCCTTACCATTTCGGCCCGAAAGTTGTGATAACTCAAATTTTTCAATATTTGCCACTACGCCCCTTTCAAAGGGATATGGGGGTCAGAATCCATCTAATCGCATATATGTACATTAACTATGGGGAAACTAACCTATTCAAAAAATATAATATTTTCCTCCAAAATGCTGAACCACCCCAGCCCTTACCATTTCGGCCCGAAAGTTGTGATAATTCAAATGTTTACAATATTTGCCCCTACCCCCCTGTCAAAGGGATATATATAGGCCTTAGAATCCATCTAATTGCATGTAAGTACTTTCATTATGGGGAAACTAGCCTATTAAAAAAATATAATATTTTCCGCCAAATTGCTGAACCACCCCGGCCCTTACAACTTCGGCCCGAAAAATGTGATAATTCAAATTTTTGCAATATTTGCCCCTACCCCCCTGTCAAAGGGATATGGGGGTCAGGATCCATCTAATGGCATGTACATAATTTCATTGTGGGGAAACTAGCCTATTAAAAAAATATGATATTTTCCTCAAAAATGCTGAACCACCCCGGCCCCTACAATTTCGGCCCGAAAGGTGTGATAATTCAAATTTTTACAATATTTGCCACTACGCCCCTTTCAAAGGGATATGGGGGTCAGGATCCATCTAATCGCATGTATGTACATTCACTATGGGGAAACTAGCCTAATAAAAAAAAAATATATTTTTCTCCAAAATGGTGAGCCACCCCAGCCCTTACAACTTCGGCCCGAAAAGTTGTGATAATTCAATTTTTTACAATATTTGCCCCCACCCCCCTGTCAAAGGGATATGGGGGTCAGGATCCATCTAATGGCATGTATATACATTCATTGTGGGGAAACTTGCCTATTAAAAAAATATGATATTTTCCTCAAAAATGCTGAACCACCCCGGCCCTTACAATTTCGGCCCGAAAGGTGTGATAATTCAAATTTTTACAATATTTGCCACTACGCCCCTTTCAAAGGGATATGGGGGTCAGGATCCATCTAATCGCATGTATGTACATTCAGTATGGGGAAACTAGCCTATTCAAAAAATATAATATTTTCCTCGAAAATGCTGAAACACACCGGCCCTTACCATTTCGGCCCGAAAGTTGTGATAATTCAAATTTTTCAATATTTGCCACTACGCCCCTTTCAAAGGGATATAGGGTTCAGGATCCATCTAATCGGATGTATGTACATTCATTATGGGGAAACTAGCCAATTAAAAAAAAAATATATTTTCCTCCAAAATGCTGAACCACTCCGGCCCTTACCATTTCGGCCCGAAAGTTGTGATAACTCAAATTTTTCAATATTTGCCACTACGCCCCTTTCAAAGGGATATGGGGGTCAGAATCCATCTAATCGCATATATGTACATTAACTATGGGGAAACTAACCTATTCAAAAAATATAATATTTTCCTCCAAAATGCTGAACCACCCCAGCCCTTACCATTTCGGCCCGAAAGTTGTGATAATTCAAATGTTTACAATATTTGCCCCTACCCCCCTGTCAAAGGGATATATATAGGCCTTAGAATCCATCTAATTGCATGTAAGTACTTTCATTATGGGGAAACTAGCCTATTAAAAAAATATAATATTTTCCGCCAAATTGCTGAACCACCCCGGCCCTTACAACTTCGGCCCGAAAAAATGTGATAATTCAAATTTTTGCAATATTTGCCCCTACCCCCCTGTCAAAGGGATATGGGGGTCAGGATCCATCTAATGGCATGTACATAATTTCATTGTGGGGAAACTAGCCTATTAAAAAAATATGATATTTTCCTCAAAAATGCTGAACCACCCCGGCCCCTACAATTTCGGCCCGAAAGGTGTGATAATTCAAATTTTTACAATATTTGCCACTACGCCCCTTTCAAAGGGATATGGGGGTCAGGATCCATCTAATCGCATGTATGTACATTCACTATGGGGAAACTAGCCTAATAAAAAAAAATATATTTTTCTCCAAAATGGTGAGCCACCCCAGCCCTTACAACTTCGGCCCGAAAAGTTGTGATAATTCAATTTTTTACAATATTTGCCCCCACCCCCCTGTCAAAGGGATATGGGGGTCAGGATCCATCTAATGGCATGTATATACATTCATTGTGGGGAAACTTGCCTATTAAAAAAATATGATATTTTCCTCAAAAATGCTGAACCACCCCGGCCCTTACAATTTCGGCCCGAAAGGTGTGATAATTCAAATTTTTACAATATTTGCCACTACGCCCCTTTCAAAGGGATATGGGGGTCAGGATCCATCTAATCGCATGTATGTACATTCAGTATGGGGAAACTAGCCTATTCAAAAAATATAATATTTTCCTCGAAAATGCTGAAACACACCGGCCCTTACCATTTCGGCCCGAAAGTTGTGATAATTCAAATTTTTCAATATTTGCCACTACGCCCCTTTCAAAGGGATATAGGGTTCAGGATCCATCTAATCGGATGTATGTACATTCATTATGGGGAAACTAGCCAATTAAAAAAAAAAATATTTTCCTCCAAAATGCTGAACCACTCCGGCCCTTACCATTTCGGCCCGAAAGTTGTGATAACTCAAATTTTTCAATATTTGCCACTACGCCCCTTTCAAAGGGATATGGGGGTCAGAATCCATCTAATCGCATATATGTACATTAACTATGGGGAAACTAACCTATTCAAAAAATATAATATTTTCCTCCAAAATGCTGAACCACCCCAGCCCTTACCATTTCGGCCCGAAAGTTGTGATAATTCAAATGTTTACAATATTTGCCCCTACCCCCCTGTCAAAGGGATATATATAGGCCTTAGAATCCATCTAATTGCATGTAAGTACTTTCATTATGGGGAAACTAGCCTATTAAAAAAATATAATATTTTCCGCCAAATTGCTGAACCACCCCGGCCCTTACAACTTCGGCCCGAAAAAATGTGATAATTCAAATTTTTGCAATATTTGCCCCTACCCCCCTGTCAAAGGGATATGGGGGTCAGGATCCATCTAATGGCATGTACATAATTTCATTGTGGGGAAACTAGCCTATTAAAAAAATATGATATTTTCCTCAAAAATGCTGAACCACCCCGGCCCCTACAATTTCGGCCCGAAAGGTGTGATAATTCAAATTTTTACAATATTTGCCACTACGCCCCTTTCAAAGGGATATGGGGGTCAGGATCCATCTAATCGCATGTATGTACATTCACTATGGGGAAACTAGCCTAATAAAAAAAATATATATTTTTCTCCAAAATGGCGAGCCACCCCAGCCCTTACAACTTCGGCCCGAAAAGTTGTGATAATTCAATTTTTTACAATATTTGCCCCCACCCCCCTGTCAAAGGGATATGGGGGTCAGGATCCATCTAATGGCATGTATATACATTCATTGTGGGGAAACTTGCCTATTAAAAAAATATGATATTTTCCTCAAAAATGCTGAACCACCCCGGCCCTTACAATTTCGGCCCGAAAGGTGTGATAATTCAAATTTTTACAATATTTGCCACTACGCCCCTTTCAAAGGGATATGGGGGTCAGAATCCATCTAATCGCATGTATGTACATTCACTATGGGGAAACTAGCCTATTCAAAAAATATAATATTTTCCTCCAAAATGCTGAACCACCCCGGCCCTTACCATTTCGGCCCGAAAGTTGTGATAACTCAAATTTTTTAATATTTGCCACTACGCCCCTTTCAAAGGGATATAGGGTTCAGGATCCATCTAATCGCATGTATGTACTTCATATGGGGAAACTAGCCAATTAAAAAAAAAAAATATTTTCCTCCAAAATGCTGAACC
Source organism: Strongylocentrotus purpuratus (assembly GCF_000002235.5). Lineage (NCBI taxonomy): Eukaryota > Metazoa > Echinodermata > Echinoidea > Camarodonta > Strongylocentrotidae > Strongylocentrotus > Strongylocentrotus purpuratus. The sequence goes on from NW_022145612.1 coordinate 47,955,474, forward strand.
ACCCCGGCCCTTACAACTTCGGCCCAAAAAAATGTGATAATTCAAATTTTTACAATATTTGCCCCTACCCCCCTGTCAAAGGGATATGGGGGTCAGGATCCATCTAATGGCATGTATATAATTCATTGTATGGAAACTAGCCTATTCAAAAAATAAAATATTTTCCTCCAAAATGCTGAACCACCCCGGCCCTTACCATTTCGGCCCGAAAGTTGTGATAATTCAAATTTTTCAATATTTGCCACTACGCCCCTTTCAAAGGGATATAGGGTTCAGGATCCATCTAATCGCATGTATGTACATTCAGTATGGGGAAACTAGCCTATTCAAAAAATATAATATTTTCCTCCAAAATGCTGAACCACACCGGCCCTTACCATTTCGGCCCGAAAGTTGTGATAATTCAAATTTTTCAATATTTGCCACTACGCCCCTTTCAAAGGGATATGGGGGTCAGGATCCATCTAATCGCATGTATGTACATTCAGTATGGGGAAACTAGCCTATTCAAAAAATATAATATTTTCCTCCAAAATGCTGAAACACACCGGCCCTTACCATTTCGGCCCGAAAGTTGTGATAATTCAAATTTTTCAATATTTGCCACTACGCCCCTTTCAAAGGGATATAGGGTTCAGGATCCATCTAATCGGATGTATGTACATTCATTATGGGGAAACTAGCCAATTAAAAAAAAAAAATATTTTCCTCCAAAATGCTGAACCACCCCGGCCCTTACCATTTCGGCCCGAAAGTTGTGATAACTCAAATTTTTCAATATTTGCCACTACGCCCCTTTCAAAGGGATATGGGGGTCAGAATCCATCTAATCGCATGTATGTACATTCACTATGGGGAAACTAGCCTATTCAAAAAATATAATATTTTCCTCCAAAATGCTGAACCACCCCGGCCCTTACCATTTCGGCCCGAAAGTTGTGATAACTCAAATTTTTTAATATTTGCCACTACGCCCCTTTCAAAGGGATATAGGGTTCAGGATCCATCTTATCGCATGTATGTACTTTCATGATGGGGAAACTAGCCAATTAAAAAAAAAAAATATTTTCCTCCAAAATGCTGAACCACCCCGGCCCTTACAACTTCGGCCCAAAAAAATGTGATAATTCAAATTTTTACAATATTTGCCCCTACCCCCCTGTCAAAGGGATATGGGGGTCAGGATCCATCTAATGGCATGTATATAATTTCATTGTATGGAAACTAGCCTATTCAAAAAATAAAATATTTTCCTCCAAAATGCTGAACCACCCCGGCCCTTACCATTTCGGCCCGAAAGTTGTGATAATTCAAATATTTCAATATTTGCCACTACGCCCCTTTCAAAGGGATATAGGGTTCAGGATCCATCTAATCGCATGTATGTACATTCAGTATGGGGAAACTAGCCTATTCAAAAAATATAATATTTTCCTCCAAAATGCTGAACCACACCGGCCCTTACCATTTCGGCCCGAAAGTTGTGATAACTCAAATTTTTCAATATTTGCCACTACGCCCCTTTTAAAGGGATATGGGGGTCAGAATCCATCTAATCGCATATATGTACATTCAGTATGGGGAAACTAGCCTATTAAAAAAATATAATATTTTCCTCCAAAATGCTGAACCACCCCGGCCCTTACAATTTCGGCCCGAAAGTTGTGATAATTCAAATTTTTACAATATTTGCCTCTACGCCCCTTACAAAGGAATATGGGGGTCAGGATCCATCTAATCGGATTTATGTACATTCATTATGGGGAAACTAGCCAATTAAAAAAATATAATATTTTCCTCCAAAATGCTGAACCACCTCGGCCCTTACAATTTCGGCCCGAAAGTTGTGATAATTCAAATTTTTACAATATTTGCCCCACGCCCCTTTCAAAGGGATATGGGGGTCAGGATCCATCTAATCGCATGTATGTACATTAATTATGGGGAAACTAGCCTATTCGAAAAAAATAATATTTTCCTCCAAAATGCTGAACCACCCCGGCCCTTACAACTTCGGCCCGAAAAGTTGTGATAATTCAAATTTTTACAATATTTGCCCCTACCCCCCTGTCAAAGGAATATGGGGGTCAGGATCCATCTAATGGCATGTATATAATTTCATTGTGGGGAAACTAGCCTATTCAAAAAATATAATATTTTCCGCCAAATTGCTGAACACCCCGGCCCTTACAACTTCGGCCCGAAAAAATGTGATAATTCAAATTTTTACAATATTTGCCACTACGCCCCTTTCAAAGGGATATGGGGGTCAGGATCCATCTAATGGCATGTATATAATTCATTGTGGGGAAACTAGCCTAATCAAAAAAAATAATATTTTTCTCCAAAATGGTGAACCACCCCGGCCCTTACCATTTCGGCCCGAAAGTTGTGATAATTCAAATTTTTACAATATTTGCCTCTACGCCCCTTACAAAGGAATATGGGGGTCAGGATCCATCTAATCGGATTTATGTACGCTCATTATGGGGAAACTAGCCAATTAAAAAAAATATAATATTTTCCTCCAAAATGCTGAACCACCTCGGCCCTTACCATTTCGGCCCGAAAGTTGTGATAACTCAAATTTTTCAATATTTGCCACCACGCCCCTTTCAAGGGATATGGGGGTCAGGATCCATCTAATGGCATGTATGTACATTCACTATGGGGAAACTAGCCTAATAAAAAAAAATCATATTTTTCTCCAAAATGGTGAGCCATCCCAGCCCTTACAACTTCGGCCCGAAAAGTTGTGATAATTCAATTTTTTACAATATTTGCCCCCACCCCCCTGTCAAAGGGATATGGGGGTCAGGATCCATCTAATGGCATGTATATACATTCATTGTGGGGAAACTTGCCTATTAAAAAAATATGATATTTTCCTCAAAAATGCTGAACCACCCCGGCCCCTACAATTTCGGCCCGAAAGGTGTGATAATTCAAATTTTTACAATATTTGCCACTACGCCCCTTTCAAAGGGATATGGGGGTCAGGATCCATCTAATCGCATGTATGTACATTCAGTATGGGGAAACTAGCCTATTCAAAAAATATAATATTTTCCTCCAAAATGCTGAACCACACCGGCCCTTACCATTTCGGCCCGAAAGTTGTGATAATTCAAATTTTTCAATATTTGCCACTACGCCCCTTTCAAAGGGATATAGGGTTCAGGATCCATCTAATCGGATGTATGTACATTCATTATGGGGAAACTAGCCAATTAAAAAAAAAAAATATTTTCCTTCAAAATGCTGAACCACCCCGGCCCTTACCATTTCGGCCCGAAAGTTGTGATAACTCAAATTTTTCAATATTTGCCACTACGCCCCTTTCAAAGGGATATGGGGGTCAGAATCCATCTAATCGCATGTATGTACATTCAGTATGGGGAAACTAGCCTATTAAAAAAATATAATATTTTCCTCCAAAATGCTGAACCACCCCGGCCCTTACAATTTCGGCCCGAAAGTTGTGATAATTCAAATTTTTACAATATTTGCCTCTACGCCCCTTACAAAGGAATATGGGGGTCAGGATCCATCTAATCGGATTTATGTACGCTCATTATGGGGAAACTAGCCAATTAAAAAAAATATAATATTTTCCTCCAAAATGCTGAACCACCTCGGCCCTTACAATTTCGGCCCGAAAGTTGTGATAATTCAAATTTTTACAATATTTGCCCCACGCCCCTTTCAAAGGGATATGGGGGTCAGGATCCATCTAATCGCATGTATGTACATTCATTATGGGGAAACTAGCCTATTCGAAAAAAAAAATATTTTCCTCCAAAATGCTGAACCACCCCGGCCCTTACAACTTCGGCCCGAAAAGTTGTGATAATTCAAATTTTTACAATATTTGCCCCTACCCCCCTGTCAAAGGAATATGGGGGTCAGGATCCATCTAATGGCATGTATATACATTCATTGTGGGGAAACTTGCCTATTAAAAAAATATGATATTTTCCTCAAAAATGCTGAACCACCCCGGCCCCTACAATTTCGGCCCGAAAGGTGTGATAATTCAAATTTTTACAATATTTGCCACTACGCCCCTTTCAAAGGGATATGGGGGTCAGGATCCATCTAATCGCATGTATGTACATTCAGTATGGGGAAACTAGCCTATTCAAAAAATATAATATTTTCCTCCAAAATGCTGAACCACACCGGCCCTTACCATTTCGGCCCGAAAGTTGTGATAATTCAAATTTTTCAATATTTGCCACTACGCCCCTTTCAAAGGGATATAGGGTTCAGGATCCATCTAATCGAATGTATGTACTTTCATGATGGGGAAACTAGCCTATTAAAAAAAAAAATATTTTCCTCCAAAATGCTGAACCAAACTTGCCCTTACCATTTCGTCCCGAAAGTTTGAGATAACTCAAATTTTTCAATATTTGCCACTACACCCCTTTCAAAAGGATGTGGGGGTCAGGATCCATCTAATCGCATGTATGTACATTCAGTATGGGGAAACTAGCCTATTCAAAAAATATAATATTTTCCTCCAAAATGCTGAACCACACCGGCCCTTACCATTTCGGCCCGAAAGTTGTGATAATTCAAATTTTTCAATATTTGCCACTACGCCCCTTTCAAAGGGATATAGGGTTCAGGATCCATCTAATCGAATGTATGTACATTCATTATGGGGAAACTAGCCAATTAAAAAAAATATATATTTTCGTCCAAAATGCTGAACCACTCCGGCCCTTACCATTTCGGCCCGAAAGTTGTGATAACTCAAATTTTTCAATATTTGCCACTACGCCCCTTTCAAAGGGATATGGGGGTCAGAATCCATTTAATCGCATATATGTACATTAACTATGGGGAAACTAACCTATTCAAAAAATATAATATTTTCCGCCAAATTGCTGAACCACCCCGGCCCTTACAACTTCGGCCCGAAAAAATGTGATAATTCAAATTTTTACAATATTTGCCCCTACCCCCCTGTCAAAGGGATATGGGGGTCAGGATCCATCTAATGGCATGTACATAATTTCATTGTGGGGAAACTAGCCTATTAAAAAAATATGATATTTTCCTCAAAATGCTGAACCACCCCGGCCCCTACAATTTCGGCCCGAAAGGTGTGATAATTCAAATTTTTACAATATTTGCCACTACGCCCCTTTCAAAGGGATATGGGGGTCAGGATCCATCTAATCGCATGTATGTACATTCAGTATGGGGAAACTAGCCTATTCAAAAAATATAATATTTTCCTCCAAAATGCTGAACCACACCGGCCCTTACCATTTCGGCCCGAAAGTTGTGATAATTCAAATTTTTCAATATTTGCCACTACGCCCCTTTCAAAGGGATATAGGGTTCAGGATCCATCTAATCGGATGTATGTACATTCATTATGGGGAAACTAGCCAATTAAAAAAAAAAAATATTTTCCTCCAAAATGCTGAACCACTCCGGCCCTTACCATTTCGGCCCGAAAGTTGTGATAACTCAAATTTTTCAATATTTGCCACTACGCCCCTTTCAAAGGGATATGGGGGTCAGAATCCATCTAATCGCATATATGTACATTCAATATGGGGAACTAGCCAATTAAAAAAAAAATATTTTCCTCCAAAATGCTGAACCACCCCGGCCCTTACCATTTCGGCCCGAAAGTTGTGATAACTCAAATTTTTAAATATTTGCCACTACGCCCCTTTCAAAGGGATATGGGGGTCAGGATCCATCTAATCGCATGTATGTACATTAACTATGGGGAAACTAGCCTTTTCAAAAAATATAATTTTTTCCTCCAAAATGCTGAACCACCCCGGCCCTTACAATTTCGGCCCGAAAGTTGTGATAATTCAAATTTTTACAATATTTGCCCCACGCCCCTTTCAAAGGGATATGGGGGTCAGGATCCATCTAATCGCATGTATGTACATTAACTATGGGGAAACTAGCCTATTCGAAAAAAATAATATTTTCCTCCAAAATGCTGAACCACCCCGGCCCTTACAACTTCGGCCCGAAAAGTTGTGATAATTCAAATTTTTACAATATTTGCCCCTACCCCCCTGTCAAAGGAATATGGGGGTCAGGATCCATCTAATGGCATGTATATAATTCATTGTGGGGAAACTAGCCTATTCAAAAAATATAATATTTTCCTCCAAAATGCTGAACCACACCGGCCCTTACCATTTCGGCCCGAAAGTTGTGATAATTCAAATTTTTCAATATTTGCCACTACGCCCCTTTCAAAGGGATATAGGGTTCAGGATCCATCTAATCGGATGTATGTACATTCATTATGGGGAAACTAGCCAATTAAAAAAAAAAAATATTTTCCTCCAAAATGCTGAACCACTCCGGCCCTTACCATTTCGGCCCGAAAGTTGTGATAACTCAAATTTTTCAATATTTGCCACTACGCCCCTTTCAAAGGGATATGGGGGTCAGAATCCATCTAATCGCATATATGTACATTCAATATGGGGAACTAGCCAATTAAAAAAAAAATATTTTCCTCCAAAATGCTGAACCACCCCGGCCCTTACCATTTCGGCCCGAAAGTTGTGATAACTCAAATTTTTTAAATATTTGCCACTACGCCTCTTTCAAAGGGATATGGGGGTCAGGATCCATCTAATCGCATGTATGTACATTAACTATGGGGAAACTAGCCTTTTCAAAAAATATAATTTTTCCTCCAAAATGCTGAACCACCCCGGCCCTTACAATTTCGGCCCGAAAGTTGTGATAATTCAAATTTTTACAATATTTGCCCCACGCCCCTTTCAAAGGGATGTGGGGGTCAGGATCCATCTAATCGCATGTATGTACATTCAGTATGGGGAAACTAGCCTATTCAAAAAATATAATATTTTCCTCCAAAATGCTGAACCACACCGGCCATTACCATTTCGGCCCGAAAGTTGTGATAATTCAAATTTTTACAATATTTGCCACTACACCCCTTTCAAAGGGATATGGGGGTCAGAATCCATCTAATCGCATATATGTACATTAACTATGGGGAAACTAACCGATTCAAAAAATATAATATTTTCCTCCAAAATGCTGAACCACCCCGGCCCTTACCATTTCGGCCCGAAAGTTGTGATAACTCAAATTTTTCAATATTTGCCACTACGCCCCTTTCAAAGGGATATAGGGTTCAGGATCCATCTTATCGCATGTATGTACTTTCATGATGGGGAAACTAGCCAATTAAAAAAAAATAATATTTTCCATCAAAATGCTGAACCACCCCGGCCCTTACAACTTCGGCCCAAAAAAATGTGATAATTCAAATTTTTACAATATTTACCCCTACCCCCCTGTCAAAGGGATATGGGGGTCAGGATCCATCTAATGGCATGTATATAATTTCATTGTATGGAAACTAGCCTATTGGAAAAATATAATATTTTCCTCCAAAATGCTGAACCACCCCGGCCCTAACAATTTCGGCCCGAAAGTTGTGATAACTCAAATTTTTCAATATTTGCCACTACGCCCCTTTCAAAGGGATATGGGGGTCAGGATCCATCTTATCGCATGTATATACTTTCATGATGGGGAAACTAGCCTATTAAAAAATATATATTTTCCTCCAAAATGCTGAACCAAACTTGCCCTTACCATTTCGTCCCGAAAGTTGAGATAACTCAAATTTTTCAATATTTGCCACTACACCCCTTTCAAAAGGATGTGGGGGTCAGGATCCATCTAATCGAATGTATGTACATTCATTATGGGGAAACTAGCCAATTAAAAAAAAAAAATATTTTCCTCCAAAATGCTGAACCACTCCGGCCCTTACCATTTCAGCCCGAAAGTTGTGATAACTCAAATTTTTCAATATTTGCCACTACGCCCCTTTCAAAGGGATAAAGGGTTCAGGATCCATCTAATCGGATGTATGTACATTCATTATGGGGAAACTAGCCTAATCAAAAATAATAATATTTTCCTCCAAAATGGTGAGCCACCCCGGCCCTTACCATTTCGGCCCGAAAGTTGTGATAATTCAAATTTTACAATATTTGCCACTACGCCCCTTTCAAAAGGATGTGGGGGTCAGGATTCATCTAATGGCATGTATATACATTCATTGTGGGGAAACTTGCCTATTCAAAAAATATAATTTTTTCCTCCAAAATGCTGAACCAACCTGGCCCTTACAATTTCGGCCCGAAGTTGTGATAATTCAAAATTTTTACAATATTTGCCACTACGCCCCTTTCAAAGGAATATGGGGGTCAGGATCCACCTAATGCATGTATGTACATTCATTATGGGGAAACTAGCCAATTAAAAAAAAAAAATATTTTCCTCCAAAATGCTGAACCACCCCGGCCCTTACCATTTCGGCCCGAAAGTTGTGATAACTCAAATTTTTCAATATTTGCCCCTACCCCCTGTCAAAGGGATATGGGGGTCAGGATCCATCTAATGGCATGTATATATTTTAATTGTGGGGAAACTAGCCTATTCAAAAAATATAACATTTTCCTCCAAAATGCTGAACCACGCCGGCCCTTACAATTTCGGCCCGAAAGTTGTGATAATTCAAATTTTTACAATATTTGCCACTACGCCCCTTTCAAAGGGATATAGGGTTCAGGATCCATCTAATCGAATGTATGTACATTCATTATGGGGAAACTAGCCAATTAAAAAAAAAAAATATTTTCCTCCAAAATGCTGAACCAACCTGGCCCTTACAATTTCGGCCCGAAGTTGTGATAATTCAAAATTTTTACAATATTTGCCACTACGCCCCTTTCAAAGGAATATGGGGGTCAGGATCCACCTAATGCATGTATGTACATTCATTATGGGGAAACTAGCCAATTAAAAAAAAAAAATATTTTCCTCCAAAATGCTGAACCACCCCGGCCCTTACCATTTCGGCCCGAAAGTTGTGATAACTCAAATTTTTCAATATTTGCCCCTACCCCCCTGTCAAAGGGATATGGGGGTCAGGATCCATCTAATGGCATGTATATATTTTAATTGTGGGGAAACTAGCCTATTCAAAAAATATAACATTTTCCTCCAAAATGCTGAACCACGCCGGCCCTTACAATTTCGGCCCGAAAGTTGTGATAATTCAAATTTTTACAATATTTGCCACTACGCCCCTTTCAAAGGGATATAGGGTTCAGGATCCATCTAATCGAATGTATGTACATTCATTATGGGGAAACTAGCCAATTAAAAAAAAAAATATTTTCCTCCAAAATGCTGAACCACTCCGGCCCTTACCATTTCGGCCCGAAAGTTGTGATAACTCAAATTTTTCAATATTTGCCTCTACCCCCCTGTCAAAGGGATATGGGGCTCAGGATTCATCTAATGGCATGTATATACATTCATTGTGGGGAAACTAGCCTATTTAAAAAATATAATATTTTCCTCCAAAATGCTGAACCACCCCGGCCCTTACCTTTTGGTCCGAAGTTGTGATAATTCAAAATTTTTACAATATTTGCCACTACGCCCCTTTCAAAGGAATATGGGGGTCAGGATCCATCTAATTGCATGTATGTACATTCATTATGGGGAAACTAGCCAATTAAAAAAAATATATATTTTCCTCCAAAATGCTGAACCACCTCGGCCCTTTTCATTTCGGCCCGAAAGTTGTGATAACTCAAATTTTTCAATATTTGCCACTACGCCCCTTTTCAAGGGATGTAGTGGTCAGGATCCATCTAATGGCATGTATGTACATTTATTGTGGGGAAACTAGCCAATTAAAAAAAAATAACATTTTCCTCCAAAATGCTGAACCACCCCGGCCCTTACAACTTCGGCCCGAAAGTTGTGATAATTCAAATTTTTACAATATTTGCCCCTACCCCCCTGTCAAAGGGATATGGGGGTCAGGATCCATCTAATGGCATGGTTATGCATTCATTGTGGGGAAACTAGCCTATTAAAAAAATATAATATTTTCCTCCAAAATGCTGAACCACCCCGGCCCTTACAATTTCGGCCCGAAAGTTGTGATAATTCAAATGTTTACAATATTTGCCCCTACCCCCCTGTCAAAGGGATATAGGCGTTAGAATCCATCTAATTGCATGTATGTACATTCATTATGGGGAAACTAGCCAATTAAAAAAAATATATATTTTCCTCCAAAATGCTGAACCACCCCGGCCCTCACCATTTCGGCCCGAAAGTTGTGACAACTCAAATTTTTCAATATTTGCCCCTTCCCCCCCTGTCAAAGGGATATGGGGCTCAGGATTCATCTAATGGCATGTATATACATTTATTGTGGGGAAACTAGCCTATTCAAAAAATATAATATTTTCCTCCAAAATGCTGAACCACCCCGGCCCTTACAATTTCGGCCCAAAAGTTGTGATAATTCAAATTTTTACAATATTTGCCACTACGCCCCTTTCAAAGGGATATGGGGGTCAGGATCCATCTAATGGCATGTATGTACATTCAGTATGGGGAAACTAGCCAAATCGAAAAATATAATATTTTCCTCCAAAATGTTGAACCACCTCGGCCCTTACCATTTCGGCCCGAAAGTTGTGATAACTCAAATTTTTCAATATTTGCCACTACGCCCCTTTTCAAGGGATGTAGTGGTCAGGATCCATCTAATGGCATGTATGTACATTCATTGTGGGGAAACTACCCAATCAAAAAAAAATAATATTTTCCTCCAAAATGCTGAACCACCCCGGCCCCTACAACTTCGGCCCGAAAAGTTGTGATAATTCAAATGTTTACAATATTTGCCCCTACCCCCCTGTCAAAGGGAAATGGGGGTTAGAATCCATCTAATTGCATGTATGTACATTCATTATGGGGAAACTAGCCAATTAAAAAAAAAAATATTTTCCTCCAAAATGCTGAACCACCCCGGCCCTTACAACTTCGGCCCGAAAAGTTGTGATAATTCAAATTTTTACAATATTTGCCCCTACCCCCCTGTCAAAGGGATATGGGGGTCAGGATCCATCTAATGGCATGTATATACATTCATTGTGAGGAAACTAGCCTATTAAAAAAATATAATATTTTCCTCCAAAATGCTGAACCACCCCGGCCCTTACAATTTCGGCCCGAAAGTTGTGATAATTCAAATGTTTACAATATTTGCCCCTACCCCCCTGTCAAAGGGATATAGGCGTTAGAATCCATATAATTGCATGTATGTACATTCATTATGGGAAAACTAGCCAATTAAAAAAAAAAAATATTTTCCTCCAAAATGCTGAACCACCCCGGCCCTTACCATTTCGGCTCGAAAGTTGTGATAACTCAAATTTTTCAATATTTTCCCTTCCCCCCCTCTCAAAGGGATTTGGGGGTCAGGATCCATCTAGTGGCATGTATATACATTCATTGTGGGGAAACTAGCCTATTCAAAAAATATAATATTTTCCTCCAAAATGCTGAACCACCCCTGCCCTTACAATTTCGGCCCGAAAGTTGTGATAATTCAAATGTTTACAATATTTGCCCCTACCCCCCTGTCAAAGGGATATAGGCGTTAGAATCCATCTAATTGCATGTATGTACATTCATTATGGGGAAACTAGCCAATTAAAAAAAAAAATAATTTTCCTCAAAAATGCTGAACCACCCCGGCCCTTACAATTTCGGCCCGAAAGTTGTGATAATTCAAATGTTTACAATATTTGCCCCTACCCCCCTGTCAAAGGGATATAGGCGTTAGAATCCATCTAATTGCATGTATGTACATTCATTATGGGGAAACTAGCCAATTAAAAAAAAAATAATTTTCCTCAAAAATGCTGAACCACCCCGGCCCTTACAATTTCGGCCCGAAAGTTGGGATAATTCAAATTTTTACAATATTTGCCCCACGCCCCTTTCAAAGGGATATGGGGGTCAGGATCCATCTAATCGCATGTATGTACATTCAGTATGGGGAAACTAGCCTATTCGAAAAATATAATATTTTCCTCCAAAATGTTGAACCACCTCGGCCCTTACCATTTCGGCCCGAAAGTTGTGATAACTCAAATTTTTCAATATTTGCCACTACGCCCCTTTTCAAGGGATGTAGTGGTCAGGATCCATCTAATGGCATGTATGTACATTCATTGTGGGGAAACTAGCCTATGAAAAGAATATAATTTTTTCCTCCAAAATGCTGAACCACCCCGGCCCTTACAATTTCGACCCGAAAGTTGTGATAATTCAAATGTTTACAATATTTGCCCCTACCCCCCTGTCAAAGGGATATAGGCGTTAGAATCCATCTAATTGCATGTATGTACATTCATTATGGGGAAACTAGCCAATTAAAAAAAAAAATATTTTCCTCCAAAATGCTGAACCACCCCGGCCCTTACCATTTCGGCCCGAAAGTTGTGATAACTCAAATTTTTCAATATTTGCCCCTTCCCCCCCTGTCAAAGGGATATGGGGGTCAGGATCCATCTAGTGGCATGTATATACATTCATTGTGGGGAAACAAGCCTATTCAAAAAATATAATATTTTCCTCCAAAATGCTGAACCACCCCGGCCCTTACAATTTCGGCCCAAAAGTTGTGATAATTCAAATTTTTTCAATATTTGCCACTACGCCCCTTTCAAAGGGATATGGGGGTCAGGATCCATCTAATCTGTATGTACATTAACTATGGAGAAATTAGCCTATTCGAAAAATATAATATTTTCCTCCAAAATGCTGAACCACCCCGGCCCTTACAATTTCAGCCCGAAAGTTGTGATAACTCAAATTTTTCAATACTTGCCACTACGCCCCTTTCAAAGGGATGTGGGGGTCAGAATCCATCTTATCGCATGTTTGTACTTTCATGATGGGGAAACTAGCCAATTTAAAAAAAATAATATTTTCCTCCAAAATGCTGAACCAAACCGGCCCTTACCATTTCGGCCCGAAAGTTGCGATAACTCAAATTTTTCAATATTTGCCACTACGCCCCTTTCAAAGGAATATGGGGGTCAGGATCCATCTAATCTGATATCCCTTTGAAAGGGGCGTAGTGGCAAATATTGTAAAAATTTGAATTATCACAAATTTTGGGCCGAAATTGTAAGGGCCGGGGTGGTTCAGCATTTTGGAGGAAAATATTATATTTTTTTAATTGGCTAGTTTCCCCACAATGAATGCACATACATGCCATTAGATGGATCCTGACCACTACATCCATTGAAAAGGGGCGTAGTGGCAAATATTGAAAAATTTGAGTTATCACAACTTTCGGGCCGAAATGGTAAGGGCCGGTTTGGTTCAGCATTTTGGAGGAAAATATTGTATTTTTTTAATAGGCTAGTTTCCCAAAACTGATTGTACATACATGCGATTAGATGGATCCTGACCCCCATATCCCTTTGAAAGGGGCGTAGTGGCAAATATTGTAAAAATTTGAATTATCACAACTTTCGGGCCGAAATTGTAAGGGCCGGGGTGGTTCAGCATTTTGGAGGAAAATATTTTTTTTTTTAATTGGCTAGTTTCCCCATAATGAATGTACATACATGAGATTAGATGGATCCTGAACCCTATATCCCTTTGAAAGGGGCGTGGGGCAAATATTGTAAAAATTTGAATTATCACAACTTTCGGGCCGAAATTGTAAGGGCCGGGGTGGTTCAGCATTTTGGAGGAAAATATTAATTTTTTTTATTAGGCTAGTTTCCCCACAATGAATGTACATACATGCCATATATTAGATGCATCCTGACCCCCACATCCCTTTGAAAGGGGCGTAGTGGCAAATATTGAAAAATTTGAGTTATCACAACTTTCGGGCCGAAATTGTAAGGGCCGGGGTGGTTCAGCATTTTGGAGGAAAATATTATTTTTTTTTGATTGGCTAGTTTCCCCACAATGAATGTACATACATGCCATTAAATGGATCCTGACCACTACATCCCTTGAAAGGGGCGTAGTGGCAAATATTGAAAAATTTGAGTTATCACAACTTTCGGGCCGAAATGGTAAGGGCCGGGGTGGTTCAGCATTTTGGAGGAAAATATTAATTTTTTTTATTAGGCTAGTTTCCCCAAAATGAATGTACATACATGCCATTAGATGGATCCTGACCCCCACATCCCTTTGAAAGGGGCGTAGTGGCAAATATTGAAAAATTTGAGTTATCACAACTTTCGGGCCGAAATTGTAAGGGCCGGGGTGGTTCAGCATTTTGGAGGAAAATATTAATTTATTTTATTAGGCTACTTTCCCTACAATGAATGTACATATATGCCATTAGATGGATCCTGACCCCCACATCCCTTTGAAAGGGGCGTAGTGGCAAATATTGAAAAATTTGAATTATCACAACTTTCGGGCCAAAATGGTAAGGGCCGGGGTGGTTCAGCATTTTGGAGGAAAATATATTTTTTTTTAATTGGCTAGTTTCCCCATAATGAATGTACATACATGAGATTAGATGGATCCTGAACCCTATATCCCTTTGAAAGGGGCGTGGGGCAATTATTGTAAAAATTTGAATTATCACAACTTTCGGGCCGAAATTGTAAGGGCCGGGGTGGTTCAGCATTTTGGAGGAAAATATTATTTTTTTTTTAATTGGCTAGTTTCCCCATAATGAATGTACATACATCCGATGAGATGGATCCTGAACCCTATATCCCTTTGAAAGGGCCGTAGTGGCAAATATTGAAAAATTTGAATTATCACAAGTTTCGGGCCGAAATGGTAAGGGCTGGGGTGGTTCAGCATTTTGGAGGAAAATATATATTTTTTTTAATTGGCTAGTTTCCCCATAATGAATGTACATACATGCCATTAGATGGATCCTGACCCCCATATCCCTTTGACAGGGGGGTAGGGGCAAATATTGAAAAATTTGAGTTATCACAACTTTCGGGCCGAAATTGTAAGGGCCGGGGTGGTTCAGCATTTTGGAGGAAAATATTAATTTTTTTTTAATTGGCTAGTTTCCCCACAATGAATGTACATACATGCCATTAGATGGATCCTGACCACTACATCCCTTGAAAGGGGCGTAGTGGCAAATATTGAAAAATTTGAGTTATCACAACTTTCGGTCCGAAATGGTAAGGGCCGTGGTGGTTCAGCAGTTTGGAGGAAAATATATATTTTTTTTAATTGGCTAGTTTCCCCATAATGAATGTACATACATGAGATTAGATGGATCCTGAACCCTATATCCCTTTGAAAGGGGCGTGGGGCAAATATTGTAAAAATTTGAATTATCACAACTTTCGGGCCGAAATTGTAAGGGCCGGGGTGGTTCAGCATTTTGGAGGAAAATATTATATTTTTTGAATAGGCTAGTTTCCCCACAATGAATGTACATACATGCCATTAGATGGATCCTGACCCCCACATCCCTTTGACAGGGGCGTAGTGGCAAATATTGAAAAATTTGAATTATCACAACTTTCGGGCCAAAATGGTAAGGGCCGTGGTGGTTCAGCATTTTGGAGGAAAATATATATTTTTTTTAATTGGCTAGTTTCCCCATAATGAATGTACATACATGAGATTAGATGGATCCTGAACCCTATATCCCTTTGAAAGGGGCGTGGGGCAAATATTGTAAAAATTTGAATTATCACAACTTTCGGGCCGAAATTGTAAGGGCCGGGGGTCGTTCAGCATTTTGGAGGAAAATATTATATTTTTTGAATAGGCTAGTTTCACCACAATGAATGTACATACATGCCATTAGATGGATCCTGACCCCCACATCCCTTTGAAAGGGGCGTAGTGGCAAATATTGAAAAATTTGAATTATCACAAGTTTCGGGCCAAAATGGTAAGGGCCGGGGTGGTTCAGCATTTTGGAGGAAAATTTTTTTTTTTTTAATTGGCTAGTTTTCCCATAATGAATGTACATACATGAGATTAGATGGATCCTGAACCCTATATCCCTTTGAAAGGGGCGTGGGGCAAATATTGTAAAAATTTGAATTATCACAACTTTCGGGCCGAAATTGTAAGGGCCGGGGTGGTTCAGCATTTTGGAGGAAAATATTAATTTTTTTTATTAGGCTAGTTTCCCTACAATGAATGTACATACATGCCATTAGATGGATCCTGACCCCCACATCCCTTTGAAAGGGGCGTAGTGGCAAATATTGAAAAATTTGAATTATCACAACTTTCGGGCCAAAATGGTAAGGGCCGGGGTGGTTCAGCATTTTGGAGGAAAATATTTTTTTTTTTAATTGGCTAGTTTTCCCATAATGAATGTACATACATGAGATTAGATGGATCCTGAACCCTATATCCCTTTGAAAGGGGCGTGGGGCAAATATTGTAAAAATTTGAATTATCACAACTTTCGGGCCGAAATTGTAAGGGCCGGGGTGGTTCAGCATTTTGGAGGAAAATATTAATTTTTTTTATTAGGCTAGTTTCCCCACAATGAATGTACATACATGCCATTAGATGGATCCTGACCCCCACATCCCTTTGAAAGGGGCGTAGTGGCAAATATTGAAAAATTTGAGTTATCACAACTTTCGGGCCGAAATTGTAAGGGCCGGGGTGGTTCAGCATTTTGGAGGAAAATATTTTTTTTTTTAATTGGCTAGTTTCCCCATAATGAATGTACATACATGAGATTAGATGGATCCTGAACCCTATATCCCTTTGAAAGGGGCGTGGGGCAAATATTGTAAAAATTTGAATTATCACAACTTTCGGGCCGAAATTGTAAGGGCCGGGGTGGTTCAGCATTTTGGAGGAAAATATTTTTTTTTTTTAATTGGCTAGTTTCCCCACAATGAATGTACATATATGCCATTAGATGGATCCTGACCACTACATATCCCTTGAAAAGGGGCGTAGTGGCAAATATTGAAAAATTTGAATTATCACAACTTTCGGGCCGAAATTGTAAGGGCCGGGGTGGTTCAGCATTTTGGAGGAAAATATTTTTTTTTTTATTAGGCTAGTTTCCCTACGATGAATGTACATACATGCCATTAGATGGATCCTGACCCCCACATCCCTTTGAAAGGGGCGTAGTGGCAAATATTGAAAAATTTGAATTATCACAACTTTCGGGCCAAAATGGTAAGGGCCGGGGTGGTTCAGCATTTTGGAGGAAAATATTTTTTTTTTTAATTGGCTAGTTTCCCCATAATGAATGTACATACATGAGATTAGATGGATCCTGAACCCTATATCCCTTTGAAAGGGGCGTGGGGCAAATATTGTAAAAATTTGAATTATCACAACTTTCGGGCCGAAATTGTAAGGGCCGGGGTGGTTCAGCATTTTGGAGGAAAATATTATTTTTTTTTATTAGGCTAGTTTCCCCACAATGAATGTACATACATGCCATTAGATGGATCCTGACCCCCACATCCCTTTGAAAGGGGCGTAGTGGCAAATATTGAAAAATTTGAATTATCACAACTTTCGGGCCAAAATGGTAAGGGCCGGGGTGGTTCAGCATTTTGGAGGAAAATATATTTTTTTTTTTAATTGGCTAGTTTCCCCATAATGAATGTACATACATGAGATTAGATGGATCCTGAACCCTATATCCCTTTGAAAGGGGCGTGGGGCAAATATTGTAAAAATTTGAATTATCACAACTTTCGGGCCGAAATTGTAAGGGCCGGGGTGGTTCAGCATTTTGGAGGAAAATATTAATTTTTTTTATTAGGCTAGTTTCCCCACAATGAATGTACATACATGCCATTAGATGGATCCTGACCCCCACATCCCTTTGAAAGGGGCGTAGTGGCAAATATTGAAAAATTTGAATTATCACAACTTTCGGGCCAAATGGTAAGGGCCGGGGTGGTTCAGCATTTTGGAGGAAAATATTTTTTTTTTTTAATTGGCTAGTTTTCCCATAATGAATGTACATACATGAGATTAGATGGATCCTGAACCCTATATCCCTTTGAAAGGGGCGTGGGGCAAATATTGTAAAAATTTGAATTATCACAACTTTCGGGCCGAAATTGTAAGGGCCGGGGTGGTTCAGCATTTTGGAGGAAAATATTAATTTTTTTTATTAGGCTAGTTTCCCCACAATGAATGTACATACATGCCATTAGATGGATCCTGACCCCCACATCCCTTTGAAAGGGGCGTAGTGGCAAATATTGAAAAATTTGAGTTATCACAACTTTCGGGCCGAAATTGTAAGGGCCGGGGTGGTTCAGCATTTTGGAGGAAAATATTTTTTTTTTTAATTGGCTAGTTTCCCCATAATGAATGTACATACATGAGATTAGATGGATCCTGAACCCTATATCCCTTTGAAAGGGGCGTGGGGCAAATATTGTAAAAATTTGAATTATCACAACTTTCGGGCCGAAATTGTAAGGGCCGGGGTGGTTCAGCATTTTGGAGGAAAATATTATTTTTTTTTAATTGGCTAGTTTCCCCACAATGAATGTACATACATGCCATTAGATGGATCCTGACCCCTACATATCCCTTGAAAGGGGCGTAGTGGCAAATATTGAAAAATTTGAATTATCACAACTTTCGGGCCGAAATTGTAAGGGCCGGGGTGGTTCAGCATTTTGGAGGAAAATATTAATTTTTTTTATTAGGCTAGTTTCCCCTACAATGAATGTACATACATGAGATTAGATGGATCCTGAACCCTATATCCCTTTGAAAGGGGCGTGGGGCAAATATTGTAAAAATTTGAATTATCACAACTTTCGGGCCGAAATTGTAAGGGCCGGGGTGGTTCAGCATTTTGGAGGAAAATATTATTTTTTTTTATTAGGCTAGTTTCCCCACAATGAATGTACATACATGCCATTAGATGGATCCTGACCCCCACATCCCTTTGAAAGGGGCGTAGTGGCAAATATTGAAAAATTTGAATTATCACAACTTTCGGGCCAAAATGGTAAGGGCCGGGGTGGTTCAGCATTTTGGAGGAAAATATATTTTTTTTTTTAATTGGCTAGTTTCCCCATAATGAATGTACATACATGAGATTAGATGGATCCTGAACCCTATATCCCTTTGAAAGGGGCGTGGGGCAAATATTGTAAAAATTTGAATTATCACAACTTTCGGGCCGAAATTGTAAGGGCCGGGGTGGTTCAGCATTTTGGAGGAAAATATTATTTTTTTTTATTAGGCTAGTTTCCCCACAATGAATGTACATACATGCCATTAGATGGATCCTGACCCCCACATCCCTTTGAAAGGGGCGTAGTGGCAAATATTGAAAAATTTGAATTATCACAACTTTCGGGCCAAAATGGTAAGGGCCGGGGTGGTTCAGCATTTTGGAGGAAAATATTTTTTTTTTTAATTGGCTAGTTTTCCCATAATGAATGTACATACATGAGATTAGATGGATCCTGAACCCTATATCCCTTTGAAAGGGGCGTGGGGCAAATATTGTAAAAATTTGAATTATCACAACTTTCGGGCCGAAATTGTAAGGGCCGGGGTGGTTCAGCATTTTGGAGGAAAATATTAATTTTTTTTATTAGGCTAGTTTCCCCACAATGAATGTACATACATGCCATTAGATGGATCCTGACCCCCACATCCCTTTGAAAGGGGCGTAGTGGCAAATATTGAAAAATTTGAGTTATCACAACTTTCGGGCCGAAATTGTAAGGGCCGGGGTGGTTCAGCATTTTGGAGGAAAATATTTTTTTTTTTAATTGGCTAGTTTCCCCATAATGAATGTACATACATGAGATTAGATGGATCCTGAACCCTATATCCCTTTGAAAGGGGCGTGGGGCAAATATTGTAAAAATTTGAATTATCACAACTTTCGGGCCGAAATTGTAAGGGCCGGGGTGGTTCAGCATTTTGGAGGAAAATATTATTTTTTTTTAATTGGCTAGTTTCCCCACAATGAATGTACATACATGCCATTAGATGGATCCTGACCCTACATATCCCTTGAAAGGGGCGTAGTGGCAAATATTGAAAAATTTGAATTATCACAACTTTCGGGCCGAAATTGTAAGGGCCGGGGTGGTTCAGCATTTTGGAGGAAAATATTAATTTTTTTTATTAGGCTAGTTTCCCCACAATGAATGTACATACATGCCATTAGATGGATCCTGACCCCCACATCCCTTTGAAAGGGGCGTAGTGGCAAATATTGAAAAATTTGAATTATCACAACTTTCGGGCCAAAATGGTAAGGGCCGGGGTGGTTCAGCATTTTGGAGGAAAATATATTTTTTTTTAATTGGCTAGTTTCCCCATAATGAATGTACATACATGAGATTAGATGGATCCTGAACCCTATATCCCTTTGAAAGGGGCGTGGGGCAAATATTGTAAAAATTTGAATTATCACAACTTTCGGGCCGAAATTGTAAGGGCCGGGGTGGTTCAGCATTTTGGAGGAAAATATTATTTTTTTTTATTAGGCTAGTTTCCCCACAATGAATGTACATACATGCCATTAGATGGATCCTGACCCCCACATCCCTTTGAAAGGGGCGTAGTGGCAAATATTGAAAAATTTGAATTATCACAACTTTCGGGCCAAAATGGTAAGGGCCGGGGTGGTTCAGCATTTTGGAGGAAAATATATTTTTTTTTTTAATTGGCTAGTTTCCCCATAATGAATGTACATACATGAGATTAGATGGATCCTGAACCCTATATCCCTTTGAAAGGGGCGTGGGGCAAATATTGTAAAAATTTGAATTATCACAACTTTCGGGCCGAAATTGTAAGGGCCGGGGTGGTTCAGCATTTTGGAGGAAAATATTTTTTTTTTTAATTGGCTAGTTTCCCCATAATGAATGTACATACATGCCATTAGATGGATCCTGACCCCCACATCCCTTTGAAAGGGGCGTAGTGGCAAATATTGAAAAATTTGAATTATCACAACTTTCGGGCCGAAATGGTAAGGGCCGGGGTGGTTCAGCATTTTGGAGGAAAATATTATTTTTTTTTATTAGGCTAGTTTCCCTACAATGAATGTACATACATGCCATTAGATGGATCCTGACCCCCACATCCCTTTGAAAGGGGCGTAGTGGCAAATATTGAAAAATTTGAATTATCACAACTTTCGGGCCGAAATGGTAAGGGCCGGGGTGGTTCAGCATTTTGGAGGAAAATATTTTTTTTTTTAATTGGCTAGTTTCCCCATAATGAATGTACATACATGAGATTAGATGGATCCTGAACCCTATATCCCTTTGAAAGGGGCGTGGGCAAATATTGTAAAAATTTGAATTATCACAACTTTCGGGCCGAAATTGTAAGGGCCGGGGTGGTTCAGCATTTTGGAGGAAAATATTTTTTTTTTTTATTAGGCTAGTTTCCCCACAATGAATGTACATACATGCCATTAGATGGATCCTGACCCCCACATCCCTTTGAAAGGGGCGTAGTGGCAAATATTGAAAAATTTGAGTTATCACAACTTTCGGGCCGAAATTGTAAGGGCCGGGGTGGTTCAGCATTTTGGAGGAAAATATAATTTTTTTTAATTGGCTAGTTTCCCCATAATGAATGTACATACATGCCATTAGATGGATCCTGACCCCCACATCCCTTTGAAAGGGGCGTAGTGGCAAATATTGAAAAATTTGAATTATCACAACTTTCGGGCCAAAATGGTAAGGGCCGGGGTGGTTCAGCATTTTGGAGGAAAATATATATTTTTTTTTAATTGGCTAGTTTCCCCATAATGAATGTACATACATGAGATTAGATGGATCCTGAACCCTATATCCCTTTGAAAGGGGCGTGGGGCAAATATTGTAAAAATTTGAATTATCACAACTTTCGGGCCGAAATTGTAAGGGCCGGGGTGGTTCAGCATTTTGGAGGAAAATATTAATTTTTTTTATTAGGCTAGTTTCCCCACAATGAATGTACATACATGCCATTAGATGGATCCTGACCCCCACATCCCTTTGAAAGGGGCGTAGTGGCAAATATTGAAAAATTTGAATTATCACAACTTTCGGGCCAAAATGGTAAGGGCCGGGGTGGTTCAGCATTTTGGAGGAAAATATTTTTTTTTTAATTGGCTAGTTTCCCCATAATGAATGTACATACATGAGATTAGATGGATCCTGAACCCTATATCCCTTTGAAAGGGGCGTGGGGCAAATATTGTAAAAATTTGAATTATCACAACTTTCGGGCCGAAATTGTAAGGGCCGGGGTGGTTCAGCATTTTGGAGGAAAATATTAATTTTTTTTATTAGGCTAGTTTCCCCACAATGAATGTACATACATGCCATTAGATGGATCCTGACCCCCACATCCCTTTGAAAGGGGCGTAGTGGCAAATATTGAAAAATTTGAGTTATCACAACTTTCGGGCCGAAATTGTAAGGGCCGGGGTGGTTCAGCATTTTGGAGGAAATATTTTTTTTTTTTTAATTGGCTAGTTTCCCCATAATGAATGTACATACATGAGATTAGATGGATCCTGAACCCTATATCCCTTTGAAAGGGGCGTGGGGCAAATATTGTAAAAATTTGAATTATCACAACTTTCGGGCCGAAATTGTAAGGGCCGGGGTGGTTCAGCATTTTGGAGGAAAATATTATTTTTTTTTAATTGGCTAGTTTCCCCACAATGAATGTACATACATGCCATTAGATGGATCCTGACCCCTACATCCCTTGAAAGGGGCGTAGTGGCAAATATTGAAAAATTTGAGTTATCACAACTTTCGGGCCGAAATGGTAAGGGCCGGGGTGGTTCAGCATTTTGGAGGAAATATTTTTTTTTTTAATTGGCTAGTTTCCCCATAATGAATGTACATACATGAGATTAGATGGATCCTGAACCCTATATCCCTTTGAAAGGGGCGTGGGCAAATATTGTAAAAATTTGAATTATCACAACTTTCGGGCCGAAATTGTAAGGGCCGGGGTGGTTCAGCATTTTGGAGGAAAATATTTTTTTTTTTAATTGGCTAGTTTCCCCATAATGAATGTACATACATGAGATTAGATGGATCCTGAACCCTATATCCCTTTGAAAGGGGCGTGGGGCAAATATTGTAAAAATTTGAATTATCACAACTTTCGGGCCGAAATTGTAAGGGCCGGGGTGGTTCAGCATTTTGGAGGAAAATATTATTTTTTTTAATTGGCTAGTTTCCCCACAATGAATGTACATACATGCCATTAGATGGATCCTGACCACTACATCCCTTGAAAGGGGCGTAGTGGCAAATATTGAAAAATTTGAGTTATCACAACTTTCGGGCCGAAATGGTAAGGGCCGGGGTGGTTCAGCATTTTGGAGGAAAATATTTTTTTTTTTTTAATTGGCTAGTTTTCCCATAATGAATGTACATACATGAGATTAGATGGATCCTGACCCCCATATCCCTTTGAAAGGGGGGTAGGGGCAAATATTGTAAAAATTGAATTATCACAACTTTCGGGCAGAATTGTAAGGGCCGGGGTGGTTCAGCATTTTGGAGGAAAATATTATATTTTTTTAATTGGCTAGTTTCCCCACAATGAATGTACATACATGCCATTAGATGGATCCTGACCCCTACATCCCTTGAAAGGGGCGTAGTGGCAAATATTGAAAAATTTGAGTTATCACAACTTTCGGGCCGAAATGGTAAGGGCCGGGGTGGTTCAGCATTTTGGAGGAAAATATATATTTTTTTTTAATTGGCTAGTTTTCCCATAATGAATGTACATACATGAGATTAGATGGATCCTGACCCCCATATCCCTTTGAAAGGGGGTAGGGGCAAATATTGTAAAAATTTGAATTATCACAACTTTCGGGCCGAAATTGTAAGGGCCGGGGTGGTTCAGCATTTTGGAGGAAAATATTTTTTTTTTTAATTGGCTAGTTTCCCCATAATGAATGTACATACATGAGATTAGATGGATCCTGAACCCTATATCCCTTTGAAAGGGGCGTGGGGCAAATATTGTAAAAATTTGAATTATCACAACTTTCGGGCCGAAATTGTAAGGGCCGGGGTGGTTCAGCATTTTGGAGGAAAATATTTTTTTTTTTTAATTGGCTAGTTTCCCCACAATGAATGTACATACATGCCATTAGATGGATCCTGACCACTACATCCCTTGAAAGGGGCGTAGTGGCAAATATTGAAAAATTTGAGTTATCACAACTTTCGGGCCGAAATGGTAAGGGCCGGGGTGGTTCAGCATTTTGGAGGAAAATATATTTTTTTTTTAATTGGCTAGTTTTCCCATAATGAATGTACATACATGAGATTAGATGGATCCTGACCCCCATATCCCTTTGAAAGGGGGGTAGGGGCAAATATTGTAAAAATTTGAATTATCACAACTTTTCGGGCCGAAATTGTAAGGGCCGGGGTGGTTCAGCATTTTGGAGGAAAATATTATATTTTTTTTAATTGGCTAGTTTCCCCACAATGAATGTACATACATGCCATTAGATGGATCCTGACCCCTACATCCCTTGAAAGGGGCGTAGTGGCAAATATTGAAAAATTTGAGTTATCACAACTTTCGGGCCGAAATGGTAAGGGCCGGGGTGGTTCAGCATTTTGGAGGAAAATATATATTTTTTTTTAATTGGCTAGTTTTCCCATAATGAATGTACATACATGAGATTAGATGGATCCTGACCCCCATATCCCTTTGAAAGGGGGGTAGGGGCAAATATTGTAAAAATTTGAATTATCACAACTTTTCGGGCCGAAATTGTAAGGGCCGGGGTGGTTCAGCATTTTGGAGGAAAATATTATATTTTTTTAATTGGCTAGTTTCCCCACAATGAATGTACATACATGCCATTAGATGGATCCTGACCCCTACATCCCTTGAAAGGGGCGTAGTGGCAAATATTGAAAAATTTGAGTTATCACAACTTTCGGGCCGAAATGGTAAGGGCCGGGGTGGTTCAGCATTTTGGAGGAAAATATTATATTTTTTTAATAGGCTAGTTTCCCCATAATGAATGTACATACATGCGATTAGATGGATCCTGACCCCCATATCCCTTTGAAAGGGGCGTGGGGCAAATATTGAAAAATTTGAATTATCACAACTTTCGGGCCAAATGGTAAGGGCCGGGGTGGTTCAGCATTTTGGAGGAAAATATTTTTTTTTTTTTAATTGGCTAGTTTCCCCATAATGAATGTACATACATGAGATTAGATGGATCCTGAACCCTATATCCCTTTGAAAGGGGCGTGGGGCAAATATTGTAAAAATTTGAATTATCACAACTTTCGGGCCGAAATTGTAAGGGCCGGGGTGGTTCAGCATTTTGGAGGAAAATATTTTTTTTTTTTAATTGGCTAGTTTCCCCACAATGAATGTACATACATGCCATTAGATGGATCCTGACCCCTACATATCCCTTGAAAGGGGCGTAGTGGCAAATATTGAAAAATTTGAATTATCACAACTTTCGGGCCGAAATTGTAAGGGCCGGGGTGGTTCAGCATTTTGGAGGAAAATATTATTTTTTTTTATTAGGCTAGTTTCCCCACAATGAATGTACATACATGCCATTAGATGGATCCTGACCCCCACATCCCTTTGAAAGGGGCGTAGTGGCAAATATTGAAAAATTTGAATTATCACAACTTTCGGGCCGAAATGGTAAGGGCCGGGGTGGTTCAGCATTTTGGAGGAAAATATTTTTTTTTTTAATTGGCTAGTTTCCCCATAATGAATGTACATACATGAGATTAGATGGATCCTGAACCCTATATCCCTTTGAAAGGGGCGTGGGGCAAATATTGTAAAAATTTGAATTATCACAACTTTCGGGCCGAAATTGTAAGGGCCGGGGTGGTTCAGCATTTTGGAGGAAAATATATATTTTTTTTAATTGGCTAGTTTTCCCATAATGAATGTACATACATGCCATTAGATGGATCCTGACCCCCATATCCCTTTGAAAGGGGGTAGGGGCAAATATTGTAAAAATTTGAATTATCACAACTTTCGGGCCGAATTGTAAGGGCCGGGGTGGTTCAGCATTTTGGAGGAAAATATTATATTTTTTTTAATTGGCTAGTTTCCCCACAATGAATGTACATACATGCCATTAGATGGATCCTGACCCCTACATCCCTTGAAAGGGGCGTAGTGGCAAATATTGAAAAATTTGAATTATCACAACTTTCGGGCCGAAATGGTAAGGGCCGGGGTGGTTCAGCATTTTGGAGGAAAATATTAATTTTTTTTATTAGGCTAGTTTCCCCACAATGAATGTACATACATGCCATTAGATGGATCCTGACCCCCACATCCCTTTGAAAGGGGCGTAGTGGCAAATATTGAAAAATTTGAATTATCACAACTTTCGGGCCGAAATGGTAAGGGCCGGGGTGGTTCAGCATTTTGGAGGAAAATATTTTTTTTTTTAATTGGCTAGTTTTCCCATAATGAATGTACATACATGAGATTAGATGGATCCTGAACCCTATATCCCTTTGAAAGGGGCGTGGGGCAAATATTGTAAAAATTTGAATTATCACAACTTTCGGGCCGAAATTGTAAGGGCCGGGGTGGTTCAGCATTTTGGAGGAAAATATTAATTTTTTTATTAGGCTAGTTTCCCCACAATGAATGTACATACATGCCATTAGATGGATCCTGACCCCCACATCCCTTTGAAAGGGGCGTAGTGGCAAATATTGAAAAATTTGAGTTATCACAACTTTCGGGCCGAAATTGTAAGGGCCGGGGTGGTTCAGCATTTTGGAGGAAAATATTTTTTTTTTTAATTGGCTAGTTTCCCCATAATGAATGTACATACATGAGATTAGATGGATCCTGACCCTATATCCCTTTGAAAGGGGCGTGGGCAAATATTGTAAAATTTGAATTATCACAACTTTCGGGCCGAAATTGTAAGGGCCGGGGTGGTTCAGCATTTTGGAGGAAAATATTATTTTTTTTTAATTGGCTAGTTTCCCCACAATGAATGTACATACATGCCATTAGATGGATCCTGACCCCTACATATCCCTTGAAAGGGGCGTAGTGGCAAATATTGAAAAATTTGAATTATCACAACTTTCGGGCCGAAATTGTAAGGGCCGGGGTGGTTCAGCATTTTGGAGGAAAATATTAATTTTTTTTATTAGGCTAGTTTCCCCACAATGAATGTACATACATGCCATTAGATGGATCCTGAACCCTATATCCCTTTGAAAGGGGCGTAGGGCAAATATTGTGAAAATTTGAATTATCACAACTTTCGGGCCGAAATTGTAAGGGCCGGGGTGGTTCAGCATTTTGGAGGAAAATATTATTTTTTTTATTAGGCTAGTTTCCCCACAATGAATGTACATACATGCCATTAGATGGATCCTGACCCCCACATCCCTTTGAAAGGGGCGTAGTGGCAAATATTGAAAAATTTGAATTATCACAACTTTCGGGCCGAAATGGTAAGGGCGGGGTGGTTCAGCATTTTGGAGGAAAATATATTTTTTTTTTTAATTGGCTAGTTTCCCCATAATGAATGTACATACATGAGATTAGATGGATCCTGAACCCTATATCCCTTTGAAAGGGGCGTAGGGGCAAATATTGTAAAAATTTGAATTATCACAACTTTCGGGCCGAAATTGTAAGGGCCGGGGTGGTTCAGCATTTTGGAGGAAAATATTAATTTTTTTATTAGGCTAGTTTCCCCACAATGAATGTACATACATGCCATTAGATGGATCCTGACCCCCACATCCCTTTGAAAGGGGCGTAGTGGCAAATATTGAAAAATTTGAATTATCACAACTTTCGGGCCGAAATGGTAAGGGCCGGGTGGTTCAGCATTTTGGAGGAAAATATTTTTTTTTTTAATTGGCTAGTTTTCCCATAATGAATGTACATACATGAGATTAGATGGATCCTGACCCTATATCCCTTTGAAAGGGGCGTGGGCAAATATTGTAAAAATTTGAATTATCACAACTTTCGGGCCGAAATTGTAAGGGCCGGGGTGGTTCAGCATTTTGGAGGAAAATATTAATTTTTTTTATTAGGCTAGTTTCCCCACAATGAATGTACATACATGCCATTAGATGGATCCTGACCCCTACATCCCTTTGAAAGGGGCGTAGTGGCAAATATTGAAAAATTTGAATTATCACAACTTTCGGGCCGAAATTGTAAGGGCCGGGGTGGTTCAGCATTTTGGAGGAAAATATTTTTTTTTTTTAATTGGCTAGTTTCCCCACAATGAATGTACATACATGAGATTAGATGGATCCTGACCCCTATATCCCTTTGAAAGGGGCGTGGGGCAAATATTGTAAAAATTTGAATTATCACAACTTTCGGGCCGAAATTGTAAGGGCCGGGGTGGTTCAGCATTTTGGAGGAAAATATTATTTTTTTTTAATTGGCTAGTTTCCCCACAATGAATGTACATACATGCCATTAGATGGATCCTGACCCTACATATCCCTTGAAAGGGGCGTAGTGGCAAATATTGAAAAATTTGAATTATCACAACTTTCGGGCCGAAATTGTAAGGGCCGGGGTGGTTCAGCATTTTGGAGGAAAATATTAATTTTTTTTATTAGGCTAGTTTCCCCACAATGAATGTACATACATGCCATTAGATGGATCCTGACCCCCACATCCCTTTGAAAGGGGCGTAGTGGCAAATATTGAAAAATTTGAATTATCACAACTTTCGGGCCGAAATGGTAAGGGCCGGGGTGGTTCAGCATTTTGGAGGAAAATATATTTTTTTTTTAATTGGCTAGTTTCCCCATAATGAATGTACATACATGCGATTAGATGGATCCTGACCCTATATCCCTTTGAAAGGGCGTAGGGCAAATATTGTAAAAATTTGAATTATCACAACTTTCGGGCCGAAATTGTAAGGGCCGGGGTGGTTCAGCATTTTGGAGGAAAATATTATTTTTTTTTATTAGGCTAGTTTCCCCACAATGAATGTACATACATGCCATTAGATGGATCCTGACCCCCACATCCCTTTGAAAGGGGCGTAGTGGCAAATATTGAAAAATTTGAATTATCACAACTTTCGGGCCGAAATGGTAAGGGCCGGGGTGGTTCAGCATTTTGGAGGAAAATATATTTTTTTTTTAATTGGCTAGTTTCCCCATAATGAATGTACATACATGCGATTAGATGGATCCTGACCCCTATATCCCTTTGAAAGGGGCGTGGGGCAAATATTGTAAAAATTTGAATTATCACAACTTTCGGGCCGAAATTGTAAGGGCCGGGGTGGTTCAGCATTTTGGAGGAAAATATTTTTTTTTTTTAATTGGCTAGTTTCCCCATAATGAATGTACATACATGCCATTAGATGGATCCTGACCCCATATCCCTTTGAAAGGGGCGTAGTGGCAAATATTGTAAAATTTGAATTATCACAACTTTCGGGCCGAAATGGTAAGGGCCGGGGTGGTTCAGCATTTTGGAGGAAAATATTTTTTTTTTTAATTGGCTAGTTTCCCCATAATGAATGTACATACATGCCATTAGATGGATCCTGACCCCTATATCCCTTTGAAAGGGGCGTGGGGCAAATATTGTAAAAATTTGAATTATCACAACTTTCGGGCCGAAATTGTAAGGGCCGGGGTGGTTCAGCATTTTGGAGGAAAATATTAATTTTTTTTATTGGCTAGTTTCCCCACAATGAATGTACATACATGCCATTAGATGGATCCTGACCCCCATATCCCTTTGAAAGGGGCGTAGTGGCAAATATTGAAAAATTTGAATTATCACAACTTTCGGGCCGAAATTGTAAGGGCCGGGTGGTTCAGCATTTTGGAGGAAAATATTATTTTTTTTTATTGGCTAGTTTCCCCACAATGAATGTACATACATGCCATTAGATGGATCCTGACCCCCATATCCCTTTGAAAGGGGCGTAGTGGCAAATATTGAAAAATTTGAATTATCACAACTTTCGGGCCGAAATGGTAAGGGCCGGGGTGGTTCAGCATTTTGGAGGAAAATATTTTTTTTTTTAATTGGCTAGTTTCCCCATAATGAATGTACATACATGCCATTAGATGGATCCTGACCCTATATCCCTTTGAAAGGGGCGTGGGGCAAATATTGTAAAAATTTGAATTATCACAACTTTCGGGCCGAAATTGTAAGGGCCGGGGTGGTTCAGCATTTTGGAGGAAAATATTTTTTTTTTTTATTAGGCTAGTTTCCCCACAATGAATGTACATACATGCCATTAGATGGATCCTGACCCCCACATCCCTTTGAAAGGGGCGTAGTGGCAAATATTGAAAAATTTGAATTATCACAACTTTCGGGCCGAAATTGTAAGGGCCGGGGTGGTTCAGCATTTTGGAGGAAAATATTTTTTTTTTTAATTGGCTAGTTTCCCCATAATGAATGTACATACATGCCATTAGATGGATCCTGACCCCCATATCCCTTTGAAAGGGGCGTAGTGGCAAATATTGAAAAATTTGAATTATCACAACTTTCGGGCCGAAATGGTAAGGGCCGGGGTGGTTCAGCATTTTGGAGGAAAATATTATTTTTTTTTAATTGGCTAGTTTCCCCATAATGAATGTACATACATGCCATTAGATGGATCCTGAACCCTATATCCCTTTGAAAGGGGCGTGGGGCAAATATTGTAAAATTTGAATTATCACAACTTTCGGGCCGAAATTGTAAGGGCCGGGGTGGTTCAGCATTTTGGAGGAAAATATTATTTTTTTTTATTGGCTAGTTTCCCCACAATGAATGTACATACATGCCATTAGATGGATCCTGACCCCCATATCCCTTTGAAAGGGGCGTAGTGGCAAATATTGAAAAATTTGAATTATCACAACTTTCGGGCCGAAATGGTAAGGGCCGGGGTGGTTCAGCATTTTGGAGGAAAATATATTTTTTTTTTTAATTGGCTAGTTTCCCCATAATGAATGTACATACATGAGATTAGATGGATCCTGAACCCTATATCCCTTTGAAAGGGGCGTGGGGCAAATATTGTAAAAATTTGAATTATCACAACTTTCGGGCCGAAATTGTAAGGGCCGGGGTGGTTCAGCATTTTGGAGGAAAATATTATTTTTTTTTATTGGCTAGTTTCCCCACAATGAATGTACATACATGCCATTAGATGGATCCTGACCCCCACATCCCTTTGAAAGGGGCGTAGTGGCAAATATTGAAAAATTTGAATTATCACAACTTTCGGGCCGAAATGGTAAGGGCCGGGGTGGTTCAGCATTTTGGAGGAAAATATATTTTTTTTTTTAATTGGCTAGTTTCCCCATAATGAATGTACATACATGAGATTAGATGGATCCTGAACCCTATATCCCTTTGAAAGGGGCGTGGGGCAAATATTGTAAAAATTTGAATTATCACAACTTTCGGGCCGAAATTGTAAGGGCCGGGGTGGTTCAGCATTTTGGAGGAAAATATTTTTTTTTTTTAATTGGCTAGTTTCCCCACAATGAATGTACATACATGCCATTAGATGGATCCTGACCCCCACATCCCTTTGAAAGGGGCGTAGTGGCAAATATTGAAAAATTTGAATTATCACAACTTTCGGGCCGAAATGGTAAGGGCCGGGGTGGTTCAGCATTTTGGAGGAAAATATTTTTTTTTTTAATTGGCTAGTTTCCCCATAATGAATGTACATACATGCGATTAGATGGATCCTGAACCCTATATCCCTTTGAAAGGGGCGTGGGGCAAATATTGTAAAAATTTGAATTATCACAACTTTCGGGCCGAAATTGTAAGGGCCGGGGTGGTTCAGCATTTTGGAGGAAAATATTATTTTTTTTTATTGGCTAGTTTCCCCACAATGAATGTACATACATGCCATTAGATGGATCCTGACCCCCACATCCCTTTGAAAGGGGCGTAGTGGCAAATATTGAAAAATTTGAATTATCACAACTTTCGGGCCGAAATTGTAAGGGCCGGGGTGGTTCAGCATTTTGGAGGAAAATATTATTTTTTTTTATTGGCTAGTTTCCCCACAATGAATGTACATACATGCCATTAGATGGATCCTGACCCCCATATCCCTTTGAAAGGGGCGTAGTGGCAAATATTGAAAAATTTGAATTATCACAACTTTCGGGCCGAAATGGTAAGGGCCGGGGTGGTTCAGCATTTTGGAGGAAAATATTTTTTTTTTAATTGGCTAGTTTCCCCATAATGAATGTACATACATGCCATTAGATGGATCCTGAACCCTATATCCCTTTGAAAGGGGCGTGGGGCAAATATTGTAAAAATTTGAATTATCACAACTTTCGGGCCGAAATTGTAAGGGCCGGGGTGGTTCAGCATTTTGGAGGAAAATATTTTTTTTTTTTATTAGGCTAGTTTCCCCACAATGAATGTACATACATGCCATTAGATGGATCCTGACCCCCATATCCCTTTGAAAGGGGCGTAGTGGCAAATATTGAAAAATTTGAATTATCACAACTTTCGGGCCGAAATTGTAAGGGCCGGGGTGGTTCAGCATTTTGGAGGAAAATATTTTTTTTTTTTAATTGGCTAGTTTCCCCATAATGAATGTACATACATGCCATTAGATGGATCCTGACCCCCATATCCCTTTGAAAGGGGCGTAGTGGCAAATATTGAAAAATTTGAATTATCACAACTTTCGGGCCGAAATGGTAAGGGCCGGGGTGGTTCAGCATTTTGGAGGAAAATATTATTTTTTTTTAATTGGCTAGTTTCCCCATAATGAATGTACATACATGCGATTAGATGGATCCTGAACCCTATATCCCTTTGAAAGGGGCGTAGGGGCAAATATTGTAAAAATTTGAATTATCACAACTTTCGGGCCGAAATTGTAAGGGCCGGGGTGGTTCAGCATTTTGGAGGAAAATATTAATTTTTTTATTAGGCTAGTTTCCCCACAATGAATGTACATACATGCCATTAGATGGATCCTGACCCCCATATCCCTTTGAAAGGGGCGTAGTGGCAAATATTGAAAAATTTGAATTATCACAACTTTCGGGCCGAAATGGTAAGGGCCGGGGTGGTTCAGCATTTTGGAGGAAAATATTTTTTTTTTTAATTGGCTAGTTTCCCCATAATGAATGTACATACATGAGATTAGATGGATCCTGAACCCTATATCCCTTTGAAAGGGGCGTGGGGCAAATATTGTAAAAATTTGAATTATCACAACTTTCGGGCCGAAATTGTAAGGGCCGGGGTGGTTCAGCATTTTGGAGGAAAATATTAATTTTTTTTATTAGGCTAGTTTCCCCACAATGAATGTACATACATGCCATTAGATGGATCCTGACCCCCACATCCCTTTGAAAGGGGCGTAGTGGCAAATATTGAAAAATTTGAATTATCACAACTTTCGGGCCGAAATTGTAAGGGCCGGGGTGGTTCAGCATTTTGGAGGAAAATATTTTTTTTTTTTAATTGGCTAGTTTCCCCATAATGAATGTACATACATGAGATTAGATGGATCCTGAACCCTATATCCCTTTGAAAGGGGCGTAGGGGCAAATATTGTAAAAATTTGAATTATCACAACTTTCGGGCCGAAATTGTAAGGGCCGGGGTGGTTCAGCATTTTGGAGGAAAATATTATTTTTTTTTAATTGGCTAGTTTCCCCACAATGAATGTACATACATGCCATTAGATGGATCCTGACCCCTACATCCCTTTGAAAGGGGCGTAGTGGCAAATATTGAAAAATTTGAGTTATCACAACTTTCGGGCCGAAATGGTAAGGGCCGGGGTGGTTCAGCATTTTGGAGGAAAATAATTTTTTTTTTTAATTGGCTAGTTTCCCCATAATGAATGTACATACATGCCATTAGATGGATCCTGAACCCTATATCCCTTTGAAAGGGGCGTAGGGCAAATATTGTAAAAATTTGAATTATCACAACTTTCGGGCCGAAATTGTAAGGGCCGGGGTGGTTCAGCATTTTGGAGGAAAATATTTTTTTTTTTTAATTGGCTAGTTTCCCCATAATGAATGTACATACATGAGATTAGATGGATCCTGACCCTATATCCCTTTGAAAGGGGCGTGGGGCAAATATTGTAAAAATTTGAATTATCACAACTTTCGGGCCGAAATTGTAAGGGCCGGGGTGGTTCAGCATTTTGGAGGAAAATATTATTTTTTTTTAATTGGCTAGTTTCCCCACAATGAATGTACATACATGCCATTAGATGGATCCTGACCCCTACATCCCTTTGAAAGGGGCGTAGTGGCAAATATTGAAAAATTTGAATTATCACAACTTTCGGGCCGAAATGGTAAGGGCCGGGGTGGTTCAGCATTTTGGAGGAAAATATATTTTTTTTTTTAATTGGCTAGTTTCCCCATAATGAATGTACATACATGAGATTAGATGGATCCTGACCCCCATATCCCTTTGAAAGGGGCGTAGGGGCAAATATTGTAAAAATTTGAATTATCACAACTTTCGGGCCGAAATTGTAAGGGCCGGGGTGGTTCAGCATTTTGGAGGAAAATATTATTTTTTTTTAATTGGCTAGTTTCCCCACAATGAATGTACATACATGCCATTAGATGGATCCTGACCCCTACATCCCTTTGAAAGGGGCGTAGTGGCAAATATTGAAAAATTTGAATTATCACAACTTTCGGGCCGAAATGGTAAGGGCCGGGGTGGTTCAGCATTTTGGAGGAAAATATATATTTTTTTTAATTGGCTAGTTTCCCATAATGAATGTACATACATGAGATTAGATGGATCCTGACCCCCATATCCCTTTGAAAGGGGCGTAGGGGCAAATATTGTAAAAATTTGAATTATCACAACTTTCGGGCCGAAATTGTAAGGGCCGGGGTGGTTCAGCATTTTGGAGGAAAATATTTTTTTTTTTTAATTGGCTAGTTTCCCCATAATGAATGTACATACATGAGATTAGATGGATCCTGAACCCTATATCCCTTTGAAAGGGGCGTGGGGCAAATATTGTAAAAATTTGAATTATCACAACTTTCGGGCCGAAATTGTAAGGGCCGGGGTGGTTCAGCATTTTGGAGGAAAATATTATTTTTTTTTAATTGGCTAGTTTCCCCACAATGAATGTACATACATGCCATTAGATGGATCCTGACCCCTACATCCCTTTGAAAGGGGCGTAGTGGCAAATATTGAAAAATTTGAGTTATCACAACTTTCGGGCCGAAATGGTAAGGGCCGGGGTGGTTCAGCATTTTGGAGGAAAATATTATTTTTTTTTAATTGGCTAGTTTTCCCATAATGAATGTACATACATGAGATTAGATGGATCCTGACCCCCATATCCCTTTGAAAGGGGGGTAGGGGCAAATATTGTAAAAATTTGAATTATCACAACTTTCGGGCCGAAATTGTAAGGGCCGGGGTGGTTCAGCATTTTGGAGGAAAATATTATATTTTTTTAATTGGCTAGTTTCCCCACAATGAATGTACATACATGCCATTAGATGGATCCTGACCACTACATCCCTTGAAAGGGGCGTAGTGGCAAATATTGAAAAATTTGAGTTATCACAACTTTCGGGCCGAAATGGTAAGGGCCGGGGTGGTTCAGCATTTTGGAGGAAAATATTATTTTTTTTTAATTGGCTAGTTTTCCCATAATGAATGTACATACATGAGATTAGATGGATCCTGACCCCCATATCCCTTTGAAAGGGGCGTAGGGGCAAATATTGTAAAAATTTGAATTATCACAACTTTCGGGCCGAAATTGTAAGGGCCGGGGTGGTTCAGCATTTTGGAGGAAAATATTATATTTTTTTTAATTGGCTAGTTTCCCCACAATGAATGTACATACATGCCATTAGATGGATCCTGACCCCTACATCCCTTGAAAGGGGCGTAGTGGCAAATATTGAAAAATTTGAATTATCACAACTTTCGGGCCGAAATGGTAAGGGCCGGGGTGGTTCAGCATTTTGGAGGAAAATATTATTTTTTTTTAATAGGCTAGTTTCCCCATAATGAATGTACATACATGCGATTAGATGGATCCTGACCCCCATATCCCTTTGAAAGGGGCGTAGGGCAAATATTGTAAAAATTTGAATTATCACAACTTTCGGGCCGAAATTGTAAGGGCCGGGGTGGTTCAGCATTTTGGAGGAAAATATTATTTTTTTTTAATTGGCTAGTTTCCCCATAATGAATGTACATACATGAGATTAGATGGATCCTGAACCCTATATCCCTTTGAAAGGGGCGTAGGGGCAAATATTGTAAAAATTTGAATTATCACAACTTTCGGGCCGAAATTGTAAGGGCCGGGGTGGTTCAGCATTTTGGAGGAAAATATTATTTTTTTTTAATTGGCTAGTTTCCCCACAATGAATGTACATACATGCCATTAGATGGATCCTGACCCCTACATCCCTTTGAAAGGGGCGTAGTGGCAAATATTGAAAAATTTGAATTATCACAACTTTCGGGCCGAAATGGTAAGGGCCGGGGTGGTTCAGCATTTTGGAGGAAAATATATTTTTTTTTTAATTGGCTAGTTTCCCCATAATGAATGTACATACATGAGATTAGATGGATCCTGACCCCCATATCCCTTTGAAAGGGGCGTAGGGGCAAATATTGTAAAAATTTGAATTATCACAACTTTCGGGCCGAAATTGTAAGGGCCGGGGTGGTTCAGCATTTTGGAGGAAAATATTATTTTTTTTAATTGGCTAGTTTCCCCACAATGAATGTACATACATGCCATTAGATGGATCCTGACCCCTACATCCCTTTGAAAGGGGCGTAGTGGCAAATATTGAAAAATTTGAATTATCACAACTTTCGGGCCGAAATGGTAAGGGCCGGGGTGGTTCAGCATTTTGGAGGAAAATATATTTTTTTTTAATTGGCTAGTTTCCCCATAATGAATGTACATACATGCCATTAGATGGATCCTGACCCCATATCCCTTTGAAAGGGGCGTGGGGCAAATATTGTAAAAATTTGAATTATCACAACTTTCGGGCCGAAATTGTAAGGGCCGGGGTGGTTCAGCATTTTGGAGGAAAATATTATTTTTTTTTATTGGCTAGTTTCCCCATAATGAATGTACATACATGAGATTAGATGGATCCTGAACCCTATATCCCTTTGAAAGGGGCGTGGGGCAAATATTGAAAAATTTGAATTATCACAACTTTCGGGCCGAAATTGTAAGGGCCGGGGTGGTTCAGCATTTTGGAGGAAAATATTATTTTTTTTTAATTGGCTAGTTTCCCCACAATGAATGTACATACATGCCATTAGATGGATCCTGACCCTACATCCCTTTGAAAGGGGCGTAGTGGCAAATATTGAAAAATTTGAATTATCACAACTTTCGGGCCGAAATGGTAAGGGCCGGGGTGGTTCAGCATTTTGGAGGAAAATATTTTTTTTTTTAATTGGCTAGTTTCCCCATAATGAATGTACATACATGAGATTAGATGGATCCTGAACCCTATATCCCTTTGAAAGGGGCGTAGGGCAAATATTGTAAAAATTTGAATTATCACAACTTTCGGGCCGAAATTGTAAGGGCCGGGGTGGTTCAGCATTTTGGAGGAAAATATTTTTTTTTTTAATTGGCTAGTTTCCCCATAATGAATGTACATACATGAGATTAGATGGATCCTGAACCCTATATCCCTTTGAAAGGGGCGTGGGGCAAATATTGTAAAAATTTGAATTATCACAACTTTCGGGCCGAAATTGTAAGGGCCGGGGTGGTTCAGCATTTTGGAGGAAAATATTATTTTTTTTTAATTGGCTAGTTTCCCCACAATGAATGTACATACATGCCATTAGATGGATCCTGACCCTACATCCCTTTGAAAGGGGCGTAGTGGCAAATATTGAAAAATTTGAATTATCACAACTTTCGGGCCGAAATGGTAAGGGCCGGGGTGGTTCAGCATTTTGGAGGAAAATATTTTTTTTTTTTAATTGGCTAGTTTTCCCATAATGAATGTACATACATGAGATTAGATGGATCCTGACCCCCATATCCCTTTGAAAGGGGCGTAGGGGCAAATATTGTAAAAATTTGAATTATCACAACTTTCGGGCCGAAATTGTAAGGGCCGGGGTGGTTCAGCATTTTGGAGGAAAATATTATATTTTTTTAATTGGCTAGTTTCCCCACAATGAATGTACATACATGCCATTAGATGGATCCTGACCCTACATCCCTTTGAAAGGGGCGTAGTGGCAAATATTGAAAAATTTGAGTTATCACAACTTTCGGGCCGAAATGGTAAGGGCCGGGGTGGTTCAGCATTTTGGAGGAAAATATATATTTTTTTTTAATTGGCTAGTTTTCCCATAATGAATGTACATACATGAGATTAGATGGATCCTGACCCCCATATCCCTTTGAAAGGGGGGTAGGGGCAAATATTGTAAAAATTTGAATTATCACAACTTTCGGGCCGAAATTGTAAGGGCCGGGGTGGTTCAGCATTTTGGAGGAAAATATTTTTTTTTTTTAATTGGCTAGTTTCCCCATAATGAATGTACATACATGAGATTAGATGGATCCTGAACCCTATATCCCTTTGAAAGGGGCGTGGGGCAAATATTGTAAAAATTTGAATTATCACAACTTTCGGGCCGAAATTGTAAGGGCCGGGGTGGTTCAGCATTTTGGAGGAAAATATTATTTTTTTTTAATTGGCTAGTTTCCCCACAATGAATGTACATACATGCCATTAGATGGATCCTGACCCCTACATCCCTTTGAAAGGGGCGTAGTGGCAAATATTGAAAAATTTGAGTTATCACAACTTTCGGGCCGAAATGGTAAGGGCCGGGGTGGTTCAGCATTTTGGAGGAAAATATTATTTTTTTTTAATTGGCTAGTTTCCCCATAATGAATGTACATACATGAGATTAGATGGATCCTGACCCCCATATCCCTTTGAAAGGGGGGTAGGGGCAAATATTGTAAAAATTTGAATTATCACAACTTTCGGGCCGAAATTGTAAGGGCCGGGGTGGTTCAGCATTTTGGAGGAAAATATTATATTTTTTTAATTGGCTAGTTTCCCCACAATGAATGTACATACATGCCATTAGATGGATCCTGACCACTACATCCCTTGAAAAGGGGCGTAGTGGCAAATATTGAAAAATTTGAGTTATCACAACTTTCGGGCCGAAATGGTAAGGGCCGGGGTGGTTCAGCATTTTGGAGGAAAATATATATTTTTTTTAATTGGCTAGTTTCCCCATAATGAATGTACATACATGAGATTAGATGGATCCTGACCCCCATATCCCTTTGAAAGGGGCGTAGGGGCAAATATTGTAAAAATTTGAATTATCACAACTTTCGGGCCGAAATTGTAAGGGCCGGGGTGGTTCAGCATTTTGGAGGAAAATATTATTTTTTTTTAATTGGCTAGTTTCCCCACAATGAATGTACATACATGCCATTAGATGGATCCTGACCCCTACATCCCTTGAAAGGGGCGTAGTGGCAAATATTGAAAAATTTGAATTATCACAACTTTCGGGCCGAAATGGTAAGGGCCGGGGTGGTTCAGCATTTTGGAGGAAAATATTATATTTTTTTAATAGGCTAGTTTCCCCATAATGAATGTACATACATGCGATTAGATGGATCCTGACCCCCATATCCCTTTGAAAGGGGCGTGGGGCAAATATTGTAAAAATTTGAATTATCACAACTTTCGGGCCGAAATTGTAAGGGCCGGGGTGGTTCAGCATTTTGGAGGAAAATATTATTTTTTTTTTAATTGGCTAGTTTCCCCATAATGAATGTACATACATGAGATTAGATGGATCCTGAACCCTATATCCCTTTGAAAGGGGCGTAGGGCAAATATTGTAAAAATTTGAATTATCACAACTTTCGGGCCGAAATTGTAAGGGCCGGGGTGGTTCAGCATTTTGGAGGAAAATATTATTTTTTTTTAATTGGCTAGTTTCCCCATAATGAATGTACATACATGCCATTAGATGGATCCTGACCCCCATATCCCTTTGAAAGGGGCGTAGGGGCAAATATTGTAAAAATTTGAATTATCACAACTTTCGGGCCGAAATTGTAAGGGCCGGGGTGGTTCAGCATTTTGGAGGAAAATATTATATTTTTTTAATTGGCTAGTTTCCCCACAATGAATGTACATACATGCCATTAGATGGATCCTGACCCCTACATCCCTTTGAAAGGGGCGTAGTGGCAAATATTGAAAAATTTGAATTATCACAACTTTCGGGCCGAAATGGTAAGGGCCGGGGTGGTTCAGCATTTTGGAGGAAAATATTTTTTTTTTTAATTGGCTAGTTTCCCCATAATGAATGTACATACATGAGATTAGATGGATCCTGAACCCTATATCCCTTTGAAAGGGGCGTGGGGCAAATATTGTAAAAATTTGAATTATCACAACTTTCGGGCCGAAATTGTAAGGGCCGGGGTGGTTCAGCATTTTGGAGGAAAATATTTTTTTTTTTATTAGGCTAGTTTCCCCACAATGAATGTACATACATGCCATTAGATGGATCCTGACCCCACATCCCTTTGAAAGGGGCGTAGTGGCAAATATTGAAAAATTTGAATTATCACAACTTTCGGGCCGAAATGGTAAGGGCCGGGGTGGTTCAGCATTTTGGAGGAAAATATATTTTTTTTTTAATTGGCTAGTTTCCCCATAATGAATGTACATACATGAGATTAGATGGATCCTGAACCCTATATCCCTTTGAAAGGGGCGTGGGGCAAATATTGTAAAAATTTGAATTATCACAACTTTCGGGCCGAAATTGTAAGGGCCGGGGTGGTTCAGCATTTTGGAGGAAAATATATTTTTTTTTAATTGGCTAGTTTCCCCATAATGAATGTACATACATGCCATTAGATGGATCCTGACCCCCACATCCCTTTGAAAGGGGCGTAGTGGCAAATATTGAAAAATTTGAATTATCACAACTTTCGGGCCGAAATGGTAAGGGCCGGGGTGGTTCAGCATTTTGGAGGAAAATATATTTTTTTTTTTAATTGGCTAGTTTCCCCATAATGAATGTACATACATGAGATTAGATGGATCCTGAACCCTATATCCCTTTGAAAGGGGCGTGGGGCAAATATTGTAAAAATTTGAATTATCACAACTTTCGGGCCGAAATTGTAAGGGCCGGGGTGGTTCAGCATTTTGGAGGAAAATATTAATTTTTTTTATTAGGCTAGTTTCCCCACAATGAATGTACATACATGCCATTAGATGGATCCTGACCCCCACATCCCTTTGAAAGGGGCGTAGTGGCAAATATTGAAAAATTTGAGTTATCACAACTTTCGGGCCGAAATTGTAAGGGCCGGGGTGGTTCAGCATTTTGGAGGAAAATATTTTTTTTTTTATTAGGCTAGTTTCCCCACAATGAATGTACATACATGCCATTAGATGGATCCTGACCCCCACATCCCTTTGAAAGGGGCGTAGTGGCAAATATTGAAAAATTTGAATTATCACAACTTTCGGGCCGAAATGGTAAGGGCCGGGGTGGTTCAGCATTTTGGAGGAAAATATTTTTTTTTTTAATTGGCTAGTTTCCCCATAATGAATGTACATACATGAGATTAGATGGATCCTGAACCCTATATCCCTTTGAAAGGGGCGTGGGGCAAATATTGTAAAAATTTGAATTATCACAACTTTCGGGCCGAAATTGTAAGGGCCGGGGTGGTTCAGCATTTTGGAGGAAAATATATTTTTTTTTATTAGGCTAGTTTCCCCACAATGAATGTACATACATGCCATTAGATGGATCCTGACCCCCACATCCCTTTGAAAGGGGCGTAGTGGCAAATATTGAAAAATTTGAATTATCACAACTTTCGGGCCGAAATTGTAAGGGCCGGGGTGGTTCAGCATTTTGGAGGAAAATATTTTTTTTTTTTAATTGGCTAGTTTCCCCATAATGAATGTACATACATGCCATTAGATGGATCCTGACCCCCACATCCCTTTGAAAGGGGCGTAGTGGCAAATATTGAAAAATTTGAATTATCACAACTTTCGGGCCGAAATGGTAAGGGCCGGGGTGGTTCAGCATTTTGGAGGAAAATATATATTTTTTTTTAATTGGCTAGTTTCCCCATAATGAATGTACATACATGAGATTAGATGGATCCTGAACCCTATATCCCTTTGAAAGGGGCGTGGGGCAAATATTGTAAAAATTTGAATTATCACAACTTTCGGGCCGAAATTGTAAGGGCCGGGGTGGTTCAGCATTTTGGAGGAAAATATTAATTTTTTTTATTAGGCTAGTTTCCCCACAATGAATGTACATACATGCCATTAGATGGATCCTGACCCCCACATCCCTTTGAAAGGGGCGTAGTGGCAAATATTGAAAAATTTGAATTATCACAACTTTCGGGCCGAAATGGTAAGGGCCGGGGTGGTTCAGCATTTTGGAGGAAAATATTTTTTTTTTTAATTGGCTAGTTTCCCCATAATGAATGTACATACATGAGATTAGATGGATCCTGAACCCTATATCCCTTTGAAAGGGGCGTGGGGCAAATATTGTAAAAATTTGAATTATCACAACTTTCGGGCCGAAATTGTAAGGGCCGGGGTGGTTCAGCATTTTGGAGGAAAATATTATTTTTTTTTATTAGGCTAGTTTCCCCACAATGAATGTACATACATGCCATTAGATGGATCCTGACCCCCACATCCCTTTGAAAGGGGCGTAGTGGCAAATATTGAAAAATTTGAGTTATCACAACTTTCGGGCCGAAATTGTAAGGGCCGGGGTGGTTCAGCATTTTGGAGGAAAATATTTTTTTTTTTTTAATTGGCTAGTTTCCCCATAATGAATGTACATACATGAGATTAGATGGATCCTGAACCCTATATCCCTTTGAAAGGGGCGTGGGGCAAATATTGTAAAAATTTGAATTATCACAACTTTCGGGCCGAAATTGTAAGGGCCGGGGTGGTTCAGCATTTTGGAGGAAAATATTATTTTTTTTTTAATTGGCTAGTTTCCCCACAATGAATGTACATACATGCCATTAGATGGATCCTGACCCCTACATCCCTTGAAAGGGGCGTAGTGGCAAATATTGAAAAATTTGAGTTATCACAACTTTCGGGCCGAAATGGTAAGGGCCGGGGTGGTTCAGCATTTTGGAGGAAATATATTTTTTTTTTAATTGGCTAGTTTCCCCATAATGAATGTACATACATGAGATTAGATGGATCCTGAACCCTATATCCCTTTGAAAGGGGCGTGGGGCAAATATTGTAAAAATTTGAATTATCACAACTTTCGGGCCGAAATTGTAAGGGCCGGGGTGGTTCAGCATTTTGGAGGAAAATATTTTTTTTTTTTAATTGGCTAGTTTCCCCATAATGAATGTACATACATGAGATTAGATGGATCCTGAACCCTATATCCCTTTGAAAGGGGCGTGGGGCAAATATTGTAAAAATTTGAATTATCACAACTTTCGGGCCGAAATTGTAAGGGCCGGGGTGGTTCAGCATTTTGGAGGAAAATATTATTTTTTTTAATTGGCTAGTTTCCCCACAATGAATGTACATACATGCCATTAGATGGATCCTGACCCCTACATCCCTTGAAAGGGGCGTAGTGGCAAATATTGAAAAATTTGAGTTATCACAACTTTCG
Source organism: Strongylocentrotus purpuratus (assembly GCF_000002235.5). Lineage (NCBI taxonomy): Eukaryota > Metazoa > Echinodermata > Echinoidea > Camarodonta > Strongylocentrotidae > Strongylocentrotus > Strongylocentrotus purpuratus. Next base: position 47,999,061 of record NW_022145612.1, read on the forward strand.
GGCCGAAATGGTAAGGGCCGGGGTGGTTCAGCATTTTGGAGGAAAATATTTTTTTTTTTTTAATTGGCTAGTTTCCCATAATGAATGTACATACATGAGATTAGATGGATCCTGACCCCCATATCCCTTTGAAAGGGGGTAGGGGCAAATATTGTAAAAATTGAATTATCACAACTTTCGGGCCGAAATTGTAAGGGCCGGGGTGGTTCAGCATTTTGGAGGAAAATATTATATTTTTTTAATTGGCTAGTTTCCCCACAATGAATGTACATACATGCCATTAGATGGATCCTGACCCCTACATCCCTTTGAAAGGGGCGTAGTGGCAAATATTGAAAAATTTGAATTATCACAACTTTCGGGCCGAAATGGTAAGGGCCGGGGTGGTTCAGCATTTTGGAGGAAAATATATTTTTTTTTAATTGGCTAGTTTCCCCATAATGAATGTACATACATGAGATTAGATGGATCCTGACCCCCATATCCCTTTGAAAGGGGCGTAGGGGCAAATATTGTAAAAATTTGAATTATCACAACTTTCGGGCCGAAATTGTAAGGGCCGGGGTGGTTCAGCATTTTGGAGGAAAATATTTTTTTTTTTTAATTGGCTAGTTTCCCCATAATGAATGTACATACATGAGATTAGATGGATCCTGAACCCTATATCCCTTTGAAAGGGGCGTGGGGCAAATATTGTAAAAATTTGAATTATCACAACTTTCGGGCCGAAATTGTAAGGGCCGGGGTGGTTCAGCATTTTGGAGGAAAATATTATTTTTTTTAATTGGCTAGTTTCCCCACAATGAATGTACATACATGCCATTAGATGGATCCTGACCCTACATCCCTTGAAAGGGGCGTAGTGGCAAATATTGAAAAATTTGAGTTATCACAACTTTCGGGCCGAAATGGTAAGGGCCGGGGTGGTTCAGCATTTTGGAGGAAAATATATATTTTTTTTAATTGGCTAGTTTCCCCATAATGAATGTACATACATGAGATTAGATGGATCCTGACCCCCATATCCCTTTGAAAGGGGGGTAGGGGCAAATATTGTAAAAATTTGAATTATCACAACTTTCGGGCCGAAATTGTAAGGGCCGGGGTGGTTCAGCATTTTGGAGGAAAATATTATTTTTTTTAATTGGCTAGTTTCCCCACAATGAATGTACATACATGCCATTAGATGGATCCTGACCCCTACATCCCTTGAAAGGGGCGTAGTGGCAAATATTGAAAAATTTGAGTTATCACAACTTTCGGGCCGAAATGGTAAGGGCCGGGGTGGTTCAGCATTTTGGAGGAAAATATATATTTTTTTTAATTGGCTAGTTTCCCCATAATGAATGTACATACATGAGATTAGATGGATCCTGACCCCCATATCCCTTTGAAAGGGGGGTAGGGGCAAATATTGTAAAAATTTGAATTATCACAACTTTCGGGCCGAAATTGTAAGGGCCGGGGTGGTTCAGCATTTTGGAGGAAAATATTATATTTTTTTAATTGGCTAGTTTCCCCACAATGAATGTACATACATGCCATTAGATGGATCCTGACCCTACATCCCTTGAAAGGGGCGTAGTGGCAAATATTGAAAAATTTGAGTTATCACAACTTTCGGGCCGAAATGGTAAGGGCCGGGGTGGTTCAGCATTTTGGAGGAAAATATTATATTTTTTTTTAATTGGCTAGTTTCCCCATAATGAATGTACATACATGCGATTAGATGGATCCTGACCCCCATATCCCTTTGAAAGGGGCGTGGGGCAAATATTGTAAAAATTTGAATTATCACAACTTTCGGGCCGAAATTGTAAGGGCCGGGGTGGTTCAGCATTTTGGAGGAAAATATTATTTTTTTTTAATTGGCTAGTTTCCCCATAATGAATGTACATACATGCCATTAGATGGATCCTGAACCCTATATCCCTTTGAAAGGGGCGTGGGGCAAATATTGTAAAAATTTGAATTATCACAACTTTCGGGCCGAAATTGTAAGGGCCGGGGTGGTTCAGCATTTTGGAGGAAAATATTATTTTTTTTTAATTGGCTAGTTTCCCCACAATGAATGTACATACATGCCATTAGATGGATCCTGACCCCTACATCCCTTTGAAAGGGGCGTAGTGGCAAATATTGAAAAATTTGAATTATCACAACTTTCGGGCCGAAATGGTAAGGGCCGGGGTGGTTCAGCATTTTGGAGGAAAATATATATTTTTTTTTAATTGGCTAGTTTCCCCATAATGAATGTACATACATGAGATTAGATGGATCCTGACCCCCATATCCCTTTGAAAGGGGGTAGGGGCAAATATTGTAAAAATTTGAATTATCACAACTTTCGGGCCGAAATTGTAAGGGCCGGGGTGGTTCAGCATTTTGGAGGAAAATATTTTTTTTTTTTAATTGGCTAGTTTCCCCATAATGAATGTACATACATGCCATTAGATGGATCCTGAACCCTATATCCCTTTGAAAGGGGCGTAGGGCAAATATTGTAAAAATTTGAATTATCACAACTTTCGGGCCGAAATTGTAAGGGCCGGGGTGGTTCAGCATTTTGGAGGAAAATATTAATTTTTTTTATTAGGCTAGTTTCCCCACAATGAATGTACATACATGCCATTAGATGGATCCTGACCCCCATATCCCTTTGAAAGGGGCGTAGGGGCAAATATTGTAAAAATTTGAATTATCACAACTTTCGGGCCGAAATTGTAAGGGCCGGGGTGGTTCAGCATTTTGGAGGAAAATATTAATTTTTTTTATTAGGCTAGTTTCCCCACAATGAATGTACATACATGCCATTAGATGGATCCTGACCCCCATATCCCTTTGAAAGGGGCGTAGTGGCAAATATTGAAAAATTTGAATTATCACAACTTTCGGGCCGAAATTGTAAGGGCCGGGGTGGTTCAGCATTTTGGAGGAAAATATTTTTTTTTTTTAATTGGCTAGTTTCCCCATAATGAATGTACATACATGCGATTAGATGGATCCTGAACCCTATATCCCTTTGAAAGGGGCGTAGGGGCAAATATTGTAAAAATTTGAATTATCACAACTTTCGGGCCGAAATTGTAAGGGCCGGGGTGGTTCAGCATTTTGGAGGAAAATATTATTTTTTTTAATTGGCTAGTTTCCCCACAATGAATGTACATACATGCCATTAGATGGATCCTGACCCCTACATCCCTTTGAAAGGGGCGTAGTGGCAAATATTGAAAAATTTGAATTATCACAACTTTCGGGCCGAAATGGTAAGGGCCGGGGTGGTTCAGCATTTTGGAGGAAAATATATTTTTTTTTAATTGGCTAGTTTCCCCATAATGAATGTACATACATGATTAGATGGATCCTGAACCCTATATCCCTTTGAAAGGGGCGTGGGGCAAATATTGTAAAAATTTGAATTATCACAACTTTCGGGCCGAAATTGTAAGGGCCGGGGTGGTTCAGCATTTTGGAGGAAAATATTAATTTTTTTTATTAGGCTAGTTTCCCCACAATGAATGTACATACATGCCATTAGATGGATCCTGACCCCCACATCCCTTTGAAAGGGGCGTAGTGGCAAATATTGAAAAATTTGAATTATCACAACTTTCGGGCCGAAATGGTAAGGGCCGGGGTGGTTCAGCATTTTGGAGGAAAATATTTTTTTTTTTTTAATTGGCTAGTTTCCCCATAATGAATGTACATACATGAGATTAGATGGATCCTGACCCCCATATCCCTTTGAAAGGGGGGTAGGGGCAAATATTGTAAAAATTTGAATTATCACAACTTTCGGGCCGAAATTGTAAGGGCCGGGGTGGTTCAGCATTTTGGAGGAAAATATTATATTTTTTTTAATTGGCTAGTTTCCCCACAATGAATGTACATACATGCCATTAGATGGATCCTGACCCCTACATCCCTTGAAAGGGGCGTAGTGGCAAATATTGAAAAATTTGAGTTATCACAACTTTCGGGCCGAAATGGTAAGGGCCGGGGTGGTTCAGCATTTTGGAGGAAAATATTATTTTTTTTTAATAGGCTAGTTTCCCCATAATGAATGTACATACATGCGATTAGATGGATCCTGACCCCCATATCCCTTTGAAAGGGGCGTAGGGGCAAATATTGTAAAAATTTGAATTATCACAACTTTCGGGCCGAAATTGTAAGGGCCGGGGTGGTTCAGCATTTTGGAGGAAAATATTATTTTTTTTTAATTGGCTAGTTTCCCCATAATGAATGTACATACATGAGATTAGATGGATCCTGAACCCTATATCCCTTTGAAAGGGGCGTGGGGCAAATATTGTAAAAATTTGAATTATCACAACTTTCGGGCCGAAATTGTAAGGGCCGGGGTGGTTCAGCATTTTGGAGGAAAATATATATTTTTTTTAATTGGCTAGTTTCCCCACAATGAATGTACATACATGCCATTAGATGGATCCTGACCCCTACATCCTTTGAAAGGGGCGTAGTGGCAAATATTGAAAAATTTGAATTATCACAACTTTCGGGCCGAAATGGTAAGGGCCGGGGTGGTTCAGCATTTTGGAGGAAAATATATATTTTTTTTTTAATTGGCTAGTTTCCCCATAATGAATGTACATACATGAGATTAGATGGATCCTGAACCCTATATCCCTTTGAAAGGGGCGTGGGGCAAATATTGTAAAAATTTGAATTATCACAACTTTCGGGCCGAAATTGTAAGGGCCGGGGTGGTTCAGCATTTTGGAGGAAAATATTAATTTTTTTTATTAGGCTAGTTTCCCCACAATGAATGTACATACATGCCATTAGATGGATCCTGACCCCCACATCCCTTTGAAAGGGGCGTAGTGGCAAATATTGAAAAATTTGAATTATCACAACTTTCGGGCCGAAATTGTAAGGGCCGGGGTGGTTCAGCATTTTGGAGGAAAATATTAATTTTTTATTAGGCTAGTTTCCCCACAATGAATGTACATACATGCCATTAGATGGATCCTGACCCCCACATCCCTTTGAAAGGGGCGTAGTGGCAAATATTGAAAAATTTGAATTATCACAACTTTCGGGCCGAAATGGTAAGGGCCGGGGTGGTTCAGCATTTTGGAGGAAAATATTTTTTTTTTTAATTGGCTAGTTTCCCCATAATGAATGTACATACATGCGATTAGATGGATCCTGAACCCTATATCCCTTTGAAAGGGGCGTAGGGGCAAATATTGTAAAAATTTGAATTATCACAACTTTCGGGCCGAAATTGTAAGGGCCGGGGTGGTTCAGCATTTTGGAGGAAAATATTTTTTTTTTTAATTGGCTAGTTTCCCCATAATGAATGTACATACATGCGATTAGATGGATCCTGAACCCTATATCCCTTTGAAAGGGGCGTAGGGCAAATATTGTAAAAATTTGAATTATCACAACTTTCGGGCCGAAATTGTAAGGGCCGGGGTGGTTCAGCATTTTGGAGGAAAATATTATTTTTTTTTAATTGGCTAGTTTCCCCACAATGAATGTACATACATGCCATTAGATGGATCCTGACCCCCATATCCCTTTGAAAGGGGCGTAGGGGCAAATATTGTAAAAATTTGAATTATCACAACTTTCGGGCCGAAATTGTAAGGGCCGGGGTGGTTCAGCATTTTGGAGGAAAATATTATATTTTTTTAATTGGCTAGTTTCCCCACAATGAATGTACATACATGCCATTAGATGGATCCTGACCCCTACATCCCTTGAAAGGGGCGTAGTGGCAAATATTGAAAAATTTGAATTATCACAACTTTCGGGCCGAAATGGTAAGGGCCGGGGTGGTTCAGCATTTTGGAGGAAAATATATTTTTTTTTTTAATTGGCTAGTTTCCCCATAATGAATGTACATACATGAGATTAGATGGATCCTGACCCCCATATCCCTTTGAAAGGGGCGTAGGGGCAAATATTGTAAAAATTTGAATTATCACAACTTTCGGGCCGAAATTGTAAGGGCCGGGGTGGTTCAGCATTTTGGAGGAAAATATTTTTTTTTTTTAATTGGCTAGTTTCCCCATAATGAATGTACATACATGAGATTAGATGGATCCTGAACCCTATATCCCTTTGAAAGGGGCGTGGGGCAAATATTGTAAAAATTTGAATTATCACAACTTTCGGGCCGAAATTGTAAGGGCCGGGGTGGTTCAGCATTTTGGAGGAAAATATTATTTTTTTTTAATTGGCTAGTTTCCCCACAATGAATGTACATACATGCCATTAGATGGATCCTGACCCTACATCCCTTTGAAAGGGGCGTAGTGGCAAATATTGAAAAATTTGAATTATCACAACTTTCGGGCCGAAATGGTAAGGGCCGGGGTGGTTCAGCATTTTGGAGGAAAATATATATTTTTTTTTAATTGGCTAGTTTCCCCATAATGAATGTACATACATGAGATTAGATGGATCCTGACCCCCATATCCCTTTGAAAGGGGCGTAGGGGCAAATATTGTAAAAATTTGAATTATCACAACTTTCGGGCCGAAATTGTAAGGGCCGGGGTGGTTCAGCATTTTGGAGGAAAATATTATATTTTTTTAATTGGCTAGTTTCCCCACAATGAATGTACATACATGCCATTAGATGGATCCTGACCCCTACATCCCTTGAAAGGGGCGTAGTGGCAAATATTGAAAAATTTGAATTATCACAACTTTCGGGCCGAAATGGTAAGGGCCGGGGTGGTTCAGCATTTTGGAGGAAAATATATTTTTTTTTTAATTGGCTAGTTTCCCCATAATGAATGTACATACATGAGATTAGATGGATCCTGACCCCCATATCCCTTTGAAAGGGGCGTAGGGGCAAATATTGTAAAAATTTGAATTATCACAACTTTCGGGCCGAAATTGTAAGGGCCGGGGTGGTTCAGCATTTTGGAGGAAAATATTATATTTTTTTTAATTGGCTAGTTTCCCCACAATGAATGTACATACATGCCATTAGATGGATCCTGACCCTACATCCCTTTGAAAGGGGCGTAGTGGCAAATATTGAAAAATTTGAGTTATCACAACTTTCGGGCCGAAATGGTAAGGGCCGGGGTGGTTCAGCATTTTGGAGGAAAATATTATATTTTTTTAATAGGCTAGTTTCCCCATAATGAATGTACATACATGCCATTAGATGGATCCTGACCCCCATATCCCTTTGAAAGGGGCGTAGGGGCAAATATTGTAAAAATTTGAATTATCACAACTTTCGGGCCGAAATTGTAAGGGCCGGGGTGGTTCAGCATTTTGGAGGAAAATATTATTTTTTTTTTAATTGGCTAGTTTCCCCATAATGAATGTACATACATCCATTAGATGGATCCTGAACCCTATATCCCTTTGAAAGGGGCGTAGTGGCAAATATTAAAAATTTGAATTATCACAACTTTCGGGCCGAAATGGTAAGGGCCGGGGTGGTTCAGCATTTTGGAGGAAAATATTTTTTTTTTTTAATTGGCTAGTTTCCCCATAATGAATGTACATACATGCCATTAGATGGATCCTGACCCCCATATCCCTTTGAAAGGGGCGTAGGGGCAAATATTGTAAAAATTTGAATTATCACAACTTTCGGGCCGAAATTGTAAGGGCCGGGGTGGTTCAGCATTTTGGAGGAAAATATTATATTTTTTTTAATTGGCTAGTTTCCCCACAATGAATGTACATACATGCCATTAGATGGATCCTGACCCTACATCCCTTTGAAAGGGGCGTAGTGGCAAATATTGAAAAATTTGAATTATCACAACTTTCGGGCCGAAATGGTAAGGGCCGGGGTGGTTCAGCATTTTGGAGGAAAATATTTTTTTTTTAATAGGCTAGTTTCCCCATAATGAATGTACATACATGCGATTAGATGGATCCTGACCCCCATATCCCTTTGAAAGGGGCGTGGGGCAAATATTGTAAAAATTTGAATTATCACAACTTTCGGGCCGAAATTGTAAGGGCCGGGGTGGTTCAGCATTTTGGAGGAAAATATATTTTTTTTTTTTAATTGGCTAGTTTCCCCATAATGAATGTACATACATGAGATTAGATGGATCCTGAACCCTATATCCCTTTGAAAGGGGCGTAGGGGCAAATATTGTAAAAATTTGAATTATCACAACTTTCGGGCCGAAATTGTAAGGGCCGGGGTGGTTCAGCATTTTGGAGGAAAATATAATTTTTTTTTTATAGGCTAGTTTCCCCACAATGAATGTACATACATGCCATTAGATGGATCCTGACCCCCATATCCCTTTGAAAGGGGCGTGGGGCAAATATTGTAAAAATTTGAATTATCACAACTTTCGGGCCGAAATTGTAAGGGCCGGGGTGGTTCAGCATTTTGGAGGAAAATATTAATTTTTTTTATTAGGCTAGTTTCCCCACAATGAATGTACATACATGCCATTAGATGGATCCTGACCCCCACATCCCTTTGAAAGGGGCGTAGTGGCAAATATTGAAAAATTTGAATTATCACAACTTTCGGGCCGAAATTGTAAGGGCCGGGGTGGTTCAGCATTTTGGAGGAAAATATATTTTTTTTTAATTGGCTAGTTTCCCCATAATGAATGTACATACATGAGATTAGATGGATCCTGAACCCTATATCCCTTTGAAAGGGGGGTAGGGGCAAATATTGTAAAAATTTGAATTATCACAACTTTCGGGCCGAAATTGTAAGGGCCGGGGTGGTTCAGCATTTTGGAGGAAAATATTATTTTTTTTTAATTGGCTAGTTTCCCCACAATGAATGTACATACATGCCATTAGATGGATCCTGACCCTACATCCCTTGAAAGGGGCGTAGTGGCAAATATTGAAAAATTTGAGTTATCACAACTTTCGGGCCGAAATGGTAAGGGCCGGGGTGGTTCAGCATTTTGGAGGAAAATATTATTTTTTTTAATAGGCTAGTTTCCCCATAATGAATGTACATACATGCGATTAGATGGATCCTGACCCCCATATCCCTTTGAAAGGGGCGTAGGGGCAAATATTGTAAAAATTTGAATTATCACAACTTTCGGGCCGAAATTGTAAGGGCCGGGGTGGTTCAGCATTTTGGAGGAAAATATTTTTTTTTTTTAATTGGCTAGTTTCCCCATAATGAATGTACATACATGAGATTAGATGGATCCTGAACCCTATATCCCTTTGAAAGGGGCGTGGGGCAAATATTGTAAAAATTTGAATTATCACAACTTTCGGGCCGAAATTGTAAGGGCCGGGGTGGTTCAGCATTTTGGAGGAAAATATATTTTTTTTTTAATTGGCTAGTTTCCCCACAATGAATGTACATACATGCCATTAGATGGATCCTGACCCCTACATCCCTTGAAAGGGGCGTAGTGGCAAATATTGAAAAATTTGAGTTATCACAACTTTCGGGCCGAAATGGTAAGGGCCGGGGTGGTTCAGCATTTTGGAGGAAAATATATTTTTTTTTTAATTGGCTAGTTTCCCCATAATGAATGTACATACATGAGATTAGATGGATCCTGAACCCTATATCCCTTTGAAAGGGGCGTGGGGCAAATATTGTAAAAATTTGAATTATCACAACTTTCGGGCCGAAATTGTAAGGGCCGGGGTGGTTCAGCATTTTGGAGGAAAATATTAATTTTTTTTATTAGGCTAGTTTCCCCACAATGAATGTACATACATGCCATTAGATGGATCCTGACCCCCACATCCCTTTGAAAGGGGCGTAGTGGCAAATATTGAAAAATTTGAATTATCACAACTTTCGGGCCGAAATTGTAAGGGCCGGGGTGGTTCAGCATTTTGGAGGAAAATATTATATTTTTTTATTAGGCTAGTTTCCCCACAATGAATGTACATACATGCCATTAGATGGATCCTGACCCCCATATCCCTTTGAAAGGGGCGTAGTGGCAAATATTGAAAAATTTGAATTATCACAACTTTCGGGCCGAAATGGTAAGGGCCGGGGTGGTTCAGCATTTTGGAGGAAAATATATTTTTTTTTAATTGGCTAGTTTCCCCATAATGAATGTACATACATGAGATTAGATGGATCCTGAACCCTATATCCCTTTGAAAGGGGCGTAGGGGCAAATATTGTAAAAATTTGAATTATCACAACTTTCGGGCCGAAATTGTAAGGGCCGGGGTGGTTCAGCATTTTGGAGGAAAATATTATTTTTTTTTTAATTGGCTAGTTTCCCCATAATGAATGTACATACATCGATTAGATGGATCCTGACCCCCATATCCCTTTGAAAGGGGCGTAGGGGCAAATATTGTAAAAATTTGAATTATCACAACTTTCGGGCCGAAATTGTAAGGGCCGGGGTGGTTCAGCATTTTGGAGGAAAATATTAATTTTTTTTATTAGGCTAGTTTCCCCACAATGAATGTACATACATGCCATTAGATGGATCCTGACCCCCACATCCCTTTGAAAGGGGCGTAGTGGCAAATATTGAAAAATTTGAATTATCACAACTTTCGGGCCGAAATGGTAAGGGCCGGGGTGGTTCAGCATTTTGGAGGAAAATATATATTTTTTTTTAATTGGCTAGTTTCCCCATAATGAATGTACATACATGAGATTAGATGGATCCTGAACCCTATATCCCTTTGAAAGGGGCGTGGGGCAAATATTGTAAAAATTTGAATTATCACAACTTTCGGGCCGAAATTGTAAGGGCCGGGGTGGTTCAGCATTTTGGAGGAAAATATTAATTTTTTTTATTAGGCTAGTTTCCCCACAATGAATGTACATACATGCCATTAGATGGATCCTGACCCCCACATCCCTTTGAAAGGGGCGTAGTGGCAAATATTGAAAAATTTGAATTATCACAACTTTCGGGCCGAAATGGTAAGGGCCGGGGTGGTTCAGCATTTTGGAGGAAAATATTTTTTTTTTAATTGGCTAGTTTCCCCATAATGAATGTACATACATGAGATTAGATGGATCCTGAACCCTATATCCCTTTGAAAGGGGCGTGGGGCAAATATTGTAAAAATTTGAATTATCACAACTTTCGGGCCGAAATTGTAAGGGCCGGGGTGGTTCAGCATTTTGGAGGAAAATATTATTTTTTTTTATTAGGCTAGTTTCCCCACAATGAATGTACATACATGCCATTAGATGGATCCTGACCCCCACATCCCTTTGAAAGGGGCGTAGTGGCAAATATTGAAAAATTTGAGTTATCACAACTTTCGGGCCGAAATTGTAAGGGCCGGGGTGGTTCAGCATTTTGGAGGAAAATATTTTTTTTTTTTAATTGGCTAGTTTCCCCATAATGAATGTACATACATGCCATTAGATGGATCCTGACCCCCACATCCCTTTGAAAGGGGCGTAGTGGCAAATATTGAAAAATTTGAATTATCACAACTTTCGGGCCGAAATGGTAAGGGCCGGGGTGGTTCAGCATTTTGGAGGAAAATATATATTTTTTTTAATTGGCTAGTTTCCCCATAATGAATGTACATACATGAGATTAGATGGATCCTGAACCCTATATCCCTTTGAAAGGGGCGTGGGGCAAATATTGTAAAAATTTGAATTATCACAACTTTCGGGCCGAAATTGTAAGGGCCGGGGTGGTTCAGCATTTTGGAGGAAAATATTAATTTTTTTTATTAGGCTAGTTTCCCCACAATGAATGTACATACATGCCATTAGATGGATCCTGACCCCCACATCCCTTTGAAAGGGGCGTAGTGGCAAATATTGAAAAATTTGAATTATCACAACTTTCGGGCCGAAATTGTAAGGGCCGGGGTGGTTCAGCATTTTGGAGGAAAATATTAATTTTTTTTATTAGGCTAGTTTCCCCACAATGAATGTACATACATGCCATTAGATGGATCCTGACCCCCACATCCCTTTGAAAGGGGCGTAGTGGCAAATATTGAAAAATTTGAATTATCACAACTTTCGGGCCGAAATGGTAAGGGCCGGGGTGGTTCAGCATTTTGGAGGAAAATATTTTTTTTTTTAATTGGCTAGTTTCCCCATAATGAATGTACATACATGAGATTAGATGGATCCTGAACCCTATATCCCTTTGAAAGGGGCGTGGGGCAAATATTGTAAAAATTTGAATTATCACAACTTTCGGGCCGAAATTGTAAGGGCCGGGGTGGTTCAGCATTTTGGAGGAAAATATTAATTTTTTTTATTGGCTAGTTTCCCCACAATGAATGTACATACATGCCATTAGATGGATCCTGACCCCCATATCCCTTTGAAAGGGGCGTAGGGGCAAATATTGTAAAAATTTGAATTATCACAACTTTCGGGCCGAAATTGTAAGGGCCGGGGTGGTTCAGCATTTTGGAGGAAAATATTAATTTTTTTTATTGGCTAGTTTCCCCACAATGAATGTACATACATGCCATTAGATGGATCCTGACCCCCATATCCCTTTGAAGGGGGGTAGGGGCAAATATTGTAAAAATTTGAATTATCACAACTTTCGGGCCGAAATTGTAAGGGCCGGGGTGGTTCAGCATTTTGGAGGAAAATATTATATTTTTTTTAATTGGCTAGTTTCCCCACAATGAATGTACATACATGCCATTAGATGGATCCTGACCCCTACATCCCTTGAAAGGGGCGTAGTGGCAAATATTGAAAAATTTGAGTTATCACAACTTTCGGGCCGAAATGGTAAGGGCCGGGGTGGTTCAGCATTTTGGAGGAAAATATTTATTTTTTTAATAGGCTAGTTTCCCCATAATGAATGTACATACATGCGATTAGATGGATCCTGACCCCCATATCCCTTTGAAAGGGGCGTGGGGCAAATATTGTAAAAATTTGAATTATCACAACTTTCGGGCCGAAATTGTAAGGGCCGGGGTGGTTCAGCATTTTGGAGGAAAATATTATTTTTTTTTTAATTGGCTAGTTTCCCCATAATGAATGTACATACATGCCATTAGATGGATCCTGACCCTATATCCCTTTGAAAGGGGCGTAGGGGCAAATATTGTAAAAATTTGAATTATCACAACTTTCGGGCCGAAATTGTAAGGGCCGGGGTGGTTCAGCATTTTGGAGGAAAATATTATTTTTTTTATTAGGCTAGTTTCCCCACAATGAATGTACATACATGCCATTAGATGGATCCTGACCCCCATATCCCTTTGAAAGGGGCGTGGGGCAAATATTGTAAAAATTTGAATTATCACAACTTTCGGGCCGAAATTGTAAGGGCCGGGGTGGTTCAGCATTTTGGAGGAAAATATTAATTTTTTTTATTAGGCTAGTTTCCCCACAATGAATGTACATACATGCCATTAGATGGATCCTGACCCCCACATCCCTTTGAAAGGGGCGTAGTGGCAAATATTGAAAAATTTGAGTTATCACAACTTTCGGGCCGAAATTGTAAGGGCCGGGGTGGTTCAGCATTTTGGAGGAAAATATTTTTTTTTTTTAATTGGCTAGTTTCCCCATAATGAATGTACATACATGAGATTAGATGGATCCTGAACCCTATATCCCTTTGAAAGGGGCGTGGGGCAAATATTGTAAAAATTTGAATTATCACAACTTTCGGGCCGAAATTGTAAGGGCCGGGGTGGTTCAGCATTTTGGAGGAAAATATTATTTTTTTTTAATTGGCTAGTTTCCCCACAATGAATGTACATACATGCCATTAGATGGATCCTGACCACTACATCCCTTGAAAGGGGCGTAGTGGCAAATATTGAAAAATTTGAGTTATCACAACTTTCGGGCCGAAATGGTAAGGGCCGGGGTGGTTCAGCATTTTGGAGGAAAATATATTTTTTTTTAATTGGCTAGTTTCCCCATAATGAATGTACATACATGAGATTAGATGGATCCTGAACCCTATATCCCTTTGAAAGGGGCGTGGGGCAAATATTGTAAAAATTTGAATTATCACAACTTTCGGGCCGAAATTGTAAGGGCCGGGGTGGTTCAGCATTTTGGAGGAAAATATTAATTTTTTTATTAGGCTAGTTTCCCCACAATGAATGTACATACATGCCATTAGATGGATCCTGACCCCCACATCCCTTTGAAAGGGGCGTAGTGGCAAATATTGAAAAATTTGAGTTATCACAACTTTCGGGCCGAAATGGTAAGGGCCGGGGTGGTTCAGCATTTTGGAGGAAAATATTTTTTTTTTTTTAATTGGCTAGTTTTCCCATAATGAATGTACATACATGAGATTAGATGGATCCTGACCCCCATATCCCTTTGAAAGGGGCGTAGGGGCAAATATTGTAAAAATTTGAATTATCACAACTTTCGGGCCGAAATTGTAAGGGCCGGGGTGGTTCAGCATTTTGGAGGAAAATATTATTTTTTTTAATTGGCTAGTTTCCCCACAATGAATGTACATACATGCCATTAGATGGATCCTGACCCCTACATCCCTTGAAAGGGGCGTAGTGGCAAATATTGAAAAATTTGAATTATCACAACTTTCGGGCCGAAATGGTAAGGGCCGGGGTGGTTCAGCATTTTGGAGGAAAATATTATTTTTTTTTAATAGGCTAGTTTCCCCATAATGAATGTACATACATGCGATTAGATGGATCCTGACCCCCATATCCCTTTGAAAGGGGCGTAGGGGCAAATATTGTAAAAATTTGAATTATCACAACTTTCGGGCCGAAATTGTAAGGGCCGGGGTGGTTCAGCATTTTGGAGGAAAATATTTTTTTTTTTTAATTGGCTAGTTTCCCCATAATGAATGTACATACATGAGATTAGATGGATCCTGAACCCTATATCCCTTTGAAAGGGGCGTAGGGGCAAATATTGTAAAAATTTGAATTATCACAACTTTCGGGCCGAAATTGTAAGGGCCGGGGTGGTTCAGCATTTTGGAGGAAAATATATTTTTTTTAATTGGCTAGTTTCCCCACAATGAATGTACATACATGCCATTAGATGGATCCTGACCCTACATCCCTTTGAAAGGGGCGTAGTGGCAAATATTGAAAAATTTGAATTATCACAACTTTCGGGCCGAAATGGTAAGGGCCGGGGTGGTTCAGCATTTTGGAGGAAAAAATTTTTTTTTTTTTAATTGGCTAGTTTCCCCATAATGAATGTACATACATGCCATTAGATGGATCCTGAACCCTATATCCCTTTGAAAGGGGCGTAGGGGCAAATATTGTAAAAATTTGAATTATCACAACTTTCGGGCCGAAATTGTAAGGGCCGGGGTGGTTCAGCATTTTGGAGGAAAATATTAATTTTTTTTATTAGGCTAGTTTCCCCACAATGAATGTACATACATGCCATTAGATGGATCCTGACCCCCACATCCCTTTGAAAGGGGCGTAGTGGCAAATATTGAAAAATTTGAATTATCACAACTTTCGGGCCGAAATGGTAAGGGCCGGGGTGGTTCAGCATTTTGGAGGAAAATATTTTTTTTTTTAATTGGCTAGTTTCCCCATAATGAATGTACATACATGCCATTAGATGGATCCTGAACCCTATATCCCTTTGAAAGGGGCGTAGGGCAAATATTGTAAAAA
The DNA here is from genome assembly GCF_000002235.5 of Strongylocentrotus purpuratus. NCBI lineage: Eukaryota > Metazoa > Echinodermata > Echinoidea > Camarodonta > Strongylocentrotidae > Strongylocentrotus > Strongylocentrotus purpuratus. The sequence continues at coordinate 48,014,598 of NW_022145612.1, forward strand.
TTTGAATTATCACAACTTTCGGGCCGAAATTGTAAGGGCCGGGGTGGTTCAGCATTTTGGAGGAAAATATTATTTTTTTTAATTGGCTAGTTTCCCCACAATGAATGTACATACATGCCATTAGATGGATCCTGACCCCTACATCCCTTTGAAAGGGGCGTAGTGGCAAATATTGAAAAATTTGATTATCACAACTTTCGGGCCGAAATGGTAAGGGCCGGGGTGGTTCAGCATTTTGGAGGAAAATATATTTTTTTTTAATTGGCTAGTTTCCCCATAATGAATGTACATACATGAGATTAGATGGATCCTGAACCCTATATCCCTTTGAAAGGGGCGTAGGGCAAATATTGTAAAAATTTGAATTATCACAACTTTCGGGCCGAAATTGTAAGGGCCGGGGTGGTTCAGCATTTTGGAGGAAAATATTATTTTTTTTTAATTGGCTAGTTTCCCCATAATGAATGTACATACATGCCATTAGATGGATCCTGACCCCCATATCCCTTTGAAAGGGGGTAGGGGCAAATATTGTAAAAATTTGAATTATCACAACTTTCGGGCCGAAATTGTAAGGGCCGGGGTGGTTCAGCATTTTGGAGGAAAATATTAATTTTTTTTATTAGGCTAGTTTCCCCACAATGAATGTACATACATGCCATTAGATGGATCCTGACCCCCACATCCCTTTGAAAGGGGCGTAGTGGCAAATATTGAAAAATTTGAATTATCACAACTTTCGGGCCGAAATGGTAAGGGCCGGGGTGGTTCAGCATTTTGGAGGAAAATATATATTTTTTTTTAATTGGCTAGTTTCCCCATAATGAATGTACATACATGAGATTAGATGGATCCTGAACCCTATATCCCTTTGAAAGGGGCGTGGGGCAAATATTGTAAAAATTTGAATTATCACAACTTTCGGGCCGAAATTGTAAGGGCCGGGGTGGTTCAGCATTTTGGAGGAAAATATTAATTTTTTTTATTAGGCTAGTTTCCCCACAATGAATGTACATACATGCCATTAGATGGATCCTGACCCCCACATCCCTTTGAAAGGGGCGTAGTGGCAAATATTGAAAAATTTGAATTATCACAACTTTCGGGCCGAAATGGTAAGGGCCGGGGTGGTTCAGCATTTTGGAGGAAAATATTTTTTTTTTAATTGGCTAGTTTCCCCATAATGAATGTACATACATGAGATTAGATGGATCCTGAACCCTATATCCCTTTGAAAGGGGCGTGGGGCAAATATTGTAAAAATTTGAATTATCACAACTTTCGGGCCGAAATTGTAAGGGCCGGGGTGGTTCAGCATTTTGGAGGAAAATATTATTTTTTTTTATTAGGCTAGTTTCCCCACAATGAATGTACATACATGCCATTAGATGGATCCTGACCCCCACATCCCTTTGAAAGGGGCGTAGTGGCAAATATTGAAAAATTTGAATTATCACAACTTTCGGGCCGAAATTGTAAGGGCCGGGGTGGTTCAGCATTTTGGAGGAAAATATTTTTTTTTTTAATTGGCTAGTTTCCCCATAATGAATGTACATACATGCCATTAGATGGATCCTGACCCCCATATCCCTTTGAAAGGGGCGTAGTGGCAAATATTGAAAAATTTGAATTATCACAACTTTCGGGCCGAAATGGTAAGGGCCGGGGTGGTTCAGCATTTTGGAGGAAAATATTTTTTTTTTTTAATTGGCTAGTTTCCCCATAATGAATGTACATACATGCCATTAGATGGATCCTGAACCCTATATCCCTTTGAAAGGGGCGTGGGGCAAATATTGTAAAAATTTGAATTATCACAACTTTCGGGCCGAAATTGTAAGGGCCGGGGTGGTTCAGCATTTTGGAGGAAAATATTAATTTTTTTTATTAGGCTAGTTTCCCCACAATGAATGTACATACATGCCATTAGATGGATCCTGACCCCCACATCCCTTTGAAAGGGGCGTAGTGGCAAATATTGAAAAATTTGAATTATCACAACTTTCGGGCCGAAATTGTAAGGGCCGGGGTGGTTCAGCATTTTGGAGGAAAATATTAATTTTTTTTATTAGGCTAGTTTCCCCACAATGAATGTACATACATGCCATTAGATGGATCCTGACCCCCACATCCCTTTGAAAGGGGCGTAGTGGCAAATATTGAAAAATTTGAATTATCACAACTTTCGGGCCGAAATGGTAAGGGCCGGGGTGGTTCAGCATTTTGGAGGAAAATATTTTTTTTTTAATTGGCTAGTTTCCCCATAATGAATGTACATACATGAGATTAGATGGATCCTGAACCCTATATCCCTTTGAAAGGGGCGTAGGGGCAAATATTGTAAAAATTTGAATTATCACAACTTTCGGGCCGAAATTGTAAGGGCCGGGGTGGTTCAGCATTTTGGAGGAAAATATTTTTTTTTTTTTAATTGGCTAGTTTCCCCATAATGAATGTACATACATGAGATTAGATGGATCCTGAACCCTATATCCCTTTGAAAGGGGCGTGGGGCAAATATTGTAAAAATTTGAATTATCACAACTTTCGGGCCGAAATTGTAAGGGCCGGGGTGGTTCAGCATTTTGGAGGAAAATATTATTTTTTTTTAATTGGCTAGTTTCCCCACAATGAATGTACATACATGCCATTAGATGGATCCTGACCCCTACATCCCTTTGAAAGGGGCGTAGTGGCAAATATTGAAAAATTTGAATTATCACAACTTTCGGGCCGAAATGGTAAGGGCCGGGGTGGTTCAGCATTTTGGAGGAAAATATATTTTTTTTTAATTGGCTAGTTTCCCCATAATGAATGTACATACATGAGATTAGATGGATCCTGAACCCTATATCCCTTTGAAAGGGGCGTGGGGCAAATATTGTAAAAATTTGAATTATCACAACTTTCGGGCCGAAATTGTAAGGGCCGGGGTGGTTCAGCATTTTGGAGGAAAATATTATTTTTTTTATTAGGCTAGTTTCCCCACAATGAATGTACATACATGCCATTAGATGGATCCTGACCCCACATCCCTTTGAAAGGGGCGTAGTGGCAAATATTGAAAAATTTGAATTATCACAACTTTCGGGCCGAAATGGTAAGGGCCGGGGTGGTTCAGCATTTTGGAGGAAAATATTTTTTTTTTTTAATTGGCTAGTTTCCCCATAATGAATGTACATACATGAGATTAGATGGATCCTGACCCCCATATCCCTTTGAAAGGGGGTAGGGGCAAATATTGTAAAAATTTGAATTATCACAACTTTCGGGCCGAAATTGTAAGGGCCGGGGTGGTTCAGCATTTTGGAGGAAAATATTATATTTTTTTAATTGGCTAGTTTCCCCACAATGAATGTACATACATGCCATTAGATGGATCCTGACCCCTACATCCCTTTGAAAGGGGCGTAGTGGCAAATATTGAAAAATTTGAGTTATCACAACTTTCGGGCCGAAATGGTAAGGGCCGGGGTGGTTCAGCATTTTGGAGGAAAATATTATTTTTTTTAATAGGCTAGTTTCCCCATAATGAATGTACATACATGCCATTAGATGGATCCTGACCCCCATATCCCTTTGAAAGGGGCGTAGGGGCAAATATTGTAAAAATTTGAATTATCACAACTTTCGGGCCGAAATTGTAAGGGCCGGGGTGGTTCAGCATTTTGGAGGAAAATATTTTTTTTTTTTTAATTGGCTAGTTTCCCCATAATGAATGTACATACATGAGATTAGATGGATCCTGAACCCTATATCCCTTTGAAAGGGGCGTAGGGGCAAATATTGTAAAAATTTGAATTATCACAACTTTCGGGCCGAAATTGTAAGGGCCGGGGTGGTTCAGCATTTTGGAGGAAAATATATTTTTTTTTTAATTGGCTAGTTTCCCCACAATGAATGTACATACATGCCATTAGATGGATCCTGACCCCTACATCCCTTTGAAAGGGGCGTAGTGGCAAATATTGAAAAATTTGAGTTATCACAACTTTCGGGCCGAAATGGTAAGGGCCGGGGTGGTTCAGCATTTTGGAGGAAAATATTATTTTTTTTTAATTGGCTAGTTTCCCCATAATGAATGTACATACATGCCATTAGATGGATCCTGAACCCTATATCCCTTTGAAAGGGGCGTAGGGCAAATATTGTAAAAATTTGAATTATCACAACTTTCGGGCCGAAATTGTAAGGGCCGGGGTGGTTCAGCATTTTGGAGGAAAATATTAATTTTTTTTATTGGCTAGTTTCCCCACAATGAATGTACATACATGCCATTAGATGGATCCTGACCCCCACATCCCTTTGAAAGGGGCGTAGTGGCAAATATTGAAAAATTTGAATTATCACAACTTTCGGGCCGAAATTGTAAGGGCCGGGGTGGTTCAGCATTTTGGAGGAAAATATTAATTTTTTTATTAGGCTAGTTTCCCCACAATGAATGTACATACATGCCATTAGATGGATCCTGACCCCCACATCCCTTTGAAAGGGGCGTAGTGGCAAATATTGAAAAATTTGAATTATCACAACTTTCGGGCCGAAATGGTAAGGGCCGGGGTGGTTCAGCATTTTGGAGGAAAATATATTTTTTTTAATTGGCTAGTTTCCCCATAATGAATGTACATACATGAGATTAGATGGATCCTGAACCCTATATCCCTTTGAAAGGGGCGTGGGGCAAATATTGTAAAAATTTGAATTATCACAACTTTCGGGCCGAAATTGTAAGGGCCGGGGTGGTTCAGCATTTTGGAGGAAAATATTATTTTTTTTTTAATTGGCTAGTTTCCCCATAATGAATGTACATACATGCCATTAGATGGATCCTGACCCCCATATCCCTTTGAAAGGGGCGTAGGGGCAAATATTGTAAAAATTTGAATTATCACAACTTTCGGGCCGAAATTGTAAGGGCCGGGGTGGTTCAGCATTTTGGAGGAAAATATTATTTTTTTTATTAGGCTAGTTTCCCCACAATGAATGTACATACATGCCATTAGATGGATCCTGACCCCCACATCCCTTTGAAAGGGGCGTAGTGGCAAATATTGAAAAATTTGAATTATCACAACTTTCGGGCCGAAATGGTAAGGGCCGGGGTGGTTCAGCATTTTGGAGGAAAATATATTTTTTTTTAATTGGCTAGTTTCCCCATAATGAATGTACATACATGAGATTAGATGGATCCTGAACCCTATATCCCTTTGAAAGGGGCGTGGGGCAAATATTGTAAAAATTTGAATTATCACAACTTTCGGGCCGAAATTGTAAGGGCCGGGGTGGTTCAGCATTTTGGAGGAAAATATTAATTTTTTTTATTAGGCTAGTTTCCCCACAATGAATGTACATACATGCCATTAGATGGATCCTGACCCCCACATCCCTTTGAAAGGGGCGTAGTGGCAAATATTGAAAAATTTGAATTATCACAACTTTCGGGCCGAAATGGTAAGGGCCGGGGTGGTTCAGCATTTTGGAGGAAAATATTTTTTTTTTTTTAATTGGCTAGTTTCCCCATAATGAATGTACATACATGAGATTAGATGGATCCTGACCCCCATATCCCTTTGAAAGGGGCGTAGGGGCAAATATTGTAAAAATTTGAATTATCACAACTTTCGGGCCGAAATTGTAAGGGCCGGGGTGGTTCAGCATTTTGGAGGAAAATATTATTTTTTTTAATTGGCTAGTTTCCCCACAATGAATGTACATACATGCCATTAGATGGATCCTGACCCTACATCCCTTTGAAAGGGGCGTAGTGGCAAATATTGAAAAATTTGAATTATCACAACTTTCGGGCCGAAATGGTAAGGGCCGGGGTGGTTCAGCATTTTGGAGGAAAATATTATTTTTTTTAATAGGCTAGTTTCCCCATAATGAATGTACATACATGCGATTAGATGGATCCTGACCCCCATATCCCTTTGAAAGGGGCGTAGGGGCAAATATTGTAAAAATTTGAATTATCACAACTTTCGGGCCGAAATTGTAAGGGCCGGGGTGGTTCAGCATTTTGGAGGAAAATATTTTTTTTTTTTAATTGGCTAGTTTCCCCATAATGAATGTACATACATGCGATTAGATGGATCCTGAACCCTATATCCCTTTGAAAGGGGCGTAGGGGCAAATATTGTAAAAATTTGAATTATCACAACTTTCGGGCCGAAATTGTAAGGGCCGGGGTGGTTCAGCATTTTGGAGGAAAATATATTTTTTTTTTAATTGGCTAGTTTCCCCACAATGAATGTACATACATGCCATTAGATGGATCCTGACCCTACATCCCTTGAAAGGGGCGTAGTGGCAAATATTGAAAAATTTGAATTATCACAACTTTCGGGCCGAAATGGTAAGGGCCGGGGTGGTTCAGCATTTTGGAGGAAAATATATATTTTTTTTTAATTGGCTAGTTTCCCCATAATGAATGTACATACATGCCATTAGATGGATCCTGAACCCTATATCCCTTTGAAAGGGGCGTGGGGCAAATATTGTAAAAATTTGAATTATCACAACTTTCGGGCCGAAATTGTAAGGGCCGGGGTGGTTCAGCATTTTGGAGGAAAATATTATTTTTTTTTTAGGCTAGTTTCCCCACAATGAATGTACATACATGCCATTAGATGGATCCTGACCCCCACATCCCTTTGAAAGGGGCGTAGTGGCAAATATTGAAAAATTTGAATTATCACAACTTTCGGGCCGAAATTGTAAGGGCCGGGGTGGTTCAGCATTTTGGAGGAAAATATTAATTTTTTTATTAGGCTAGTTTCCCCACAATGAATGTACATACATGCCATTAGATGGATCCTGACCCCCATATCCCTTTGAAAGGGGCGTAGTGGCAAATATTGAAAAATTTGAATTATCACAACTTTCGGGCCGAAATGGTAAGGGCCGGGGTGGTTCAGCATTTTGGAGGAAAATATATTTTTTTTTAATTGGCTAGTTTCCCCATAATGAATGTACATACATGCCATTAGATGGATCCTGAACCCTATATCCCTTTGAAAGGGGCGTAGGGCAAATATTGTAAAAATTTGAATTATCACAACTTTCGGGCCGAAATTGTAAGGGCCGGGGTGGTTCAGCATTTTGGAGGAAAATATTATTTTTTTTTTAATTGGCTAGTTTCCCCATAATGAATGTACATACATGCGATTAGATGGATCCTGACCCCCATATCCCTTTGAAAGGGGCGTAGGGGCAAATATTGTAAAAATTTGAATTATCACAACTTTCGGGCCGAAATTGTAAGGGCCGGGGTGGTTCAGCATTTTGGAGGAAAATATTAATTTTTTTATTAGGCTAGTTTCCCCACAATGAATGTACATACATGCCATTAGATGGATCCTGACCCCCACATCCCTTTGAAAGGGGCGTAGTGGCAAATATTGAAAAATTTGAATTATCACAACTTTCGGGCCGAAATGGTAAGGGCCGGGGTGGTTCAGCATTTTGGAGGAAAATATATTTTTTTTTAATTGGCTAGTTTCCCCATAATGAATGTACATACATGATTAGATGGATCCTGAACCCTATATCCCTTTGAAAGGGGCGTGGGGCAAATATTGTAAAAATTTGAATTATCACAACTTTCGGGCCGAAATTGTAAGGGCCGGGGTGGTTCAGCATTTTGGAGGAAAATATTAATTTTTTTTATTAGGCTAGTTTCCCCACAATGAATGTACATACATGCCATTAGATGGATCCTGACCCCCACATCCCTTTGAAAGGGGCGTAGTGGCAAATATTGAAAAATTTGAATTATCACAACTTTCGGGCCGAAATGGTAAGGGCCGGGGTGGTTCAGCATTTTGGAGGAAAATATTTTTTTTTTTAATTGGCTAGTTTCCCCATAATGAATGTACATACATGCGATTAGATGGATCCTGAACCCTATATCCCTTTGAAAGGGGCGTGGGGCAAATATTGTAAAAATTTGAATTATCACAACTTTCGGGCCGAAATTGTAAGGGCCGGGGTGGTTCAGCATTTTGGAGGAAAATATTATTTTTTTTTATTAGGCTAGTTTCCCCACAATGAATGTACATACATGCCATTAGATGGATCCTGACCCCCACATCCCTTTGAAAGGGGCGTAGTGGCAAATATTGAAAAATTTGAATTATCACAACTTTCGGGCCGAAATTGTAAGGGCCGGGGTGGTTCAGCATTTTGGAGGAAAATATTTTTTTTTTTTAATTGGCTAGTTTCCCCATAATGAATGTACATACATGCCATTAGATGGATCCTGACCCCCATATCCCTTTGAAAGGGGCGTAGTGGCAAATATTGAAAAATTTGAATTATCACAACTTTCGGGCCGAAATGGTAAGGGCCGGGGTGGTTCAGCATTTTGGAGGAAAATATTTTTTTTTTTTTAATTGGCTAGTTTCCCCATAATGAATGTACATACATGCCATTAGATGGATCCTGAACCCTATATCCCTTTGAAAGGGGCGTAGGGCAAATATTGTAAAAATTTGAATTATCACAACTTTCGGGCCGAAATTGTAAGGGCCGGGGTGGTTCAGCATTTTGGAGGAAAATATTAATTTTTTTTATTAGGCTAGTTTCCCCACAATGAATGTACATACATGCCATTAGATGGATCCTGACCCCCACATCCCTTTGAAAGGGGCGTAGTGGCAAATATTGAAAAATTTGAATTATCACAACTTTCGGGCCGAAATTGTAAGGGCCGGGGTGGTTCAGCATTTTGGAGGAAAATATTAATTTTTTTTATTAGGCTAGTTTCCCCACAATGAATGTACATACATGCCATTAGATGGATCCTGACCCCCACATCCCTTTGAAAGGGGCGTAGTGGCAAATATTGAAAAATTTGAATTATCACAACTTTCGGGCCGAAATGGTAAGGGCCGGGGTGGTTCAGCATTTTGGAGGAAAATATTTTTTTTTTTAATTGGCTAGTTTCCCCATAATGAATGTACATACATGCCATTAGATGGATCCTGAACCCTATATCCCTTTGAAAGGGGCGTGGGGCAAATATTGTAAAAATTTGAATTATCACAACTTTCGGGCCGAAATTGTAAGGGCCGGGGTGGTTCAGCATTTTGGAGGAAAATATTATTTTTTTTTTAATTGGCTAGTTTCCCCATAATGAATGTACATACATGCCATTAGATGGATCCTGAACCCTATATCCCTTTGAAAGGGGCGTAGTGGCAAATATTGAAAAATTTGAATTATCACAACTTTCGGGCCGAAATGGTAAGGGCCGGGGTGGTTCAGCATTTTGGAGGAAAATATTTTTTTTTTTTAATTGGCTAGTTTCCCCATAATGAATGTACATACATGCCATTAGATGGATCCTGACCCCCATATCCCTTTGAAAGGGGGGTAGGGGCAAATATTGTAAAAATTTGAATTATCACAACTTTCGGGCCGAAATTGTAAGGGCCGGGGTGGTTCAGCATTTTGGAGGAAAATATTATTTTTTTTAATTGGCTAGTTTCCCCACAATGAATGTACATACATGCCATTAGATGGATCCTGACCACTACATCCCTTGAAAGGGGCGTAGTGGCAAATATTGAAAAATTTGAGTTATCACAACTTTCGGGCCGAAATGGTAAGGGCCGGGGTGGTTCAGCATTTTGGAGGAAAATATTATATTTTTTTAATAGGCTAGTTTCCCCATAATGAATGTACATACATGCGATTAGATGGATCCTGACCCCCATATCCCTTTGAAAGGGGCGTGGGGCAAATATTGTAAAAATTTGAATTATCACAACTTTCGGGCCGAAATTGTAAGGGCCGGGGTGGTTCAGCATTTTGGAGGAAAATATTATTTTTTTTTAATTGGCTAGTTTCCCCACAATGAATGTACATACATGCCATTAGATGGATCCTGACCCCTACATCCCTTTGAAAGGGGCGTAGTGGCAAATATTGAAAAATTTGAATTATCACAACTTTCGGGCCGAAATGGTAAGGGCCGGGGTGGTTCAGCATTTTGGAGGAAAATATTTTTTTTTTTAATTGGCTAGTTTCCCCATAATGAATGTACATACATGCGATTAGATGGATCCTGACCCCTATATCCCTTTGAAAGGGGCGTGGGGCAAATATTGTAAAAATTTGAATTATCACAACTTTCGGGCCGAAATTGTAAGGGCCGGGGTGGTTCAGCATTTTGGAGGAAAATATTATTTTTTTTTTAATTGGCTAGTTTCCCCACAATGAATGTACATACATGCCATTAGATGGATCCTGAACCCTATATCCCTTTGAAAGGGGCGTAGTGGCAAATATTGAAAAATTTGAATTATCACAACTTTCGGGCCGAAATGGTAAGGGCCGGGGTGGTTCAGCATTTTGGAGGAAAATATTTTTTTTTTTTAATTGGCTAGTTTCCCCATAATGAATGTACATACATGCCATTAGATGGATCCTGACCCCCATATCCCTTTGAAAGGGGGGTAGGGGCAAATATTGTAAAAATTTGAATTATCACAACTTTCGGGCCGAAATTGTAAGGGCCGGGGTGGTTCAGCATTTTGGAGGAAAATATTATATTTTTTTTAATTGGCTAGTTTCCCCACAATGAATGTACATACATGCCATTAGATGGATCCTGACCCCTACATCCCTTGAAAGGGGCGTAGTGGCAAATATTGAAAAATTTGAGTTATCACAACTTTCGGGCCGAAATGGTAAGGGCCGGGGTGGTTCAGCATTTTGGAGGAAAATATTATATTTTTTTAATAGGCTAGTTTCCCCATAATGAATGTACATACATGCGATTAGATGGATCCTGACCCCCATATCCCTTTGAAAGGGGCGTGGGGCAAATATTGTAAAAATTTGAATTATCACAACTTTCGGGCCGAAATTGTAAGGGCCGGGGTGGTTCAGCATTTTGGAGGAAAATATTATTTTTTTTTAATTGGCTAGTTTCCCCACAATGAATGTACATACATGCCATTAGATGGATCCTGACCCCTACATCCCTTTGAAAGGGGCGTAGTGGCAAATATTGAAAAATTTGAATTATCACAACTTTCGGGCCGAAATGGTAAGGGCCGGGGTGGTTCAGCATTTTGGAGGAAAAATATTTTTTTTTTTTAATTGGCTAGTTTCCCATAATGAATGTACATACATGAGATTAGATGGATCCTGAACCCTATATCCCTTTGAAAGGGGCGTGGGGCAAATATTGTAAAAATTTGAATTATCACAACTTTCGGGCCGAAATTGTAAGGGCCGGGGTGGTTCAGCATTTTGGAGGAAAATATTAATTTTTTTTAATTGGCTAGTTTCCCCACAATGAATGTACATACATGCCATTAGATGGATCCTGACCCCTACATCCCTTTGAAAGGGGCGTAGTGGCAAATATTGAAAAATTTGAATTATCACAACTTTCGGGCCGAAATGGTAAGGGCCGGGGTGGTTCAGCATTTTGGAGGAAAATATTATTTTTTTTTAATTGGCTAGTTTCCCCATAATGAATGTACATACATGCCATTAGATGGATCCTGAACCCTATATCCCTTTGAAAGGGGCGTAGTGGCAAATATTGAAAAATTTGAATTATCACAACTTTCGGGCCGAAATGGTAAGGGCCGGGGTGGTTCAGCATTTTGGAGGAAAATATTTTTTTTTTTTAATTGGCTAGTTTCCCCATAATGAATGTACATACATGCCATTAGATGGATCCTGACCCCCATATCCCTTTGAAAGGGGCGTAGTGGCAAATATTGTAAAAATTTGAATTATCACAACTTTCGGGCCGAAATTGTAAGGGCCGGGGTGGTTCAGCATTTTGGAGGAAAATATTTTTTTTTTTTAATTGGCTAGTTTCCCCATAATGAATGTACATACATGCGATTAGATGGATCCTGAACCCTATATCCCTTTGAAAGGGGCGTAGTGGCAAATATTGAAAAATTTGAATTATCACAACTTTCGGGCCGAAATGGTAAGGGCCGGGGTGGTTCAGCATTTTGGAGGAAAATATTTTTTTTTTTAATTGGCTAGTTTCCCCATAATGAATGTACATACATGCCATTAGATGGATCCTGACCCCCATATCCCTTTGAAAGGGGCGTAGTGGCAAATATTGTAAAAATTTGAATTATCACAACTTTCGGGCCGAAATTGTAAGGGCCGGGGTGGTTCAGCATTTTGGAGGAAAATATTATTTTTTTTAATAGGCTAGTTTCCCCACAATGAATGTACATACATGCCATTAGATGGATCCTGAACCCCATATCCCTTTGAAAGGGGCGTAGGGGCAAATATTGTAAAAATTTGAATTATCACAACTTTCGGGCCGAAATTGTAAGGGCCGGGGTGGTTCAGCATTTTGGAGGAAAATATTTTTTTTTTTAATTGGCTAGTTTCCCCACAATGAATGTACATACATGCCATTAGATGGATCCTGACCCCTACATCCCTTTGAAAGGGGCGTAGTGGCAAATATTGAAAAATTTGAATTATCACAACTTTCGGGCCGAAATGGTAAGGGCCGGGGTGGTTCAGCATTTTGGAGGAAAATATTATTTTTTTTTAATTGGCTAGTTTCCCCATAATGAATGTACATACATGAGATTAGATGGATCCTGAACCCTATATCCCTTTGAAAGGGGCGTGGGGCAAATATTGTAAAAATTTGAATTATCACAACTTTCGGGCCGAAATTGTAAGGGCCGGGGTGGTTCAGCATTTTGGAGGAAAATATTTTTTTTTTTTATTAGGCTAGTTTCCCCACAATGAATGTACATACATGCCATTAGATGGATCCTGACCCCCACATCCCTTTGAAAGGGGCGTAGTGGCAAATATTGAAAAATTTGAATTATCACAACTTTCGGGCCGAAATTGTAAGGGCCGGGGTGGTTCAGCATTTTGGAGGAAAATATTTTTTTTTTTTAATTGGCTAGTTTCCCCATAATGAATGTACATACATGCCATTAGATGGATCCTGACCCCCACATCCCTTTGAAAGGGGCGTAGTGGCAAATATTGAAAAATTTGAATTATCACAACTTTCGGGCCGAAATGGTAAGGGCCGGGGTGGTTCAGCATTTTGGAGGAAAATATTTTTTTTTTTTAATTGGCTAGTTTCCCCATAATGAATGTACATACATGCCATTAGATGGATCCTGAACCCTATATCCCTTTGAAAGGGGCGTAGGGGCAAATATTGTAAAAATTTGAATTATCACAACTTTCGGGCCGAAATTGTAAGGGCCGGGGTGGTTCAGCATTTTGGAGGAAAATATTATTTTTTTTATTAGGCTAGTTTCCCCACAATGAATGTACATACATGCCATTAGATGGATCCTGACCCCCATATCCCTTTGAAAGGGGCGTAGTGGCAAATATTGAAAAATTTGAATTATCACAACTTTCGGGCCGAAATTGTAAGGGCCGGGGTGGTTCAGCATTTTGGAGGAAAATATTAATTTTTTTTATTAGGCTAGTTTCCCCACAATGAATGTACATACATGCCATTAGATGGATCCTGACCCCCACATCCCTTTGAAAGGGGCGTAGTGGCAAATATTGAAAAATTTGAATTATCACAACTTTCGGGCCGAAATGGTAAGGGCCGGGGTGGTTCAGCATTTTGGAGGAAAATATTTTTTTTTTTAATTGGCTAGTTTCCCCATAATGAATGTACATACATGCGATTAGATGGATCCTGAACCCTATATCCCTTTGAAAGGGGCGTGGGGCAAATATTGTAAAAATTTGAATTATCACAACTTTCGGGCCGAAATTGTAAGGGCCGGGGTGGTTCAGCATTTTGGAGGAAAATATTTTTTTTTTTTAATTGGCTAGTTTCCCCATAATGAATGTACATACATGCCATTAGATGGATCCTGACCCTATATCCCTTTGAAAGGGGCGTAGTGGCAAATATTGAAAAATTTGAATTATCACAACTTTCGGGCCGAAATGGTAAGGGCGGGGTGGTTCAGCATTTTGGAGGAAAATATTTTTTTTTTTTAATTGGCTAGTTTCCCCATAATGAATGTACATACATGCCATTAGATGGATCCTGACCCCCATATCCCTTTGAAAGGGGGGTAGGGGCAAATATTGTAAAAATTTGAATTATCACAACTTTCGGGCCGAAATTGTAAGGGCCGGGGTGGTTCAGCATTTTGGAGGAAAATATTATATTTTTTTTAATTGGCTAGTTTCCCCACAATGAATGTACATACATGCCATTAGATGGATCCTGACCCCTACATCCCTTTGAAAGGGGCGTAGTGGCAAATATTGAAAAATTTGAATTATCACAACTTTCGGGCCGAAATGGTAAGGGCCGGGGTGGTTCAGCATTTTGGAGGAAAATATTATATTTTTTTAATAGGCTAGTTTCCCCATAATGAATGTACATACATGCATTAGATGGATCCTGACCCCCATATCCCTTTGAAAGGGGCGTGGGGCAAATATTGTAAAAATTTGAATTATCACAACTTTCGGGCCGAAATTGTAAGGGCCGGGGTGGTTCAGCATTTTGGAGGAAAATATTATTTTTTTTTTAATTGGCTAGTTTCCCCACAATGAATGTACATACATGCCATTAGATGGATCCTGACCCCTACATCCCTTGAAAGGGGCGTAGTGGCAAATATTGAAAAATTTGAGTTATCACAACTTTCGGGCCGAAATGGTAAGGGCCGGGGTGGTTCAGCATTTTGGAGGAAAATATATTTTTTTTTTAATTGGCTAGTTTCCCCATAATGAATGTACATACATGAGATTAGATGGATCCTGAACCCTATATCCCTTTGAAAGGGGCGTGGGGCAAATATTGTAAAAATTTGAATTATCACAACTTTCGGGCCGAAATTGTAAGGGCCGGGGTGGTTCAGCATTTTGGAGGAAAATATTATTTTTTTTTTAATTGGCTAGTTTCCCCATAATGAATGTACATACATGCCATTAGATGGATCCTGAACCCTATATCCCTTTGAAAGGGGCGTAGTGGCAAATATTGAAAAATTTGAATTATCACAACTTTCGGGCCGAAATGGTAAGGGCCGGGGTGGTTCAGCATTTTGGAGGAAAATATTTTTTTTTTTAATTGGCTAGTTTCCCCATAATGAATGTACATACATGCCATTAGATGGATCCTGACCCCCATATCCCTTTGAAAGGGGCGTAGGGGCAAATATTGTAAAAATTTGAATTATCACAACTTTCGGGCCGAAATTGTAAGGGCCGGGGTGGTTCAGCATTTTGGAGGAAAATATATATTTTTTTTAATTGGCTAGTTTCCCCACAATGAATGTACATACATGCCATTAGATGGATCCTGACCCTACATCCCTTGAAAGGGGCGTAGTGGCAAATATTGAAAAATTTGAATTATCACAACTTTCGGGCCGAAATGGTAAGGGCCGGGGTGGTTCAGCATTTTGGAGGAAAATATTATATTTTTTTAATAGGCTAGTTTCCCCATAATGAATGTACATACATGCCATTAGATGGATCCTGACCCCCATATCCCTTTGAAAGGGGCGTAGGGGCAAATATTGTAAAAATTTGAATTATCACAACTTTCGGGCCGAAATTGTAAGGGCCGGGGTGGTTCAGCATTTTGGAGGAAAATATTATTTTTTTTTAATTGGCTAGTTTCCCCACAATGAATGTACATACATGCCATTAGATGGATCCTGACCCCTACATCCCTTTGAAAGGGGCGTAGTGGCAAATATTGAAAAATTTGAATTATCACAACTTTCGGGCCGAAATGGTAAGGGCCGGGGTGGTTCAGCATTTTGGAGGAAAATATTTTATTTTTTTTAATTGGCTAGTTTCCCCATAATGAATGTACATACATGAGATTAGATGGATCCTGAACCCTATATCCCTTTGAAAGGGGCGTAGTGGCAAATATTGAAAAATTTGAATTATCACAACTTTCGGGCCGAAATTGTAAGGGCCGGGGTGGTTCAGCATTTTGGAGGAAAATATTTTTTTTTTTTAATTGGCTAGTTTCCCCATAATGAATGTACATACATGCCATTAGATGGATCCTGACCCCCACATCCCTTTGAAAGGGGCGTAGTGGCAAATATTGAAAAATTTGAATTATCACAACTTTCGGGCCGAAATGGTAAGGGCCGGGGTGGTTCAGCATTTTGGAGGAAAATATTTTTTTTTTTTAATTGGCTAGTTTCCCCATAATGAATGTACATACATGATTAGATGGATCCTGAACCCTATATCCCTTTGAAAGGGGCGTGGGGCAAATATTGTAAAAATTTGAATTATCACAACTTTCGGGCCGAAATTGTAAGGGCCGGGGTGGTTCAGCATTTTGGAGGAAAATATTAATTTTTTTTATTGGCTAGTTTCCCCACAATGAATGTACATACATGCCATTAGATGGATCCTGACCCCCACATCCCTTTGAAAGGGGCGTAGTGGCAAATATTGAAAAATTTGAGTTATCACAACTTTCGGGCCGAAATTGTAAGGGCCGGGGTGGTTCAGCATTTTGGAGGAAAATATAATTTTTTTATTAGGCTAGTTTCCCCACAATGAATGTACATACATGCCATTAGATGGATCCTGACCCCATATCCCTTTGAAAGGGGCGTAGTGGCAAATATTGAAAAATTTGAATTATCACAACTTTCGGGCCGAAATGGTAAGGGCCGGGGTGGTTCAGCATTTTGGAGGAAAATATTTTTTTTTTAATTGGCTAGTTTCCCCATAATGAATGTACATACATGCCATTAGATGGATCCTGAACCCTATATCCCTTTGAAAGGGGCGTAGGGGCAAATATTGTAAAAATTTGAATTATCACAACTTTCGGGCCGAAATTGTAAGGGCCGGGGTGGTTCAGCATTTTGGAGGAAAATATTATTTTTTTTTAATTGGCTAGTTTCCCCATAATGAATGTACATACATGCCATTAGATGGATCCTGAACCCTATATCCCTTTGAAAGGGGCGTAGTGGCAAATATTGAAAAATTTGAATTATCACAACTTTCGGGCCGAAATGGTAAGGGCCGGGGTGGTTCAGCATTTTGGAGGAAAATATTTTTTTTTTTTAATTGGCTAGTTTCCCCATAATGAATGTACATACATGCCATTAGATGGATCCTGACCCCCATATCCCTTTGAAAGGGGCGTAGGGGCAAATATTGTAAAAATTTGAATTATCACAACTTTCGGGCCGAAATTGTAAGGGCCGGGGTGGTTCAGCATTTTGGAGGAAAATATTATATTTTTTTTAATTGGCTAGTTTCCCCACAATGAATGTACATACATGCCATTAGATGGATCCTGACCCCTACATCCCTTGAAAGGGGCGTAGTGGCAAATATTGAAAAATTTGAGTTATCACAACTTTCGGGCCGAAATGGTAAGGGCCGGGGTGGTTCAGCATTTTGGAGGAAAATATTATTTTTTTTAATAGGCTAGTTTCCCCATAATGAATGTACATACATGCGATTAGATGGATCCTGAACCCTATATCCCTTTGAAAGGGGCGTAGGGGCAAATATTGTAAAAATTTGAATTATCACAACTTTCGGGCCGAAATTGTAAGGGCCGGGGTGGTTCAGCATTTTGGAGGAAAATATTATTTTTTTTATTAGGCTAGTTTCCCCACAATGAATGTACATACATGCCATTAGATGGATCCTGACCCCCACATCCCTTTGAAAGGGGCGTAGTGGCAAATATTGAAAAATTTGAATTATCACAACTTTCGGGCCGAAATTGTAAGGGCCGGGGTGGTTCAGCATTTTGGAGGAAAATATTATTTTTTTTTATTAGGCTAGTTTCCCCACAATGAATGTACATACATGCCATTAGATGGATCCTGACCCCCATATCCCTTTGAAAGGGGCGTAGTGGCAAATATTGAAAAATTTGAATTATCACAACTTTCGGGCCGAAATGGTAAGGGCCGGGGTGGTTCAGCATTTTGGAGGAAAATATATTTTTTTTTAATTGGCTAGTTTCCCCATAATGAATGTACATACATGCCATTAGATGGATCCTGAACCCTATATCCCTTTGAAAGGGGCGTAGGGGCAAATATTGTAAAAATTTGAATTATCACAACTTTCGGGCCGAAATTGTAAGGGCCGGGGTGGTTCAGCATTTTGGAGGAAAATATTATTTTTTTTTAATTGGCTAGTTTCCCCATAATGAATGTACATACATGCCATTAGATGGATCCTGACCCCCATATCCCTTTGAAAGGGGCGTAGGGGCAAATATTGTAAAAATTTGAATTATCACAACTTTCGGGCCGAAATTGTAAGGGCCGGGGTGGTTCAGCATTTTGGAGGAAAATATTAATTTTTTTTATTAGGCTAGTTTCCCCACAATGAATGTACATACATGCCATTAGATGGATCCTGACCCCCACATCCCTTTGAAAGGGGCGTAGTGGCAAATATTGAAAAATTTGAATTATCACAACTTTCGGGCCGAAATGGTAAGGGCCGGGGTGGTTCAGCATTTTGGAGGAAAATATATATTTTTTTTTAATTGGCTAGTTTCCCCATAATGAATGTACATACATGCCATTAGATGGATCCTGACCCTATATCCCTTTGAAAGGGGCGTAGGGGCAAATATTGTAAAAATTTGAATTATCACAACTTTCGGGCCGAAATTGTAAGGGCCGGGGTGGTTCAGCATTTTGGAGGAAAATATTAATTTTTTTTATTAGGCTAGTTTCCCCACAATGAATGTACATACATGCCATTAGATGGATCCTGACCCCCACATCCCTTTGAAAGGGGCGTAGTGGCAAATATTGAAAAATTTGAATTATCACAACTTTCGGGCCGAAATGGTAAGGGCCGGGGTGGTTCAGCATTTTGGAGGAAAATATTTTTTTTTTTAATTGGCTAGTTTCCCCATAATGAATGTACATACATGAGATTAGATGGATCCTGAACCCTATATCCCTTTGAAAGGGGCGTAGGGGCAAATATTGTAAAAATTTGAATTATCACAACTTTCGGGCCGAAATTGTAAGGGCCGGGGTGGTTCAGCATTTTGGAGGAAAATATTAATTTTTTTTATTAGGCTAGTTTCCCCACAATGAATGTACATACATGCCATTAGATGGATCCTGACCCCCACATCCCTTTGAAAGGGGCGTAGTGGCAAATATTGAAAAATTTGAATTATCACAACTTTCGGGCCGAAATGGTAAGGGCCGGGGTGGTTCAGCATTTTGGAGGAAAATATATTTTTTTTTTAATTGGCTAGTTTCCCCATAATGAATGTACATACATGCCATTAGATGGATCCTGAACCCTATATCCCTTTGAAAGGGGCGTAGGGGCAAATATTGTAAAAATTTGAATTATCACAACTTTCGGGCCGAAATTGTAAGGGCCGGGGTGGTTCAGCATTTTGGAGGAAAATATTATTTTTTTTATTAGGCTAGTTTCCCCACAATGAATGTACATACATGCCATTAGATGGATCCTGACCCCCACATCCCTTTGAAAGGGGCGTAGTGGCAAATATTGAAAAATTTGAATTATCACAACTTTCGGGCCGAAATGGTAAGGGCCGGGGTGGTTCAGCATTTTGGAGGAAAATATTTTTTTTTTAATTGGCTAGTTTCCCCATAATGAATGTACATACATGCGATTAGATGGATCCTGAACCCTATATCCCTTTGAAAGGGGCGTGGGGCAAATATTGTAAAAATTTGAATTATCACAACTTTCGGGCCGAAATTGTAAGGGCCGGGGTGGTTCAGCATTTTGGAGGAAAATATTATTTTTTTTTATTAGGCTAGTTTCCCCACAATGAATGTACATACATGCCATTAGATGGATCCTGACCCCCACATCCCTTTGAAAGGGGCGTAGTGGCAAATATTGAAAAATTTGAATTATCACAACTTTCGGGCCGAAATTGTAAGGGCCGGGGTGGTTCAGCATTTTGGAGGAAAATATTTTTTTTTTTAATTGGCTAGTTTCCCCATAATGAATGTACATACATGCCATTAGATGGATCCTGACCCCATATCCCTTTGAAAGGGGCGTAGTGGCAAATATTGAAAAATTTGAATTATCACAACTTTCGGGCCGAAATGGTAAGGGCCGGGGTGGTTCAGCATTTTGGAGGAAAATATTTTTTTTTTTTAATTGGCTAGTTTCCCCATAATGAATGTACATACATGCCATTAGATGGATCCTGAACCCTATATCCCTTTGAAAGGGGCGTAGGGCAAATATTGTAAAAATTTGAATTATCACAACTTTCGGGCCGAAATTGTAAGGGCCGGGGTGGTTCAGCATTTTGGAGGAAAATATTATTTTTTTTATTAGGCTAGTTTCCCCACAATGAATGTACATACATGCCATTAGATGGATCCTGACCCCCACATCCCTTTGAAAGGGGCGTAGTGGCAAATATTGAAAAATTTGAATTATCACAACTTTCGGGCCGAAATTGTAAGGGCCGGGGTGGTTCAGCATTTTGGAGGAAAATATTAATTTTTTTTATTAGGCTAGTTTCCCCACAATGAATGTACATACATGCCATTAGATGGATCCTGACCCCCACATCCCTTTGAAAGGGGCGTAGTGGCAAATATTGAAAAATTTGAATTATCACAACTTTCGGGCCGAAATGGTAAGGGCCGGGGTGGTTCAGCATTTTGGAGGAAAATATTTTTTTTTTTAATTGGCTAGTTTCCCCATAATGAATGTACATACATGAGATTAGATGGATCCTGAACCCTATATCCCTTTGAAAGGGGCGTAGGGCAAATATTGTAAAAATTTGAATTATCACAACTTTCGGGCCGAAATTGTAAGGGCCGGGGTGGTTCAGCATTTTGGAGGAAAATATTATTTTTTTTTTAATTGGCTAGTTTCCCCATAATGAATGTACATACATGCCATTAGATGGATCCTGAACCCTATATCCCTTTGAAAGGGGCGTAGTGGCAAATATTGAAAAATTTGAATTATCACAACTTTCGGGCCGAAATGGTAAGGGCCGGGGTGGTTCAGCATTTTGGAGGAAAATATTTTTTTTTTTTAATTGGCTAGTTTCCCCATAATGAATGTACATACATGCCATTAGATGGATCCTGACCCCCATATCCCTTTGAAAGGGGCGTAGGGGCAAATATTGTAAAAATTTGAATTATCACAACTTTCGGGCCGAAATTGTAAGGGCCGGGGTGGTTCAGCATTTTGGAGGAAAATATTATATTTTTTTTAATTGGCTAGTTTCCCCACAATGAATGTACATACATGCCATTAGATGGATCCTGACCCTACATCCCTTTGAAAGGGGCGTAGTGGCAAATATTGAAAAATTTGAATTATCACAACTTTCGGGCCGAAATGGTAAGGGCCGGGGTGGTTCAGCATTTTGGAGGAAAATATTATTTTTTTTTAATTGGCTAGTTTCCCCATAATGAATGTACATACATGCCATTAGATGGATCCTGACCCCCATATCCCTTTGAAAGGGGCGTAGGGCAAATATTGTAAAAATTTGAATTATCACAACTTTCGGGCCGAAATTGTAAGGGCCGGGGTGGTTCAGCATTTTGGAGGAAAATATTATTTTTTTTAATTGGCTAGTTTCCCCACAATGAATGTACATACATGCCATTAGATGGATCCTGACCCCTACCCTTTGAAAGGGGCGTAGTGGCAAATATTGAAAAATTTGAGTTATCACAACTTTCGGGCCGAAATGGTAAGGGCCGGGGTGGTTCAGCATTTTGGAGGAAAATATTTTTTTTTTTTAATTGGCTAGTTTCCCCATAATGAATGTACATACATGCCATTAGATGGATCCTGAACCCTATATCCCTTTGAAAGGGGCGTAGGGGCAAATATTGTAAAAATTTGAATTATCACAACTTTCGGGCCGAAATTGTAAGGGCCGGGGTGGTTCAGCATTTTGGAGGAAAATATTATTTTTTTTTAATTGGCTAGTTTCCCCACAATGAATGTACATACATGCCATTAGATGGATCCTGACCCCTACATCCCTTGAAAGGGGCGTAGTGGCAAATATTGAAAAATTTGAATTATCACAACTTTCGGGCCGAAATGGTAAGGGCCGGGGTGGTTCAGCATTTTGGAGGAAAATATTTTTTTTTTTTAATTGGCTAGTTTTCCCATAATGAATGTACATACATGCCATTAGATGGATCCTGAACCCTATATCCCTTTGAAAGGGGCGTGGGGCAAATATTGTAAAAATTTGAATTATCACAACTTTCGGGCCGAAATTGTAAGGGCCGGGGTGGTTCAGCATTTTGGAGGAAAATATTATTTTTTTTAATTGGCTAGTTTCCCCACAATGAATGTACATACATGCCATTAGATGGATCCTGACCCCTACATCCCTTTGAAAGGGGCGTAGTGGCAAATATTGAAAAATTTGAATTATCACAACTTTCGGGCCGAAATGGTAAGGGCCGGGGTGGTTCAGCATTTTGGAGGAAAATATTATTTTTTTTTTAATTGGCTAGTTTCCCCATAATGAATGTACATACATGCCATTAGATGGATCCTGAACCCTATATCCCTTTGAAAGGGGCGTAGTGGCAAATATTGAAAAATTTGAATTATCACAACTTTCGGGCCGAAATGGTAAGGGCCGGGGTGGTTCAGCATTTTGGAGGAAAATATTTTTTTTTTTAATTGGCTAGTTTCCCCATAATGAATGTACATACATGCCATTAGATGGATCCTGACCCCCATATCCCTTTGAAAGGGGCGTAGTGGCAAATATTGTAAAAATTTGAATTATCACAACTTTCGGGCCGAAATTGTAAGGGCCGGGGTGGTTCAGCATTTTGGAGGAAAATATTTTTTTTTTTTAATTGGCTAGTTTCCCCATAATGAATGTACATACATGCCATTAGATGGATCCTGAACCCTATATCCCTTTGAAAGGGGCGTAGTGGCAAATATTGAAAAATTTGAATTATCACAACTTTCGGGCCGAAATGGTAAGGGCCGGGGTGGTTCAGCATTTTGGAGGAAAATATTTTTTTTTTTAATTGGCTAGTTTCCCCATAATGAATGTACATACATGCCATTAGATGGATCCTGACCCCCATATCCCTTTGAAAGGGGCGTAGTGGCAAATATTGTAAAAATTTGAATTATCACAACTTTCGGGCCGAAATTGTAAGGGCCGGGGTGGTTCAGCATTTTGGAGGAAAATATTATTTTTTTTAATAGGCTAGTTTCCCCACAATGAATGTACATACATGCCATTAGATGGATCCTGAACCCTATATCCCTTTGAAAGGGGCGTAGGGGCAAATATTGTAAAAATTTGAATTATCACAACTTTCGGGCCGAAATTGTAAGGGCCGGGGTGGTTCAGCATTTTGGAGGAAAATATATTTTTTTTTAATTGGCTAGTTTCCCCACAATGAATGTACATACATGCCATTAGATGGATCCTGACCCCTACATCCCTTTGAAAGGGGCGTAGTGGCAAATATTGAAAAATTTGAGTTATCACAACTTTCGGGCCGAAATGGTAAGGGCCGGGGTGGTTCAGCATTTTGGAGGAAAATATATATTTTTTTTAATTGGCTAGTTTCCCCATAATGAATGTACATACATGCCATTAGATGGATCCTGAACCCTATATCCCTTTGAAAGGGGCGTAGGGCAAATATTGTAAAAATTTGAATTATCACAACTTTCGGGCCGAAATTGTAAGGGCCGGGGTGGTTCAGCATTTTGGAGGAAAATATTAATTTTTTTTATTAGGCTAGTTTCCCCACAATGAATGTACATACATGCCATTAGATGGATCCTGACCCCCACATCCCTTTGAAAGGGGCGTAGTGGCAAATATTGAAAAATTTGAATTATCACAACTTTCGGGCCGAAATTGTAAGGGCCGGGGTGGTTCAGCATTTTGGAGGAAAATATTAATTTTTTTTATTAGGCTAGTTTCCCCACAATGAATGTACATACATGCCATTAGATGGATCCTGACCCCCACATCCCTTTGAAAGGGGCGTAGTGGCAAATATTGAAAAATTTGAATTATCACAACTTTCGGGCCGAAATGGTAAGGGCCGGGGTGGTTCAGCATTTTGGAGGAAAATATATTTTTTTTAATTGGCTAGTTTCCCCATAATGAATGTACATACATGCCATTAGATGGATCCTGACCCTATATCCCTTTGAAAGGGGCGTAGGGGCAAATATTGTAAAAATTTGAATTATCACAACTTTCGGGCCGAAATTGTAAGGGCCGGGGTGGTTCAGCATTTTGGAGGAAAATATTATTTTTTTTTTAATTGGCTAGTTTCCCCATAATGAATGTACATACATGCCATTAGATGGATCCTGACCCCCATATCCCTTTGAAAGGGGCGTAGGGCAAATATTGTAAAAATTTGAATTATCACAACTTTCGGGCCGAAATTGTAAGGGCCGGGGTGGTTCAGCATTTTGGAGGAAAATATTAATTTTTTTTATTAGGCTAGTTTCCCCACAATGAATGTACATACATGCCATTAGATGGATCCTGACCCCACATCCCTTTGAAAGGGGCGTAGTGGCAAATATTGAAAAATTTGAATTATCACAACTTTCGGGCCGAAATGGTAAGGGCCGGGGTGGTTCAGCATTTTGGAGGAAAATATATATTTTTTTTTAATTGGCTAGTTTCCCCATAATGAATGTACATACATGCCATTAGATGGATCCTGAACCCTATATCCCTTTGAAAGGGGCGTGGGGCAAATATTGTAAAAATTTGAATTATCACAACTTTCGGGCCGAAATTGTAAGGGCCGGGGTGGTTCAGCATTTTGGAGGAAAATATTAATTTTTTTTATTAGGCTAGTTTCCCCACAATGAATGTACATACATGCCATTAGATGGATCCTGACCCCCATCCCTTTGAAAGGGGCGTAGTGGCAAATATTGAAAAATTTGAATTATCACAACTTTCGGGCCGAAATGGTAAGGGCCGGGGTGGTTCAGCATTTTGGAGGAAAATATTTTTTTTTTAATTGGCTAGTTTCCCCATAATGAATGTACATACATGCCATTAGATGGATCCTGACCCTATATCCCTTTGAAAGGGGCGTAGGGGCAAATATTGTAAAATTTGAATTATCACAACTTTCGGGCCGAAATTGTAAGGGCCGGGGTGGTTCAGCATTTTGGAGGAAAATATTATTTTTTTTTATTAGGCTAGTTTCCCCACAATGAATGTACATACATGCCATTAGATGGATCCTGACCCCCACATCCCTTTGAAAGGGGCGTAGTGGCAAATATTGAAAAATTTGAATTATCACAACTTTCGGGCCGAAATGGTAAGGGCCGGGGTGGTTCAGCATTTTGGAGGAAAATATTTTTTTTTTTAATTGGCTAGTTTCCCCATAATGAATGTACATACATGCCATTAGATGGATCCTGAACCCTATATCCCTTTGAAAGGGGCGTAGGGGCAAATATTGTAAAAATTTGAATTATCACAACTTTCGGGCCGAAATTGTAAGGGCCGGGGTGGTTCAGCATTTTGGAGGAAAATATTATTTTTTTTTATTGGCTAGTTTCCCCACAATGAATGTACATACATGCCATTAGATGGATCCTGACCCCCACATCCCTTTGAAAGGGGCGTAGTGGCAAATATTGAAAAATTTGAGTTATCACAACTTTCGGGCCGAAATTGTAAGGGCCGGGGTGGTTCAGCATTTTGGAGGAAAATATTTTTTTTTTTAATTGGCTAGTTTCCCCATAATGAATGTACATACATGCCATTAGATGGATCCTGACCCCCACATCCCTTTGAAAGGGGCGTAGTGGCAAATATTGAAAAATTTGAATTATCACAACTTTCGGGCCGAAATGGTAAGGGCCGGGGTGGTTCAGCATTTTGGAGGAAAATATATTTTTTTTTTAATTGGCTAGTTTCCCCATAATGAATGTACATACATGCCATTAGATGGATCCTGAACCCTATATCCCTTTGAAAGGGGCGTAGGGGCAAATATTGTAAAAATTTGAATTATCACAACTTTCGGGCCGAAATTGTAAGGGCCGGGGTGGTTCAGCATTTTGGAGGAAAATATTAATTTTTTTTATTAGGCTAGTTTCCCCACAATGAATGTACATACATGCCATTAGATGGATCCTGACCCCCACATCCCTTTGAAAGGGGCGTAGTGGCAAATATTGAAAAATTTGAATTATCACAACTTTCGGGCCGAAATTGTAAGGGCCGGGGTGGTTCAGCATTTTGGAGGAAAATATTAATTTTTTTTATTAGGCTAGTTTCCCCACAATGAATGTACATACATGCCATTAGATGGATCCTGACCCCCACATCCCTTTGAAAGGGGCGTAGTGGCAAATATTGAAAAATTTGAATTATCACAACTTTCGGGCCGAAATGGTAAGGGCCGGGGTGGTTCAGCATTTTGGAGGAAAATATTTTTTTTTTTAATTGGCTAGTTTCCCCATAATGAATGTACATACATGCCATTAGATGGATCCTGAACCCTATATCCCTTTGAAAGGGGCGTAGGGGCAAATATTGTAAAAATTTGAATTATCACAACTTTCGGGCCGAAATTGTAAGGGCCGGGGTGGTTCAGCATTTTGGAGGAAAATATTATTTTTTTTTAATTGGCTAGTTTCCCCATAATGAATGTACATACATGCCATTAGATGGATCCTGACCCTATATCCCTTTGAAAGGGGCGTAGTGGCAAATATTGAAAAATTTGAATTATCACAACTTTCGGGCCGAAATGGTAAGGGCCGGGGTGGTTCAGCATTTTGGAGGAAAATATTTTTTTTTTTTAATTGGCTAGTTTCCCCATAATGAATGTACATACATGCCATTAGATGGATCCTGACCCCCATATCCCTTTGAAAGGGGGGTAGGGGCAAATATTGTAAAAATTTGAATTATCACAACTTTCGGGCCGAAATTGTAAGGGCCGGGGTGGTTCAGCATTTTGGAGGAAAATATTATATTTTTTTTAATTGGCTAGTTTCCCCACAATGAATGTACATACATGCCATTAGATGGATCCTGACCCCTACATCCCTTGAAAGGGGCGTAGTGGCAAATATTGAAAAATTTGAGTTATCACAACTTTCGGGCCGAAATGGTAAGGGCCGGGGTGGTTCAGCATTTTGGAGGAAAATATTATTTTTTTTAATAGGCTAGTTTCCCCATAATGAATGTACATACATGCGATTAGATGGATCCTGACCCCCATATCCCTTTGAAAGGGGCGTAGGGGCAAATATTGTAAAAATTTGAATTATCACAACTTTCGGGCCGAAATTGTAAGGGCCGGGGTGGTTCAGCATTTTGGAGGAAAATATTATTTTTTTTAATTGGCTAGTTTCCCCACAATGAATGTACATACATGCCATTAGATGGATCCTGACCCTACATCCCTTTGAAAGGGGCGTAGTGGCAAATATTGAAAAATTTGAATTATCACAACTTTCGGGCCGAAATGGTAAGGGCCGGGGTGGTTCAGCATTTTGGAGGAAAATATTTTTTTTTTTTAATTGGCTAGTTTCCCCATAATGAATGTACATACATGCCATTAGATGGATCCTGAACCCCTATATCCCTTTGAAAGGGGCGTAGGGGCAAATATTGTAAAAATTTGAATTATCACAACTTTCGGGCCGAAATTGTAAGGGCCGGGGTGGTTCAGCATTTTGGAGGAAAATATTAATTTTTTTTAATTGGCTAGTTTCCCCACAATGAATGTACATACATGCCATTAGATGGATCCTGACCCCTACATCCCTTTGAAAGGGGCGTAGTGGCAAATATTGAAAAATTTGAGTTATCACAACTTTC
This sequence comes from Strongylocentrotus purpuratus, assembly GCF_000002235.5. Lineage (NCBI taxonomy): Eukaryota > Metazoa > Echinodermata > Echinoidea > Camarodonta > Strongylocentrotidae > Strongylocentrotus > Strongylocentrotus purpuratus. Next base: position 48,042,454 of record NW_022145612.1, read on the forward strand.
GGGCCGAAATGGTAAGGGCCGGGGTGGTTCAGCATTTTGGAGGAAAATATTATTTTTTTTTAATTGGCTAGTTTCCCCATAATGAATGTACATACATGCCATTAGATGGATCCTGAACCCTATATCCCTTTGAAAGGGGCGTAGTGGCAAATATTGAAAAATTTGAATTATCACAACTTTCGGGCCGAAATGGTAAGGGCCGGGGTGGTTCAGCATTTTGGAGGAAAATATTTTTTTTTTAATTGGCTAGTTTCCCCATAATGAATGTACATACATGCCATTAGATGGATCCTGACCCCCATATCCCTTTGAAAGGGGCGTAGTGGCAAATATTGTAAAAATTTGAATTATCACAACTTTCGGGCCGAAATTGTAAGGGCCGGGGTGGTTCAGCATTTTGGAGGAAAATATTTTTTTTTTTTAATTGGCTAGTTTCCCCATAATGAATGTACATACATGCCATTAGATGGATCCTGAACCCTATATCCCTTTGAAAGGGGCGTAGTGGCAAATATTGAAAAATTTGAATTATCACAACTTTCGGGCCGAAATGGTAAGGGCCGGGGTGGTTCAGCATTTTGGAGGAAAATATTTTTTTTTTTAATTGGCTAGTTTCCCCATAATGAATGTACATACATGCCATTAGATGGATCCTGACCCCCATATCCCTTTGAAAGGGGCGTAGTGGCAAATATTGTAAAAATTTGAATTATCACAACTTTCGGGCCGAAATTGTAAGGGCCGGGGTGGTTCAGCATTTTGGAGGAAAATATTATATTTTTTTAATTGGCTAGTTTCCCCACAATGAATGTACATACATGCCATTAGATGGATCCTGACCCCCATATCCCTTTGAAAGGGGCGTAGGGCAAATATTGTAAAAATTTGAATTATCACAACTTTCGGGCCGAAATTGTAAGGGCCGGGGTGGTTCAGCATTTTGGAGGAAAATATTTTTTTTTTTAATTGGCTAGTTTCCCCACAATGAATGTACATACATGCCATTAGATGGATCCTGACCCCACATCCCTTGAAAGGGGCGTAGTGGCAAATATTGAAAAATTTGAATTATCACAACTTTCGGGCCGAAATGGTAAGGGCCGGGGTGGTTCAGCATTTTGGAGGAAAATATTATTTTTTTTTAATTGGCTAGTTTCCCCATAATGAATGTACATACATGCCATTAGATGGATCCTGAACCCTATATCCCTTTGAAAGGGGCGTAGGGGCAAATATTGTAAAAATTTGAATTATCACAACTTTCGGGCCGAAATTGTAAGGGCCGGGGTGGTTCAGCATTTTGGAGGAAAATATTATTTTTTTTATTAGGCTAGTTTCCCCACAATGAATGTACATACATGCCATTAGATGGATCCTGACCCCCACATCCCTTTGAAAGGGGCGTAGTGGCAAATATTGAAAAATTTGAATTATCACAACTTTCGGGCCGAAATTGTAAGGGCCGGGGTGGTTCAGCATTTTGGAGGAAAATATTATTTTTTTTATTAGGCTAGTTTCCCCACAATGAATGTACATACATGCCATTAGATGGATCCTGACCCCCACATCCCTTTGAAAGGGGCGTAGTGGCAAATATTGAAAAATTTGAATTATCACAACTTTCGGGCCGAAATGGTAAGGGCCGGGGTGGTTCAGCATTTTGGAGGAAAATATTTTTTTTTTTAATTGGCTAGTTTCCCCATAATGAATGTACATACATGCCATTAGATGGATCCTGACCCCCATATCCCTTTGAAAGGGGCGTAGGGGCAAATATTGTAAAAATTTGAATTATCACAACTTTCGGGCCGAAATTGTAAGGGCCGGGGTGGTTCAGCATTTTGGAGGAAAATATTAATTTTTTTTATTAGGCTAGTTTCCCCACAATGAATGTACATACATGCCATTAGATGGATCCTGACCCCCACATCCCTTTGAAAGGGGCGTAGTGGCAAATATTGAAAAATTTGAATTATCACAACTTTCGGGCCGAAATGGTAAGGGCCGGGGTGGTTCAGCATTTTGGAGGAAAATATATTTTTTTTTAATTGGCTAGTTTCCCCATAATGAATGTACATACATGAGATTAGATGGATCCTGAACCCTATATCCCTTTGAAAGGGGCGTAGGGGCAAATATTGTAAAAATTTGAATTATCACAACTTTCGGGCCGAAATTGTAAGGGCCGGGGTGGTTCAGCATTTTGGAGGAAAATATTAATTTTTTTTATTAGGCTAGTTTCCCCACAATGAATGTACATACATGCCATTAGATGGATCCTGACCCCCACATCCCTTTGAAAGGGGCGTAGTGGCAAATATTGAAAAATTTGAATTATCACAACTTTCGGGCCGAAATGTAAGGGCCGGGGTGGTTCAGCATTTTGGAGGAAAATATTTTTTTTTTTAATTGGCTAGTTTCCCCATAATGAATGTACATACATGCCATTAGATGGATCCTGACCCCTAATCCCTTTGAAAGGGGCGTAGTGGCAAATATTGAAAAATTTGAATTATCACAACTTTCGGGCCGAAATGGTAAGGGCCGGGGTGGTTCAGCATTTTGGAGGAAAATATTTTTTTTTTTAATTGGCTAGTTTCCCCATAATGAATGTACATACATGCCATTAGATGGATCCTGAACCCTATATCCCTTTGAAAGGGGCGTAGGGGCAAATATTGTAAAAATTTGAATTATCACAACTTTCGGGCCGAAATTGTAAGGGCCGGGGTGGTTCAGCATTTTGGAGGAAAATATTAATTTTTTTATTAGGCTAGTTTCCCCACAATGAATGTACATACATGCCATTAGATGGATCCTGACCCCACATCCCTTTGAAAGGGGCGTAGTGGCAAATATTGAAAAATTTGAATTATCACAACTTTCGGGCCGAAATTGTAAGGGCCGGGGTGGTTCAGCATTTTGGAGGAAAATATTAATTTTTTTATTAGGCTAGTTTCCCCACAATGAATGTACATACATGCCATTAGATGGATCCTGACCCCCATATCCCTTTGAAAGGGGCGTAGTGGCAAATATTGAAAAATTTGAATTATCACAACTTTCGGGCCGAAATGGTAAGGGCCGGGGTGGTTCAGCATTTTGGAGGAAAATATTTTTTTTTTTAATTGGCTAGTTTCCCCATAATGAATGTACATACATGCCATTAGATGGATCCTGAACCCTATATCCCTTTGAAAGGGGCGTAGGGGCAAATATTGTAAAAATTTGAATTATCACAACTTTCGGGCCGAAATTGTAAGGGCCGGGGTGGTTCAGCATTTTGGAGGAAAATATTTTTTTTTTTTAATTGGCTAGTTTCCCCATAATGAATGTACATACATGCCATTAGATGGATCCTGAACCCTATATCCCTTTGAAAGGGGCGTAGTGGCAAATATTGAAAAATTTGAATTATCACAACTTTCGGGCCGAAATGGTAAGGGCCGGGGTGGTTCAGCATTTTGGAGGAAAATATTTTTTTTTTTTAATTGGCTAGTTTCCCCATAATGAATGTACATACATGCCATTAGATGGATCCTGACCCCCATATCCCTTTGAAAGGGGCGTAGGGGCAAATATTGTAAAAATTTGAATTATCACAACTTTCGGGCCGAAATTGTAAGGGCCGGGGTGGTTCAGCATTTTGGAGGAAAATATTATATTTTTTTAATTGGCTAGTTTCCCCACAATGAATGTACATACATGCCATTAGATGGATCCTGACCCTACATCCCTTGAAAGGGGCGTAGTGGCAAATATTGAAAAATTTGAATTATCACAACTTTCGGGCCGAAATGGTAAGGGCCGGGGTGGTTCAGCATTTTGGAGGAAAATATATATTTTTTTTAATTGGCTAGTTTCCCCATAATGAATGTACATACATGCCATTAGATGGATCCTGAACCCTATATCCCTTTGAAAGGGGCGTAGGGGCAAATATTGTAAAAATTTGAATTATCACAACTTTCGGGCCGAAATTGTAAGGGCCGGGGTGGTTCAGCATTTTGGAGGAAAATATTATTTTTTTTATTGGCTAGTTTCCCCACAATGAATGTACATACATGCCATTAGATGGATCCTGACCCCCATATCCCTTTGAAAGGGGCGTAGTGGCAAATATTGAAAAATTTGAATTATCACAACTTTCGGGCCGAAATGGTAAGGGCCGGGGTGGTTCAGCATTTTGGAGGAAAATATTATTTTTTTTAATAGGCTAGTTTCCCCATAATGAATGTACATACATGCCATTAGATGGATCCTGACCCCCATATCCCTTTGAAAGGGGCGTAGGGGCAAATATTGTAAAAATTTGAATTATCACAACTTTCGGGCCGAAATTGTAAGGGCCGGGGTGGTTCAGCATTTTGGAGGAAAATATTATTTTTTTTTAATTGGCTAGTTTCCCCACAATGAATGTACATACATGCCATTAGATGGATCCTGACCCCTATCCCTTTGAAAGGGGCGTAGTGGCAAATATTGAAAAATTTGAATTATCACAACTTTCGGGCCGAAATGGTAAGGGCCGGGGTGGTTCAGCATTTTGGAGGAAAATATTTTTTTTTTTTAATTGGCTAGTTTCCCCATAATGAATGTACATACATGCCATTAGATGGATCCTGACCCCCATATCCCTTTGAAAGGGGCGTAGGGGCAAATATTGTAAAAATTTGAATTATCACAACTTTCGGGCCGAAATTGTAAGGGCCGGGGTGGTTCAGCATTTTGGAGGAAAATATTATTTTTTTTAATTGGCTAGTTTCCCCACAATGAATGTACATACATGCCATTAGATGGATCCTGACCCCTACATCCCTTGAAAGGGGCGTAGTGGCAAATATTGAAAAATTTGAATTATCACAACTTTCGGGCCGAAATGGTAAGGGCCGGGGTGGTTCAGCATTTTGGAGGAAAATATATTTTTTTTTTAATTGGCTAGTTTCCCCATAATGAATGTACATACATGCCATTAGATGGATCCTGAACCCTATATCCCTTTGAAAGGGGCGTAGGGGCAAATATTGTAAAAATTTGAATTATCACAACTTTCGGGCCGAAATTGTAAGGGCCGGGGTGGTTCAGCATTTTGGAGGAAAATATTAATTTTTTTTATTAGGCTAGTTTCCCCACAATGAATGTACATACATGCCATTAGATGGATCCTGACCCCCACATCCCTTTGAAAGGGGCGTAGTGGCAAATATTGAAAAATTTGAGTTATCACAACTTTCGGGCCGAAATGGTAAGGGCCGGGGTGGTTCAGCATTTTGGAGGAAAATATTATATTTTTTTAATTGGCTAGTTTCCCCATAATGAATGTACATACATGCCATTAGATGGATCCTGACCCCATATCCCTTTGAAAGGGGCGTGGGGCAAATATTGTAAAAATTTGAATTATCACAACTTTCGGGCCGAAATTGTAAGGGCCGGGGTGGTTCAGCATTTTGGAGGAAAATATTATTTTTTTTTAATTGGCTAGTTTCCCCACAATGAATGTACATACATGCCATTAGATGGATCCTGACCCCTACATCCTTTGAAAGGGGCGTAGTGGCAAATATTGAAAAATTTGAATTATCACAACTTTCGGGCCGAAATGGTAAGGGCCGGGGTGGTTCAGCATTTTGGAGGAAAATATTTTTTTTTTTTAATTGGCTAGTTTCCCCATAATGAATGTACATACATGCCATTAGATGGATCCTGACCCCCATATCCCTTTGAAAGGGGCGTAGGGGCAAATATTGTAAAAATTTGAATTATCACAACTTTCGGGCCGAAATTGTAAGGGCCGGGGTGGTTCAGCATTTTGGAGGAAAATATTATATTTTTTTAATTGGCTAGTTTCCCCACAATGAATGTACATACATGCCATTAGATGGATCCTGACCCCTACATCCCTTGAAAGGGGCGTAGTGGCAAATATTGAAAAATTTGAATTATCACAACTTTCGGGCCGAAATGGTAAGGGCCGGGGTGGTTCAGCATTTTGGAGGAAAATATATTTTTTTTTTAATTGGCTAGTTTCCCCATAATGAATGTACATACATGCCATTAGATGGATCCTGAACCCTATATCCCTTTGAAAGGGGCGTAGGGGCAAATATTGTAAAAATTTGAATTATCACAACTTTCGGGCCGAAATTGTAAGGGCCGGGGTGGTTCAGCATTTTGGAGGAAAATATTAATTTTTTTTATTGGCTAGTTTCCCCACAATGAATGTACATACATGCCATTAGATGGATCCTGACCCCCACATCCCTTTGAAAGGGGCGTAGTGGCAAATATTGAAAAATTTGAATTATCACAACTTTCGGGCCGAAATGGTAAGGGCCGGGGTGGTTCAGCATTTTGGAGGAAAATATTATTTTTTTTTAATAGGCTAGTTTCCCCATAATGAATGTACATACATGCGATTAGATGGATCCTGACCCCCATATCCCTTTGAAAGGGGCGTAGGGGCAAATATTGTAAAAATTTGAATTATCACAACTTTCGGGCCGAAATTGTAAGGGCCGGGGTGGTTCAGCATTTTGGAGGAAAATATTATTTTTTTTTAATTGGCTAGTTTCCCCACAATGAATGTACATACATGCCATTAGATGGATCCTGACCCCTACATCCCTTGAAAGGGGCGTAGTGGCAAATATTGAAAAATTTGAATTATCACAACTTTCGGGCCGAAATGGTAAGGGCCGGGGTGGTTCAGCATTTTGGAGGAAAATATTTTTTTTTTTTAATTGGCTAGTTTCCCCATAATGAATGTACATACATGCCATTAGATGGATCCTGACCCCCATATCCCTTTGAAAGGGGCGTAGGGGCAAATATTGTAAAAATTTGAATTATCACAACTTTCGGGCCGAAATTGTAAGGGCCGGGGTGGTTCAGCATTTTGGAGGAAAATATTATTTTTTTTAATTGGCTAGTTTCCCCACAATGAATGTACATACATGCCATTAGATGGATCCTGACCCCTACATCCCTTGAAAGGGGCGTAGTGGCAAATATTGAAAAATTTGAGTTATCACAACTTTCGGGCCGAAATGGTAAGGGCCGGGGTGGTTCAGCATTTTGGAGGAAAATATATATTTTTTTTTTTAATTGGCTAGTTTCCCCATAATGAATGTACATACATGAGATTAGATGGATCCTGAACCCTATATCCCTTTGAAAGGGGCGTAGGGGCAAATATTGTAAAAATTTGAATTATCACAACTTTCGGGCCGAAATTGTAAGGGCCGGGGTGGTTCAGCATTTTGGAGGAAAATATTAATTTTTTTATTAGGCTAGTTTCCCCACAATGAATGTACATACATGCCATTAGATGGATCCTGACCCCCATATCCCTTTGAAAGGGGCGTAGTGGCAAATATTGAAAAATTTGATTATCACAACTTTCGGGCCGAAATGGTAAGGGCCGGGGTGGTTCAGCATTTTGGAGGAAAATATTTATTTTTTTAATAGGCTAGTTTCCCCATAATGAATGTACATACATGCGATTAGATGGATCCTGACCCCCATATCCCTTTGAAAGGGGCGTAGGGCAAATATTGTAAAAATTTGAATTATCACAACTTTCGGGCCGAAATTGTAAGGGCCGGGGTGGTTCAGCATTTTGGAGGAAAATATTTTTTTTTTTAATTGGCTAGTTTCCCCACAATGAATGTACATACATGCCATTAGATGGATCCTGACCCTACATCCCTTTGAAAGGGGCGTAGTGGCAAATATTGAAAAATTTGAATTATCACAACTTTCGGGCCGAAATGGTAAGGGCCGGGGTGGTTCAGCATTTTGGAGGAAAATATTTTTTTTTTTTAATTGGCTAGTTTCCCCATAATGAATGTACATACATCCATTAGATGGATCCTGAACCCTATATCCCTTTGAAAGGGGCGTAGTGGCAAATATTGAAAAATTTGAATTATCACAACTTTCGGGCCGAAATGGTAAGGGCCGGGGTGGTTCAGCATTTTGGAGGAAAATATTTTTTTTTTTAATTGGCTAGTTTCCCCATAATGAATGTACATACATGCCATTAGATGGATCCTGACCCCCATATCCCTTTGAAAGGGGCGTAGTGGCAAATATTGTAAAAATTTGAATTATCACAACTTTCGGGCCGAAATTGTAAGGGCCGGGGTGGTTCAGCATTTTGGAGGAAAATATTTTTTTTTTTTAATTGGCTAGTTTCCCATAATGAATGTACATACATCCGATTAGATGGATCCTGAACCCTATATCCCTTTGAAAGGGGCGTAGTGGCAAATATTGAAAAATTTGAATTATCACAACTTTCGGGCCGAAATGGTAAGGGCCGGGGTGGTTCAGCATTTTGGAGGAAAATATATTTTTTTTTTAATTGGCTAGTTTCCCCATAATGAATGTACATACATGCGATTAGATGGATCCTGACCCCCATATCCCTTTGAAAGGGGCGTAGTGGCAAATATTGTAAAAATTTGAATTATCACAACTTTCGGGCCGAAATTGTAAGGGCCGGGGTGGTTCAGCATTTTGGAGGAAAATATTATTTTTTTTAATAGGCTAGTTTCCCCACAATGAATGTACATACATGCCATTAGATGGATCCTGACCCCCATATCCCTTTGAAAGGGGCGTAGGGGCAAATATTGTAAAAATTTGAATTATCACAACTTTCGGGCCGAAATTGTAAGGGCCGGGGTGGTTCAGCATTTTGGAGGAAAATATTATTTTTTTTAATTGGCTAGTTTCCCCACAATGAATGTACATACATGCCATTAGATGGATCCTGACCCTACATCCCTTTGAAAGGGGCGTAGTGGCAAATATTGAAAAATTTGAATTATCACAACTTTCGGGCCGAAATGGTAAGGGCCGGGGTGGTTCAGCATTTTGGAGGAAAATATTATATTTTTTTAATAGGCTAGTTTCCCCATAATGAATGTACATACATGCGATTAGATGGATCCTGACCCCCATATCCCTTTGAAAGGGGCGTAGTGGCAAATATTGTAAAAATTTGAATTATCACAACTTTCGGGCCGAAATTGTAAGGGCCGGGGTGGTTCAGCATTTTGGAGGAAAATATTATTTTTTTTAATTGGCTAGTTTCCCCACAATGAATGTACATACATGCCATTAGATGGATCCTGACCCTACATCCCTTTGAAAGGGGCGTAGTGGCAAATATTGAAAAATTTGAGTTATCACAACTTTCGGGCCGAAATGTAAGGGCCGGGGTGGTTCAGCATTTTGGAGGAAAATATTTTTTTTTTTAATTGGCTAGTTTCCCCATAATGAATGTACATACATGCCATTAGATGGATCCTGACCCCCATATCCCTTTGAAAGGGGCGTAGTGGCAAATATTGTAAAAATTTGAATTATCACAACTTTCGGGCCGAAATTGTAAGGGCCGGGGTGGTTCAGCATTTTGGAGGAAAATATTATTTTTTTTAATAGGCTAGTTTCCCCATAATGAATGTACATACATGCCATTAGATGGATCCTGACCCCCATATCCCTTTGAAAGGGGCGTAGTGGCAAATATTGAAAAATTTGAATTATCACAACTTTCGGGCCGAAATTGTAAGGGCCGGGGTGGTTCAGCATTTTGGAGGAAAATATTATATTTTTTTTAATAGGCTAGTTTCCCCATAATGAATGTACATACATGCCATTAGATGGATCCTGACCCCCATATCCCTTTGAAAGGGGCGTAGTGGCAAATATTGTAAAAATTTGAATTATCACAACTTTCGGGCCGAAATTGTAAGGGCCGGGGTGGTTCAGCATTTTGGAGGAAAATATTAATTTTTTTTAATTGGCTAGTTTCCCCACAATGAATGTACATACATGCCATTAGATGGATCCTGACCCCTACATCCCTTGAAAGGGGCGTAGTGGCAAATATTGAAAAATTTGAATTATCACAACTTTCGGGCCGAAATGGTAAGGGCCGGGGTGGTTCAGCATTTTGGAGGAAAATATTTTTTTTTTAATTGGCTAGTTTCCCCATAATGAATGTACATACATGCGATTAGATGGATCCTGAACCCTATATCCCTTTGAAAGGGGCGTAGGGGCAAATATTGTAAAAATTTGAATTATCACAACTTTCGGGCCGAAATTGTAAGGGCCGGGGTGGTTCAGCATTTTGGAGGAAAATATTATTTTTTTTTAATTGGCTAGTTTCCCCATAATGAATGTACATACATGCCATTAGATGGATCCTGAACCCTATATCCCTTTGAAAGGGGCGTAGTGGCAAATATTGAAAAATTTGAATTATCACAACTTTCGGGCCGAAATGGTAAGGGCCGGGGTGGTTCAGCATTTTGGAGGAAAATATTTTTTTTTTTTAATTGGCTAGTTTCCCCATAATGAATGTACATACATGCCATTAGATGGATCCTGACCCCCATATCCCTTTGAAAGGGGCGTAGGGGCAAATATTGTAAAAATTTGAATTATCACAACTTTCGGGCCGAAATTGTAAGGGCCGGGGTGGTTCAGCATTTTGGAGGAAAATATTATATTTTTTTAATTGGCTAGTTTCCCCACAATGAATGTACATACATGCCATTAGATGGATCCTGACCCCTACATCCCTTTGAAAGGGGCGTAGTGGCAAATATTGAAAAATTTGAATTATCACAACTTTCGGGCCGAAATGGTAAGGGCCGGGGTGGTTCAGCATTTTGGAGGAAAATATTATTTTTTTTTAATAGGCTAGTTTCCCCATAATGAATGTACATACATGCCGATTAGATGGATCCTGAACCCTATATCCCTTTGAAAGGGGCGTAGTGGCAAATATTAAAAATTTGAATTATCACAACTTTCGGGCCGAAATGGTAAGGGCCGGGGTGGTTCAGCATTTTGGAGGAAAATATTTTTTTTTTTAATTGGCTAGTTTCCCCATAATGAATGTACATACATGCCATTAGATGGATCCTGACCCCCATATCCCTTTGAAAGGGGCGTAGTGGCAAATATTGTAAAAATTTGAATTATCACAACTTTCGGGCCGAAATTGTAAGGGCCGGGGTGGTTCAGCATTTTGGAGGAAAATATTTTTTTTTTTTAATTGGCTAGTTTTCCCATAATGAATGTACATACATGCCATTAGATGGATCCTGAACCCTATATCCCTTTGAAAGGGGCGTAGTGGCAAATATTGAAAAATTTGAATTATCACAACTTTCGGGCCGAAATGGTAAGGGCCGGGGTGGTTCAGCATTTTGGAGGAAAATATATATTTTTTTTAATTGGCTAGTTTCCCCATAATGAATGTACATACATGCGATTAGATGGATCCTGACCCCCATATCCCTTTGAAAGGGGCGTAGTGGCAAATATTGTAAAAATTTGAATTATCACAACTTTCGGGCCGAAATTGTAAGGGCCGGGGTGGTTCAGCATTTTGGAGGAAAAATATTATTTTTTTTAATAGGCTAGTTTCCCCACAATGAATGTACATACATGCCATTAGATGGATCCTGACCCCCATATCCCTTTGAAAGGGGGGTAGGGGCAAATATTGTAAAAATTTGAATTATCACAACTTTCGGGCCGAAATTGTAAGGGCCGGGGTGGTTCAGCATTTTGGAGGAAAAATATATTTTTTTAATTGGCTAGTTTCCCCACAATGAATGTACATACATGCCATTAGATGGATCCTGACCCTACATCCCTTGAAAGGGGCGTAGTGGCAAATATTGAAAAATTTGAATTATCACAACTTTCGGGCCGAAATGGTAAGGGCCGGGGTGGTTCAGCATTTTGGAGGAAAATATTATATTTTTTTAATAGGCTAGTTTCCCCATAATGAATGTACATACATGCGATTAGATGGATCCTGACCCCCATATCCCTTTGAAAGGGGCGTAGTGGCAAATATTGTAAAAATTTGAATTATCACAACTTTCGGGCCGAAATTGTAAGGGCCGGGGTGGTTCAGCATTTTGGAGGAAAATATTAATTTTTTTTAATTGGCTAGTTTCCCCACAATGAATGTACATACATGCCATTAGATGGATCCTGACCCCTACATCCCTTGAAAGGGGCGTAGTGGCAAATATTGAAAAATTTGATTATCACAACTTTCGGGCCGAAATGGTAAGGGCCGGGGTGGTTCAGCATTTTGGAGGAAAATATTTTTTTTTTTAATTGGCTAGTTTCCCCATAATGAATGTACATACATGCGATTAGATGGATCCTGACCCCCATATCCCTTTGAAAGGGGCGTAGTGGCAAATATTGTAAAAATTTGAATTATCACAACTTTCGGGCCGAAATTGTAAGGGCCGGGGTGGTTCAGCATTTTGGAGGAAAATATTATATTTTTTTAATAGGCTAGTTTCCCCATAATGAATGTACATACATGCCATTAGATGGATCCTGACCCCCATATCCCTTTGAAAGGGGCGTAGTGGCAAATATTGAAAAATTTGAGTTATCACAACTTTCGGGCCGAAATGGTAAGGGCCGGGGTGGTTCAGCATTTTGGAGGAAAATATTATTTTTTTTAATAGGCTAGTTTCCCCATAATGAATGTACATACATGCCATTAGATGGATCCTGACCCCCATATCCCTTTGAAAGGGGCGTAGGGGCAAATATTGTAAAAATTTGAATTATCACAACTTTCGGGCCGAAATTGTAAGGGCCGGGGTGGTTCAGCATTTTGGAGGAAAATATTATTTTTTTTAATTGGCTAGTTTCCCCACAATGAATGTACATACATGCCATTAGATGGATCCTGACCCCTACATCCCTTGAAAAGGGGCGTAGTGGCAAATATTGAAAAATTTGAGTTATCACAACTTTCGGGCCGAAATGGTAAGGGCCGGGGTGGTTCAGCATTTTGGAGGAAAATATTATTTTTTTTTTAATTGGCTAGTTTCCCCATAATGAATGTACATACATGCCATTAGATGGATCCTGAACCCTATATCCCTTTGAAAGGGGCGTAGGGGCAAATATTGTAAAAATTTGAATTATCACAACTTTCGGGCCGAAATTGTAAGGGCCGGGGTGGTTCAGCATTTTGGAGGAAAATATTAATTTTTTTTAATTGGCTAGTTTCCCCACAATGAATGTACATACATGCCATTAGATGGATCCTGACCCTACATCCCTTGAAAGGGGCGTAGTGGCAAATATTGAAAAATTTGAGTTATCACAACTTTCGGGCCGAAATGGTAAGGGCCGGGGTGGTTCAGCATTTTGGAGGAAAATATTTTTTTTTTTAATTGGCTAGTTTCCCCATAATGAATGTACATACATGCCATTAGATGGATCCTGAACCCTATATCCCTTTGAAAGGGGCGTAGTGGCAAATATTGAAAAATTTGAATTATCACAACTTTCGGGCCGAAATGGTAAGGGCCGGGGTGGTTCAGCATTTTGGAGGAAAATATTTTTTTTTTTAATAGGCTAGTTTCCCCACAATGAATGTACATACATGCCATTAGATGGATCCTGACCCCCATATCCCTTTGAAGGGGGGTAGGGGCAAATATTGTAAAAATTTGAATTATCACAACTTTCGGGCCGAAATTGTAAGGGCCGGGGTGGTTCAGCATTTTGGAGGAAAAATTATATTTTTTTAATAGGCTAGTTTCCCCACAATGAATGTACATACATGCCATTAGATGGATCCTGACCCCCATATCCCTTTGAAAGGGGCGTAGGGGCAAATATTGTAAAAATTTGAATTATCACAACTTTCGGGCCGAAATTGTAAGGGCCGGGGTGGTTCAGCATTTTGGAGGAAAATATTATATTTTTTTTAATAGGCTAGTTTCCCCATAATGAATGTACATACATGCCATTAGATGGATCCTGACCCCCATATCCCTTTGAAAGGGGCGTAGTGGCAAATATTGTAAAATTTGAATTATCACAACTTTCGGGCCGAAATGTAAGGGCCGGGGTGGTTCAGCATTTTGGAGGAAAATATTATTTTTTTTAATTGGCTAGTTTCCCCACAATGAATGTACATACATGCCATTAGATGGATCCTGACCCTACATCCCTTTGAAAGGGGCGTAGTGGCAAATATTGAAAAATTTGAATTATCACAACTTTCGGGCCGAAATGGTAAGGGCCGGGGTGGTTCAGCATTTTGGAGGAAAATATTTTTTTTTTTAATTGGCTAGTTTCCCCATAATGAATGTACATACATGCCATTAGATGGATCCTGAACCCTATATCCCTTTGAAAGGGGCGTAGGGGCAAATATTGTAAAAATTTGAATTATCACAACTTTCGGGCCGAAATTGTAAGGGCCGGGGTGGTTCAGCATTTTGGAGGAAAATATTTTTTTTTTTAATTGGCTAGTTTCCCCATAATGAATGTACATACATGCCATTAGATGGATCCTGAACCCTATATCCCTTTGAAAGGGGCGTAGTGGCAAATATTGAAAAATTTGAATTATCACAACTTTCGGGCCGAAATGGTAAGGGCCGGGGTGGTTCAGCATTTTGGAGGAAAATATTTTTTTTTTTTAATTGGCTAGTTTCCCCATAATGAATGTACATACATGCCATTAGATGGATCCTGACCCCCATATCCCTTTGAAAGGGGCGTAGGGGCAAATATTGTAAAAATTTGAATTATCACAACTTTCGGGCCGAAATTGTAAGGGCCGGGGTGGTTCAGCATTTTGGAGGAAAATATTATATTTTTTTAATTGGCTAGTTTCCCCACAATGAATGTACATACATGCCATTAGATGGATCCTGACCCCTACATCCCTTTGAAAGGGGCGTAGTGGCAAATATTGAAAAATTTGAATTATCACAACTTTCGGGCCGAAATGGTAAGGGCCGGGTGGTTCAGCATTTTGGAGGAAAATATTATATTTTTTTAATTGGCTAGTTTCCCCATATGAATGTACATACATGCGATTAGATGGATCCTGACCCCCATATCCCTTTGAAAGGGGCGTAGGGCAAATATTGTAAAAATTTGAATTATCACAACTTTCGGGCCGAAATTGTAAGGGCCGGGGTGGTTCAGCATTTTGGAGGAAAATATTATTTTTTTTTAATTGGCTAGTTTCCCCACAATGAATGTACATACATGCCATTAGATGGATCCTGACCCCTACATCCCTTGAAAGGGGCGTAGTGGCAAATATTGAAAAATTTGAATTATCACAACTTTCGGGCCGAAATGGTAAGGGCCGGGGTGGTTCAGCATTTTGGAGGAAAATATATTTTTTTTTTAATTGGCTAGTTTCCCCATAATGAATGTACATACATGCGATTAGATGGATCCTGACCCCATATCCCTTTGAAAGGGGCGTAGTGGCAAATATTGTAAAAATTTGAATTATCACAACTTTCGGGCCGAAATTGTAAGGGCCGGGGTGGTTCAGCATTTTGGAGGAAAATATATATTTTTTTTAATAGGCTAGTTTCCCCCATATGAATGTACATACATGCCATTAGATGGATCCTGACCCCCATATCCCTTTGAAAGGGGCGTAGTGGCAAATATTGAAAAATTTGAATTATCACAACTTTCGGGCCGAAATGGTAAGGGCCGGGGTGGTTCAGCATTTTGGAGGAAAATATTATTTTTTTTTAATTGGCTAGTTTCCCCATAATGAATGTACATACATGCGATTAGATGGATCCTGACCCCCATATCCCTTTGAAAGGGGCGTGGGGCAAATATTGTAAAAATTTGAATTATCACAACTTTCGGGCCGAAATTGTAAGGGCCGGGGTGGTTCAGCATTTTGGAGGAAAATATTATTTTTTTTAATTGGCTAGTTTCCCCACAATGAATGTACATACATGCCATTAGATGGATCCTGACCCCTACATCCCTTTGAAAGGGGCGTAGTGGCAAATATTGAAAAATTTGAGTTATCACAACTTTCGGGCCGAAATGGTAAGGGCCGGGGTGGTTCAGCATTTTGGAGGAAAATATTTTTTTTTTTTAATTGGCTAGTTTCCCCATAATGAATGTACATACATGCCATTAGATGGATCCTGAACCCCATATCCCTTTGAAAGGGGCGTGGGGCAAATATTGTAAAAATTTGAATTATCACAACTTTCGGGCCGAAATTGTAAGGGCCGGGGTGGTTCAGCATTTTGGAGGAAAATATTAATTTTTTTTAATTGGCTAGTTTCCCCACAATGAATGTACATACATGCCATTAGATGGATCCTGACCCTACATCCCTTGAAAGGGGCGTAGTGGCAAATATTGAAAAATTTGAGTTATCACAACTTTCGGGCCGAAATGGTAAGGGCCGGGGTGGTTCAGCATTTTGGAGGAAAATATTTTTTTTTTTTAATTGGCTAGTTTCCCCATAATGAATGTACATACATGCCATTAGATGGATCCTGACCCCCATATCCCTTTGAAAGGGGCGTAGTGGCAAATATTGTAAAAATTTGAATTATCACAACTTTCGGGCCGAAATGGTAAGGGCCGGGGTGGTTCAGCATTTTGGAGGAAAATATTTTTTTTTTTAATTGGCTAGTTTCCCCACAATGAATGTACATACATGCCATTAGATGGATCCTGACCCCCATATCCCTTTGAAAGGGGCGTAGTGGCAAATATTGAAAAATTTGAATTATCACAACTTTCGGGCCGAAATTGTAAGGGCCGGGGTGGTTCAGCATTTTGGAGGAAAATATTATTTTTTTTAATTGGCTAGTTTCCCCACAATGAATGTACATACATGCCATTAGATGGATCCTGACCCCATATCCCTTTGAAAGGGGCGTAGGGGCAAATATTGTAAAAATTTGAATTATCACAACTTTCGGGCCGAAATTGTAAGGGCCGGGGTGGTTCAGCATTTTGGAGGAAAATATTATATTTTTTTAATAGGCTAGTTTCCCCATAATGAATGTACATACATGCCATTAGATGGATCCTGACCCCCATATCCCTTTGAAAGGGGCGTAGTGGCAAATATTGTAAAAATTTGAATTATCACAACTTTCGGGCCGAAATTGTAAGGGCCGGGGTGGTTCAGCATTTTGGAGGAAAATATTAATTTTTTTTAATTGGCTAGTTTCCCCACAATGAATGTACATACATGCCATTAGATGGATCCTGACCCTATATCCCTTGAAAGGGGCGTAGTGGCAAATATTGAAAAATTTGAATTATCACAACTTTCGGGCCGAAATGGTAAGGGCCGGGGTGGTTCAGCATTTTGGAGGAAAATATTATTTTTTTTTAATTGGCTAGTTTCCCCATAATGAATGTACATACATGCCATTAGATGGATCCTGAACCCCATATCCCTTTGAAAGGGGCGTAGTGGCAAATATTGTAAAAATTTGAATTATCACAACTTTCGGGCCGAAATTGTAAGGGCCGGGGTGGTTCAGCATTTTGGAGGAAAATATTTTTTTTTTTTATTGGCTAGTTTCCCCATAATGAATGTACATACATGCCATTAGATGGATCCTGACCCCCATATCCCTTTGAAAGGGGCGTAGTGGCAAATATTGAAAAATTTGAATTATCACAACTTTCGGGCCGAAATTGTAAGGGCCGGGGTGGTTCAGCATTTTGGAGGAAAATATTTTTTTTTTTTAATTGGCTAGTTTCCCCATAATGAATGTACATACATGCCATTAGATGGATCCTGACCCCCATATCCCTTTGAAAGGGGCGTAGGGGCAAATATTGTAAAAATTTGAATTATCACAACTTTCGGGCCGAAATTGTAAGGGCCGGGGTGGTTCAGCATTTTGGAGGAAAATATTATATTTTTTTAATTGGCTAGTTTCCCCACAATGAATGTACATACATGCCATTAGATGGATCCTGACCCTATATCCCTTTGAAAGGGGCGTAGTGGCAAATATTGAAAAATTTGAATTATCACAACTTTCGGGCCGAAATGGTAAGGGCCGGGGTGGTTCAGCATTTTGGAGGAAAATATTATATTTTTTTAATTGGCTAGTTTCCCCACAATGAATGTACATACATGCCATTAGATGGATCCTGACCCCCATATCCCTTTGAAAGGGGCGTAGGGGCAAATATTGTAAAAATTTGAATTATCACAACTTTCGGGCCGAAATTGTAAGGGCCGGGGTGGTTCAGCATTTTGGAGGAAAATATTATTTTTTTTTAATTGGCTAGTTTCCCCACAATGAATGTACATACATGCCATTAGATGGATCCTGACCCCTATATCCCTTTGAAAGGGGCGTAGTGGCAAATATTGAAAAATTTGAATTATCACAACTTTCGGGCCGAAATTGTAAGGGCCGGGGTGGTTCAGCATTTTGGAGGAAAATATTATATTTTTTTAATTGGCTAGTTTCCCCATAATGAATGTACATACATGCCATTAGATGGATCCTGACCCCCATATCCCTTTGAAAGGGGCGTAGTGGCAAATATTGTAAAAATTTGAATTATCACAACTTTCGGGCCGAAATTGTAAGGGCCGGGGTGGTTCAGCATTTTGGAGGAAAATATTATTTTTTTTTAATTGGCTAGTTTCCCCACAATGAATGTACATACATGCCATTAGATGGATCCTGACCCCCATATCCCTTTGAAAGGGGCGTAGTGGCAAATATTGAAAAATTTGAATTATCACAACTTTCGGGCCGAAATTGTAAGGGCCGGGGTGGTTCAGCATTTTGGAGGAAAATATATTTTTTTTTTAATTGGCTAGTTTTCCCATAATGAATGTACATACATGCCATTAGATGGATCCTGACCCCATATCCCTTTGAAAGGGGCGTAGGGGCAAATATTGTAAAAATTTGAATTATCACAACTTTCGGGCCGAAATTGTAAGGGCCGGGGTGGTTCAGCATTTTGGAGGAAAATATTAATTTTTTTTAATTGGCTAGTTTCCCCACAATGAATGTACATACATGCCATTAGATGGATCCTGACCCCATATCCCTTTGAAAGGGGCGTAGTGGCAAATATTGAAAAATTTGAATTATCACAACTTTCGGGCCGAAATGGTAAGGGCCGGGGTGGTTCAGCATTTTGGAGGAAAATATTATTTTTTTTTAATTGGCTAGTTTCCCCATAATGAATGTACATACATGCGATTAGATGGATCCTGAACCCTATATCCCTTTGAAAGGGGCGTAGTGGCAAATATTGAAAAATTTGAATTATCACAACTTTCGGGCCGAAATGGTAAGGGCCGGGGTGGTTCAGCATTTTGGAGGAAAATATTTTTTTTTTAATTGGCTAGTTTCCCCATAATGAATGTACATACATGCCATTAGATGGATCCTGACCCCCATATCCCTTTGAAAGGGGCGTAGTGGCAAATATTGTAAAAATTTGAATTATCACAACTTTCGGGCCGAAATTGTAAGGGCCGGGGTGGTTCAGCATTTTGGAGGAAAATATTTTTTTTTTTTAATTGGCTAGTTTCCCCACAATGAATGTACATACATGCCATTAGATGGATCCTGAACCCTATATCCCTTTGAAAGGGGCGTAGTGGCAAATATTGAAAAATTTGAATTATCACAACTTTCGGGCCGAAATGGTAAGGGCCGGGGTGGTTCAGCATTTTGGAGGAAAATATTTTTTTTTTTAATTGGCTAGTTTCCCCATAATGAATGTACATACATGCCATTAGATGGATCCTGACCCCCATATCCCTTTGAAAGGGGCGTAGTGGCAAATATTGTAAAAATTTGAATTATCACAACTTTCGGGCCGAAATTGTAAGGGCCGGGGTGGTTCAGCATTTTGGAGGAAAATATTATATTTTTTTAATTGGCTAGTTTCCCCACAATGAATGTACATACATGCCATTAGATGGATCCTGACCCCATATCCCTTTGAAAGGGGCGTAGTGGCAAATATTGAAAAATTTGAATTATCACAACTTTCGGGCCGAAATTGTAAGGGCCGGGGTGGTTCAGCATTTTGGAGGAAAATATTATATTTTTTTTAATAGGCTAGTTTCCCCACAATGAATGTACATACATGCCATTAGATGGATCCTGACCCCTATATCCCTTTGAAAGGGGCGTAGTGGCAAATATTGTAAAAATTTGAATTATCACAACTTTCGGGCCGAAATGGTAAGGGCCGGGGTGGTTCAGCATTTTGGAGGAAAATATTATATTTTTTTAATTGGCTAGTTTCCCCACAATGAATGTACATACATGCCATTAGATGGATCCTGACCCCTATATCCCTTTGAAAGGGGCGTAGGGCAAATATTGTAAAAATTTGAATTATCACAACTTTCGGGCCGAAATTGTAAGGGCCGGGGTGGTTCAGCATTTTGGAGGAAAATATTATATTTTTTTAATTGGCTAGTTTCCCCATAATGAATGTACATACATGCCATTAGATGGATCCTGACCCTATATCCCTTTGAAAGGGGCGTAGTGGCAAATATTGAAAAATTTGAATTATCACAACTTTCGGGCCGAAATGGTAAGGGCCGGGGTGGTTCAGCATTTTGGAGGAAAATATTATTTTTTTTAATAGGCTAGTTTCCCCATAATGAATGTACATACATGCCATTAGATGGATCCTGACCCCCATATCCCTTTGAAAGGGGCGTAGTGGCAAATATTGAAAAATTTGAATTATCACAACTTTCGGGCCGAAATTGTAAGGGCCGGGGTGGTTCAGCATTTTGGAGGAAAATATTATTTTTTTTTAATTGGCTAGTTTCCCCATAATGAATGTACATACATGCCATTAGATGGATCCTGACCCTATATCCCTTTGAAAGGGGCGTAGTGGCAAATATTGAAAAATTTGAATTATCACAACTTTCGGGCCGAAATTGTAAGGGCCGGGGTGGTTCAGCATTTTGGAGGAAAATATTTTTTTTTTTTAATTGGCTAGTTTCCCCACAATGAATGTACATACATGCCATTAGATGGATCCTGACCCCTATATCCCTTTGAAAGGGGCGTAGTGGCAAATATTGAAAAATTTGAATTATCACAACTTTCGGGCCGAAATTGTAAGGGCCGGGGTGGTTCAGCATTTTGGAGGAAAATATTATTTTTTTTTAATTGGCTAGTTTCCCCATAATGAATGTACATACATGCCATTAGATGGATCCTGACCCCTATATCCCTTTGAAAGGGGCGTAGTGGCAAATATTGTAAAAATTTGAATTATCACAACTTTCGGGCCGAAATGGTAAGGGCCGGGGTGGTTCAGCATTTTGGAGGAAAATATTATTTTTTTTAATTGGCTAGTTTCCCCACAATGAATGTACATACATGCCATTAGATGGATCCTGACCCCTATATCCCTTTGAAAGGGGCGTAGTGGCAAATATTGTAAAAATTTGAATTATCACAACTTTCGGGCCGAAATGGTAAGGGCCGGGGTGGTTCAGCATTTTGGAGGAAAATATTTATTTTTTTTAATTGGCTAGTTTCCCCATAATGAATGTACATACATGCCATTAGATGGATCCTGACCCTATATCCCTTTGAAAGGGGCGTAGTGGCAAATATTGAAAAATTTGAATTATCACAACTTTCGGGCCGAAATGGTAAGGGCCGGGGTGGTTCAGCATTTTGGAGGAAAATATTATTTTTTTTTAATTGGCTAGTTTCCCCACAATGAATGTACATACATGCCATTAGATGGATCCTGACCCCCATATCCCTTTGAAAGGGGCGTAGGGCAAATATTGTAAAAATTTGAATTATCACAACTTTCGGGCCGAAATTGTAAGGGCCGGGGTGGTTCAGCATTTTGGAGGAAAATTATATTTTTTTAATTGGCTAGTTTCCCCACAATGAATGTACATACATGCCATTAGATGGATCCTGACCCCTATATCCCTTTGAAAGGGGCGTAGTGGCAAATATTGAAAAATTTGAATTATCACAACTTTCGGGCCGAAATGTAAGGGCCGGGGTGGTTCAGCATTTTGGAGGAAAATATTATTTTTTTTAATAGGCTAGTTTCCCCACAATGAATGTACATACATGCCATTAGATGGATCCTGACCCCATATCCCTTTGAAAGGGGCGTAGTGGCAAATATTGTAAAAATTTGAATTATCACAACTTTCGGGCCGAAATTGTAAGGGCCGGGGTGGTTCAGCATTTTGGAGGAAAATATTAATTTTTTTTAATTGGCTAGTTTCCCCACAATGAATGTACATACATGCCATTAGATGGATCCTGACCCTACATCCCTTGAAAGGGGCGTAGTGGCAAATATTGAAAAATTTGAGTTATCACAACTTTCGGGCCGAAATGGTAAGGGCCGGGGTGGTTCAGCATTTTGGAGGAAAATATATATATTTTTTTAATTGGCTAGTTTCCCCATAATGAATGTACATACATGCCATTAGATGGATCCTGAACCCTATATCCCTTTGAAAGGGGCGTAGGGGCAAATATTGTAAAAATTTGAATTATCACAACTTTCGGGCCGAAATTGTAAGGGCCGGGGTGGTTCAGCATTTTGGAGGAAAATATTAATTTTTTTTATTAGGCTAGTTTCCCCACAATGAATGTACATACATGCCATTAGATGGATCCTGACCCCCACATCCCTTTGAAAGGGGCGTAGTGGCAAATATTGAAAAATTTGAATTATCACAACTTTCGGGCCGAAATTGTAAGGGCCGGGGTGGTTCAGCATTTTGGAGGAAAATATTTTTTTTTTTAATTGGCTAGTTTCCCCATAATGAATGTACATACATGCCATTAGATGGATCCTGAACCCTATATCCCTTTGAAAGGGGCGTAGGGGCAAATATTGTAAAAATTTGAATTATCACAACTTTCGGGCCGAAATTGTAAGGGCCGGGGTGGTTCAGCATTTTGGAGGAAAATATTATTTTTTTTTAATTGGCTAGTTTCCCCACAATGAATGTACATACATGCCATTAGATGGATCCTGACCACTACATCCCTTTGAAAGGGGCGTAGTGGCAAATATTGAAAAATTTGAGTTATCACAACTTTCGGGCCGAAATGGTAAGGGCCGGGGTGGTTCAGCATTTTGGAGGAAAATATTATTTTTTTTAATTGGCTAGTTTCCCCATAATGAATGTACATACATGCCATTAGATGGATCCTGACCCCCATATCCCTTTGAAAGGGGCGTAGTGGCAAATATTGTAAAAATTTGAATTATCACAACTTTCGGGCCGAAATTGTAAGGGCCGGGGTGGTTCAGCATTTTGGAGGAAAATATTAATTTTTTTTAATTGGCTAGTTTCCCCACAATGAATGTACATACATGCCATTAGATGGATCCTGACCCTACATCCCTTGAAAGGGGCGTAGTGGCAAATATTGAAAAATTTGAGTTATCACAACTTTCGGGCCGAAATGGTAAGGGCCGGGGTGGTTCAGCATTTTGGAGGAAAATATTTTTTTTTTTTAATTGGCTAGTTTCCCCATAATGAATGTACATACATGCCGATTAGATGGATCCTGAACCCTATATCCCTTTGAAAGGGGCGTAGGGGCAAATATTGTAAAAATTTGAATTATCACAACTTTCGGGCCGAAATTGTAAGGGCCGGGGTGGTTCAGCATTTTGGAGGAAAATATTTATTTTTTTTAAGGCTAGTTTCCCCACAATGAATGTACATACATGCCATTAGATGGATCCTGACCCCCATATCCCTTTGAAAGGGGCGTAGTGGCAAATATTGAAAAATTTGAATTATCACAACTTTCGGGCCGAAATTGTAAGGGCCGGGGTGGTTCAGCATTTTGGAGGAAAATATTTTTTTTTTTAATTGGCTAGTTTCCCCATAATGAATGTACATACATGCGATTAGATGGATCCTGACCCCCATATCCCTTTGAAAGGGGCGTAGGGGCAAATATTGTAAAAATTTGAATTATCACAACTTTCGGGCCGAAATTGTAAGGGCCGGGGTGGTTCAGCATTTTGGAGGAAAATATTATTTTTTTTTAATTGGCTAGTTTCCCCACAATGAATGTACATACATGCCATTAGATGGATCCTGACCCCCATATCCCTTTGAAAGGGGCGTAGTGGCAAATATTGTAAAAATTTGAATTATCACAACTTTCGGGCCGAAATGTAAGGGCCGGGGTGGTTCAGCATTTTGGAGGAAAATATTATTTTTTTTTAATTGGCTAGTTTCCCCATAATGAATGTACATACATGCCATTAGATGGATCCTGACCCCATATCCCTTTGAAAGGGGCGTAGTGGCAAATATTGTAAAAATTTGAATTATCACAACTTTCGGGCCGAAATTGTAAGGGCCGGGGTGGTTCAGCATTTTGGAGGAAAATATTATTTTTTTTAATTGGCTAGTTTCCCCACAATGAATGTACATACATGCCATTAGATGGATCCTGACCCCTATATCCCTTTGAAAGGGGCGTAGTGGCAAATATTGAAAAATTTGAATTATCACAACTTTCGGGCCGAAATTGTAAGGGCCGGGGTGGTTCAGCATTTTGGAGAAAAAATATTTTTTTTTTTATTGGCTAGTTTCCCCATAATGAATGTACATACATCCATTAGATGGATCCTGACCCCTATATCCCTTTGAAAGGGGCGTAGTGGCAAATATTGAAAAATTTGAATTATCACAACTTTCGGGCCGAAATGGTAAGGGCCGGGGTGGTTCAGCATTTTGGAGGAAAATATTTTTTTTTTTTAATTGGCTAGTTTCCCCATAATGAATGTACATACATGCCATTAGATGGATCCTGACCCCCATATCCCTTTGAAAGGGGCGTAGTGGCAAATATTGTAAAAATTTGAATTATCACAACTTTCGGGCCGAAATTGTAAGGGCCGGGGTGGTTCAGCATTTTGGAGGAAAATATTTTTTTTTTTTAATTGGCTAGTTTCCCCATAATGAATGTACATACATGCCATTAGATGGATCCTGACCCCATATCCCTTTGAAAGGGGCGTAGTGGCAAATATTGTAAAAATTTGAATTATCACAACTTTCGGGCCGAAATTGTAAGGGCCGGGGTGGTTCAGCATTTTGGAGGAAAATATTATATTTTTTTAATAGGCTAGTTTCCCCACAATGAATGTACATACATGCCATTAGATGGATCCTGACCCCCATATCCCTTTGAAAGGGGCGTAGTGGCAAATATTGTAAAAATTTGAATTATCACAACTTTCGGGCCGAAATTGTAAGGGCCGGGGTGGTTCAGCATTTTGGAGGAAAATATTATTTTTTTTAATTGGCTAGTTTCCCCACAATGAATGTACATACATGCCATTAGATGGATCCTGACCCACTACATCCCTTTGAAAGGGGCGTAGTGGCAAATATTGAAAAATTTGAATTATCACAACTTTCGGGCCGAAATGGTAAGGGCCGGGGTGGTTCAGCATTTTGGAGGAAAATATATATTTTTTTTAATTGGCTAGTTTCCCCATAATGAATGTACATACATGCGATTAGATGGATCCTGAACCCTATATCCCTTTGAAAGGGGCGTAGGGGCAAATATTGTAAAAATTTGAATTATCACAACTTTCGGGCCGAAATTGTAAGGGCCGGGGTGGTTCAGCATTTTGGAGGAAAATATTATTTTTTTTATTAGGCTAGTTTCCCCACAATGAATGTACATACATGCCATTAGATGGATCCTGACCCCCATATCCCTTTGAAAGGGGCGTAGTGGCAAATATTGAAAAATTTGAATTATCACAACTTTCGGGCCGAAATTGTAAGGGCCGGGGTGGTTCAGCATTTTGGAGGAAAATATTTTTTTTTTTTAATTGGCTAGTTTCCCCATAATGAATGTACATACATGCCATTAGATGGATCCTGAACCCTATATCCCTTTGAAAGGGGCGTGGGGCAAATATTGTAAAAATTTGAATTATCACAACTTTCGGGCCGAAATTGTAAGGGCCGGGGTGGTTCAGCATTTTGGAGGAAAATATTATTTTTTTTTAATTGGCTAGTTTCCCACAATGAATGTACATACATGCCATTAGATGGATCCTGACCCCTACATCCCTTGAAAGGGGCGTAGTGGCAAATATTGAAAAATTTGAGTTATCACAACTTTCGGGCCGAAATGGTAAGGGCCGGGGTGGTTCAGCATTTTGGAGGAAAATATTATTTTTTTTTAATTGGCTAGTTTCCCCATAATGAATGTACATACATGCCATTAGATGGATCCTGAACCCCATATCCCTTTGAAAGGGGCGTAGGGGCAAATATTGTAAAAATTTGAATTATCACAACTTTCGGGCCGAAATTGTAAGGGCCGGGGTGGTTCAGCATTTTGGAGGAAAATATTAATTTTTTTTAATTGGCTAGTTTCCCCACAATGAATGTACATACATGCCATTAGATGGATCCTGACCCCTACATCCCTTTGAAAGGGGCGTAGTGGCAAATATTGAAAAATTTGAGTTATCACAACTTTCGGGCCGAAATGGTAAGGGCCGGGGTGGTTCAGCATTTTGGAGGAAAATATTTTTTTTTTTTAATTGGCTAGTTTCCCCATAATGAATGTACATACATGCGATTAGATGGATCCTGACCCCCATATCCCTTTGAAAGGGGCGTAGTGGCAAATATTGTAAAAATTTGAATTATCACAACTTTCGGGCCGAAATTGTAAGGGCCGGGGTGGTTCAGCATTTTGGAGGAAAATATTTATTTTTTTTAATTGGCTAGTTTCCCCACAATGAATGTACATACATGCCATTAGATGGATCCTGACCCCCATATCCCTTTGAAAGGGGCGTAGGGGCAAATATTGTAAAAATTTGAATTATCACAACTTTCGGGCCGAAATTGTAAGGGCCGGGGTGGTTCAGCATTTTGGAGGAAAATATATATTTTTTTAATTGGCTAGTTTCCCCACAATGAATGTACATACATGCCATTAGATGGATCCTGACCCCCATATCCCTTTGAAAGGGGCGTAGTGGCAAATATTGTAAAAATTTGAATTATCACAACTTTCGGGCCGAAATTGTAAGGGCCGGGGTGGTTCAGCATTTTGGAGGAAAATATTATTTTTTTTAATAGGCTAGTTTCCCCATAATGAATGTACATACATGCCATTAGATGGATCCTGACCCCCATATCCCTTTGAAAGGGGCGTAGTGGCAAATATTGTAAAAATTTGAATTATCACAACTTTCGGGCCGAAATTGTAAGGGCCGGGGTGGTTCAGCATTTTGGAGGAAAATATTAATTTTTTTAATTGGCTAGTTTCCCCACAATGAATGTACATACATGCCATTAGATGGATCCTGACCACTACATCCTTTGAAAGGGGCGTAGTGGCAAATATTGAAAAATTTGAATTATCACAACTTTCGGGCCGAAATGGTAAGGGCCGGGGTGGTTCAGCATTTTGGAGGAAAATATATATTTTTTTTTAATTGGCTAGTTTCCCCATAATGAATGTACATACATGCCATTAGATGGATCCTGAACCCTATATCCCTTTGAAAGGGGCGTGGGGCAAATATTGTAAAAATTTGAATTATCACAACTTTCGGGCCGAAATTGTAAGGGCCGGGGTGGTTCAGCATTTTGGAGGAAAATATTAATTTTTTTTATTAGGCTAGTTTCCCCACAATGAATGTACATACATGCCATTAGATGGATCCTGACCCCCACATCCCTTTGAAAGGGGCGTAGTGGCAAATATTGAAAAATTTGAGTTATCACAACTTTCGGGCCGAAATGGTAAGGGCCGGGGTGGTTCAGCATTTTGGAGGAAAATATATTTTTTTTTTAATTGGCTAGTTTCCCCATAATGAATGTACATACATGCCATTAGATGGATCCTGACCCTATATCCCTTTGAAAGGGGCGTGGGGCAAATATTGTAAAAATTTGAATTATCACAACTTTCGGGCCGAAATTGTAAGGGCCGGGGTGGTTCAGCATTTTGGAGGAAAATATTAATTTTTTTTATTGGCTAGTTTCCCCACAATGAATGTACATACATGCCATTAGATGGATCCTGACCCCACATCCCTTTGAAAGGGGCGTAGTGGCAAATATTGAAAAATTTGAGTTATCACAACTTTCGGGCCGAAATGTAAGGGCCGGGGTGGTTCAGCATTTTGGAGGAAAATATATTTTTTTTTAATTGGCTAGTTTCCCCATAATGAATGTACATACATGCCATTAGATGGATCCTGAACCCTATATCCCTTTGAAAGGGGCGTAGTGGCAAATATTGAAAAATTTGAATTATCACAACTTTCGGGCCGAAATTGTAAGGGCCGGGGTGGTTCAGCATTTTGGAGGAAAATATTAATTTTTTTAATTGGCTAGTTTCCCCACAATGAATGTACATACATGCCATTAGATGGATCCTGACCCCTACATCCCTTGAAAGGGGCGTAGTGGCAAATATTGAAAAATTTGAGTTATCACAACTTTCGGGCCGAAATGGTAAGGGCCGGGGTGGTTCAGCATTTTGGAGGAAAATATTATTTTTTTTTAATTGGCTAGTTTCCCCATAATGAATGTACATACATGCGATTAGATGGATCCTGACCCCCATATCCCTTTGAAAGGGGCGTAGTGGCAAATATTGTAAAAATTTGAATTATCACAACTTTCGGGCCGAAATTGTAAGGGCCGGGGTGGTTCAGCATTTTGGAGGAAAATATTATATTTTTTTAATAGGCTAGTTTCCCCACAATGAATGTACATACATGCCATTAGATGGATCCTGACCCCCATATCCCTTTGAAAGGGGCGTAGGGGCAAATATTGTAAAAATTTGAATTATCACAACTTTCGGGCCGAAATTGTAAGGGCCGGGGTGGTTCAGCATTTTGGAGGAAAATATTATATTTTTTTAATAGGCTAGTTTCCCCACAATGAATGTACATACATGCCATTAGATGGATCCTGACCCCCATATCCCTTTGAAAGGGGGTAGGGGCAAATATTGTAAAAATTTGAATTATCACAACTTTCGGGCCGAAATTGTAAGGGCGGGGTGGTTCAGCATTTTGGAGGAAAATATTATATTTTTTTAATAGGCTAGTTTCCCCATAATGAATGTACATACATGCCATTAGATGGATCCTGACCCCCATATCCCTTTGAAAGGGGCGTAGTGGCAAATATTGTAAAAATTTGAATTATCACAACTTTCGGGCCGAAATTGTAAGGGCCGGGGTGGTTCAGCATTTTGGAGGAAAATATTATTTTTTTTAATTGGCTAGTTTCCCCACAATGAATGTACATACATGCCATTAGATGGATCCTGACCACTACATCCCTTTGAAAGGGGCGTAGTGGCAAATATTGAAAAATTTGAATTATCACAACTTTCGGGCCGAAATGGTAAGGGCCGGGGTGGTTCAGCATTTTGGAGGAAAATATTTTTTTTTTTAATTGGCTAGTTTCCCCATAATGAATGTACATACATCCGATTAGATGGATCCTGAACCCTATATCCCTTTGAAAGGGGCGTAGTGGCAAATATTGAAAAATTTGAATTATCACAACTTTCGGGCCGAAATGGTAAGGGCCGGGGTGGTTCAGCATTTTGGAGGAAATATTTTTTTTTTTTAATTGGCTAGTTTCCCCATAATGAATGTACATACATGCCATTAGATGGATCCTGACCCCCATATCCCTTTGAAAGGGGCGTAGTGGCAAATATTGTAAAAATTTGAATTATCACAACTTTCGGGCCGAAATTGTAAGGGCCGGGGTGGTTCAGCATTTTGGAGGAAAATATATATTTTTTTAATTGGCTAGTTTCCCCATAATGAATGTACATACATGCGATTAGATGGATCCTGACCCCCATATCCCTTTGAAAGGGGCGTAGTGGCAAATATTGTAAAAATTTGAATTATCACAACTTTCGGGCCGAAATTGTAAGGGCCGGGGTGGTTCAGCATTTTGGAGGAAAATATTATATTTTTTGAATAGGCTAGTTTCCCCACAATGAATGTACATACATGCCATTAGATGGATCCTGACCCCCATATCCCTTTGAAAGGGGGGTAGGGGCAAATATTGTAAAAATTTGAATTATCACAACTTTCGGGCCGAAATTGTAAGGGCCGGGGTGGTTCAGCATTTTGGAGGAAAATATTATTTTTTTTAATTGGCTAGTTTCCCCACAATGAATGTACATACATGCCATTAGATGGATCCTGACCACTACATCCCTTTGAAAGGGGCGTAGTGGCAAATATTGAAAAATTTGAATTATCACAACTTTCGGGCCGAAATGGTAAGGGCCGGGGTGGTTCAGCATTTTGGAGGAAAATATATATTTTTTTAATTGGCTAGTTTCCCCATAATGAATGTACATACATGAGATTAGATGGATCCTGAACCCTATATCCCTTTGAAAGGGGCGTGGGGCAAATATTGTAAAAATTTGAATTATCACAACTTTCGGGCCGAAATTGTAAGGGCCGGGGTGGTTCAGCATTTTGGAGGAAAATATTAATTTTTTTTATTAGGCTAGTTTCCCCACAATGAATGTACATACATGCCATTAGATGGATCCTGACCCCCACATCCCTTTGAAAGGGGCGTAGTGGCAAATATTGAAAAATTTGAGTTATCACAACTTTCGGGCCGAAATTGTAAGGGCCGGGGTGGTTCAGCATTTTGGAGGAAAATATTTTTTTTTTTTAATTGGCTAGTTTCCCCATAATGAATGTACATACATGCCATTAGATGGATCCTGAACCCTATATCCCTTTGAAAGGGGCGTGGGGCAAATATTGTAAAAATTTGAATTATCACAACTTTCGGGCCGAAATTGTAAGGGCCGGGGTGGTTCAGCATTTTGGAGGAAAATATTATTTTTTTTTTAATTGGCTAGTTTCCCACAATGAATGTACATACATGCCATTAGATGGATCCTGACCCTACATCCCTTGAAAGGGGCGTAGTGGCAAATATTGAAAATTTGAGTTATCACAACTTTCGGGCCGAAATGGTAAGGGCCGGGGTGGTTCAGCATTTTGGAGGAAAATATATTTTTTTTTAATTGGCTAGTTTCCCCATAATGAATGTACATACATGCGATTAGATGGATCCTGAACCCTATATCCCTTTGAAAGGGGCGTGGGGCAAATATTGAAAAATTTGAATTATCACAACTTTCGGGCCGAAATTGTAAGGGCCGGGGTGGTTCAGCATTTTGGAGGAAAATATTAATTTTTTTAATTGGCTAGTTTCCCCACAATGAATGTACATACATGCCATTAGATGGATCCTGACCCCTACATCCCTTGAAAGGGGCGTAGTGGCAAATATTGAAAAATTTGAGTTATCACAACTTTCGGGCCGAAATGGTAAGGGCCGGGGTGGTTCAGCATTTTGGAGGAAAATATTTTTTTTTTTTAATTGGCTAGTTTCCCCATAATGAATGTACATACATGCGATTAGATGGATCCTGACCCCCATATCCCTTTGAAAGGGGCGTAGTGGCAAATATTGTAAAAATTTGAATTATCACAACTTTCGGGCCGAAATTGTAAGGGCCGGGGTGGTTCAGCATTTTGGAGGAAAATATTATATTTTTTTAATAGGCTAGTTTCCCCACAATGAATGTACATACATGCCATTAGATGGATCCTGACCCCCATATCCCTTTGAAAGGGGCGTAGGGGCAAATATTGTAAAAATTTGAATTATCACAACTTTCGGGCCGAAATTGTAAGGGCCGGGGTGGTTCAGCATTTTGGAGGAAAAATTATATTTTTTTAATAGGCTAGTTTCCCCACAATGAATGTACATACATGCCATTAGATGGATCCTGACCCCCATATCCCTTTGAAAGGGGGTAGGGGCAAATATTGTAAAAATTTGAATTATCACAACTTTCGGGCCGAAATTGTAAGGGCCGGGGTGGTTCAGCATTTTGGAGGAAAATATTATTTTTTTTAATAGGCTAGTTTCCCCATAATGAATGTACATACATGCGATTAGATGGATCCTGACCCCCATATCCCTTTGAAAGGGGCGTAGTGGCAAATATTGTAAAAATTTGAATTATCACAACTTTCGGGCCGAAATTGTAAGGGCCGGGGTGGTTCAGCATTTTGGAGGAAAATATTATTTTTTTTAATTGGCTAGTTTTCCCACAATGAATGTACATACATGCCATTAGATGGATCCTGACCACTACATCCCTTGAAAGGGGCGTAGTGGCAAATATTGAAAAATTTGAGTTATCACAACTTTCGGGCCGAAATGGTAAGGGCCGGGGTGGTTCAGCATTTTGGAGGAAAATATATATTTTTTTTAATTGGCTAGTTTCCCCATAATGAATGTACATACATGCGATTAGATGGATCCTGAACCCTATATCCCTTTGAAAGGGGCGTAGGGCAAATATTGTAAAAATTTGAATTATCACAACTTTCGGGCCGAAATTGTAAGGGCCGGGGTGGTTCAGCATTTTGGAGGAAAATATTAATTTTTTTATTAGGCTAGTTTCCCCACAATGAATGTACATACATGCCATTAGATGGATCCTGACCCCCACATCCCTTTGAAAGGGGCGTAGTGGCAAATATTGAAAAATTTGAGTTATCACAACTTTCGGGCCGAAATGGTAAGGGCCGGGGTGGTTCAGCATTTTGGAGGAAAATATATATTTTTTTTAATTGGCTAGTTTCCCCATAATGAATGTACATACATGAGATTAGATGGATCCTGAACCCTATATCCCTTTGAAAGGGGCGTGGGGCAAATATTGTAAAAATTTGAATTATCACAACTTTCGGGCCGAAATTGTAAGGGCCGGGGTGGTTCAGCATTTTGGAGAAAAATATTAATTTTTTTTATTAGGCTAGTTTCCCCACAATGAATGTACATACATGCCATTAGATGGATCCTGACCCCCATATCCCTTTGAAAGGGGCGTAGTGGCAAATATTGAAAAATTTGAGTTATCACAACTTTCGGCCGAAATGTAAGGGCCGGGGTGGTTCAGCATTTTGGAGGAAAATATATTTTTTTTTAATTGGCTAGTTTCCCCATAATGAATGTACATACATGCCATTAGATGGATCCTGAACCCTATATCCCTTTGAAAGGGGCGTAGTGGCAAATATTGAAAAATTTGAATTATCACAACTTTCGGGCCGAAATTGTAAGGGCCGGGGTGGTTCAGCATTTTGGAGGAAAATATTAAATTTTTTTAATTGGCTAGTTTCCCCACAATGAATGTACATACATGCCATTAGATGGATCCTGACCCTACATCCCTTGAAAGGGGCGTAGTGGCAAATATTGAAAAATTTGAGTTATCACAACTTTCGGGCCGAAATGGTAAGGGCCGGGGTGGTTCAGCATTTTGGAGGAAAATATTATTTTTTTTTTAATTGGCTAGTTTCCCCATAATGAATGTACATACATGCGATTAGATGGATCCTGACCCCCATATCCCTTTGAAAGGGGCGTAGTGGCAAATATTGTAAAAATTTGAATTATCACAACTTTCGGGCCGAAATTGTAAGGGCCGGGGTGGTTCAGCATTTTGGAGGAAAATATTATATTTTTTTAATAGGCTAGTTTCCCCACAATGAATGTACATACATGCCATTAGATGGATCCTGACCCCCATATCCCTTTGAAAGGGGGGTAGGGGCAAATATTGTAAAAATTTGAATTATCACAACTTTCGGGCCGAAATTGTAAGGGCCGGGGTGGTTCAGCATTTTGGAGGAAAATATTATATTTTTTTAATAGGCTAGTTTCCCCACAATGAATGTACATACATGCCATTAGATGGATCCTGACCCCCATATCCCTTTGAAAGGGGGTAGGGGCAAATATTGTAAAAATTTGAATTATCACAACTTTTCGGGCCGAAATTGTAAGGGCCGGGGTGGTTCAGCATTTTGGAGGAAAATATTATATTTTTTTAATAGGCTAGTTTCCCCATAATGAATGTACATACATGCGATTAGATGGATCCTGACCCCCATATCCCTTTGAAAGGGGCGTAGTGGCAAATATTGTAAAAATTTGAATTATCACAACTTTCGGGCCGAAATTGTAAGGGCCGGGGTGGTTCAGCATTTTGGAGGAAAATATTATTTTTTTTAATTGGCTAGTTTTCCCACAATGAATGTACATACATGCCATTAGATGGATCCTGACCACTACATCCCTTGAAAAGGGGCGTAGTGGCAAATATTGAAAAATTTGAGTTATCACAACTTTCGGGCCGAAATGGTAAGGGCCGGGGTGGTTCAGCATTTTGGAGGAAAATATATATATTTTTTTAATTGGCTAGTTTCCCCATAATGAATGTACATACATGAGATTAGATGGATCCTGAACCCTATATCCCTTTGAAAGGGGCGTGGGGCAAATATTGTAAAAATTTGAATTATCACAACTTTCGGGCCGAAATTGTAAGGGCCGGGGTGGTTCAGCATTTTGGAGGAAAATATTAATTTTTTTTATTAGGCTAGTTTCCCCACAATGAATGTACATACATGCCATTAGATGGATCCTGACCCCCACATCCCTTTGAAAGGGGCGTAGTGGCAAATATTGAAAAATTTGAGTTATCACAACTTTCGGGCCGAAATTGTAAGGGCCGGGGTGGTTCAGCATTTTGGAGGAAAATATTTTTTTTTTTTAATTGGCTAGTTTCCCCATAATGAATGTACATACATGAGATTAGATGGATCCTGAACCCTATATCCCTTTGAAAGGGGCGTGGGGCAAATATTGTAAAAATTTGAATTATCACAACTTTCGGGCCGAAATTGTAAGGGCCGGGGTGGTTCAGCATTTTGGAGGAAAATATTAATTTTTTTTAATTGGCTAGTTTCCCCACAATGAATGTACATACATGCCATTAGATGGATCCTGACCCCCATATCCCTTTGAAAGGGGGTAGGGCAAATATTGTAAAAATTTGAATTATCACAACTTTCGGGCCGAAATTGTAAGGGCCGGGGTGGTTCAGCATTTTGGAGGAAAATATTATATTTTTTTAATAGGCTAGTTTCCCCACAATGAATGTACATACATGCCATTAGATGGATCCTGACCCCCATATCCCTTTGAAAGGGGGGTAGGGGCAAATATTGTAAAAATTTGAATTATCACAACTTTCGGGCCGAAATTGTAAGGGCCGGGGTGGTTCAGCATTTTGGAGGAAAATATTATATTTTTTAATAGGCTAGTTTCCCCATAATGAATGTACATACATGCGATTAGATGGATCCTGACCCCCATATCCCTTTGAAAGGGGCGTAGTGGCAAATATTGTAAAAATTTGAATTATCACAACTTTCGGGCCGAAATTGTAAGGGCCGGGGTGGTTCAGCATTTTGGAGGAAAATATTAATTTTTTTTAATTGGCTAGTTTTCCCACAATGAATGTACATACATGCCATTAGATGGATCCTGACCACTACATCCCTTGAAAGGGGCGTAGTGGCAAATATTGAAAAATTTGAGTTATCACAACTTTCGGGCCGAAATGGTAAGGGCCGGGGTGGTTCAGCATTTTGGAGGAAAATATATATTTTTTTAATTGGCTAGTTTCCCCATAATGAATGTACATACATGAGATTAGATGGATCCTGAACCCTATATCCCTTTGAAAGGGGCGTGGGGCAAATATTGTAAAAATTTGAATTATCACAACTTTCGGGCCGAAATTGTAAGGGCCGGGGTGGTTCAGCATTTTGGAGGAAAATATTAATTTTTTTTATTAGGCTAGTTTCCCCACAATGAATGTACATACATGCCATTAGATGGATCCTGACCCCCACATCCCTTTGAAAGGGGCGTAGTGGCAAATATTGAAAAATTTGAGTTATCACAACTTTCGGGCCGAAATGGTAAGGGCCGGGGTGGTTCAGCATTTTGGAGGAAAATATATATATTTTTTAAATTGGCTAGTTTCCCCATAATGAATGTACATACATGCGATTAGATGGATCCTGAACCCTATATCCCTTTGAAAGGGGCGTGGGGCAAATATTGTAAAAATTTGAATTATCACAACTTTCGGGCCGAAATTGTAAGGGCCGGGGTGGTTCAGCATTTTGGAGAAAAATATAATTTTTTTTATTAGGCTAGTTTCCCCACAATGAATGTACATACATGCCATTAGATGGATCCTGACCCCCACATCCCTTTGAAAGGGGCGTAGTGGCAAATATTGAAAAATTTGAGTTATCACAACTTTCGGCCGAAATTGTAAGGGCCGGGGTGGTTCAGCATTTTGGAGGAAAATATTTTTTTTTTTTAATTGGCTAGTTTCCCCATAATGAATGTACATACATGCCATTAGATGGATCCTGAACCCTATATCCCTTTGAAAGGGGCGTGGGGCAAATATTGTAAAAATTTGAATTATCACAACTTTCGGGCCGAAATTGTAAGGGCCGGGGTGGTTCAGCATTTTGGAGGAAAATATTTTTTTTTTAATTGGCTAGTTTCCCCACAATGAATGTACATACATGCCATTAGATGGATCCTGACCCCTACATCCCTTGAAAGGGGCGTAGTGGCAAATATTGAAAAATTTGAGTTATCACAACTTTCGGGCCGAAATGGTAAGGGCCGGGGTGGTTCAGCATTTTGGAGGAAAATATTATTTTTTTTTTAATTGGCTAGTTTCCCCATAATGAATGTACATACATGCGATTAGATGGATCCTGACCCCCATATCCCTTTGAAAGGGGCGTAGTGGCAAATATTGTAAAAATTTGAATTATCACAACTTTTGGGCCGAAATTGTAAGGGCCGGGGTGGTTCAGCATTTTGGAGGAAAAATTATATTTTTTGAATAGGCTAGTTTCCCCACAATGAATGTACATACATGCCATTAGATGGATCCTGACCCCCATATCCCTTTGAAAGGGGGTAGGGGCAAATATTGTAAAAATTTGAATTATCACAACTTTCGGGCCGAAATTGTAAGGGCCGGGGTGGTTCAGCATTTTGGAGGAAAAAATTATATTTTTTTAATAGGCTAGTTTCCCCACAATGAATGTACATACATGCCATTAGATGGATCCTGACCCCCATATCCCTTTGAAAGGGGGTAGGGGCAAATATTGTAAAAATTTGAATTATCACAACTTTCGGGCCGAAATTGTAAGGGCCGGGGTGGTTCAGCATTTTGGAGGAAAATATTATATTTTTTGAATAGGCTAGTTTCCCCATAATGAATGTACATACATGCGATTAGATGGATCCTGACCCCCATATCCCTTTGAAAGGGGCGTAGTGGCAAATATTGTAAAAATTTGAATTATCACAACTTTCGGGCCGAAATTGTAAGGGCCGGGGTGGTTCAGCATTTTGGAGGAAAATATTAATTTTTTTTAATTGGCTAGTTTTCCCACAATGAATGTACATACATGCCATTAGATGGATCCTGACCACTACATCCCTTGAAAGGGGCGTAGTGGCAAATATTGAAAAATTTGAGTTATCACAACTTTCGGGCCGAAATGGTAAGGGCCGGGGTGGTTCAGCATTTTGGAGGAAAATATATATATTTTTTTAATTGGCTAGTTTCCCCATAATGAATGTACATACATGAGATTAGATGGATCCTGAACCCTATATCCCTTTGAAAGGGGCGTGGGGCAAATATTGTAAAAATTTGAATTATCACAACTTTCGGGCCGAAATTGTAAGGGCCGGGGTGGTTCAGCATTTTGGAGGAAAATATTATTTTTTTTATTAGGCTAGTTTCCCCACAATGAATGTACATACATGCCATTAGATGGATCCTGACCCCCACATCCCTTTGAAAGGGGCGTAGTGGCAAATATTGAAAAATTTGAGTTATCACAACTTTCGGGCCGAAATTGTAAGGGCCGGGGTGGTTCAGCATTTTGGAGGAAAATATTATATTTTTTTAATAGGCTAGTTTCCCCATAATGAATGTACATACATGCGATTAGATGGATCCTGACCCCCATATCCCTTTGAAAGGGGCGTAGTGGCAAATATTGTAAAAATTTGAATTATCACAACTTTCGGGCCGAAATTGTAAGGGCCGGGGTGGTTCAGCATTTTGGAGGAAAATATTAATTTTTTTTAATTGGCTAGTTTCCCACAATGAATGTACATACATGCCATTAGATGGATCCTGACCACTACATCCCTTTGAAAGGGGCGTAGTGGCAAATATTGAAAAATTTGAGTTATCACAACTTTCGGGCCGAAATTGTAAGGGCCGGGGTGGTTCAGCATTTTGGAGGAAAATATTTTTTTTTTTTAATTGGCTAGTTTCCCCATAATGAATGTACATACATGCGATTAGATGGATCCTGAACCCTATATCCCTTTGAAAGGGGCGTGGGGCAAATATTGTAAAAATTTGAATTATCACAACTTTCGGGCCGAAATTGTAAGGGCCGGGGTGGTTCAGCATTTTGGAGGAAAATATTAA
This sequence comes from Strongylocentrotus purpuratus, assembly GCF_000002235.5. Lineage (NCBI taxonomy): Eukaryota > Metazoa > Echinodermata > Echinoidea > Camarodonta > Strongylocentrotidae > Strongylocentrotus > Strongylocentrotus purpuratus. Next base: position 48,080,808 of record NW_022145612.1, read on the forward strand.
TTTTTTTTAATTGGCTAGTTTCCCCACAATGAATGTACATACATGCCATTAGATGGATCCTGACCACTACATCCCTTGAAAAGGGGCGTAGTGGCAAATATTGAAAAATTTGAGTTATCACAACTTTCGGGCCGAAATGGTAAGGGCCGGGGTGGTTCAGCATTTTGGAGGAAAATATTATTTTTTTTTTAATTGGCTAGTTTCCCCATAATGAATGTACATACATCCGATTAGATGGATCCTGAACCCTATATCCCTTTGAAAGGGGCGTAGTGGCAAATATTGAAAAATTTGAATTATCACAACTTTCGGGCCGAAATGGTAAGGGCCGGGGTGGTTCAGCATTTTGGAGGAAAATATTTTTTTTTTTAATTGGCTAGTTTCCCCATAATGAATGTACATACATGCGATTAGATGGATCCTGACCCCCATATCCCTTTGAAAGGGGCGTGGGGCAAATATTGTAAAAATTTGAATTATCACAACTTTCGGGCCGAAATTGTAAGGGCCGGGGTGGTTCAGCATTTTGGAGGAAAAAATTATATTTTTTTGAATAGGCTAGTTTCCCCACAATGAATGTACATACATGCCATTAGATGGATCCTGACCCCCATATCCCTTTGACAGGGGGGTAGGGGCAAATATTGTAAAAATTTGAATTATCACAACTTTTCGGGCCGAAGTTGTAAGGGCCGGGGTGGTTCAGCATTTTGGAGGAAAATATTATATTTTTTTAATTGGCTAGTTTCCCCACAATGAATGTACATACATGCCATTAGATGGATCCTGACCACTACATCCCTTGAAAGGGGCGTAGTGGCAAATATTGAAAAATTTGAGTTATCACAACTTTCGGGCCGAAATGGTAAGGGCCGGGGTGGTTCAGCATTTTGGAGGAAAATATTATATTTTTTGAATAGGCTAGTTTCCCCATACTGAATGTACATACATGCGATTAGATGGATCCTGACCCCCATATCCCTTTGAAAGGGGCGTGGGGCAAATATTGTAAAAATTTGAATTATCACAACTTTCGGGCCGAAATTGTAAGGGCGGGGGTGGTTCAGCATTTTGGAGGAAAATATATATTTTTTTTAATTGGCTAGTTTCCCCACAATGAATGTACATACATGCCATTAGATGGATCCTGACCACTACATCCCTTGAAAGGGGCGTAGTGGCAAATATTGAAAAATTTGAGTTATCACAACTTTCGGGCCGAAATGGTAAGGGCCGGGGTGGTTCAGCATTTTGGAGGAAAATATTATTTTTTTTTTAATTGGCTAGTTTCCCCATAATGAATGTACATACATCCGATTAGATGGATCCTGAACCCTATATCCCTTTGAAAGGGGCGTAGTGGCAAATATTGAAAAATTTGAATTATCACAACTTTCGGGCCGAAATGGTAAGGGCCGGGGTGGTTCAGCATTTTGGAGGAAAATATTTTTTTTTTTTAATTGGCTAGTTTCCCCATAATGAATGTACATACATGCGATTAGATGGATCCTGACCACCACATCCCTTTGAAAGGGGCGTAGTGGCAAATATTGAAAAATTTGAGTTATCACAACTTTCGGGCCGAAATGGTAAGGGCCGGGGTGGTTCAGCATTTTGGAGGAAAATATATATTTTTTTTAATTGGCTAGTTTCCCCATAATGAATGTACATACAGATTAGATGGATCCTGAACCCTATATCCCTTTGAAAGGGGCGTGGGGCAAATATTGTAAAAATTTGAATTATCACAACTTTCGGGCCGAAATTGTAAGGGCCGGGGTGGTTCAGCATTTTGGAGGAAAATATTAATTTTTTTTATTAGGCTAGTTTCCCCACAATGAATGTACATACATGCCATTAGATGGATCCTGACCCCCACATCCCTTTGAAAGGGGCGTAGTGGCAAATATTGAAAAATTTGAGTTATCACAACTTTCGGGCCGAAATTGTAAGGGCCGGGGTGGTTCAGCATTTTGGAGGAAAATTTTTTTTTTTTTAATTGGCTAGTTTCCCCATAATGAATGTACATACATGAGATTAGATGGATCCTGAACCCTATATCCCTTTGAAAGGGGCGTGGGGCAAATATTGTAAAAATTTGAATTATCACAACTTTCGGGCCGAAATTGTAAGGGCCGGGGTGGTTCAGCATTTTGGAGGAAAAATTAATTTTTTTTAATTGGCTAGTTTCCCCACAATGAATGTACATACATGCCATTAGATGGATCCTGACCCCTACATCCCTTGAAAGGGGCGTAGTGGCAAATATTGAAAAATTTGAGTTATCACAACTTTCGGGCCGAAATGGTAAGGGCCGGGGTGGTTCAGCATTTTGGAGGAAAATATTATTTTTTTTTTAATTGGCTAGTTTCCCCATAATGAATGTACATACATCCGATTAGATGGATCCTGAACCCTATATCCCTTTGAAAGGGGCGTAGTGGCAAATATTGAAAAATTTGAATTATCACAACTTTCGGGCCGAAATGGTAAGGGCCGGGGTGGTTCAGCATTTTGGAGGAAAATATTTTTTTTTTTTAATTGGCTAGTTTCCCCATAATGAATGTACATACATGCGATTAGATGGATCCTGACCCCCATATCCCTTTGAAAGGGGCGTGGGGCAAATATTGTAAAAATTTGAATTATCACAACTTTGGGCCGAAATTGTAAGGGCCGGGGTGGTTCAGCATTTTGGAGGAAAAAATTATATTTTTTGAATAGGCTAGTTTCCCCACAATGAATGTATATACATGCCATTAGATGGATCCTGACCCCCATATCCCTTTGAAGGGGGTAGGGGCAAATATTGTAAAAATTTGAATTATCACAACTTTCGGGCCGAAGTTGTAAGGGCCGGGGTGGTTCAGCATTTTGGAGGAAAATATTATATTTTTTTAATTGGCTAGTTTCCCCACAATGAATGTACATACATGCCATTAGATGGATCCTGACCACTACATCCCTTGAAAGGGGCGTAGTGGCAAATATTGAAAAATTTGAGTTATCACAACTTTCGGGCCGAAATGGTAAGGGCCGGGGTGGTTCAGCATTTTGGAGGAAAATATTATATTTTTTGAATAGGCTAGTTTCCCCATAATGAATGTACATACATGCGATTAGATGGATCCTGACCCCCATATCCCTTTGAAAGGGGCGTGGGGCAAATATTGTAAAAATTTGAATTATCACAACTTTCGGGCCGAAATTGTAAGGGCCGGGGTGGTTCAGCATTTTGGAGGAAAATATATATTTTTTTTAATTGGCTAGTTTCCCCACAATGAATGTATATACATGCCATTAGATGGATCCTGACCCCCATATCCCTTTGAAAGGGGGTAGGGGCAAATATTGTAAAAATTTGAATTATCACAACTTTTCGGGCCGAAGTTGTAAGGGCGGGGGTGGTTCAGCATTTTGGAGGAAAATATTATATTTTTTTGAAAAGGCTAGTTTCCCCATAATGATTGTACATACATGCGATTAGATGGATCCTGACCCCCATATCCCTTTGAAAGGGGCGTAGTGGCAAATATTGTAAAAATTTGAATTATCACAACTTTCGGGCCGAAATTGTAAGGGCCGGGGTGGTTCAGCATTTTTAGGAAAATATTAATTTTTTTTAATTGGCTAGTTTTCCCACAATGAATGTACATACATGCCATTAGATGGATCCTGACCACTACATCCCTTGAAAAGGGGCGTAGTGGCAAATATTGAAAAATTTGAGTTATCACAACTTTCGGGCCGAAATGGTAAGGGCCGGGGTGGTTCAGCATTTTGGAGGAAAATATATATATTTTTTTAATTGGCTAGTTTCCCCATAATGAATGTACATACATGAGATTAGATGGATCCTGAACCCTATATCCCTTTGAAAGGGGCGTGGGGCAAATATTGTAAAAATTTGAATTATCACAACTTTCGGGCCGAAATTGTAAGGGCCGGGGTGGTTCAGCATTTTGGAGGAAAATATTAATTTTTTTATTAGGCTAGTTTCCCCACAATGAATGTACATACATGCCATTAGATGGATCCTGACCCCCACATCCCTTTGAAAGGGGCGTAGTGGCAAATATTGAAAAATTTGAGTTATCACAACTTTCGGGCCGAAATTGTAAGGGCCGGGGTGGTTCAGCATTTTGGAGGAAAATTTTTTTTTTTTTAATTGGCTAGTTTCCCCATAATGAATGTACATACATGGGATTAGATGGATCCTGAACCCTATATCCCTTTGAAAGGGGCGTGGGGCAAATATTGTAAAAATTTGAATTATCACAACTTTCGGGCCGAAATTGTAAGGGCCGGGGTGGTTCAGCATTTTGGAGGAAAAAATTAATTTTTTTAATTGGCTAGTTTCCCCACAATGAATGTACATACATGCCATTAGATGGATCCTGACCACTACATCCCTTGAAAGGGGCGTAGTGGCAAATATTGAAAAATTTGAGTTATCACAACTTTCGGGCCGAAATTGTAAGGGCCGGGGTGGTTCAGCATTTTGGAGGAAAAAATTATATTTTTTGAATAGGCTAGTTTTCCCACAATGAATGTATATACATGCCATTAGATGGATCCTGACCCCCATATCCCTTTGACAGGGGGGTAGGGGCAAATATTGTAAAAATTTGAATTATCACAACTTTTCGGGCCGAAGTTGTAAGGGCCGGGGTGGTTCAGCATTTTGGAGGAAAATATTATATTTTTTTAATTGGCTAGTTTCCCCACAATGAATGTACATACATGCCATTAGATGGATCCTGACCACTACATCCCTTGAAAAGGGGCGTAGTGGCAAATATTGAAAAATTTGAGTTATCACAACTTTCGGGCCGAAATGGTAAGGGCCGGTTTGGTTCAGCATTTTGGAGGAAAATATTATATTTTTTGAATAGGCTAGTTTCCCCATACTGATTGTACATACATGCGATTAGATGGATCCTGACCCCCACATCCCTTTGAAAGGGGCGTAGTGGCAAATATTGAAAAATTTGAGTTATCACAACTTTCGGGCCGAAATTGTAAGGGCCGGGGTGGTTCAGCATTTTGGAGGAAAATATTTTTTTTTTGTAATTGGCTAGTTTCCCCATAATGAATGTACATACATGAGATTAGATGGATCCTGAACCCTATATCCCTTTGAAAGGGGCGTGGGGCAAATATTGTAAAAATTTGAATTATCACAACTTTCGGGCCGAAATTGTAAGGGCCGGGGTGGTTCAGCATTTTGGAGGAAAATATTATTTTTTTTTAATTGGCTAGTTTCCCCACAATGAATGTACATATATGCCATTAGATGGATCCTGACCACTACATCCCTTGAAAAGGGGCGTAGTGGCAAATATTGAAAAATTTGAGTTATCACAACTTTCGGGCCGAAATGGTAAGGGCCAGGGTGGTTCAGCATTTTGGAGGAAAATATTTTTTTTTTTAATTGGCTAGTTTTCCCATAATGAATGTACATACATGCGATTAGATGGATCCTGACCCCCATATCCCTTTGAAAGGGGCGTAGTGGCAAATATTGTAAAAATTTGAATTATCACAACTTTTGGGCCGAAATTGTAAGGGCCGGGGTGGTTCAGCATTTTGGAGGAAAAAATTATATTTTTTGAATAGGCTAGTTTCCCCACAATGAATGTATATACATGCCATTAGATGGATCCTGACCCCCATATCCCTTTGACAGGGGGGTAGGGGCAAATATTGTAAAAATTTGAATTATCACAACTTTTCGGGCCGAAGTTGTAAGGGCCGGGGTGGTTCAGCATTTTGGAGGAAAATATTATATTTTTTTAATTGGCTAGTTTCCCCACAATGAATGTACATACATGCCATTAGATGGATCCTGACCACTACATCCCTTGAAAAGGGGCGTAGTGGCAAATATTGAAAAATTTGAGTTATCACAACTTTCGGGCCGAAATGGTAAGGGCCGGGGTGGTTCAGCATTTTGGAGGAAAATATTATATTTTTTGAATAGGCTAGTTTCCCCATAATGATTGTACATACATGCGATTAGATGGATCCTGACCCCCATATCCCTTTGAAAGGGGCGTAGTGGCAAATATTGTAAAAATTTGAATTATCACAACTTTCGGGCCGAAATTGTAAGGGCCGGGGTGGTTCAGCATTTTGGAGGAAAATATTATTTTTTTTAATTGGCTAGTTTCCCCACAATGAATGTACATACATGCCATAGATGGATCCTGACCACTACATCCCTTGAAAAGGGGCGTAGTGGCAAATATTGAAAAATTTGAGTTATCACAACTTTCGGGCCGAAATGGTAAGGGCCGGGGTGGTTCAGCATTTTGGAGGAAAATATATATATTTTTTTAATTGGCTAGTTTCCCCATAATGAATGTACATACATGAGATTAGATGGATCCTGAACCCTATATCCCTTTGAAAGGGGCGTGGGGCAAATATTGTAAAAATTTGAATTATCACAACTTTCGGGCCGAAATTGTAAGGGCCGGGGTGGTTCAGCATTTTGGAGGAAAATATCAATTTTTTTTATTAGGCTAGTTTCCCCACAATGAATGTACATACATGCCATTAGATGGATCCTGACCCCCACATCCCTTTGAAAGGGGCGTAGTGGCAAATATTGAAAAATTTGAGTTATCAAAACTTTCGGGCCGAAATTGTAAGGGCCGGGGTGGTTCAGCATTTTGGAGGAAATATTTTTTTTTTTTAATTGGCTAGTTTCCCCATAATGAATGTACATACATGAGATTAGATGGATCCTGAACCCTATATCCCTTTGAAAGGGGCGTGGGGCAAATATTGTAAAAATTTGAATTATCACAACTTTTGGGCCGAAATTGTAAGGGCCGGGGTGGTTCAGCATTTTGGAGGAAAAAATTATATTTTTTGAATAGGCTAGTTTTCCCACAATGAATGTATATACATGCCATTAGATGGATCCTGACCCCCATATCCCTTTGACAGGGGGGTAGGGCAAATATTGTAAAAATTTGAATTATCACAACTTTTCGGGCAGAAGTTGTAAGGGCCGGGGTGGTTCAGCATTTTGGAGGAAAATATTATATTTTTTTAATTGGCTAGTTTCCCCACAATGAATGTACATACATGCCATTAGATGGATCCTGACCCCCATATCCCTTTGAAAGGGGCGTAGTGGCAAATATTGTAAAAATTTGAATTATCACAACTTTTGGGCCGAAATTGTAAGGGCCGGGGTGGTTCAGCATTTTGGAGGAAAAAATTATATTTTTTGAATAGGCTAGTTTCCCCACAATGAATGTATATACATGCCATTAGATGGATCCTGACCCCCATATCCCTTTGACAGGGGGGTAGGGGCAAATATTGTAAAAATTTGAGTTATCACAACTTTTCGGGCCGAAGTTGTAAGGGCCGGGGTGGTTCAGCATTTTGGAGGAAAAAATTATATTTTTTGAATAGGCTAGTTTCCCCACAATGAATGTACATACATGAGATTAGATGGATCCTGAACCCTATATCCCTTTGAAAGGGGCGTGGGGCAAATATTGTAAAAATTTGAATTATCACAACTTTCGGGCCGAAATTGTAAGGGCCGGGGTGGTTCAGCATTTTGGAGGAAAATATTTTTTTTTTTAATTGGCTAGTTTCCCCATAATGAATGTACATACATGAGATTAGATGGATCCTGAACCCTATATCCCTTTGAAAGGGGCGTGGGGCAAATATTGTAAAAATTTGAATTATCACAACTTTCGGGCCGAAATTGTAAGGGCCGGGGTGGTTCAGCATTTTGGAGGAAAATATTAATTTTTTTAATTGGCTAGTTTCCCCATAATGAATGTACATACATGAGATTAGATGGATCCTGAACCCTATATCCCTTTGAAAGGGGCGTGGGGCAAATATTGTAAAAATTTGAATTATCACAACTTTCGGGCCGAAATTGTAAGGGCCGGGGTGGTTCAGCATTTTGGAGGAAAATATTAATTTTTTTAATTGGCTAGTTTCCCCACAATGAATGTACATACATGCCATTAGATGGATCCTGACCCCCACATCCCTTTGAAAGGGGCGTAGTGGCAAATATTGAAAAATTTGAGTTATCACAACTTTCGGGCCAAAATGGTAAGGGCCGGGGTGGTTCAGCATTTTGGAGGAAAATATTATATTTTTTGAATAGGCTAGTTTCACCACAATGAATGTATATATATGCCATTAGATGGATCCTGACCCCCATATCCCTTTGACAGGGGGGTAGGGGCAAATATTGTAAAAATTTGAATTATCACATTTTTCGGGCCGAAGTTGTAAGGACCGGGGTGGTTCAGCATTTTGGAGGAAAATATATATTTTTTTTAATTGGCTAGTTTCCCCATCATGAAAGTACATACATGCGATAAGATGGATCCTGAACCCTATATCCCTTTGAAAGGGGCGCAGTGGCAAGTATTGAAAAATTTGAATTATCACAACTTTCGGGCCAAAATGGTAAGGGCCGGGGTGGTTCAGCATTTTGGAGGAAAATATTTTTTTTTTTAATTGGCTAGTTTCCCCATAATGAATGTACATACATGAGATTAGATGGATCCTGAACCCTATATCCCTTTGAAAGGGGCGTGGGGCAAATATTGTAAAAATTTGAATTATCACAACTTTCGGGCCGAAATTGTAAGGGCCGGGGTGGTTCAGTATTTTGGAGGAAAATATTTTTTTTTTAATTGGCTAGTTTCCCCATAATGAATGTACATACATGAGATTAGATGGATCCTGAACCCTATATCCCTTTGAAAGGGGCGTGGGGCAAATATTGTAAAAATTTGAATTATCACAACTTTCGGGCCGAAATTGTTACGGCCGGGGTGGTTCAGTATTTTGGAGGAAAATATTAATTTTTTTAATTGGCTAGTTTCCCCACAATGAATGTACATACATGCCATTAGATGGATCCTGACCCCCACATCCCTTTGAAAGGGGCGTAGTGGCAAATATTGAAAAATTTGAGTTATCACAACTTTCGGGCCAAAATGGTAAGGGCCGGGGTGGTTCAGCATTTTGGAGGAAAATAATTTTTTTTTTTAATTGGCTAGTTTCCCCATAATGAATGTACATACATGAGATTAGATGGACCCTGAACCCTATATCCCTTTGAAAGGGGCGTGGGGCAAATATTGTAAAAATTTGAATTATCACAACTTTCGGGCCGAAATTGTAAGGGCCGGGGTGGTTCAGTATTTTGGAGGAAAATATTAATTTTTTTAATTGGCTAGTTTCCCCACAATGAATGTACATACATGCCATTAGATGGATCCTGACCCCCACATCCCTTTGAAAGGGGCGTAGTGGCAAATATTGAAAAATTTGAGTTATCACAACTTTCGGGCCAAAATGGTAAGGGCCGGGGTGGTTCAGCATTTTGGAGGAAAATAATTTTTTTTTTTAATTGGCTAGTTTCCCCATAATGAATGTACATACATGAGATTAGATGGATCCTGAACCCTTTATCCCTTTGAAAGGGGCGTGGGGCAAATAATGTAAAAATTTGAATTATCACAACTTTCGGGCCGAAATTGTAAGGGCCGGGGTGGTTCAGCATTTTGGAGGAAAATATTAATTTTTTTTATTAGGCTAGTTTCCCCACAATGAATGTACATACATGTCATTAGATGGATCCTGACCCCCACATCCCTTTGAAAGGGGCGTAGTGGCAAATATTGAAAAATTTGAGTTATCACAACTTTCGGGCCGAAATTGTAAGGGCCGGGGTGGTTCAGCATTTTGGAGGAAAATATTAATTTTTTTTAATTGGCTAGTTTCCCCACAATGAATGTATACATGCCATTAAATGGATCCTGACCACTACATCCCTTGAAAAGGGGCGTAGTGGCAAATATTGAAAAATTTGAATTATCACAACTTTCGGGCCGAAATTGTAAGGGCCGGGGTGGTTCAGCATTTTGGAGGAAAATATTATATTTTTTGAATAGGCTAGTTTCACCACAATGAATGTATATATATGCCATTAGATGGATCCTGACCCCCATATCCCTTTGACAGGGGGGTAGGGGCAAATATTGTAAAAATTTGAATTATCACATTTTTTCGGGCCGAAGTTGTAAGGACCGGGGTGGTTCAGCATTTTGGAGGAAAATATATTTTTTTTTTAATTGGCTAGTTTCCCCATCATGAAAGTACATACATGCGATAAGATGGATCCTGAACCCTATATCCCTTTGAAAGGGGCGCAGTGGCAAGTATTGAAAAATTTGAATTATCACAACTTTCGTGCCAAAATGGTAAGGGCCGGGGTGGTTCAGCATTTTGGAGGAAAATATTTTTTTTTTTAATTGGCTAGTTTCCCCATAATGAATGTACATACATGAGATTACATGTATCCTGAACCCTATATCCCTTTGAAAGGGGCGTGGGGCAAATATTGTAAAAATTTGAATTATCACAACTTTCGGGCCGAAATTGTAAGGGCCGGGGTGGTTCAGTATTTTGGAGGAAAATATTTTTTTTTTTAATTGGCTAGTTTCCCCATAATGAATGTACATACATGAGATTAGATGGATCCTGAACCCTATATCCCTTTGAAAGGGGCGTGGGGCAAATATTGTAAAAATTTGAATTATCACAACTTTCGGGCCGAAATTGTAAGGGCCGGGGTGGTTCAGTATTTTGGAGGAAAATATTAATTTTTTTAATTGGCTAGTTTCCCCATAATGAATGTACATACATGAGATTAGATGGATCCTGAACCCTATATCCCTTTGAAAGGGGCGTGGGGCAAATATTGTAAAAATTTGAATTATCACAACTTTCGGGCCGAAATTGTAAGGGCCGGGGTGGTTCAGCATTTTGGAGGAAAATATTTTTTTTTTTTAATTGGCTAGTTTCCCCATAATGAATGTACATACATGAGATTAGATGGATCCTTAACCTATCCCTTTGAAAGGGGCGTAGTGGCAAATATTGTAAAAATTTGAATTATCACAACTTTCGGGCCGAAATTGTAAGGGCCGGGGTGGTTCAGCATTTTTGAGGAAAATATTATATTTTTTGAATAGGCTAGTTTCCCCACAATGAATGTATAAACATGCCATTAGATGGATCCTGACCCCCACATCCCTTTGAAAGGGGCGTAGTGGCAAATATTGAAAAATTTGAATTATCACAACTTTCGGGCCGAAATGGTAAGGGCCGGTGTGGTTCAGCATTTTGGAGGAAAATATTAAATTTTTTGAATAGGCTAGTTTCCCCATACTGATTGTACATACATGCGATTAGATGGATCCTGAACCCTATATCCCTTTGAAAGGGGCGTGGGGCAAATATTGTAAATATTTGAATTATCACAAGTTTCGGGCCGAAATGGTAAGGGCTGGGGTGGTTCAGCATTTTGGAGGAAAATATTATTTTTTTTTAATTGGCTAGTTTCCCCATAATGATGCGATTAGATGGATCCTTAACCCTATCCCTTTGAAAGGGGCGTTGGGCAAATATTGTAAAAATTTGAATTATCACAACTTCGGGCCGAAATTGTAAGGGCCGGGGTGGTTCAGCATTTTGGAGGAAAAAATTATATTTTTTGAATAGGCTAGTTTCCCCACAATAAATGTATATACATGCCATTAGATGGATCCTGACCCCCACATCCCTTTGAAAGGGGTGTAGTGGCAAATATTGAAAAATTTGAGTTATCTCAACTTTCGGGCCGAAATGGTAAGGGCCGGTTTGGTTCAGCATTTTGGAGGAATATATTATTTTTTTTAAATTGTCTAGTTTCCCCATAATGAAAGTACATACATGCAATAAGATGGATCCTGACCCCCACATCCCTTTGAAAGGGGCGTAGTGGCAAATATTGAAAAATTTGAGTTATCACAACTTTCGGGCCGAAATGGTAAGGGCTGGGGTGGTTCAGCATTTTGGAGGAAAATATTTTTTTTTTTTTAATTGGCTAGTTTCCCCATAATGAATGTACATACATCCGATGAGATGGATCCTGAACCCTATATCCCTTTGAAAGGGGCGTAGTGGCAAATATTGAAAAATTTGAATTATCACAACTTTCGGGCCGAAATGGTAAGGGCTGGGGTGGTTCAGCATTTTGGAGGAAAATATTATTTTTTTTTTAATTGGCTAGTTTCCCCATAATGAATGTACATACATGAGATTAGATGGATCCTGAACCCTATATCCCTTTGAAAGGGGCGTAGTGGCAAATATTGAAAAATTTGAATTATCACAACTTTCGGGCCGAAATGGTAAGGGCCGGGGTGGTTCAGCATTTAGGAGGAAAATATTATTTTTATGCCTCCGCCACTGAAGGTGGTGCCGGAGGCATCATGTTTTCGGGTTGTCCGTCCGTCCGTACGTCCGTACGTCATTTGTATACGTCCGTCCCGTTATCACAATATCTCAAGAACCATTTAAGATTTAAACTTAAGACTCGGGAATAGTATTTATCACCATAGGAAGACGATCTGATTAGATTTTGGAGTACGTAGGTCAAAGGTCACAGGTCACAGAGGTCAACTTATGATGAGTTTGTTAGCGCGATATTTTGTCTGATCATGTTACAATTACATTCACGTTTAAGCAATAGATATATTGATTACTAACCAAGAAACTATGATTACTAACCAAGAAACAATATACATATTTAGTATATATATATGTGTACGAGCCTGTGTAACTTTAAATGTTACTCTTGAATACACTTCAAATGATCATGCAATGTGATGAAGTTAATACAATTGAGAATAGAATATACCTAATTGGTAATATCGATATATATTGGTATTACCTAATTGGTAATATCGATATTGCCAATATCGATTATGAAGTATCAATCAGTTTATCACTGGTTCTTCTACATGCATACTTTATTGCCACGTACTGGATATGAAAGAGTATGCGGCAGGTCTGCAGCAGGTCTATATGCCTGCCGCCTACTCCTGCGGCAGACTTGCCGCAGATCTGCAGCAGACCTGCCGCAGACAGTCATCTTTTTCACATGCAAATTAGTTTTGCCGCAGACTTGCCGCATACTCTTTCAGTATGATGAAGAGTCTGCGGCAGGTCTGCCGCAGACTTGCAGCAGACTTGCCGCATACTCTTTCAGTATGATGAAGAGTCTGCGGCAGGTCTGCCGCAGACTTGCTGCAGACCTGCCGCATACTCTTTCAGTATGATGAAGAGTCTGCGGCAGGTCTGCAGCAAGTCTGCGGCAGACCTGCCGCAGACTCTTCATGCGGCTGAAAGAGTATGCGGCAAGTCTGCGGCAGACCTGCCGCAGACTCTTTATCATACTGAAAGAGTATGCGGCAGGTCTGCGGCAGACCTGCCGCAGACTCTTCATCATACTGAAAGAGTATGCGGCAGGTCTGCAGCAAGTCTGCGGCAAAACTAATTTGCATGTGAAAAAGATGACTGTCTGCGGCAGGTCTGCTGCAGATCTGCGGCAAGTCTGCCGCAGGAGTATGCCCGGCCCCCCCACTCAGGTTTCAAAATGACCGCATGCGTGTTGCCAAAATGTCCTTTTCGTAACAAAAGAAAAAGGTCGAGCCGTATTGACTTTACACACCGGACTTTTGCTGAAAAGGGGGGGTGCGGAAAAAGGCTCGTATACAAAAGAAAAAGGTCGAGCCGTATTGACTTTACACACCGGACTTTTGCTGAAAAGGGGGGGGTCGGTTGGAACACGCATATGCGTACCCTAAATAACACTAAGTGGGGGGGCCGGGGGAGTATGCGGCAGGCTCATTTCTTTCCTATGGGATATCTCAAGAACCATTTGAGATTTAAACTTCAAACTTAAGGATAGTATGTATCACCATAGGAAGACGATCTGATTAGATTTTGGAGCACGTATGTCAAAGGTCAAGGGTCACAGAGGTCAACTTATGAAATTCCATACATTGAGATTGTTATCATGATATCTCAAGAACCACTGGAGATTTAAACTTCAAACTTAGTGATAGTGTGTATCACCATAGGAAGACAATCTGATTAGATTTTGGAGCACGTAGGTCAAAGGTCATGGGTCACAGAGGTCAACTTATGAAATTCCATACATTGAGATCGTTATCGCGATATCTCAAGAACCACTGGAGAATTTTCACTTCAAACTTAATGATAGTATGTATCACCATATCATAATATCTCAAGAACCACTGGAGATTTAAACTTCAAACTTAATGATAGTGTGTATCACCATAGGAAGACAATCTGAATAGATTTTGGAGCACGTAGGTCAAAGGTCAAGGGTCACATAGGTCAACTTATGAAATTCCATACATTGAGATTGTTATCATGATATCTCAAGAACCACTGGAGATTTAAACTCCAAACTTGTTTAAATTGCTTTATGGCGGAGGCATCATTTTCGACTGCACGCAGTCAAAATTCCATCTAGTTAAGCTCTAGCTTTTAACCCTACTTTTGAGACAAAACCTTGAAAACTCCCTGTAGGCCTATATAAAAAATTGACCCAACTCGAGGGGGGGGGGGGTTAATTCTATATCCATTCTTGGTATTATGGAATATTATTATATTATATTATATTATATTATGCAATATGTCCTGGATGGGGACTTGATTTTGAACATCTTATAGAGAGAGGTGATAAGGTGCTATATAAAAACCCTGATAATTTGTATTTATCCAAGTGTGAGAGAGTGATCGATCGAAATCTTCTGGAGATATGCACAGACTATTTGATGTGTCTCTTGGAAATGTGGATGGACATGGATTGTGTCTATATGCAAGGATAACAGCAGAACAAACAATAGAGGTCTTAAAAAAATAAGAGAAAAGTTATAAAGGGATTTGCTGGGTGGGGGGGGGGCATAATAAAGTTACAGAGTTGTTTGATACATGAAGATGCAGATCAGAGTGGTGTTTAGTGTCCCTTTTATAAAGGGACACTAGTGGTGGTTAGAGTACCTACATAAATATATGGTATAGCGATAGCGCCATCTGTTGACACTATTACACCAGTAACAACAAGTTGGGTGTGTAATCACTGCACTGCTAGCTGCACTGACTTGTGTAGAATGGTAAAAAATTCCGATCAGCTGACCATAAAAATGTCAAGTTGACATAGATCTAGATCTTACATATTACAGCTTCACCTGAACTTATTGAACTGCTTTGAGTTTGAGAAAGTTGCTCGGCTCTGTAGACGGTATACTAGACGTTAGCCTAGACGGCTCTTCTTCACTGAACTTGCTTCAAGGACACACTGACACAGCAGAAGCAGCCAGAAGTGACCCGTGAACAAAATGACATCTCCCGCTCTGTTAGATGATACCACCCCTGGCTTTACAAGGGATATCCGCATCATTTCAACAGCAGAAGTAGAGAAACACACGGTATGTAATTGTTAGGGCCTAGCTTTCCCCTATTAAATAGCAGTATGACTTGATCAGTTGATTATAAATAAGCAAACGTTCTCAAAATATATTTTCTTCATTAATTAAATAGATCTAGACCCTAGACTACGAAAACATTTCTGTGAACATGCCAAAAAAGGCAAAATTTACCATAGCTTAGCTGTATTTAACCACAAATAGTTTACCAGAAGAATGGTGAGACAGCAGTCAAGGTTCCATTAATTCAAGGTCTATTGTCTTGATCTACATGTATCTTCTTCACTTTGAAGAACTTCTTGTACTCCTTCTCTTAATCATTCTCATATAAAATATACCGGTAGGCCTAGGCCTAGAGAAGTAGAGTCTACAACTTTACAAGTCGGTTAGGCAGAGGTGACCAAAGTTCATGGACATCTAAAAAAAAAACCAAATGTATGGCAAAGTTTTTTACTACAAATCGATTCAACTAGAAAATTTATCGTCAAAGGATTCCGGAGACATCGCGATCTAAAAATTTGATGTCAGATCGGCGTGCGTGCAAATATAACAGTCATAAAAACAACAAGACCTTACTTCATGCACAGGGCTTTGCAGATGATTTATCAAAGAATGTGATCCATCAAAAATAAGGTTATATCATAATTTACAAGGCGAGATATCATTATCATACAATTAGTTGGTACCGATTTTTACTTACAATTTTGAGGATATATCTGCTCTAAAAAATGTAGATTTCCAGACCCTTATCGGTAAGTTGATAATTTTTCAGAACGGACGTAAATCATTTAAATGACTGCAAAGTTTGCTGATCTATTGTCAATATTTTCACAATTTTGCACCTAATTCCAAAGAAAATTTTGTGATTAGGTAACTTTTTGATCCTCTATCCATTGGTGATATCAGATTTTCGAAATCTTACTAATTTTTTTGAGTTAGCGAAGTTAGGTCATGCGTGAACTATGGTGACACCACACCACGATAAGAGGTAGCGTCTTGACTGCACAATACGAGCGCGAGTATTGAGAGACATAACATGACACTATTCCTTCGAGCAACGATCATGCCTGGTTTTGAATGTGTCTATGGTGGGGGCCTCAACTACTGCAACTATTAAATAATAAAAGTAAAGTTAAATAATGATATCAAAAATTTATAATGTTAATCCAGGGCTCCAGACTCTACTTCTTGTTTTGGTATCCCATTCTAATAATAAAAACGAAGACCTAGATCAAACAATTCAAAGTTGGGTTTCAAGTATGCAAATTACAATTACTTTTTGTGACGATAGATTTTCTAATTTTTTTTTTGAAAACTAGATCAAAATTATTCAAATGTACTTAGTAATGCCTTCAGGGCGATCCGGGTGGGTTGGGGGGGGGGGACACATCCCCCCCCCCCCCTCACCGAAAATTTGAAAAAGTGCCCCCCAAAATGTGTAGCAAATACTGACTAAAGACTGCAGCACATTATGCTCTGGAGGGCCCAAGAGTTCAGCGTTTAGACTAATAAAAATGCAAACATCTTCTCGCTCGTTCGCTACTTTGTAATGTTTCCTTGCATAATATCCTTCACAATGTACAAGTAAATATTGTAGAAAATCTGTTAACAAAACTTCAAAAACCTGTTAGGGGGGGAGTCATGCTTCTGCCTCTCTTGTCGCTATGTTCCCTCGTCCCTCGCATTTTGTCCCCCCTGGTCGTGAAGAGATGAACAGTCGCCCCTGTACATTCGGCTCCCTATCATAGGATTGAATTTGATGAAAAAAACGACTACCAGTCTATACCAACATATTCTCTGGACCTGGATTACCTTGTACCATACTCAGTCCCATTTCTTGCAAATGGTGATGTCTAGATAATAGCTAGGGATTGGTCCAGGGTAGAGTGCATTTAAAATGAATACAACAAACTTTTGATACTCTATTTTCATCTTGGAAGTGCCCAATTTGTGGCAGAGTATATTTTGAAAGACCCTGAATCAAGTTTTCTACGGTTTAATTTTACCTTAATTTTATGGTTATTTTACGTCTACTAAAGCTATGGTTAATATTCGTTGTTGCACTAGACCAATGGTAGTGATAATAGTATAAGAGAAACCTCATCAGCATCAATGCTGTCATTTCATAGGGCCCCTGCATTTAATAGTACTTCCAGAGATGCCAACTGTTCCGTTTTTGCCGTATTTGTTCCGTTTTTTCGCTGTGAATACGGCAGTATGTTTTTTGTATGTTTTGTTACGTTTTTTAAATTTAATTTTTTTTTTTTTTTTTTTTTTTTTTATTTATTTATTTATTTATTTTTTTTTTTTTTTTTAGTAATGTTTTTCTTAATTTCTGATCATGGGCTTTGTGTCGTAAGTGTATTATGCACCTACATCTTAAAACGATGCACGCAGGATGGTGATACGGGCCCCAAACTGCGCACATTGCGAACAACCCACATGTAATGTATGCACGTCGCGCTCCGATCCGGGTACGTATACGTGGTACTGCTTGGTTTTTTAAGCTCCTCGATTGGGCGATATGTTAAGTTGAGAGATTTTTTCAAAAATACTGTTTTTTGTCCAAAAATACTGTTTTTTGCTCTTAAGAATACTTTTTTTTGTTGAAGAAGGTTGGCATCTCTGTACTACACCATCAATTGCAGAGTACCAATTTACACTGTCTTGGATGGAGAGTGGCATATAAAGGATGTTTGTTCCAGGTTGGGTTTCATACCTGCAAGCAACCCTTGGATTGAGAGTCAGGCGAATGAACCACTATACCACGATCCATCCACACAATACCTTGACACCTCTATGGCCCGAATTCACAAAGGAGGTTTACATTTAACCCATGGTTTCAACCTTCATTTACATAACCCATAGTTTAAAATTAGCACAAAATAAGCGCAACACAGACAAGAGGTCCAATATTAGACGTATGCAGTGCAAGGTACGCTTATTTTGCGCTAATTTTTAAACCATGGGTTATGTAAATGAAGGTTTAAACCATGGGTTAAATGTAAACCTCCTTTGTGAATGTAGGCCTTTATAGCTATGGATCTAGGAGTGTGTTGACTATTGAATGGACAAAAACAGAGCACAGTACATGACCATACTAATCAAAACGTTGGTAAAGTACAGTTAACCCTGAGTATACCAACGCCACTGAAACAGAAACAGAAACGGAATGAATTTATGTAAATTGGTTCAAGTGTTGAAATGCTGATATTTTGCTGGAGTTTAGCCAAAAGATTTATCCATAGAAAAGAAGTCCTCTCTTTCACAGGAAACTGAGCTCACTCACTCACCCTACGGTTGACCTTAAAAGGACATTATGACAGGAAACCAGATGTGCATTATGCACTAAAACAACAGCTCTAAAATTAAACGTACCTGTACATGCCCTGAAGCCAACCGCACGCTATAAGATCCTCCTGTGATCTGATTTTCAAAGAAATGGCAATTATAGACAATTGGAAATTTCATCCTCATGATTTGAATAATAATAAGAATACTAGCAATTGAAATCTTGTTGTATTTACTGTTTTTGTTGCTTCAAGTCAGAATAAAATCCAAATCAGCTTCAAATCGTAGACAATCGCACTCATGGTGTGACATCACTTCGATTCTGAGCCGAGTTAGCTTTTTCTTCTCAAAGGAAGCCTGAAAATTCCTTAAAATTTTGACATTGCTAATCATATACATGTATGACTACGCAGATCCTCGGTCACTATGACTTAACAAGTTTAAATGTTTATATCAAATGCTATTGCAAATACTTTCAAAATTGGATCGTAGCCAGATTGTATAGTGTGCGTTGGGCTTAAAGTTCCTTAAACAGTACACACACATATTTGAAATCCTATCTCTGCATGATTCTTCATTGAGTCACCTGACATGTTACCAATGAGAAATGATTAAGATTACATTCAAAGACATGGCTTTTGTCATTAGCCATGTCATATATACATTGTATTAAAAATAAACATCACTGTTTATTGTTAACGTAACAGCTTTTCGAAGTGTTAGGATATGATTCTCATGATTGAGAGGCAAATTGTTTAAATTTGATGATGTTGAAAAATTAATACCCAATGGCCATAATGATCTGCAATGTACGGAACATCTACTAAATGAGACTTACCAGAAGGTTTATAATGAGCTCGTAAGAATCATTGTGCAGCAGTTGGGAGATTTCAAATAATCAGAGTTATCATGATTCCCTATTGTGGCAATTGAAAATGCATACATATATAAAGTGATCTTTCTAAAATAAATGGTTTGATGTGACTTTCCATGGAATTTCTTGTGATGGCTGGTAATGCAATAAAAAAGGCACTTATTATTTTTCAAATTTTGGGCATAGTCATATATGATAATAATATGAAAATAAGATTCCCATAAAAAAAAAGGTGTTAAGATTACTGATCAGGGATATACTAAAACCTATCTCGCTTTTCATTTCCTACTTTAGGTATACACTATCCAGGTCTGTGTAGATGACTGCCAGTGGACGGTCCAGCATCGCTACAGCGAGTTCAATGATCTGCATGAGAAGCTCGTCTCCCTGGGCAGGGTGGAGAGATCCCTGCTGCCACCCAAGCGTCTCCTCGGCAACATGTCAAAGAGCTTCATCGAGAGACGGCAGCGTGACCTGGAAGCTTACCTGCAGAAGGTCATCAGCAGCAGCCGTCTGCTGCCAAAGCCGCTGCTTCTCTTCCTGGAGTTTGATATCTATGTAAGCATTTAGATTGACCAGGGGGGCGTTTCACAAAACTTGTCATCATTGACAAATGACAGTTTTTGTTATAAGCTACTGAAATCCTTGCTCCTGATTGGTTATCATCAGATTTGTCACTGATTTTGTCATTTGTCATTGAAAAAAGGCTTTGTGAAATGCCCCCCTGTTCATATTCTGTATAGTAATTGTCAAAAATATCTACTATCAGTCCTTGATGTGTCAATCACGTGCAGCTCTATTTTTTCCTGGTGCCTTTTAATTGTACACTTCAATAATTTAGTCTAATAATCTAGGATGCTAACTGAGATTTGAAATCCCAGTTTTCTGTAACTAGTGTCAGCTTTCCAAGACTTGTGAGTTGTGTATGTATTGCATGGACATCTGATTGGTCAAACTACCGGCACACGCAATAAAAAGTTACAATTCACCAACACCATTCTGATCCATACACAGAAAACAAATAATATTTTCATTCTCATTTCTGCCCTTCCAGATATGTTTAGTAGATAGAGTGATATTGTCTGTTTGGAGCTACAAGGGCATTGTACAGTAACACAGAGTTCACACATTTCTGGCAAGCTCTCTTTTTACACATATCAATTTTTTTGCGTCTGCAAAGTATATTTTATTTTTTATTTTGACACTCGACAGTACGTTGTATGATTATTTTTAGGATATCAATGGGGTTTCACAAGCTTTAGCTGCAGAGCTGTTTGAGAAGGGGGATCTTATTTTGGCTAGCCAAGATGTATGCGAGATGACACCTATGCAACTCTTTGCTATCACAGAAAGACTCAAGTTACCGCTACCTACATGTGGTGAGTTCCTCTAAACCTATTCTGTTTTTATGATTAAATTATTTTATATAAATTATGTACATCTCAGTATTGTAGTATCTGTAGTCATCAGCAGCAGCAGCAATGATGTCGCTGTTCATCATTTAGTTTATCTTTCCATCAATAATGAACCTGTTTCAACTCGTTGAATATAGCATGATGTGAATACAACACACATTTTCTATAAACACAGCCCAAGTCATCTTGGGCTCAATAATATGTAGGAGGTTTATATGTTGATTGATTCCTGTGTACCACATTTGACAGTTTATGATAACAATTAGTGCTGTAGTCAAACGTTTAACCGTCCGGTATTCGACCGCCCATGGCGGATTCCGTTTTCAATTGGTAGGTTTTTCGTTTTCCCTTTTTTTAATTTTTTTTTTAAATATTTTTTTTTTTTTTTTTTTTTTTTTTTAAAGTTTCGATTTATGCCCCTCCACCTGGCACTATGCCTGGCAATGTCTCCCAGCTCAGTAATCTGTGTGTTGACTCACCACTCCGAAACTAGAACAACACTCCAATTTGTCTGTCATCTTGGTTTGAAAGTAATCTTTGTAATAGATCTCAATATGTAGTTTATAATAATAATTCATCCAATTTTTACACAAGGCGTACCACAAGATTCTTTCCTAGGTCCTTTACTGTTTTTAATTTACATTAATGATCTTACTCATTCTTCTAAAAACGATTACTATTATTTGTGACAAGTTCACAAGCACAAATCGGCGCCTTCAACTGCACCTCGCGGTTAAAGGAAAGTCCTTCCTGCTTTTTCACACAGACCTGGCTTGCTGCCGACAGAGTTGGCCAAATTTTTTTTTTTTTTCAATCGTTTAACCGAAAACCGTCCGGTTTTGACTGGCGGTTAAACGGAATTGGAGATATCCGTGATGTTACAGCACTAATAACAATAGGTAGCCAGTATTAGAATTGCAGAGTGCGTTATAAGGTTGATGATAATGGCTTCTCATAATCATCCATTTCAGATCTTAATAAACGATCTACAAACGACTCTGCTACCATGTTAATATGCATGTCGTAGCATGATTAAAGAAGATCTTTTAATTATTCTGATGCCTATGCTATAAAATGTAAGTCAATCCTTGAAAGAAAGCTTGAAAGAAGGGCTTCCAGAGATTAATCTTCCTCGTCATGACTGCAGTGCCGGTCATTTTTAACGCCAATGTCATCATCTCCTTTTCTCTTTGTTTCTTCAATCCAGATTCGGATGATGCCCACAGTGACATTGGCCATATCATGGATTTCATGTCCAGGCTAAGATATCTCAGGGTAAATCTATTTAATATTATTTAGACACTGAACAAAATGTTAAAAAATTTCGGGGGCTACTTTTCAAGCTTGCTCGCATGAAAATAACACTCTTTAATTTGTTTTGCATTGAACTCTATGCACATTTTGGGGGCTCTTTTTGGCATTTCGGGGGCTAATTCGCCCCAAGCCCTCATGTATTTTTCCCTGTTTAGACACACTTAACTATGATTGGTTGATTGGATGGTTGATTTGTATTTGTGTGCTTGTAAGTAAGTAACTAGGGGACCAACGGCTTTAAATCCTCTCCGAGGGACCAGTTAATGAGGATTAATGCCTTACCAAAGGGCACCAGCGCATCAACTTGATTTTGAGCTGGGGACCTCCTGAGTACGAGACCACTGCTTTACCACTGAGCCACCATGCCTCCTTATTGTTGATATTTATTTTTTCTTCTCAAATATCAGTGCATATACATGTATGTTCCAAGGTATAAGTTGAAAGGGAACAGATCACAAGCAAAGCGAAACCTGGAATAAACTTGAGAGAAATTAGTAAGACCAAGAGTGGATACAGAGGGCAAAAATGCATAATAGTCTATAATGAAGAGGGAAGAAGGAAAATGTGTACAATAATGTATCTGATTGCCTCCCAAGTTCTTCTATTTAGCGATTCCAAATTGCTTCTTAGCATTTGTTGTAGTGATAATTTTGTATTTGTGTATCTATGATTAGTTGAATTCTTTTTCTTTCTGTCCGTAGATTGTTGGATCCACTACCAGGCTTGGGTCCAGCACTCGGAAAGTTGATGAGTTGCCCTTTGACCTCTCCTACTTCAAATCAATTAAACATCTCAAGGTAAAATTGAAGTACTTTCCCTGTTGTTTTAATGACCAGACCTCCCCCCCAAAAAAAAAAAAAATAAATAAATAAATAAATAAATAAATAAAAAATAAAAAAATTACAATACTATTTCTTGTGTTTGTTGAAAACTGTTTGTAAAAAACATTTTTGGAGATTCAAGACCCAAATGACTTTGATGTTTGTACTTATGCAGCTTGAATCAGATTTTTTTTGTTTTCTAAAGCAGGATCATTCACTTATTAAACTTATCAATAGATATGTGGTGTTAAAATCTGTGAGACAAGTACTTCTAATTTTTCAAAATAATGTAACTATATATATATATATGTAATAGTTCAAAATTTTGCTTACCGTATATCTTTATATCATCCTGTTCAGGGTTTGACCAATTATTTAAATCATGGTATAGCCAAGTAATTGTATTGTCCATGTAAACTAGCATCTACACTAACATTTTTTCCTGGGTGTGCTGAAAAAAATACTTAGGGCCCCAAATATTTAGCATCTCTGTCCTCCAGGGCATCATTTACATTTTGATAGAGGGGGATCTAGAGTGATTTTCATTTTGTTGTTGTTGGTTGAGGTACATATGTACAGAACTTTCTTGGCACGGGTAATCTGCCAACCTTATTAAAGTTGTGATGGCCGTTTCTATCTTTCCACCAGATTGAGGTTTGTAATGCAAGGTGTATATCAGGGGTTGAAGAAGCAAAGACACATGTACATTTCTTGACTGTACACAAGTCTTTAACTTCAATACAGGTAAGCTTCAATCATATTTCATTTGCTTGTTTCAAAATTATATGTATGTACATTAACTTGTTCAGAAAAGTTTCTTCAAATATTATGTAAAAAGCTTGTTTTGTAACATTTCTTATTAAATGTGTGTATGACATGGTGACACTTAACTGTAATAGGAAAGAGAAATGTATATTTGGAATTGTAAATTCTTGTCATGAGATGTTCACCAGAAATTCAGTTATTTCTTTGATTATCCAATGTGTGTATGGTAAGCCTTTTGACAAAAGAAACCAAGCATTGATGGCAAGATAAGAGTAGCACATGTTTTTGTTTTACTCTAGCCATGAGGCCTTTTCACAGTTGCTTGGGCCAGCATGATTTCTGTTGTTTTGAATTTCACATACTATTTTGGTTGATGATATTATACAAATTGTCTAGGTCTGATCATCAATAAACATTTCTGTCGGAAAGTACATTTGTTTAATAAAAAAATAATTATCTTGTAGTGATGACTAAATACGTATCATATGTTCTATTATTTTTTTCAGGATATTTTACTGCCCAATCTCACTCAGTGGGAATCTCTAGCCAGCTCCAGTGGTCAAGATGTAATGGACATTGTCCCTCCATGGAGTCGGATCAAGCTGGTAGATTTCAGCTACAATGAGTTGACTGATATAGACAAGTCAATAGTAAGTCCAGCATTGTGCCATGTACTGTTCTCTCAGGGTTTAATGGTGCATCAAGTTAGATAAAGATGTTACAGATTATATGTACTTTAATGTGAAAAGTGATCATCTACAAAATTAAGTGTAATGTTTATTGATCTTTACAAATGTGGTGGTAGTGGTGGTGAATGGGTATGAAAGCAGTAGTGGATATTGCTGTTACAGGGGAGTATTTCACAAAGATCCCGAGTCGAACTTAACTCTAAGTTGGACTTAAACATTATGGAGAGCCATTTGTAGCCTTAAAATAAAATATGTTCAAAAGTGAAAATTCAAGTATTTTAGACTTTTCATAAATTCTACATCAAGAACATGAAATCTCCTTGGTAATAGAAAATATGAATGATTTAAATCAAGATTTTATGCCTTTTAAAATAACTTTTACCAAATATTTTCATAGATGCCAACGGCTTTCCATAATTGTTAAGTCCAATTTAGATATATGTTCAACTTAGGATCTTTGTGAAACACCCCCAGGTCTCATTTCATCAAGTTATTTTAATGCATATTTCAGCAGCCATCTTCTCAGATCAATGGCTTTGCATTACCAATGTTCAAGTATCAAGTATCATTTATTTCCAATTCCAATTAAAAATCATATACATATAAATGCATACACATATTACAATGTAGAAGTATACAGATTCATATGACAGTATGGTATTAAATACTTACCATATAATGCAATACATTTTCTGAAAAAACTTCAGACTGATTTCATTCATGATTCATTGCCATAGCTATTTGTTATCATGATCATCATGATAATCATCAGCGTTTAAAGTCCATTTGTCCCAAATCATGGGGTTGGACATTTCATTTCCTTAATGTCTGTGGGATTCAAACGAAACCGTTTTTGTTTCCTCCGTCCAATTCATAGTGCCTCTTGCCCAACGTGGAGCAGCTTGACCTGAGTCACAACCAGCTACGCTCCATCAGCCACCTACAACACCTCTCTGCCATGACCCATCTCAACCTCTCCTACAACCAACTCCACTCCCTGGACGATATGAACACCAGGCTGGGTAATGTCCATACTCTCCTACTGACCAACAATGATCTCTTCAGTCTCTACGGTCTGGCCAAACTCTACTCGCTGGTCAAGCTGGACGTCAGGTCCAATATTATAGAACATGTAAGTAGGAAAGAAAGGATGGGGGGGGGGGGGAAGGAGAGAGAGAGAGATCTAGAGATAGGCACACACAGAAAGGGTGAAGTACAATTAGGAAAAAGGATGTAGACTTATCATGTATGCACTCACATGAATAATATTATCTTCAACCATACACGGATTGATGGTGATGCAACATAAAATCCAGGTTTAACTCCTCAAGGATTTAGGTCAAAACTGATAGTCTTTGGACCAAATTTGAAGTTTTACTTTGCCAAAGTTGTAGGGTTAGGGGTAGAATCTGATATAATAGTGTCGAGTCCAGGGTTAAAGTTAGCAATTCAATTAGTAGAAGGAAATGACTGTCAAGCAATCGTTGCTGGAGCATTTAATTACACAATCTATCCCACTTTCTCCAATGGTTTCCTCCTTTCCATACCCACAGGTGTTAGAGTTACAACATGTGTGCAATCTTCCTTGTCTGGAGCAACTCCTTCTGAGTGGGAACCCTGTTACCAACGTGGTAGACTACCGAACCAAGGTCCTGGAACTCTTTGAAGAACGCTTCACAGAATTGAGTCTCGATGGTCACAAGGCCTCCGAGAAGGAGAAGGTATGTTTATCCCCTTCAAGTGCTTGAGGTGTTTAAACTGCCCAGTTTTTAACTGGTTTGCAATCAGACCCTACATGAATCTAAACAGATTGGAGAATTTAAGTGTACTTTGTGGATTATGTATATTGATGATTTGTGTGTTGTCACAATACCAGAATCTAGTTTGGAGAGCTTCAATCTAGGAATTCCACTTCTTTCTTGTGTTGAAATGTGTCTATGTTTGATTTCTATTCACACCAGGGGGGGGGGGGGGGGGGCATTTCACAAAACTTGTCATCAGTGACAAATGACATTTTGTGTTATAAGCTACTGAAATAGTTGCTTCTGATTGGTTATCAACAGATTTATCACTGATTTTTGTCATTTGTCATTGAAAAAAGGCTTTGTGAAACAGGTCCCATAAGGCTGTCAGAACAGACATTACCTGAGGCCTGAATCTTCCAGGCCTTAATCTGTTTCTCCTGATGATAAGCACTGATTTTACCATCCCCTCTGTCTGTCTGTCTCTCTGTCTCTCTCTTTCTCTCTGTTTCTCTCTGTCTCTGTCTCTGTCTCTCTCTCTCTGTCTCTGTCTCTCTCTCTCTGTCTCTGTCTCTCTCTCTCTCTGTCTCTCTCTCTCTCTCTCCTGTCCTGTGTGTTTGAATAACAGGATACAGTCAACATTCTGAAAGCAATCAAGAAGTCTAAAGATTACAGGCCTTTTGTTGGATCAAAACACGACTCACCAAAGGTAAAGGTTTCACAGCTTCTGATGCTTTGATTGTTACTGAATACCATAATATTGAATTCTGGATTTCTAAATTATTTGTACAACAAGTAGAATGGAACTAATTCATATGCATTCCACAGGTAATATATCACAGCAGAACACTTCAAACACTTTTTAGTACTAACCATGTGTATGTGACCATATTTGGCTTGTTTTTGTTTTCCATAAGTTTTCTTATTGAATTAAAAACACCTCATTTATCTATTAAAGCTGGATTATTTTTAATACGCCTCTGCCACTCAAAAAACCACACAATCTTAATTGTACATATTTCACATTATTATTTGACTTCAAGCACCATAGGAAGAGCTGGCTTCAAACTTATTATAAGCAAACATCATCATAACAAAATGTTTTTTTTAATTTGTTTTTATTAATTCATAAATTTTCATAGATTTTTTTTTCGGGGCTGGTCAGTTTGACATTAATCCAATTTAAATCAACATCATTCTTCTTAAATTAGATATATTTTAACCCTTGATATCATTTCATTTTCAAACATGGTCCTTCAATGTAGTTTCCTGGCTCATGATTTCTATATCCTCAATGCCACATTTTTTGTTCGCTATATATTCAGCAAGTTTTATTTCATAGAATACCTATTTATTTGTACGCCTTTAACTCATGCACCAATCATAATTTTGTTTTGAATGTTTTCTTTAAAATGCTGGTTTTATGCACAGAAAGTAGTCCATGAGGCAGCTATAGCTGACCCCAGTGCATCAAAGCAAGCTTCTAATACATCGTCAGTGGGTCCTAGTCTAAACGGTAAATAGCACTAATTTTGTTTAAACTTTAATGCCATCTTTCTCTGTGGAGAGTTGGGTTGTCTTTTTTCCATGTTTATATTTCTTTGTTGTTTTAATGCTCTTTACATGTATCTGTTTATTTTGATTATGCCTGTATGTTCCATATTCATTAACATACACATAATTATGCACTATGCAGGCATGTCACATACACTGATCTGCACAAACAAAAAGCAATATGAGAATTGTACAGTACAAACGTTCAGTGCAATCTGAAAGCTCCATACAATGACCGTTTCCAGCTAACTTGGTTTGAAATGTCACAATATAATTTGGAACCTTTGCAAAATCTACCTGTTGATAAGAACAATGTGTCCCAAAGAACTTATAGATTGTCTATATTCTATTCCTATGAGTGCCATTTTACTTGCTTTGTACTCATTCTCTACCCTGCTTTTTCTTCCTTAATCATTATATCCAGTGCGATTCCCTTTTGCCCCTTCATTTTGCATCGGGAAGCAATCATATCGTCTCAACGGTTGATTCATTTTGTTTCTCTTGCAGGGGAAAGTGCTGAATTCAAAGCCAAAGTAGAATCTCTGCGCAGGCAAGGTGGTAAGGCGTGGCTTAGTATATTTAATGAGATGTCTGATCCGGCAGAAGGAGAGGCTTCAGCTGCCATAGCAACCAAAGAAGATGGGCAGAAGAAGAGTGGGGAGAAAGGAGCAAAGAAAGATAAAACAAAAAGGTAAAAGTTGCTATTTTTATCTTGATGTAGTTCTAAATGAAATTATAAGCAGACTTCAGACCTTCAGTCTGTATCAACTGATTGTCTTTTATTCATCTATGTTATGTGAAGGCCATTACATTCAACCAAAGCCCAACAACTGACATGTTAATACAGCTTGTGATAAGTTAAGTGAGACACAAGTAAAATTGCTGTACTTACACATACATGTTTTATTGATTGTCCAAAATTAAATTAAGATTTGCTGTCATTGCTAATTTATTATTTTGTATTTAAAACCTAGTCGCATCTAGGAAGTTTTTACATGTTCTCAAAGTGAGGTAAATTATTTTTTAAATTTCAATTTCCTTCCAGAGCAAGATCAAGATCCCGCTCTCCACGGCCCAACCCTGCTTCAACAACAGAAAAGACACGCCTTGTGCAGGAAATCAAGTTGAGTCCTAAAGCATTTGCCTATCATGTCTTTGACGAAATCAGTCGACACAGCCAGGCAGATATCACAGACGTACCCACCGTCTTCTCACAGCTCACCATGTACTTTCAGGGACCTAACCTCTTCACGTACGGTCCTCGGCACAAGGCAGCTGGCATGCCCCCTCCGGATATCAACGGGCCTACCCTGGAGGGACACCTGAGTCAGATGAGCAAAGAGGAGCAGGAGGAGTTGATAGAGTTGTTAAGAGGCATCGTGGATGGAACTGTACAGCTCTCCAACAAGTTCCCTTCCCAGTCAGAAGCAGAGGAGGTTTGGAGGCACATCCAAACAATGTTAGGCAGGAGTGATGCGAGGGAGAAGGAAAGGGAGGTGGAAAATGCTTGTGAACCTGATGATGCAGCTCCAGTCAGACCTCAACTGCAAATCAGCCATGCTGCTGATGGTTGTGCCAGTGAGGAGAAAGAAACAAAGACATGGGATGTTGATGATAGTAAAGATCTATGTGTTAATGAGATAGCTTCTAAAGTTGAAGAAGTGAGCATCATCTCCGAGGCAGATGAGGAGAACAAAGTAGGTGATGCGACAGAGTCGTCGTCATCTACTAGAGCTGAGGAACCATATGAAACGCTGCTGCCTCAAATGAAGTCAAGAACCTTAGATAATCAAGATATTGAATTTGGGGAAATGATATCATCACCTTCCATTGTTCCAGGAGCTCCTTCTTTGGTCTTTGTCCCTGACTATGACCAAACAATGATTGATCATCTATCATCCTGTGGGCTAAAGAAAGGTCTCAAGCTCTCTCCATCAATGCAATGTCTTGCCACGATGTCTGCCAACGAAATGATCAAATACTTTCATGAGAATGTCACGAAAATGGGGGTTGACACGGAACATCTGACCCATGTGATATGGACAAAGGTGATTACCTATGCAGTTCCTAAAAAGGAGATAATGTCTTGTGTTATGCTTAGCTCTATAGCACTCTATGTGTTTTCAGATCAGACATTGAAGTGTCATCGGGAATCCTGGAAGACTCATCGTCGGATATGCAGTGACTCTGCAGTGCGGAAATCCAAACTCAAATCAGGAAGACCCGATCAGCAATCTCACGCCAGTGGTGTGATCCACAGTTCTTCAGAGCTGGAGGCAAACAGAGTGTGCTGCCAGCATGTCATTCCCCTCAGGGACATAGACGAGGTGGTGGTGGGTCTGTTTGACCAGAAGATACGTGTGACGGGGCAGACACCAGACAACACCCTGACCCTGATAACCAGAAGCTTCAAGGAAACACACAAGTTTCAACAGCAACTGATGCTCGCTCTGCCACACCCAGAAAGTCCTCGTAAGTCCGATCAGAGACCAGGGTCACCCATCGACCTCTACCAGGAGGCAATGAAGGCGAGACAGGAAGCAGTCATCACAGAATACAAACATCCTGCAGGTGTCAAGTTTGTCTATGCCAACGAAGAGACAATCAGTGACTTGACATACCTTGTTGTGGAGAAGGTTAAGAGTCCTTCCTATGGTTTCCACGATGTCCACCTTCTGATGTACATGCTCCTCCACCAGGTCGGTGATGTTGTCAGCAACAACGACTATGTTCCACCATCCATTGAAACAGCACCTCGTTACCCTAGATCACTCATCATCACCAACACACACGTGGCACTGTGCCATGAGGATCATGTGTGCTACCCGATCCCCAACTTCTCCAAGCTGCTACCTGAGAGTCCTCAGTACGCCATCAGTGACGTCCAACCCATCTTCAACCTGAAGCGACTGGTGGTGAGCGACTTCTCCTCCTGTGACATCACCCTTATCTTTGAGGTCATCAATGTGGAGGTGGACATCAGCAGAGAGTACTTCACATCAGATGATCTGCAGGAAGGTGAGAAGCATCACACACCGGACATCGTCTGGACCCTGGTTCTTCCATCTCTTGAGGACAGGGAGAGATTGATGAAGATGATTTGTGGACAGTGGAGGGATAAGCACAATAAGGAACTCTCTATTCAGGTCAGTGCATAAAACTGAATGAGATGTCTCAAGCACAATAGACCCATGGAGTGATTCTATTGTAGGGCAGGTCCAAGCTATTTGGATTGTGACGTACGGGACATTCAGAGACTTTAAACAAGAAATAACAACAGATGAAATTATTTATATGGCTATCTTTTGGTATGAGTCTGTGGCTATTATGGGCTAGTTCATTTGTGGAAAGTTTTAGTTCTGACCAACTCTTTAATTAATTTTTAATGTAATTAATGTGCTGCGTGACGTACGGTTTGCAGCGTCCAGTACGTCACGCAGCACATTAATTACATTAAAACTGAAAGTGTCTGTCAAGTTATTGAAGTATTTAAAAACTAGATGGAATTCGACTGCGCGCAGTCGAAAATGATGCCTCCGTCATAGAGCAATTTTACAAACCGAAACGGAAGAAATTTTTCAAATTCAAGTTCAATTGTAATCCATTTACATGTTCTCAGAATATCGTGATTACAAGCAATTTCTCATATACATATATGACCCTTTGATCTTTGACCTCATGACCCTAAAATCTACTCAGTTCATTGGCTCTGCAAGATTTCCTGAGTTAAATAGTAATCCATCTGTCAGTTCTAATGAGAATGCGTCCACAAGCTATTTTTGCATACATAATGAGCCCATGACCTTTGATCTTATGAACCATTCATTGGCTCTGCAAGATACATAAATGATCTAAGTTTGGCAGGAATCCATCAATCTGTTCTTATGATAATACGATCACAAGCTATTTTTGCATACATAATGAGCCGCATGACCTTGACCTTTACCTCATGACCCCAAAATCTAATCAGTTCATCAGCTCTGCAAGTAACATACATGACCTAAGTTTGGCAGGAATCCATCAATCGGTTCGTGAGATAAGGCGATCACGAGCTGTTTTTGCATACACAATGTGCGCTGTGACCTTTGACCTCGTGACCCCAAAATCTAATCAGTTCATTGGCTTTGCAAGATACATACATGACCAAAGTTTGGCTGGAATCCATCAATCGGTTCTTCAGATAACGCGATCACAAGCTGTTTTTGCATACATAATGAGCCCTGTGACCTTTGACCTTTGACCTCGTGACCCAAAATGTAATCAGATTGTTTTCCTATAGTGATACACACTATCACTAAGTTTGAAGTTTAAATCTCCAGTGGTTCTTGAGATATCATGATAACAATCTCAATGTATGGAATTTCATAAGTTGACCTCTGTGACCCTTGACCTTTGACATACGTGCTCCAAAATCTAATCAGATCGTCTTCCTATGGTGATACATACTATCCTTAAGTTTGAAGTTTAAATCTCGAATGGTTCTTGAGATATCGCGCTAACAAACTCAATACAAGGAATTTCATAAGTTGACCTCTGTGACCTGTGACCTTTGACCTACGTACTCCATAATCTAATCAGATCGTCTTCCTATGGTGATAAATACTATTCCCGAGTCTTAAGTTTAAATCTTAAATGGTTCTTGAGATATTGTGATAACGGTCAAACGGGACGTACGGACGGACAACCCGAAAACATGATGCCTCCGGCACCACCTTCGGTGGCGGAGGCATAAATATAATGAAAGAATTGTTATTGGTTCTGAGATTATCATGCTTGTGCACTGGCATTTTGTGTTTGAAATAATATGATGTTTGAAGTCCCTGGTATTGTTTAATGTTTATGTTCCCTGATTATGCCATGTTTGTGCTCAAAGTTGTAAATCTTTGATATTATAGTATTAATGACTGCTTTGAGAGAAATATTTGTTTTTATACGCTCAAGGGAAGGTTAGAATTGTGCTATTGTCCCGAGGCGTGCCGAGGGCAATAGCCCAATTGTAACCTTCCCGAGAGCGTATAAAAACAACTATTTCTCGAATATTAAAGCAGTCATTAATACTTTTATATGCCAAAAAAAAAAAAAAAAAAAAAAACTTTTGTCGAAGATGGGATTCGATCTCTTGCGTACCAAGGTGATGAAACGAAAACCGCCGCCTTAAACCGCTCGGCTATCGCGCTCTGTTACCATACATAGCAGTTTTTTCTTATATATACATTAAAATGGATTGAAAACGGCTTCGCGTGGTGGAAGCTTCGCGGCTGCTCCATTAAACAGGCCCTTCTTTTACTTTTGCAATGCATATTGGCACGAATTTAGATCAAGATCTATCGGCAGATGTTGTTTTTTTGTTTTTGGAAGTTTATTTTCGTCTTAATGTCAACAATGCAAGATAAAATTGTCGGTAAGATCGATCGAGATTCAATTGTATTGAAATTACCGACCAATTCTTCGCACACGTATGGTATCCTCGATCGCTCAGACCATTTTTTAACATGTAAACCTATGGGGTAACCATGGAGACTGACCTATTTTCCCAATAACCATGGTTATTGGGATTTTGAACTGTTTTTTAACCATGGTTACCAGGAATTTTCGGGAACAGTTAAAGTTTATGAATGCAATTTCGACCAATCAGATTGCTGGATTACTTAAGTGAGGTATATAAAGTTCTATATTTTATATGATATTTATCTATAGTTAGTTATACATTTTTATTTTGTTATGGAGTTATGTGACTGTATGTATATTTTACACAGATTTATTTCCTGGGTACTGTGCTAGAAGAAATTTTGTACAAAATAATTTTTGAATCAACCACCGTTTCTTAAATATACATTTATGCACATGTAGTATCATAGTATGTGTGGCTTAAATTGCCCATATATAATGAATTGGGAAAGTCCAAGAAAACAAGAAATACAACAAAACAACAAATTCATTTCAAGGAAAACTTGCTTTTCTCTAAAAGAACATGTTTTTATGCCCCCATGCATACCGAGTACTAAATTGGCATGTATTATTTTGCCACTGCGGCATCGTACTACGATCTAAAACTGAAATAAAGACATGGCGATATTATATTTGGGAGATCACACAAAACAAGATCATCTGTATGGAAATGAGAAAAGTGCGTTTTTTTAAATGCCGATATGATTGAAGTTATTATTTAACATCAATGGTGTTTAGGTTGAAAGATAATTCATTTTTGAGTGCATTTGCCGAAGAAACTTAGACAATATGCAAAATAAGATTAAACAAATTGTCTTTGTTACCGGTAATAGTTTGACATGAAACTTTCCATCTTATTTTCTTAATTTTTTTCTTGATAACACATTCATACATAATTAAGCCGCAGATGAAGATGCTTGTAAATCAAACTTGAAGTTTTCCAGTTATCTGCTCGCATTGTATTAATCAGAAGCCAAGGTTATTTATATTTTGCTTTCCCTTTTATATGTTTATATAATATTATATGTAGTGGGATATTTTTTACAAAAGAATTTAACAATTTAAATTTGCATTAACCATTATGAACTAGGATGGTATCCGTCACAAATGGATGTTTATGTATTGAATGGAAAAACTGCACTTTGTAACAATTGCAATGTTTTGCCATTGACAAATAGAAAAATATTCTGCCAAACATAAACCTGTGCAATCAGCTATAAAATTACGATTTTGCTTTAAACCCACATTTCTGTTTTGTAAACTGGGTACTGTGCTATGTAACATACTAGTACTTAGTACTGTTTATATGATCATTGTCATGAACCATATCTTCTATTATTAAAGGTAAAGACCAGTATGCTAGATGATCAACCTTTTCTGATGGATTCCACAATGTTTCTTTCACAATGCAATCGCATGACCATAACTGGTCTTTATCTTTAAAATATATTATCATATTCAAAACTGCAACTAATATCTGAAATTGTAATGAGCTCATCAGTGTCACTGCCCATATTTTGGATTTTGAGGTAAAATCCACCTCCTTACAAATTGCTTTTATTCAAAGCAGAAATGTCAGGAAAAACATTTATTTCTTTTTTAATCAGGCATTATTATAAATGGTTATGGTATTTTAATTTAGTGCAGATTTTTGCCTCTTGGAGACAAATTAGAAACTCAGACAATATTTCATGAAATCGTGGAACTACTAACCATATATGGATATGTCATCTATTAATTCTGTCTCTATAAATGGGATGATTACATAACTTTTTTTTAAATTCTGATTCTCGGAGTTTACTTCTTTTGATCAAGCCAACATATCTGGGGACTAGATTTAAATATTTAATTTAAATATACAAGGTAGTACATTTTCAGGTAAAGTTTATTATTTTGATACTTTGTTGTAAGAGAATCTGCAAATTTGTAATGTAACATTCGATGTTATTAAAATATTGTATTTACCTAGATTTTTGCTCAGACTTATTTTTATACCTACGTCTGTTATTCCATCGATTTCTACCTTAATAATTGAGGATTGAACATACATGTATTTTTCTTCATTTTTGTAGAAGCATATAATGAGCTGAAAATTTTATTGCATGATACACAGAGTGGGCTAACTAGCATACACATGACAGGTTCCAGGGGGGGGGGTATTTTATTAGGGTTCTTGGAGGATGTCATTCAATATGATGTTTCTTTTAATCTGAAATATGTTGTTTCTCGTCTAGCTGTCACTGTTCTCTCCAACTTCTTTCCTCTCTTCTCTCACTCTAGACTACAATACTCTTACTCCACTATTTCTCTCTTTCCTTCCATTCATCTCCATATTTGATAATAAACACACCAAAATAATAACCATTCAAATCCAACAAAATGATAATTATATTCCTTTTCATCATTGTTTATTGTATTTTTTTTCTTTTGACCTTTTAAATATTCAATTCATGTTTTAATTTTGTATTAAAGGACTATGTACAGATCACACATTCATTCTCTGATAGTAGAAAGAATGAATAAAATGAAGAAATACATAAAAGACTTCAGAAGTATGATGGAGTCCTCGGTCTTTTGCAGCATGTATATAGACCTGTGGTACATTGCTAGAAATGTTGTTTCAAGAACTGATCTCAATTACAATAAGTGTAATATGGTTTTACTTGTAGGTGTGATGCTAAAGTTTCAAATTTTCAATTTTATTAAGTTTTGTTTGTAAAAGGAACATTGAAAACAATATCCCCACAGAATGTATGTTGAACATGTCAAAAAAAGGGTAATTATTTTCTTTTGTGTCCTAAAGCTATGATTTTGAAACTAAAATTAATTATCATGATCTAAATGTAATTATTAACCATGATTCATTAGTGAAAGATCTCCATGACTGCAGCTTTGTAAATGCAAATTATTCTCCCACAATATCTTCAATCATTTAGCAAAAATAATTCATTTGTGGCAGAGGAGTTGCCAGTAGTCTTGATATGAAGTCCATGATAATATTCATAACCATTTTCTTTGCTAGTTAATAATCAAGCATGAAAACTAGTCCAGTTACAAATGGTCATATACTCCACTACAATCAACAAACCTTATTCCCTCAAGATAATGCAGTGATAAACACAAAATACTGTCACAGTTTCAGCCTTATATTTCATAAGCAGCATAGAAACATAAGGACCAAATAGTAGAGCTACACACTGACTGGTAATAAACTTCAAAGCAAGTTTAAAAAACTCACAAGCTCGTTCCACAATGAGGTGGGAAGCACCATAAAAAATGCCCAAGATAAAATACAAATTTCTTGTAGGAATGGAAATATTCCTCACAGATCCCATAAAACTTGTTCTAGTTTGTCACTGGGGCATTTTCTGAGTTGGTCTACCACATGCCCCAATCATACTGCCAAACTGACTCCACACCAACCAATACTTGGCCAATTCAGTATTGTCTTTAATATTGTCGGTCCTGTAGGTGTGATTGTGGGTTGTTGTGTGATTGCAGTCTAGTTTAATACTGTATAATACCCTGTTGCTGTTCTGGAAATGCCTTGCATGGCTCAAGCAGCAAAGATAGAGGGAGAATAGACCAGTTTACTAAATAATCAAATTTTATATATCCCAGTTCTTCTAAACCAAAAGTTGCTAGTGACAACCAGGTGAACAGATCATTACATAAATGCATTTAAATTCACAGACTCTATTTAAACAGCAAACAGCCTAGACTTATGTTAAGTAACAAAATTATTGCATTCAAATTATTGTACATGCATGTTAAAAGTCAGAATGCAAAATTGCGTACAGACTTTCATTCTATCTATGCCTAGTTTGAGTTAGAGTTAGTCCATACCCAAGTCTGGGTAGAAACCTCTTTGAATTTGAATATTTTAGTAAACTGGTCTTTTCTTTCACAAACGTTTAATCGCAATCATAGAAGTCTACATGTTTATTTGTTTACCAAATTAATATTGACTGACAAGCTTGAAGATTGCTGATGGGAGACATTTTCACTTTGGGATGTGGCCTTTGTTGACGTAAATTTTATGTCAATAATTGCTCTAATGTGATATACATTGATAATGTCAAAGCAATCCAGAATCTGGTACTGACTGGCTAAAATCTATTCTCTTTGGCAATATAATGTGACATATTTTCAAAGGATTGTAGGTTTTCTTTCACAAATATGCTGACAGAGACACAAAGTAGATCATTAAACACAGTAATGTTAAAATGGAATTACGTGTGTATACATGTACAACTGGAAGAAACACAATATGACAACGAACAGTGAGCATTGCAAGTTGGCTTTCAAAATCGGCATTAAATAGTCTCACTAAATATTCGTAAAAGAAGAAAATAATATTTTTCCAAGCAAGTTCAACACATGTATTGATAGAAAAGCAGATTTTTTATATACTGGTTAAAAATGAAATATAAGCACCATATTCATGAAAACATTTTATTCTAAAAAGTTAATATTTGCGCTCTATGATCTACCATCAACATCTAGTAAAAAGAAAGAAGAAGACTGAATCAATCTAAAAGAATGTCATGAAAAGAATACTTTAGCAATGTGTCATGCTGACAACAAGCTGACAGAAGGAATAATTCAAAACAAAAGTTTGAGCTACATGCATTTACCGGTATGCAATTCTCTGATTCCTTTTACAATGCTGACTGGAATGATTGCTAATATTGTTTTGTGTTTGCTTCAAAAGTTAGAGAGTTCATGATCTAGGTCAATATCATTTATCTGTAATATATTATTTCCACCTCCTGTAATATATTAGTATTTTCCACCATCTCAGTATTGTTTCCTAGGTCTAGTATTCCTTTCTACATTTATCCCTTTTTTATTTCATAACAGACATTGTTATCCAAGGAGTGATCATTTGTTTCTTTTCTGATGAAATCCAAAATATACATACTATAATACTAAAATAGAAAACAAGTTCAATATGAAATATAAAGGCTAAAAAAATACCACAATAGATGTCTGCAACATCTCACCACGCATCAATTGACCAAAGAGATATATGGAAATACAATGTAAACGTATAGAGGGGGGGGGGGGGGTTGTGTTTGGCAGAATGAACATAAATAATGATGAAAAAGACTCCTAAAAAATGACAAGCATCATTTACATAAACAAGGGAGCAAATAACTCCTGTATAACATTGCATAGTTCTAGAGAATACTGTTTTTTAAGTTAATGAATATATATACATATGTACATCACACAGAAGATTCAAGTACCATACTTTCAGCTTGTACTTGTATAGAATAGGCAGCACCATTTGACATATCATGTATTAAAATAGCTTTTCCATTTCCTACCTTTCACCACATTGCAAATTATCGGGGTAAAAAATTCAAACATTGAACGTAAAAAAAATACAAAGACAGTAAGAACTACCATGAACATTCCTTGACATATGATATGATGTACACCATTTTTCTAAAATCATAACAGTATAAGACAATACTATGCATGTACGTCAAAATTTGGCTAAATGCTGATTAATCGAGGCTCTCAAGAACATGTCTATTTTATTTGATTTCTGTTCCAGACTATGAATAACAAAATGGAGTCAATTTTTGTTACAAAAAATATCAGTATCGATACCATGTATGACTTGGTCAATGGAATCTTATTTGTATTCCAGTGGTCCCAAGTAACATTGCATGAATCATGACTGTAAAATCGAGGCATAAAAATTGGCAGTGAGTAGATCTCCAATATTTCATACATCTCAACCTCGATCAGCATCACCTAAATTCTTCTAAGAAACCTAATAATAATCGTATTTAAAGCCAGAAAATGAATTGAATAGAATGCTTACAGGATGCTCTAGTTTACGTGTTGTAATCCTTTCTACTCCCGATTTGAGTAAATCCAGAAAATAAAACCCACCAATATTCCATCAGTATTAAAGCTCGATTTGCATCAAATAAAGAAAAAACACTCTATGTTATCACAATTGATACATGAGTCATTGAAATTTACTATCCACAAAAACAGGAATATATCGAAGGGGGTAGAAAATACTATAAAAAGTTATTTATCGGTAATGTGAGACATAAAATAACTGCACAGGCAAGAAAGCATCTAAGAACCCTGCATATACACTATCATTTTCATCTATCACTTTGGAACTACATACATGTATATCTATCAAAAATACGGTGTAATAACAAATGTTTGTCAGATCATCACTATGTGCACACACACACACACTATAAATCGCTAACTAACGTCACTCGAACTTCAAATTTGAAGCAGTGCTTGTGTCACAGGAAATATTAACCTTTTTCTGCCTCAGTGAGGATTTCTTTAGCAGTCAAAAGCACCGGCCCTGAGTTGAATATATGGCAGAAACATACTACACTACATGTAAATAGGAGTTGAAGCAGCATATATGCATTTGTGACTTTAATTGAGGTATCGAACTTGGGCAGTGTTTTTTTTTACGGGTAGTCCTTTTGCATAGTCATAAATTGTGATTAATTTGTGCATTTGAAAAAATTCTTTAAATAACATACAGGTAACTGAAACTGTTAATGACCTCATTGTTCACATACGAACTCTAACTCTTCATTTTTTTAGCATCTGTAAGAACCTATACAGAGGTAGACTGTTAACCAAGTTAACAAAAATTATATAGAAAATCCTTTCCTATTACAAAAGGGACACAAGCAACAATAACATATTTATGTAAAAAAAAAGCATAACATAAATAACATGAATGTGTTAGAGTTTGCAAGAGTTTCTATAATACCTCGTGTATAAAACAGTATAAAAGCCATATTTTTTAAAGATTCCATGTAGATTCCAACAAAAATATTTTTGTTGTTGTTGTTTTGATAAAAATATGCAAACACTTAATAACACCATATTAATGCAAATTGCTGGACTTGTTCTCAATACATGTACAAAGCAGAACAACAGAAAAGCATGTTATAAAAACAAAGTCTTGCATAACCAGAAGTTCAAAGTCTCAGGCAGTCCAAACAACACGACAGCAAAAATACAGTCAGAATTGCAGCATTCGTTGTTGAGTTTCAGAAGATCCTGAAGAATAGTCAAGCATTGGTCCATTTCTCTGCGTCATCTTGCCACGGTAGTCAAAACAAACAGAGCCTCTCTCTACATCCCTCCCTACCCCCACCCCCTTTAATGAACCCCCTCTCCCTTCTCCTCCCCACAATGGCCATATCTCCCACAAAAATATTGAGTTTTTTTTCTTCTCTTATATCAAAGTGCTGTATATAAAATATAAATTATCTCTGGTTTACTATAATACATCTTGTGATAAATAATAAAAATAGTATTTACAGCATGTACAAGACAATTGGAATAATCTACATGTCCCTGTTGAGGTAAAATAAGCGGGAAGAAATGAAAAGAAAGAACAAAAACACATGTTAATGTCTGTGACCATTAATTGTATAAAAGAACATCAAGATAATTAAAAGCTTAAAAATTTGAGTTCAATTTAGTCACTGATATAATGTACCTGTATAATTACTGACAGAAGCTACTGTGAGAACCGCCCGGTTAATATTGCTGTGGTATAGTCAAAAGTGACGTAATGTACTAAATTTCTTCGAAATGGTAAGGACAAAGAAAAACAGACATGATCAGAACAAGATATAGCAGGGGAAAATACATTAAAAATATGAAATTCAAAAATAATAATATGTGAAGAATTAGATGAATCCTGCATTAATTTGAACTCAACAATTACTTTTATACTGAGAACAAATAATGAATCTCATCACTCTAAAACAAAAATAAACAGCAAATTATGAAAGAATTTATAAAATATCTAGCCAAAATGATTAAGAGTATACATCTCACCTGAGTCATGATTGGAATGTTAGAGGTAATAATCTTCCGTCTCCCCTGTCTGGAAAACATTTTCCACAATATCCACCGCAGATACCACTAACTCTTTGATTAATCTGAAAGAACAAAAAGAAGAAACCATTACTTAATAAAAACATCTTTTTCATTTTTTCCATATAACATTCCTATTTGGTACAAGAAGTCCAATTCTGTCCAAATTGTTATTATTCAATTACTTTTCCTTTTTCATGTTACAAAATGAGCAAACTTCCTTTAAGTTGGGTTTCCCCTTTTGAACATACAGTACTGTCAAAAATCTTCCTTCAAATTAGGGTAAAGATAAAATATGTAACTGGAATGAAATAATTATGTACTAATCCTTCTCTGACTGTTTCACATATCCATGTCAAACTCTGATAAGTCAAAACTCCAGCCTATTCAAGGTACTTGAAACACGGGCAGTTTGAACGCCGCCCCCCCCCCCCCCCCCCCCTCTTATATATTTAAAAAAGTTATCTATCCACCCCACCATCACCACCAAAGCACTTCCCCTTGTAATGAAGCCTAAATCTTTCAATGTTATCATATCTTAAATAATACAAATTCCATGTTCTGGCTTATTATTAACCGTTTGTCACTAATAATTAACCCCCCCCCCCCC
This sequence comes from Strongylocentrotus purpuratus, assembly GCF_000002235.5. Lineage (NCBI taxonomy): Eukaryota > Metazoa > Echinodermata > Echinoidea > Camarodonta > Strongylocentrotidae > Strongylocentrotus > Strongylocentrotus purpuratus. The sequence goes on from NW_022145612.1 coordinate 48,122,577, forward strand.
AAAAAAAAAAAAAAAAAAAAAAAAGTTAAAAATAGTAATCTTACTACAAGTCCTATCAAATAACTTACAGCATCTCTTGATATTTGTCTTGATACTGAGTGGCCTTCTGTTGACCAGTCTACATCTGGCGCCACCACAAGGCCTGTCCCATTTAGGCTCACATGAAAGCGGCCCTGGGGGCAAGGGACTACACTAAAGCAGTCTCCTGCCGTAGCGTAGGGTATAAAATGACCATGATGCACGGTGGCAAAAGTAGGATCATCGGCTAGAATTTGAAAGAGGTGGGAAACATGAATAAAATTGTGAATTTCTAGTAAGCAATGTTTATATGTGTTTTTATTTAACATTCATATCGTCTGTTTGAAGCCAAAACAAGCGTTATCCCTTTATACAGAGTTAACGTCCTTCTGGCTTAAAACTGATGATTCACCATTATGCTATTTTCAAATGATGAATAGGACATTCGCAGTGCAACCATACAGTATATATTTTAATCTATATTGTGAAGTTTGTATTGGGAACTGAAGTTCAGGTATAACACACAAAAAAACATTAAAAAAACATAGGCTTTTGTGAATGAAAAATATACAAAAGTCCACTTTTGAAACCCATTAACAAATCAAAAGATTTAAAAAAGGACATTTTAAAGCCAAATCATAGTGTAATGCCCATGACTACAGTTGATGCTGAATCAACCAAAATCCAATGATAATCAACTTTGAAGCAAATTTCTTCTTGAAAGTTCTATATGTGGACAGCGTTCAGTCACTTGATTATACTTGTATTTGTTTTGAACACATTTCTTTATGCATGGCAATTGCAATGCCCAATGCTTTATTTACACATTTTATGACAGAACTTGTACTTACTTATAACTTCTAATGTTGTAACATTTATTCTAATCTTGTTGAATGATGTTAGCCCCGGATACCGATGTCCATAGTTTGAGCATTCACAGTCGTCATTTCTTGCTCCGTTATTGGGGCAATAACTGGGATTTAATAACCTGGAAACAGAAACGATACATTGATACTTTTAATGTGTAACTATATTGACATAAATGATGAATAACACATTTGAATTACAGTATTTTCATTGATTACTTCATACTAATAGTTTTCTTTCAACCTTACCATTACAATTCATGAAATAATTTTGAATCTAGGGAATAAATATGAGCTCTTTTAAGTCCAAATATCCAGAACTAAATAAAGCTTACCATCGGCACCTATATACATGTATGGCAACAGAGTTTCTGTAGTATAGAAGAACACAGACTTATTTTTCTTGTTATATTTGTTCAAGTATAATACTTCATAGATGGGAGACAGGTATATTAATAAATACCGGTATACCACCACATCAGGAGTAGAGTATGGGCTTCAATGCAACCAAAAAGAGGAATGCCCTGTAACATAATCTATCCAGAAATTAAAACAAGTACCTAGTTAAAAGTGTCTTCAATAAAAAATGAAATCTTACCTTTTGGTATAAATTTCAGAATAGTTTTCAGCTTCTGAAGCTGGAAGTGTAAGATATTCAGCTGGATTGCTCCCTGCCATCCCATGACAGAATATCTGGAGCAGTCTACCCTGGATCAACATGGAATAGTCCCCATCCTCCTGGATGTTCTGTATCTCCTGCAGATCTCTACAACTCGTTGGTGGACCTGGAAAAAGAGAGGGAATTTAGATGGAAAGGTTAATTATCTCCTGGGTTTAATACATCGATAACAATTATGATTAGAAGACGATGAAAGATAACATGATGATAAATAAAAGTGGTGAAGATATAAAAGTATATCCGTTCATTCTTACTGCTGGATTCCTCATAAAAGATAAAGTGATGATTCTGTTGTGGAAATGACAAAAATAAGAAGAGAATATTATAGAGTGAATTACTTCCCTCTTCTCTTTGAGTACATTGTGAGACCCTTCAATAATAAATCATAAATCTACAAGCCTGTCATCGATAGAACATGTTATATGCATGTAAATATATCAAATACTTGAAATTATTTTTTAAATTCTGAAACTCCATTTTCAATCATCTGAGCAAATTGTGCAACTCCACACTATACGAGCAACCGGCTGGTCATTTAAACATGCAACATGTATCTATCAAAAACAAAAATCTCCCAAATTCCATCATTATCATTAAATTCGTAAGGTATAGATCCAGTAACTCTGAGAGCGGATATGGAGATCACTTGCACCTCTCATACAGCAATTACTTCTCCTCTTACACAATGTCCCTACAGATGTGGGGGTAATAGTTTCTAAATGCATCAGACAATAAACAAAGAGGCTTTTCATCTTAAACACCTAAGATACCAATAACCTTCCCACCTTCCCTGTCACAGTTAATCATCTCTCAGAAACTGAGATCTTTGTGAACACAGTCAGTACAAAAGATATATATTGTAAAGAAATATGTGTACATGGTAAAGTTATAAATTTAGTGTGCTACAAGAGTTTAGATCTCGGCAGACACTGGCACTATCATTACCCATCATGAGTTTAGATTTCAGAAATCGGATTAGAACAATAACTTTCATGGTGTGTAATTCAAATAAAATATGCTATTATGGCCCTCCTTAATGTTCATTTTGATGTCTTTCTACAAATGCAAGATAGGAAAAAGATGATTTTTGGCATTTCGGTTTGGTATGTAAATCTAATTTAACTCTTGAATGATGATGAAGGTTTTTTTCTTAAAGCAAGATCTGCCAAGGTCGATGTCTCTAACTTTCTAAATCCAGCCATCATAATAAAGCTTAATCTAGAAATAGCAATAAATAGTGTGAATGTAGGATTCAATTCAGAGTACACAACAAAACCATTCCCCAAAGATTGAATAATTAATTTTACCCCTCCCCCCCCCCAAAAAAAAAAACATTTAGAACACCTCACCATCATCATTATATCCCCCTCCCTCTTCCCAAATGATGATGTACAATGTCTTGGTAATGAACTGAATTGGCAGCAGTGTTAGATCTTCACAACGAACAACAGGCTCTCCTAACAGCATAGGGGGAGACAAATCCCCTTAGGGTGAAAAGGTTAACCCCTCAAACTCTCCCTAGGCTAACAATCGCACCCAATCATGGGTCTCCTGACCCCACTCTGCACTTCACCAGCAGTGGGAATTGGGTTTCTCTAAACCCCTATTGGGTCGGTAAGAATGCACCCCAAGGAGACATAATGTGCCTCAAATGCGGCAAGATTATATTACCCAAAAGCCCCCGGGGCAAGGTTCGTCTAATAGGGCCCCATTACTATGAAAAAATGTTGGCCTGCATGTGATTTAATACAATCACAGTGAAGTCTAATAAAAAGGAGGCAAATTAAGATATGAGGTGAAAGGGTTGTGAATTTATTTCTTACAATGTATAGAGATAAAGTTTCATCCTATGTTATCTTTTTGTTTATCAAGTACTGTTTAAAAGAAAAGATTACATTGGAAGTAAATGTGACCTGACATTTTTGCACACATCATCAAATATCCAGATTTATTTTCAGAAAATGAATGAATGAAATATATTTCAACAGGATATTAATTTTTCTTTATCTCCATGCATCAGAACGTATTGTGACAATCTTTTTGACTGAAGGCAAGTAAACATGGTTTTATTGGCAATCTGCCCTAGCAAGGAAATATGAAACATGGAGATTAAAAATAGTACATATTATCCTCCCTATGAGAACTAGGCCTCTTGATGCAAGAATTAAAGGTCTCCTTTTGCATCATAATCATTTTTGGGGCTTACTGGTAATAAAAGACCAGTCACTTGTTGGTTCTTCAAGCTCACATTTATACTTTGCAAATTTGTAGACCTTGAAAGTATATCATCTATAGGATCCTTAAAACAGTTGCTTTTACTTTACATGGGTTTCACCTATTAGAAATTGTTTCATTTCCTTATGACATTTACTTTTTCCATGTGACGAGCATGGAAAGAGTTACTTTTTTCCATGAGACAGAGAAACAGTTGCCTGTATCATGAAGTTTACAATCCGTGGGAGACTTTATATGCCCAATTTATCGATAAGACAATCAATTCGAAGTCAAAATTTCACTCAAGAAAGGCCATTCCCAGGACAATTGTCCAAAGACAAGGTGCACAAAAGGGGTTCAGAGAGATATTAAATGATTAACTTACATGCCCTACTGTTACATATCCTCTCAGTCTCTGGTTTGATGGCAGGATGACGGCAGAAACGATCAGGCATGATCTTCCCATGACGAGCCTGGCATTGAACCTTACGACGTTGTACACCATCTCCACAAGACTTAGAACACTGTAGAGAAGACAAAGTAACAGGTGTACAGAGATTCCATCAGTTATTGTGAAAGTGGTATAGTTACACCTAATGTAACATCTAATACAATAGGGAAAATTTTGAAGTGACAGTACTAACTAAAGTAATCGAAAGCATTCTAATATTATGCAACTTTGTCTCTACAAAGCCATTTCAAATTGACATACTTTATGCAAGATAATATTTGCAAATGCCAGAGAAAAGTTATGATCAAGATATAATCAGCATATTACTCTTATATGTAACTTTGTAGTTGTTGTTGTTTTGTTTTGTTCTCCTCAACACCATAATCATCACCATCATCATCACCACTACCATGATCACTATTATCACCATCATGACCACCTCGTCATCATCATCAATATCATCCACATCATGAATTAAATCCATAAATAGAAACAATGCCTTAAAATAAATATAAATTGATAGGGGCCTATCGTACCGTAGCCCATGGACCAATTTTCCAGTGGACATCACCGAAACATGTTCCCATGTTACATCTCCTGGTGGATTCAGGCTTGGTTGCTGGGTTACACGTACTGAGGTCTGATGGGATACGCCAACCATCTTCGCTCAGCTCTTGACATGTGATCTCCCGAATCTGCTCTCCAGCCCCACAGGTTCTTGTGCACTATAGACAAACAAATATGAATAATGGAGGTTAAATTTATACAATTTTGGACATCAGCTCGTAGTTTTATATATGATTTTTTTTCGAGAAAGATAAAAGATGGAATTTCCACTTTCAATATTCCATAAAATAATTAATTTTTGTTCAAAATTGTTTAGGATTATATTTTTTCATTGCTCATCATTTACAAACTTCTCTACATAAAATTCTACTGAGCTTGAAATGCCTCAAAGTTAACTGAAAATGCCAACTCACCTCTTCCCATAGCCCTTCTACCCAGAATGCTCCAGTGATGTATCTTGGAGGGCAAGGGTCAACATTGCACTTCCTCATGTGAGTGGGTTTCTTCCTGGTTGCCTGGCAGTATTCATCAGTGACCCTTCTACCTTTATTATCTTGACACCAAACTTCTCTTAGCTTTAATCCGCCTCCACAAGTCTCATTGCACTGGAAGCGAGAGGGGGAAAATGTGGTAATTCAAGAAATGTAGGGCAACATAATATGATTCCAAAGAGAGAACTACCAGTATTTCAATAGTTTAATTAACCTTGTAATCATCCCCTTCCTTACATCATCACTTTAGAAGTTTAGATCCATGATCATATCCTACAACCAGTATCTTTAGTTCAAATCCCAGTCTGGGAACCATATACATGATAGAAACTCATATGTAAGATGTAAGTCCATTGTATGAATAGCTAATCTTGATTGATACATATCCCTACAAACATGTAAGTAAGAATAAAAACAACAAAATGCAAATATTAATAATTTCACGCCTTGACCATAATACCACCATAATCATTATCATCACCATCACCATCACCATCACCATCACCATCACCATCACCATCACCATCACCATCACCATCACCATCACCATCACCATCACCATCACCATCACCATCACCATCACCATCACCATCACCATCACCACCACCACCACCACCACCACCACCACCACAGCCATCATCATCACCATTATCAATATCATCAACATTCAAAATTAACACCAATAATAACATCTGCAATCCTGTAACTGCATCTCACCTGGGTCCATCGCCCCTTCTTCCACCTATAGCTCGGACAGGAGTTTCTCCGACACGACTTACTGGTCCTTGGTAGCTCCCCCGGGCACAGACTCGAATTCACCTCTTGGTTATTACTGGCGCACACCACCTCCCTTTCCTGGGTGCCCCGCCCGCAAGTCACTGAACACTGAAAATAATTATGCATAAAAAGAAAAAGAGTGAGTGATATCAATGTTAGATATAATGTGTGAAAGCTCTGAACATGTGTGATGAGCTTTGAATTTCTGTATTTACCACAAAAATATATATAAACAACCATGTTAGATTCAGAAAACTCACAGAATAAGGAGGATTTCTATCGTAAGGTATAAATGAACAATATTGCTGAGGGGAAAAAATAGTAACACAAATATGCATTAAATACAGTGAAATAAAAATATCCTGTGTTGATTCAGAGAGCATTGACGAGGCAATAAGCTTTTTAAAATGTCCTATCAGCAATATAGATGTTTACTATTCGAAATCCAGAGAGAGGAAGAAGAAGAAAGAAAAAAAAAATCACTTTCCTGGGTACTTAACCCCTTTCCCCTTGTTGTGAGGTATAAAATGAGAGAAAACAAATTAGTTTGTTTTGGTCTTTTTGACATGTTGATACTATTAACTCTGAATATATGGAGAGAGCATGTCCCTGGAGGAGGGGAAGAGCACATTCAGGATGACTCCATGAGGGAATACAAGATGGAGGAGAGCAAGGGCTGGCTGGCTCGGGAGGGACATGATGAAGAGGAATGAGTTGAACTCTGACCTCTAGGGAATGTTGTTAGGAGGGCCATCATGTCATCGTATGAGACCCCATGGGGCCTGGACTGAGCTGAAGCCCCATATATCAGCATTCAGCTGAAAGTGTCATTCTCGCATACTTGGGATGAGTTCAACCAAGATGGCAGAGAGGGGATACAGAGTGTCTGGTCTGACGAGATGGGCACATAGATAGATAGATAGATAGATAGAAGACAGATTTAAAGGGGGATGATCGAGGCACCACAACATTTTACACTACCATGATGAAAGAAAAGATGAATCTCTAAAGAAATTAGAAGTTAGATAAGATGGATAATGAGAAGAATTAAGGGCTTTTATAGAAAGTAGGTAGAATTAAATATTTCGCTATACTACATTTAAAACTTTCCTACTCTTGCTCAGCTGCTCATCTGATGGTTGTGATATCATAGTGCATTACATTATGAATTAATAAAGCTTATTAAGGCAATATCATTTCCTTCACTTAGGCCATGTGAGGCAGGAAGAAAATGTACTTAAATACTGAACCGTAATTTTATTTCTAATCTCTATCCCTCTTAAAATAAGAATTCTCAAATCAGGTGAGCTTTTCTTCACAACAAGCATATTTTCACGAAAGATTTCACCATAACAGATTTCTTTTCATAAGATCATACAAACAAGGAATGTGGTCCAGTTGTGATCCCACCATGGAACTACTCTAGGACCAGGATCTCAACAGTGTTGATAATGCAGTTGCCATGGAAACACAATTCTTTCATTTTAACTCCTCTTTGATTTCTCACCTCATGCTGGGACCACAACAGATAAAATAATTCAATTTGTCACCCTTTCAAAATGGGAGAAAAATATTTGAAAAAAGAAAATGCACATATTGGGAGACTTTTACCAAGAAACTGTGCTTTCTTGAGAACAAATCATACAAGGAATTATTCTAAGGGTCTTGGGATATGATCTTGAAATTATGGAAATGTATGAATTACAATGAAAACAGAACCATAGGAACTGCAAAAAAAACCCGATGAATTTCATTAAAATTAGGGTATCCCCCATTGAATTACTTGGTCTGATCACTCCTGAATTGTTCATTACAGGTGGATTGTAATGGATTGCAAAGTGGATGATAGGTACAGCAAGTTACACAACTACATAATTATATTCTTAATAGGTGTGTTTTCCTATTAAATAGTTCAACCCACCTCTCCCCAATCTCCTGATTTCCATTTGGCACACGATGGTTTCCTGCATTCTCGTTCAGTTGGAGGCTTCTCCTCGCCCTCGCATTCAGAATCCACAGCCAGGCTACCGTCTTCATACTGGCAGACGACGATACGAGTCTTCAGACCTTTATCACAAGTTACAGAGCACTGCATGAAGAGACAAAATATAAGAAGGAAAAACATGTATGAAGTTATATATGAAAATGTATTACAAAAAATATTACAATTTCTGAGGAACAAAAAAAAATTGCCTGAAAGTCGACGCTCAATGAAGAATGTGTCACAAAAAGAAGATAATATAGGCCCAATTGTTGAGATTGAGGAAGAAATATAAATTTAAAAAAATCACACCATTGTGTCACATTTGTTTGACAGCTTGAAGACTATGAAGTCATAGTATAAATTTCCTGAGCATCACTTTGATGATAATCTTTACACCAAGAAGTCCTAAGCCTGTCTTCAGAGTTGGAATAAGAGAAGAAATTAATAATGCAACTACTGATATTTTCAAGAAAAGGAAGCACATTATTTTGAGGTATACAGGTGAAGGGAAGAGTTTCATATATCTTGTGAAATATGCTTGTCAACCATTATTGAATTCGCATTTATTTCGTTCTCGATTAAAAATTACATTGATACAAAAGATACAAAATTATTCATGAACAAATTTAGAAATGAAATGGGGAACTACATAAATAAAGCCCTTAGGCCTTGTACACGCATAGTTCCCAAAGCATTCATAGCATATACATGTATGTATGTAGTATGTATTATACATACACATACACATAGGTCAAAATATGTTAAATTACTTCAAGAAATATGATAGTTAACAAGAGTCAACTGGAGAAGTTACAGGTAGAGAAGAAAAAAAGATCTTACCGGTTCAAAGACAGTTCAAGTAACAGTTTTCAAACATGGTAATGACCGACAGCGACTTGGGATAACAAATTGGCAACATGATGAACGGCATAAAGATGATCTCCTTGATGCTACCACAAATTGATATTAGACGGGGGCGCTGTGGGCCAAGGAATTCCAAACTGTTGCTACATACATTGTTTATTGTGCCTCAATAAACCATCTCTTGGTTGTGCACACAAACAGACAGTCTGAGGAGTCAGGAGGCCAAACACCTTAAACTCCGAGGAAAGATGGAGTAAAGGCCAATATGGAAGGGAGATGATGTGAAATTTATTAAATGTGGTGGGTAAGAAGAGGGTCTCTACATTAATACAAAATGACATACTGGAAAGTATCTCGTTCATTGGAAGCAAATGCATTGAAAAAAACATATTGAGGGCAATTCTATGGTACCATGAATACAACAACCCTGAGTTTAAATGACCTAAATATATTGTCAAAACTTAGGCTCCATGCAACAAATCATACTGTATCATAAATCTGATATTGAGATACAAAGTCTGATTTACAAATATTCTTACAACTTGAAAAATTCCCATAGTAAATGATTTAAGTTTCTGAAAGATACTGATAAACCAGAAACTTTTGCATCATGGAATTCCCATTAATGAGTGTTTCTGAAGATTAAAACTCAATCTCAATTAGTATTTTGCAGTTTCAGCTTTTGATTTTTAAAACTGTGTTATAAAATCAACATCCTTGCCAGAACTTTATTTTTCTCCCTAATTTAAATGTTGTAACCAAGACTGGAGTATATAGATTATAGAGTCAGAAACAGTCACTGAGCATTTGCCAACTAGGACACGTACGGAGACCTTTCAATAATTCCTTTGCTTGGGCTCACAAAACTAGCTCTCCTCTACCCATCTGCTAGCCAGATGTAGCGGTGAATCTATTGATAATGAAATGCATGCTGGGCGGAACGGAAGTAGAGAAGTGATCCACAAGAATGTACATGCACATGCCCAGACCTTCGGATTAATGAACAAAAGTACTGATCGCCCCATTTTCTTTAAAGGAGCAAGTTGTGCAGAATTGGGAAATCCTCCCTATTTGTAATATCATTATCTTGTAAAATAGGGCCTCATATACATTGAGCATCGATGCTCATATATTCTTAAATTTGACAGCTGGCGTCAAGTAAGATTGATGCTAATCAAACTCCAAGTTGAGGAGAAGCACATAACAGTCCCATCTTACATCAAGAATAAATACATGTATTTTTTTATTTTTCGATACCTCTTTTTGTCTTTTTTGAACATCTGTTCGCAACATACTGCTTCAGTTTCAGTTAATATATAATATGAAATATAAAGGATCACCCTGCATACTCTTTAAAGATTTTTCAAAAATTGCCTCAAATCTACAGTAGATGTTAACTTCAATGTAAAATATATGAACAAATGAAAAACAAAAGATTATTTAAGAATGAAATTTTTTTAGAGGGTGATTTCATACCCGGCATCATTTAACATCATTTTAGTCTGATAATAACTGATATCATTTTTTTCTTAAAATCAATGAAATTGTGTGAGATTTTTTCCTATAAGTATGATATCATTCTCCTATAACCCTTTGGGAAAGTTCATAGATTCAAGTCAGATTGATGCTAAATGACTCATGTATTTTATTCAAGTTAAATTGTACCTTTAACTTCTGATTGGCCGTTGCATGGCCGATTCCAATGAAATACCAGAGCAGCAGCCTCAAAGTTGATCACATCATCTCTGGAGGATTTAGTCTGGAATTCTTACCGATCTACAAACAAAGTCTTCCCTCCAAACATGTTTGCTTACCTAGGGATTGTCTCTAAATGTCTGTTATTCCAATAGAGCAAACATGGTCTAGTTCTATACTAGCAAATACCTCAAGCAGGAGAGCTAGTATATAATGAGTATTCATATTGAAGAAGATTCAAAAGAGGTGTAAAATAATAATTGATTTCTAAACCAACATAACATTAGGTTCCTCCTAGATAAGAAAATGGCATCGTCATGGTAACCAGTCATCAAGAGATAGCTCTACATCATCCATGATGTCAGACGGCAGCAGGCGACAAACCAGATTGTTCTCTTTAAGACCCCGCCCCCAGTCTGCCCCAGATTGGTGAAGGTGAGATTGTCAATTCCCATGGAGACAGAACTAACAAGATCCCTACCACCCTATCTGGTTGTAGGATTGTTAAGTTGTGTGGATATGGCCATTTGAAGTCTTAATTTTTACTTTGTGCATGATTTCATGAAATTCAATGATTTTCATCCAATAAAGGAGCATGTGATAGACTTTCTTTTTAAAAATAAAGACAGATTTTGTTATTTTATTTGGTTAAAATTTGTTTTCAATTTTGATTGTGATGCAATAGAAAGATTTTTTATCTCAAAGAAGGCAAAAATAACTGGAATCTCGTCCACTTCTCAAAAAAAAAAATGAATCAAATTCCTTTCACTTAGGACCAAAAGGTGCATCCATACCCAATTTAAATGACCCATGGCCTTTCACTGTCACGCAAGCAGCTCTGCAAGCTGTGATGCATGCTGGGATACACGGCAGACAGCTGTTTATCTTCCCTGGCAATCCCACTTTGGCATGTCTACTTGAACCCTGATACGTGGAGTCGGGAGGTCAGGTTGTAAACTTGCACCCTAAACCCAAACTTTCATCACTTATTCTTTCCTCCCTCTGGCCCACCTTGGCAGGTGAAATGGGCTGTTGAAAACAAGGAGGGCATCTTAAAATCTGTCGTGCAAAGCAGATTTTAAGGGTCAACAATTTTCAGGTAGAATCTGAAAAAACAGTACAAAACATCACAAAGAAATATAGCCCCCAAAGTAGCCTGTGGCCGAACAGCTTCATGCATACTAGAGAAAAGAAGACTCTTCTGGGTAAAATCATGTATTTTTCTCCACAATGAATTATTTTAAGATCACCTTTCTGTAACAATGTTCTATTTATCTCTTCCTGTCATGGTCGATAAATTTCACAAGTTGCTAAAAACTAAATATTGCAGAATTTTCAAAACTTTAGCTTATGACTCTCCCCCCCCCTTGATTTTGTATCTGTATTTTTTTTCTAGGGGGGGGGGGGAGCTTCCTGTAAATAAGTCCCATGTCAGAGAGGTCATATTTTTTCTATAGCCCTTGGCTGAACACTTCTGTCTAGTTTTAAATTGCTGAGGAAACCCTTTTCACAGTGATTTGTGGACAATTGGTGCATTTGAAACACCAATGGGAATTAAAATTCTTTAATATATGCAAGTCATGACAATCTACAGGCATATATGCCTTTCAATGGATAAGGAAAGGGCAGAGTGTAAGCAAGGCTTGGCCACTGCATCAACTCTGAATGCGGTAGACAAGATGAATGTGAAGCAATATTGTGACGTGACAACGAGATAAATCCCTATCTTCACTAACGACATCGTAGCAGTTGCTCCTTATCAGTCTATCTGTCCTCTGTTTTTGTAAGAAGCCAGTCCTTACTGGCAGGCTTATCATGAAGACAAATGATGATAGGTAGAATATATCAAAAGGGAAGGAAAAAATATTGAAGTCAGTCTTAACGAAGCCTGACTAAAATCACAAAAAATATTGAGTCCTTTTTGAACAGCAAAATCTAAATGTTGAAGAAAGAAACAAAATTTGACTGATGCAAACAGGCATTATAAGAAATTATAACCTTTCATGCATTCAATTTCTTTTTTCGGATTTCCAAATAAGACTTCCGTCCTTCTTGTATATTCAACAAAACTAAGATCCTCATTATGGAACTAAAGTTATACAAAAGTTGACAAGCTTCAAAATAGTTCTGGTGAAAAAATATGTATATTTAAACTTTATGCAAAGAAATCTCACTTTTACAAGTAGTAACAACAAAAGAGCTTGAAGTTAAACCAAATTATTTTGTAGTTATTCCACAATTCACAACTTGCTTTATAAGCCAAGAAAACTACCTTGATTTAATTTGATTCAAGTGGATGACTGTGCCCTGCACTAAAGGCTGTGGGACTTTGTGTCTGAAATCCATCAAAATACTTGACAGAAAACACAAATGAATGTTGACAAGCCAGCAGTTGGCAGAGAAACCCAAGACTTATTACAGGTCACACACACTCTTGTATAAGCATATGGTAGTTAGCACTCCCTGCCATTTACTTGTACAAATTTTGAAGCTTCATAAACGTTAGATGTTGATTTATAATACTGCTAATTTAAGCGATCCCAATTTAAACGAGGAAAAAACAGAGAAAACAGAGGGAGAGAAAGAGACAGGAAGAGGTAGGCCACTATCACTGTCTACATTCCCCGCCCCCTCCCCACCCCCCCCCCCAAAAAAAAAAAAAAAAAAAAAAAAAAATGATTATAATAATAATAATAATAATAATAATTTCTTCCCACTTTGATACACTAGGGTTAACCCTACAGGAAATATCTAATATGTGAATATATAATCATCTGCAACATTTATTACCAACAGTACTCTATTGAAACATATTAACATATATGAACACATACACCTAAATTACTATAGGTGCTGGCATCTGTAGAAAAACATGTTTTCAGCAATTTCTCTGGCACACGTTTACGCTTAGTACTTATCTTTAAGAGTCATACAGACACAACAAAATGCAATTAATCCTAAAACTGGACCAAATTATCATTTATAGCCTTTGGTAAAGAGTTTAACTTCATGTACTTGTACACAAATACAGAACATGAACATTCAAAGTTAAATTTCATGCAGATGATGAATCTATAGCTGTGGAAAGCATCTGGATTATACTATAGGTGACTGAAGAAAAGTTAATGATTCTACTGCAGATACCACACTATAAAAATATCGATTCATGATACTGCTATGAGATTTCCTTCCTAAAATGATAAATACAATATCAAATTAAGCCTGTTTAATCCAACAAGGGGACTAAAAGAGTTGAAACTGTCTTAAAGACACTGCTTCCATATTTAAAGGTGGCTTAAAGAAGAGAAAATGGATGAGGATCGAGAGAAACACGATGAGGAGGAGAGGAACCGCTCCAGACAGACCAACCTGCTCACTGTCTTGATATATGAGAGTTTCAATAGATGACATCAACTATCAACATTCCATGTGATGACAACCTCATGTGAAGTTTATGCTCTAGATCATGATGTTCAACTGCAGTACACTATTAGCAAGCCAAGGCTGGCTAGGTAGTGGATATATCTTTAAAGAGAGAGTTTAAAAATATATATAGGGTACTCTAGGTTGAAATATAACTTTGGAAAAAATGGGATTGCAAGAGAATGCAGTTTAAAAGTATCTATGTTGTTTAGTGAGCATATCAAGAATTATATGTCATAACATTAATCTTTTTGACAGAATCCCCCTTTTATTCCAATATATGTCAAAATATGGCAGATGTACAGCATTGAGGTATCAAACAACTATGTCTACAAAAGTAGAACGAGGAGGAAGCTGTATAATTGTATGAGATATCCAGTAGCTTACATGACAGGTCTACACAACCAAATATAGTATAAGGATCTGTTTTTGTAAAGAAAGCAAGTGTAAACATATAATAAGTGGAAGCAGAGGCAATGATAATGAAATGTCACTTTCAAAATGCAATTGTAATGAATTGTTACTTTCAAAGTCAAACAAGACCCTGCTTCCAAGCAGCAGCATCCTATACTACCCTTCCATCGACCAGCCTATGACCAACCGAGACATATCACCACCTACTTATTATGGACGGCTTGTCATCGGGAGATACCACACAGATACAATCAAGACAATCTTTGTGATGTCTACTGGATTAATAAACCTGTAAATACACAGTGATGACGGCAATCTCGTCATCTCTGGGTTCTGGATGGGTTCAAAACCATACATTGTGTTTTGATTGACCATGCAGGGCCCCTCTATACAATCAAAGGAGATGATCGAGGGACGAACGGTCAACATCCTTTCACATTGCAGATCTATCTGTATCTTTCTCGTCGCAGGATGAAAATCTATACATAGATGCCATTCACATTTAACAAGTCCTTGGCACCCTTGTATCTTAGCATCCACTTAGCTAAAGAACCCTCTCATCAAGGTTATTCCCACTGAGAGTACACTCAGTTTTCAAATGTGAATGGAGTCATGTATGAATATTTTCTTCTCCACTTTATAGTGAAGACATGAACCTGGATTCTTTACAAATGAACTCATTAATTGCAGGAAAATGGGAATAACCCTCTGCTTAATAGCACATCTCATCACACCAATCAATCCTAACAACTGGGGTAATAACGATGATTGCAAGTTTCCTTTACTTTCCTTTAAATACTTCCTAACTTGATTACAGAGGGTCATCCTTTCCCCTGTGAGTGAGGCCAGAGCCCATCTCAGAATTTTACGAGAGGTAAAAGGAGGTCATAATCATTCAATTCCAATCATTCCGGTGGAGTCATATTTGCTCTATAGATGCATTTCTGGTGAACTATTGAAAACTATCAAACCACAATCCTAGTACTAATTAAACTTGAGATACGCTACAATTGTATTTAGACCACTAGAATGGTGAAAGTTACTAACAAAAATATCTTGGTTGTTTTGTAAAAAATGAGATGGATGATGGGCTTTGAAGACCACACCCCTCCTAAATGTCATCACCCTGTATGATTAGTTTGTTAGATCCTATCCCTGTGACACCTTCAATGTCAAAAACATTCTAACCGGTCTCTCTATGACCTCATTCCATTATATGTTTAGGAGGGAGAGATATATATCTGTAGGGTCATTTTTTGAACTTTTACCTTTATTGCACAACCTTTCTTTTAAGTCACTATGCAATTATTAGTCCTATATACCCCTCATCCCCCCCCCCCCCCCACCTTACCCATGACTCAATGCTAAGATTGATACTATATCATCTGCTATGAGGCATAAGGCCAGGGCATTATCTCACATGAATTCATGAACCTTGGAAAGGGCAACAATGAAACTGAAGAATATTATTAAAAATGAATGGTCATTTCTTTGCCTTTGCCTTCAGACATAATGCCCCATTTATTCCATATTCTACCAGTATTCACTTTCATCATCCCCTCCTCGTCTAACCAGTATCAAATCAAAATGGCTGACATGCATCGCCAAACCAAATACCTCCCTCTGATTTCTGAACCCAAGCATATGATTCACATCTCATCGCATACTAGATCGTTCATGAACACAGGTCCTGAAAATATTCAAATTGTCATCTACATAGTAAAACAGGTGAATAAATCTTCACAAACTTACCTACTCTCAGGCCTAGGGCTAAACATATTGGTTATTCCATATTTTCACACTGCACCACAATACCCCCACCTTATATGCAATATCATAATGCATGAAACATCGGTGAATGAACACTATACGATATGAAGATGCTCATCTTATCCAACCGGCTCCTCTAAACAATGACAAGTGTGTTGATATCCTACTATCATTTGTTTTTCATTCTCCATTCTTGGAAGCTATTGTAGGGCATTAAGATATCGCACTTTTGAGCATGAATGGATGCAAATATATGGCATGCTTCATGAATAGGCAAAAATCCCAGGTGATGTTGCCTCACTCTTATCCAATCACAGGCATGCAATGGTGGACATCATGAATTTCTCTCCAAAGGGGGTGGAGACAGCGAAGGACGTGGACCAATGATTAATTACGATGCAAACTGATAATAGTCTCATTTGCATAGTTCAAAGGTCATCCATTTCAAGTTTTAAAAAATGGTAGCTTGTGCGCAGCCCCCCCTGTCTGCCGGCTGAGGCAGGTGGAGCTACACACGAAGTCTGCTGTGATTCGGCATCGGTTATGTTTACGTCATGCCGTCTGCCAGCCACTCAGCTGTGCTGGCAAATAATCTCTCTCTTTTTCCTTCTTATTACTATAATACAGCCTAGTATTGGCAAGCTATCAATCAGAGAAGGAGTGAGCAGGAGAGAGAGAGAGAGAAGGAAGAGGCCTAGTATAAGACCCCCTGGGAACGAAGCTTCTATTACAGCACACTACAGGAGCTCGTGTGACCCAACACAAACGATCAATTTACAGGGCAAGCCGGCTAGCCGCCAGCTCTAAAACCCAGCCCTGAACTTGCTGCCTCTGGCTTAGGGCCAGACCAAGCAAAGCCTTCTGGTTAACATACGCAGCTTGAGACCTACTTGTATAACGTAATTCAGAACCCCTTCCCTTCTCTCTTTCTCTCCTTTTCTGGGACACATGAACTACCACAGCTTTAAAGAACAGTCTGAACATCACAACCTTAGTTGCAAACAATAGTCTGCGAATCATATGCATGGTACCCAATAGCCTTACCTCCCATCATTTTGCTAACAAACATTTTTCATCAATTAATTATTGTTCCACATTTTTTCTATAATATTACTATTTTTCACTATTCACATTAATTACAAGTCAATTTTTACAAGTCTTTGTGATAACCATATGCAAAATTATGATTTTAACAATAACACAAATGTATAAAGTTGTATAGAAGAATGCAGATTTCTCATGAATATGATCACCATTGCATTATCAAGCATATCAACAGCCTGCAAAGATTGCATCTAAATAAGATCTAAAAGTGACATAAATGACAAGGATGGCAACAATAACTGCCAAGTATGTCTCAATAGTAGAAGAAATAAATAATCACTCCAGTTCAGTCTATGTACATTTACAACCTACACATATCAACATCATAAAAAATGAATAGCTATATATGATACAAATATATCACAGTCATTATGCAGCTGAAGAATTATCCATCATGCATGATTGGTCTTTATAGACTATTAATATATATCCCAAACTGCAAACTTATATTAAAGGAATACTAAAATCAGAATGAACATCTCAATGACATTGTTACCTAGCATACACATTGGAACTGATTTTAACAGATGAGATTGTTTTTAAATCATAAGAACAGTAGTGAAAACATGATCTAAACATTTAGAAAGAAATAAATTTAAAAAAATGGCAAGTATTTCTCTGCATGTTTGATATATATTTGTCATATATATGCAAAAATTAATCTATCATTTCTACTTCAGTAGTTAAGAACTACAAATCGTTACTCTCCTAACCTACTACTTCAAACACTATTACCTTATAAACAAATAATGCTTATCATTCAGCTGAACCCTCTGCCCTTTCATTTAAAAACTCTTCCTTGATAAAACTAGGAATGCCCACACTGTCCTCCATACAGCTTCCATCAATTAAGATTCTGACCTGTGAGGGAGAGTCGGAGAGAGCAGACTATAAATATCACCTCTCCATCTCCTTCTCCTCCAGGCTACAAATGTTTCCCTCCAACACTCCTCGCCTAAGATCTAATCATCTACGGCCTCAACACTGCCGATAACCAGGCACTTGAGGTGCTACGGAGCAGCACTGGTTCACTGAACCCAACTACTCCTTCAAAATTATTGTAAGAAATGAAGTCACTGACACCTAAGTGTACGCGTTTGATGTCATCAAACCATGAGGGACGAGTGTCTACTTTCTATTACAGATGCGTCTATTCATTTCACCTTTCCATCAGGGAGAAGGGTCTACTTTTAAACTTGACTTCTAACCTATAAAAAGGCAAGGGTGTTCTAGGATTGCCAGTAAAAGCTATTCTGGAGTGACATTTAAACGTTGAAAGAGGGGTCACAATGTTTGCCAGTGTACATAACATTTTGAAACATTACCCATTTATCATTTTGTTTTGTTAGATATCACATCAAATCTGATTTCAGATGAGTCAGAAATACACATCTTTTCTTGTATCATATCCGAGATAGAATTACAGAAATATATCTCTGGTTTCAATTAAGTGCATTTTTATAAGGTCAGAATATTCATAATCCCAATAACAATAATAACCGTATTCTAAAAATGCCTTTAGACGACGATTCAAGGGACTAGACCAACAAAGCTCTACTTGTTTTTCATTATCATCCCAATTCAATTTGGTCAATTTATTTTTTATTGAAGCTTGACTCTCAGTGGGCTATTCTGACCTCTAAAATAACTACCATTGACCATGGTAATAAATGACCCACTTATGGGTAGCAGACCAGTGCTTACAATGTGAAAGGGTGTGTATAGTCATTTTGCTGACATTTCATTGAGTAAATCCACTTCCCGCCAAAACGAAACTTTCTGACATATTCAGACCTGTCATTAGAATATATACTCAATGTTGGATATTTGTTGCGCTCTATAAATGTATTATTATTATTCAATATATTTTCATAGCATTTAATTCATTAATAATTGCCTGAAAATCTTATCAAGTTGTAGTCCTAAGGGATTCACTGTTAGTATCTTAACAATACTACAGTAATTGATTGAAAAGTTTCTACTTGAAATTCCAAGGGAACTTGAGGAAAAATTAAAAGGATAAAAGTATGTCTTACAACTTAGAATATTGAATACTGGCAATTTATACAAACTCTCTCAACAAGAGACTATACTCTAGCTTAATACTGAAATGATATAATGTGCTAACACAATTAAAAGTTGTTCAAATGCCATATAATGACAATGAAGCTAACAAGTCTTTTTTATACTCATGTCCTAGCGTTGGCAAGATGAGGGAAACCGTTTTTGGTCTAATGTTAGAACAAGGTATAACAGTAATTCTATCACAAAAAATACAATGGCAAGGGGGAGACATTGCACAATACAACTAATCATGTCATAAACTCATTGTTAAAAGATACTAGGTGAAAATTTCAATCTAAAAGGAGAACAAAACTATGCACAAATATGTGTGCAATTTATGATACGTTGATTGAATGATCATCTATAGCACTAAAGGTACATGAAATATTTAAATGTTAATACTAGGGATGCTCATATTAATACTCAGATGTACTATGATATCTTTATTTCATTGATACAGAATACATGTTATGATAGCACTATTCTGATAAGACAAGATTAAAACTGATTGAAGTTTCTTTTACAAAAACATAAACACAAACAAAAACTTAAATACATCTATCTTACTGATCAGAGTTGAATGTACCATGAATTTTCACTAAACCATAATACACAGCTAATATTACAATGTTCAAACTACTTGTTCTTACAAGGTACTATGTTAGAGGTAGAGTAAACAAACATAAACATGACATGATCTTTTCTATACATTCCATGCAGCATATCTCACAAATCAGTCCATCATATATAAAGAAGATTAAAAAACAAGTAAAACGAACGAGAGAAAAAAGATCAAATGCAATTTACATAAATTAACACACACAGACACAGGTAGACATACAAAAACTCACACTCTCACACACTGATCTTTCCAGTTCAAAAGTAAAGTGTAGATCTTCATTCAACTTTTAGGCATCAGCAACTACAATGTGCATCACTTGCTAAATATCGTGTCTATACAAATAATGTATCACCTTCATCTAATTACAAGACAAACAGCTTTTCTATGATTCATGTATAAACCTGTTCCACTCTTTCAAAAGCCCTCACTAGAACTAGATTTGTAGACTCATATTTTACAAACCTGCTATACAAAGGTCCATAAAAGGGTAATCACAAATTTTTCTTCAAATATTTCTTCATCTGACTGAATGAATCCTATTGTCCAATATGTTTAAAATGAGCAGCAGGGACCAGTCATCTACTTTCTTATTACTAAAAAAGCGAAACAAACTTAAACTTTCCTTTCTAGTCTTTTCTTCGTATTTGCAACAGCAGAATACATATTGTTGTTGACATTTTATACTACAATAATTCCTTTATTTAGGTAAAAATTTAAATGATTGATGCATTTTTTTAGATCTCTCCCCAGACAAGCAAATTTTGGAGAAACAAAAAAAATCTCAAATTTCATGAAAAAAAGACCATCACACTAATCATATAAAATGTAGTCTTCTGAAACATCTCTGTTTTCTGGATCAGTGCCATTGATTAGAAGAGCCTGACCAACCTGGTTCAAGTTGGGCACAATATGACAAATACTGCTCTATTGATCAAGCACAAAATAAAAGAAAATACACTATGTATAAAGTTGTGACCAAGTGAAACTTAGAGGGCCAAACTCTGTGTATAGATGGCTCAATTCTGGAAACTGTTATGTCGCCCTCTCCAGCTCTCAGTCATGTTGTCATATATCTGTGGATCCTATTTGAATTGAATGAGCATATTGTTCACTAACTCCTTTGTAGTCAATGCTACTTTTATTAATTGTGTGGCAGCAGGAGTGGGATCTATGCAACTTTTTTTGTACTGATGTGGTGGTGGTTGCAGTGGGATCTGAACTGTTGACTGTTAATTTGGTTCCTTATTGTTGAAGTGGCAGCGGTGGGATATGTTGACTGTTTATTTGGTTCCTTATTGTTGTGGTGGCAGTGGTGGGATATGCTGACTGTTAATTTGGTTCCTTATTGTTGAAGTGGCAGCGGTGGGATATGTTGACTGCTAATTTGGTTCCTTATTGTTGAAGTGGCAGAGGTGGTATATGTTGACTGTTAATTTGGTTCCTTATTGTTGAAGTGGCAGCGGTGGGATATGTTGACTGCTAATTTGGTTCCTTATTGTTGAAGTGGCAGAGGTGGGATATGTTGACTGTTAATTTGGCTCCTTATTGTTGAAGTGGCAGCGGTGGGATATGTTGACTGTTAATTTGGTTCCATATTGTTGTGGTGGCAGTGGTGGGATATGTTGACTGTTTATTTGGTTCCATATTGTTGAATTGGCAGCGGTGGGATATGTTGACTGTTTATTTGGTTCCTTATTGTTGAAGTGGCAGTGGTGGGATATGTTGACTGTTTATTTGGTTCCTTATTGTTGAAGTGGCAGCTGTGGGATATGTTGACTGTTAATTTGGTTCCTTATTGTTATGGTGGCAGCCGTGGGATCTGTTGGCTGTTAATTTTGTTCTTTATTGTTGTGGTGGCAGCGGTGGGATATGATGCCTGTTAATTTGGTTCCTTATTGTTGAAGTGGCAGCAGTGGGATCTGTTGCCTGTTTAATTATTTTCTTATTGTCTGGTTGTCTCGATGGGGTCAGTTGACTGTTAATTTGGTTCCTCATAAGTGTGGTGGCAGCGGTGGGATCTTACTTTTATTTTGTTCCTTATTGCTATGGTACCAGCAGTAGGATCTATTAAATGCTGATTGTGCAGTAGCAGGAGGTATTTCCAGAAAACTATCCTTTTGGTGTGGTGGCAGCGGTGAGATTTGTTTAATATAAATTTGTTTCCTTCTTGGTGTTTTAGGAGCGGGAGGATCAACGTGATTTCAGTTATCAATGGTCTTCTATTTTGCATGACATACATAAAAGGAATACTTTTGCCCACGTGAAGCTATCAATATGTGCTGTAAAGATTTAGTATAATCAACTGTGTTACTCTAAACAAATAATGTTCTCATCAACATTGTTATATTTTGGTATGCCAAACAAAGTGAATCATTCGGCTTTCACCTTCATGTATATTTGAGTTGACCAATCTCCAAACACATTTCTTTAGCACCTATTTTGACAGACTAACCTCACTGGATGACTAAAGCAAGTAAACAAATTTCAGTAAGTAGAAATTCAAACTTTCTCTAAGCACAGCCTGCTGACGAACTCTTACAACTTCCTGTCCATAGCAGGAGGTAGCAAAAAGAGGTAGTCATGTGATATGCATTGATATTTGTCTTTGATGCACATGTCACATCACAGGAGGTGAGGAAGAACAAGAAGATAAGTACAAGAACACTGTAGTCGACACAAATTGTTTGAGGTTGTTTCTGAGCTTGTAGACCATGTTGCCATGAGGAAAACAAGGTAATGAGGTACATATTGACACCATGCCATTTTAAAAAATACAAATGGTATATTCAGAGCAGCTCTTAGAGCAGGTACTGTCATGTCAGCATTGATGTTACTTTTTAAAATCCATCTGCAAAAAACTTTTCAGAGAGATGACTTTCATGCAGAAACAAGACATACAAGATTGCTTTCTACAGCAGCATTTAATTTTAACCTGAAACAGATTGTATGTATTCTGCAATGCTCTTCATCAACCCTGGTGTCACACTTCTCCAGGTGACACATATATGCCTGTGAGTCTTAGCCAATATCCAGTTTTTAAATGTATATTGCCTATGAGAACAATTCATTCACAGCAAAGCTTGAGCTCACTGTCAAAACACTGTTGTGTACTGCACCCCACACACTCAATACATATTTATGTATTGTCAAATGTAAAAAAAACAATGCAGAAAGAGCAAGATAAAAATTTCAATTACTTTTGAAAAAGTCCACGGTGAGTATGGTCACTACAACGGAGCCACATACATTGTGATCCATATAACTGTGTATGACTCAATACCATAATATTTTTAATACAATAAGTTCCAGTGCTCTGTTCTAAACACCATCAAAGTTGAACATGAATGCAGCTATTCATCAATTTAAACAAATATCTGATAGAAATAACAGGAAAGGGGCAATGAGAACAGAGATAGACTTGTGAGAAAATTAGAGGCATTTCAATTTACCGATGAGTATGTTCCTGTATGCCACCGTGGCCGGCACCTTTGAGTATTGCAAGTGGTGGAATTCTCTGGTTTCCTATGGTCACACCGGCTGTCTGATACAGTTTGGCCGTTTCGCCTCCTGCACTTTACAACCCTTGATTGGACTCCTCCATCACAAGTTCTGGAGCACTGTAGACACAGAGAAAGAAGGAAAAACAATTAGATCAAACACATAATCGCTTTTAACGATGAGGATTCGTAGCATTTCATGAAAACAAGATTCCCTGTTTTTTACTTAATAGAGTTTCCCACTTCCAGCATCTTTGAAAAAAGGTAATTTTACACTTTTTTACACTAAGAGCTACCATAGGCAATCATCTAGTAGAAACTTTATTTAGACTAGAGATTGAATAATAATTCTATCAGGAGAAAAGGGAACTCATTTTCCAGGGTTCCCCTGATTTCAAAGATAGGTTGAAGCCATGCGGCTGAACATGCATGCGGCTGAACATGCATGCCGGTATTCGCATTAAAAGAAAATAAATTTGCACATTATCTGTACATACTATTGAATAGAGTTGGGGTTTTTTACACATCAGGTATCAAATCAAATCTAGGAGAGAATGAAATCCTAAGCCTTAAAAGAGTATATTACCTTGATTATATTTCTTTCAAATATAATTGTAATATTTATAAACCATAGCAACCAAACAAATATTTATAAAATAACTGATGAACTACATAATTTTTTTGCAACCTTTCGACCTTGCATGGCTCTGGGCATAACAAGGGCCTTGATCACGGGTATGTCTACATCAGCTCAAAATTGCCAAATAGCCTACTATTTCTGACTTGGGAAATAATCCTGAAGTTACAAATCGCGTCTTTATCAGCTCGAGACTCGACCTCGAGAAATTAGCTTGAGATATTTTGCTCAGCGTTCGCGCATAGTGAGAGTCTTCGGGCTAGTGAAGACGCACTGGACAAATAGCGGGGTATTTTGCAAACTAGCCCAAGATATCTTGGGATGATTATCTCGTCCAAATATCCCGCTAATTGCAACTTCGGGCTGATGAAGGCGCAAATTAACTGGATAATTTGCGAGCGGGATAGTTAAAATAGCAGGATATTTGGCAATCTCGAGCTGATGAAGACAGGCCAACAGGTACTTTAAGTCAACCAACGGCCTTCCTCTATGACCACATGGAAATCCCCCCTGCCCTTCCCCTCCCCTCCTCTCAGTTCCTCCACCCTAACAAACTCACCTGACCCCATTCTCCGTAGTCCCAGGAGGGGCAGGGCTCCACCTCACAAGACTCGGCTTCAGTTGGTCTGGAGGTCTGATCACAGTACGATGATATCCTGTTGTTGTCATCCAGGCATTCCACCCTGCGTTGCCTCGACCCCTCACCACACGAAACACTGCACTGTTGGTGTGTAAATTAGAGCAGTACAACAGATTAAAGATGGATACTGTGGATAATGTCTTTCAAGAGAAGTTCTGCATGGACTAAGCAACTAAAATACAATTAATGTCTTGGATAGATTTTCATCATTATAACTTTTTATATGTCACAATGTAATATCTACCCTTGTGTATTTCCATAAATTTTTTTTTAAATCAGTTCTTCTTTTTTTATTCTAATTTTCTTCCAAATTACTGCTACTTATTATGGATGGAACAATTTCTTCACATGTTTATCATTATGGCTGGACATGGTTTATTATGCATTGAAACAATAATAAATTAAAAGTACTAATAGTTGCCATATTTCCACATCAAAAGCAGTTTTATCGACAAAATATGGCACATCAAAAGCTATTTATAGAACTAAAATGAACTCTATGTCATACTGAGGACATCACCGTAGGAAAGGATAACATTTCATTAATAAAATGGAACTTGAGAGAGACATTTAGTACTCACTGGACTCCATGTGCTTGTCCTCCAGCTGTGCCTTGCACCAATCCTATTGTCATAATTGTCATGTAAAGTGCGCCCTCTAGGTCTATTGGTAGGACAATCTTGGCCATTGCAGGAGTGTTCTCTGCTTGGTTTGATCTCAGGATCACACTCGGCATTGGATGTAATCGTGTCGTCGTTGTAAACACAGGCAACGTAACGCGTCGTCACTCCTTCCCCACAGGAGACTGGACACTATTGATAAGAAGCAAGAACATTTTTCGATCAGGAAACTGATGTAACATCTAGAAAAAATTAAACTGCTCAATCCCAAAAGTCATCAGGGAAAATTTTGCACACAATAAGTCAATAACATATATTTTTTTAACGAATGTTACAACATATTAACAACTTTGCTAATTTCACATCTTTTCTAAAGGGGAAACAGCAATTTTACAAAACACCATTGCATTCTTTTAAACACAACGTCTTTCTTCTATTTTTCTTTTTCTTTTCTAAAATTAAATGCTTTATGTGGGAGAGGGGAGGTTCAATAAAGTAAGTCAAAATCATAAGGCCAAAAAGGAGAAATTTTAGCAACATTTAACCTTCTAGTTTTCAGTCAATGGGATGATTGGATTTTATATCCTGTGTGATAAAAAACTTCATTAACACCTACAGAAAGAGGTAGAGGAAAAGGGAGCGAAATTTAAAAAAAATTGATATACTAAATACATTACCTACTTGGGAATTGGGAAAGATCTTACAGGGAGGCTAAGAATTCACAAAAAGTTATCCTGAATCCTCCCTGAATATTCAAAAGTACTTTTGTATAACATCAAATGCTAATCTTAGAAATCCATTTTTAGAGAACTCACCTCTCTCCAGTCCCCTGTCCTCCAATGGGGGCAAGACTTGAGCTCACACATCTCCATGGACAGAGGTCGAAGGTCAGGGTCACAGTCTGTGTTGTCAATGTTGCCATAGCCGTCACGGCAACTCACATATCTTTCCCTGATGCCCGGTCCACAAGTCATCGAACACTGGACAAAAAAAAGAGGAGAAAAAGACATATTTTTATTTTCAAAATTTTGTCTCGCTGATGATTTTTCAACTTGAATTTATCTTTAGGTTGTGGTAGCAAAACATCACTCCTCCAGCTTAAATTCCATTTCTTTAGTATCTATAATTTATGGAATGTAGGTACAGTATTTTCTTCATTTAAGGAGTACATCTATGTTTCTGGAGATGTCCTTAACCATTAATTCAGACCACCATGGGTCGGGAAGTAAGTCCCTTGACAACGGGTGACTTGATTATCTTTTTAATAATCTTTAAAATTAAGATTTAATTCAATTTAAACCAAAAATTTTCAATTTGAATTAACCTTTTTAAACTTACATCTTCATCTTCCAACAGCAAACTGTTTTAAGCTGAATTTTTGCACAACCACTGACTTTATAGTTAATTACATTCGTTCCTGTTTGCTAATTCTGACAGCGGAATGAAACCATCAGATATTTCTTGTATATTTCTTATCTCCTGTAATTTACAAGCTTGCCATAATATGCGGTGTCACACCGAAAAATCCTTGAAAAATCCCTTGAAAAATCCTTTCAAGGGAGAATTTTCTTGCTTAATTAGAGGATTTTTAATGGGATAATTGATGACAGACAGCAATTAAGAGGATAACTAAAATCCGGATTTTTGGCCTCTGTGTGACACTGCCTAATTACACACCTGCTTAATGTACATTCAAATCTTTGGTCTTGTAACTTTCATTTTTAAGGATGTCATATGCAATATACAAAATGTTTGTTCCCTATGAAACTTACTGGTGTCCATGCTCCTGTTCTCCATTGGCTCCTGAAGATCCTCCTCCTGGCTGCAGGAGAAATACCAGGATTCCCCCTGTCCACAATCTCATCAAACACTGGCATGGTGATGATCTCTCTGCTGGGCGGAGTCGTAGCTTGGGTGGTAGTAGGAGCGACGGTGGTGGTGGTGGGGATGGGGCAATCAGGGAGCTTGCACTCCTGTTCTACGATGGGCTTTGCCCCAGCGCTGCATTCTGATTCATCCAGCCATTGGCCGTCGAAAGTTCGACAGCCGACGGTTCGCCGCTGGTATCCGCTGCCACAGGTTACAGAGCACTGCATTGAAATATGGAAACAGGTTGTGCACTTAGCCCAGTAACCAAACAACCAATCGCATCTCTCCCAAAATTGAGATCCTGAAATACCTCCTTAATTTACCCCAATATATAAAGTAACATTTTAAACAGGCTCTCTGACATTTCAAATTTTATATATTTTTGTACTGCTTTGATTATGTGGGTGATATTTGGTGTCATAATATGCAGCAGAAATATGAAGGAAAAACAAATTAGAATTTCTTCAAAGAACTTCCAGCGATGTTCTTTCTCAGTCCTAATCCCTTCTTTGAGTGTGAAGATTTGCCATATATTAACTTCCAAGGATTAAGTTTCTAGATGTGATTCTTGGAATAATATCAAAATTAAGTATAACATATATTCTTAAAGATGAAGTTGAGTTCTGGTCATGCGATTGCATTGTGAAAGAAACGGTGTGGAATCGACCAGAAAAGGTTGATCATCTAGCATATAAGAATTTGTGTGTATTGCAAGGTTCTGGAATCATCAAAATGATAAGAAATTGGTCAAGTCTTGTTTAAGTTACAAACACTGTACACAGAAAGATGTATATGGGACTACACGAACACGTGGATTAAAAAACCTACCCCCGAGTTTTACGATGTACATGACATATTTAGAATATGGAGGCATTTGAAGAGCCATGCTTTTCAGGGAACATGTCTTATCTGATGTTCTTCCATACTTGCATAATAAGAATGATTTTCACCTCTTCCCAGAACTCAACCTTCTCTTTAAGACAGTGCAAGTGCAAGTAACTCTTTCCTTTCTCTAAGGAAGAAAAATTCCAACAGACCGATTTACAACATTATAGGTTCTTAGGCAGGATTTGCTATCCAGATTCTTAGATTCATGTTTACATTTAAGCATGACATATGTTCTATACATATCAACTTGTCATTGGTTAAAACAAAGAGTAAGCCCATAACATTCAGATTTCTGAGAAGAATTTGCCATCAAAGGCTTAAACAGTGATAAAACCTCTCTGGACATTCTTTTAAAGCATTGCTATTTTTTTAAATCCTCACCGATTCCCATTGTCCAGGTGCCCAGTGAGGGCAGCGTTTCTGCTCACATCTCTGTCTGGCATCAGGTTTTGTGAGGCTGTCACAGAGCCTTGAATCTACCTTGGTTCCTTCCTGATAGCAAGCAACCTCTCTCAGTTCTTCACCTACACCACATGTCACTGAACACTGACAAGAATACAAGAGAGAAAATGGTGAGGATCTTGGAAAACTGACAAATTTGAAAGTTGCCCGACGCACATAGAATTCAAAAGAAAAAAAAATCATCTGGTAAGAGCCCAACAAACATCAACTACATACCATACTTTTAAACACCGCTAACACCCTTCTGGCCTAAAATAGTTTGGAAAGTACCCAGAGTATAGATTATTCGAAGCATGAACTGCAATGGCAGGCATACATGAATCAGCATAACTGCTTCTGATTCCATATTCAGTGGATTTCCTGACATAGCAACTGGTGATTAAGTCATAAAAATGCAATGTAGTATCATCACATTAAGTGAGTCTTGGCAAGTTGTGTACTCTATTATGCATATAGGTAATATTTTATTTTATTTTCAAGTATTACATGTGGACAAGATAGGAAAGAATGAACAAGAAATATCAAGTGCAAGAGGCAGTAAATCCCATATATATATCTTTTGATTTAATCTTAATAAGTAAGCTGCTCTTTGTAATGGTCTTGATCTTTATCTTCTGCGCTGTGCACTTGTCACATTGTAACTATGTTTCCAAGTAAACACTATTAATTTTTCAAATATCTTCTTGAATTACTCTGTAACAACAGTATGCACAGATTTTTTTATTCAAATCCTATTTAAATTATGAACAGGACTTACTGCACTCCATTCTAGCGCTGACCACTCTGGGCATCCGTGCGTGCTACAGTCCTCTACTGTGTGAAGTAACGAATGATCACAGTATCTGTTATCCACGATGTAGCCCTCACCGTAACGACACGATGCCCCCCTGGATCTTGTGCCTGTATTGCATGATCTTGAACACTGTCAAAAAAGCGAACAGAGAGGGCGGTAAATTTTTAATTGAAAGGTCTACAGATACGTCAAAAGTTAATTGGAAACCCTGGTCAATCAAGATATGTATAATCATTGAGGGTCTATTTAATATCTCTTACTCAAATGATGTGGTAACTACCTAAAATAAATCAATCATACAAGATACCTGTATTCAAAATATGTCACTTATCTTTAAATAAAGATACCAATCAATGAAAATGCATAAGGGACTACACAGTGTTTTCTTTTAATCTCATCAATATAAACATTTAAGAGGTTTAATTTCAGTAAGATTGATTATTACTGCCTAACAAGTGAACAAGGCCTAAATCAAATATGTCTATCTAGGATATGAAACTCTATGAAACAAGAGAGAGATAATTAAATGATAATAATGCAATATTGATTGTTGAAGTAAGACATGAAAGGAACATCCCTTATCCTTGTTTATCTTTTGAGTCCAGTACTGTAAAACATCCAAACAAATTAAAAATGTCACAACCCCACTTCTCCATCTTCCTGAATGAAAATGCAAATATATCCTCTAATAACAGTAGCATTATTGTCATGCAACTAGATACACATGTACAGTCAAATCTATTTTAATGACCACCTGCCTATACAAAGACCACATTTTTTGTTTCCCTTAAAGGTAAAGACCAGTATTGGAAACGCCCCAATTTCAAAAAATTAAATGGAAGCTCTCATTACCAATCATGTGAAAGAATATGTTTTGACTAATACATGATGATAAAAAATTGGCCGGGAAACCGCCTACTAATTCATATATTTGGTAAATTTGTTTCTCTCATGGTCTGTGAGAGATATAGGGTAGTCCCATATACATCTTTCTGTGTATAGTGCTTTAACTTAATGAAGAATGGGCCAATTTCTTATCATTTTGATGATTCCAGAACCTTGCAGATGCTAGATGCTAGATGATCAACCTTTTCTGATCGATTCCACAATGTTTCTTTCACAATGCAATCGCATGACCATAACTGGTCTTTACCTTTAAAAAATGTAGTAAAGAAACCTGTACACGAACAACACCTATCTGTAAAAACACCTTTCTTGACTCCCTTGGGTGGTCTTTATAGACAGGTTTCACTCATGTACTTACCTGTGACCATAACGAATACTCCCATCT
Source organism: Strongylocentrotus purpuratus (assembly GCF_000002235.5). Lineage (NCBI taxonomy): Eukaryota > Metazoa > Echinodermata > Echinoidea > Camarodonta > Strongylocentrotidae > Strongylocentrotus > Strongylocentrotus purpuratus. Next base: position 48,153,277 of record NW_022145612.1, read on the forward strand.
GTAGCGACTGGTTCTGCATGAATCCTGGCAATCGATCGTCTCAGGGGGGCGCTCTGCAGCATTACAGTAAACATCCGTAACCTGAGAGTATTCTTCTCCTTTTCTCTTCTTTTTGATGCATTTGATCAATCTGGTTTTCTTACACTGTTCGTTGCATTCAGATTCTCTCATGACGTGCCATCTAATGAGGGGAAAGAAAAAAAATATCCGCAGTGATGATTATTATAACAGTTACTATTCAAAGGGCAATTCAACTTCATTATGAATTGCTAAGATAAACTAGAAAGAAAATAAAGTAAAGCACAATAGACTAAGAATGATTTGAATTTGAAAGGCAAGATTTGAATATATATAAAACTTTTTGGAACTTTCATTTTCTACATTTTGGTTTTGAAAGACTTGAGGATTTTGTATAAATCTAATGATGTTTTTTGCTTTTTTAATATTGTTATTATTATTATTAGTAAAGGCAAAATACAAGCAAATTATGCATCAAAATATTAAAACAAATACATGCAGTAAAACTACTTTCTTCCCCCCACCAGTTCCAAGTACAAGTACAGGCGAATAAACATGAGGAAATAAAAAATAAAAAATAAAAAAAAAACTACTTTCTGGACAAATACAGCATCATCATATTTCAGGTGTCCCAATTTGCCTTATTACAAATACTGATAAGGTTTTTATATATATTGTTTTATTCTCTAAATCAATATTTATTTCAAGAATTAAGGTATAATCAGCATTATATCTGCTTTGAAGATTCAAATCAAATTTGAGCTTCATGACAACATAACCTTTCACTAAACAAGATCACAAGCGCACTACACTTACAAAGGTTTTATTCAATGTTTTAAACCATGATTTCTTTCAACTTTTTTTGTAAATTCTGGGGAAAATGAAACAAATTTCTTACCGAACTATACATCTTGTATTGCATTCTTCTTCAATAGGATCAGTGGGCCTTGGGCCTTCACACATGGAGTCATCTACTACTCTGTTATCATTAGCATCCATGCATCGGATAACCCTTCGCTTCATACCTACAAAGATATAAGCAAGGGAGAGAAGGTAAATACAGGATGAAGTGGATATATAACCTTGCCAGAAGATGTCTTAAATTTTGACGATATTCTTCAATCAACCTTTACTTTTCTGTACATTTCTTTACTATGATCCAACATCTGCTCTAGATTCTATTTCTTAAAAGAGATAGGATTAGGGTTAGGGTTACCAACGGGTAGACTTAGGGTTAGGAATGATATTAGGTTGTGATTGGTCCAAGGTAGAGGACTTTGGTTACTACAAGAAATTGCCCACAGAGCAGTTATCCCTGAAGCATATGGCGTATAAACTTTCCTAAACACTGTACCTCCTTTCTATTACTCTTGACATATTTCCTTTGAGTATACAGAGTCAAAACTTAATAAACTATCTAACATTAATCAGTACAAAGCATTGACTGGTCCTATCGTTTTTAAATTCTTTTTCTCTCAAACACATTCAATCCTATAGCCGATGTCACAGTAGTGAATATACAGAATAATCCTTGTTCCTTCTATATTTTCTGAAAATACAACTCTTATACTGCTGTAAGTTTGAAATCCTCTCTTTAAAAAGTTTGACACAACCTACACAGACGTTTTCGACTAGTCATAATAAATTAATTTGTGTGCTTTTGTTCCCATAGCAACCTACTGCCACATCATAAACTAAATAAATAAAATAAATTGGTGATGATAAGAATGTACGTTATTTAGCTGATCTTGTACATGTACATACCATAACAGTCTCTATCACACTCTGTCCATGGCCCCGATCGATCCCATAAATAGATCGGAAAGTTCGTGTGTGGCACGTTGAAGGAATACGACACATTGGGTGGATTTAAATCACCTACAGATAAAATCTAGGTAAAAAGATAAATCAATCATTGTAAAATCATTAATTCACAGTTTTTACTTGAATGCATGTGTATTAATGTAACCATCAATTCATTGCTTTGGTTTAAATCTTTCATAAAACATAGTTCGGATAGCAATTGCTAAAATTCTACAATTAATTTGCTAACAACCAACAAAATGTATTCATTTTTTTGTTTTGCAAAACAAGGGTCTGTTGTTCAAATGGAACAGTTGTTCTAGCCACTTGAAGGTAATGTAACCATTATATCAAAATGTACTTAAATTGGCAGACATTAGCGGACAACAATCAATCTTGTAACGATTCAATAACTACAATTATCAAATCATCATGTCAGTCTATTTGGACTTATATTGCAAACAAAACAAATCATATTTTTCTTTCAATGCTAAAGAATCAAGAGTTTTTTTGTTTTTTTTGTATTATCAGTGTTTCATTCTTTTTGAGAATATTAACGTCATTTCAGACTGGTTACCAAATATACTCACATATAAATTAATTGCCCTCTGTATTTTGTCGTTGCTAATGATGGTCTCTACCGCTCTGCTTGAACCGCTATATTGTAGTACAGTTTTGTTTATATGGATCTCTCTGGCATACATGCTGACTATAAAATTACCATTGAGAATAAATTGATCCTGGTCATTGGATAAGGCTGTAGAGAAAAAAATAAAAAATAATTGAAATTAGTACGGTTTCGTTAAATCATACAAAAATATTTTACCAATTACCAGTAGTATCAATTGATATGAAGGCATAGTGATACTTCATGACATATCTACATCATGCAAATCTTAGGATATCTACCTCTTAGAGATTAGTAGGTTAACTGCATTCAGGGTCTCTTTGCAATGTTCCATATTTTCAAATGCACCCAAATATTGTCCAACTAATTAAATATTTTGCTAAATCATAACTGTATAAAAACAGGGCACAACGTTTTAAATTATATGTCAATTACAATATTGTTTTGTTTCACTTACCAAGATAATTATCATCCTCAGCTCTGCCATTAAATGAATACTGTTTTATTTCAATTTGTGTTGATCCTGATGGTATAGTGATGATTTTTGTATATCCTGAAATAGAGAGAGAGAGAAAAGAGAAATATGAGATTAATCTACACAAGATCAGTACTTAATATGGTATATAAAATTAGAGGATTACAAATTATCATTTTTGTCTTCAATTAGGTGTTTATTGTTCAACATCATCATCATTTAGCATTCATCTTTTTTCCCACCTATGAGGTTGGACATTTATTTTTTTGGAATAAACGGGACATTTGTCCGCCACATCATCACAGAGACATTACCGCTTCAGCCAGCTTGAAGAGCCAATACCTATAGTGATAACAACTTTTAAAATTTCATAACTTTCTCATATTTTGTCTGATTTCATTCAAAATTTAACCAGTCTACTTCTCTGATTTTTCTGCTTTCCTCTAGAGTAGTTTGCTATGAAAGTTGGATTTCCCTTTAACCCATAGCCTATAGGCACCGACTTGTTCCTGTACTATGCCTGTGGGAATAACAGAACACAGTAGTCGGCGGATTAATTGTTGATGACCTACCATGTCTGACGTGATTATACGTTCTTCTCTCCCTCCTACATGCAGAGTTATCTCCCCCACACACTCCGCATTCATCTCGCTTGGCGTTAGAGCTCAATACATGGTCACAACCGGCTTGCTGAAATTATTGGAATAGGGTACATCAAAATGTTGTCATTAAGGTGCTATTTAAATAAAAGTGTATTCATTCTATTTTCTTTTTCATTCATTTCTTCGACTTTATATACTGTATGTAATTGTAAAAGATCAATATTTAAATTTAAAGAGAAGGTTGAGTTCTGGGAAGAGGTGAAAAATAATTTGTGAGCATTACTCATTCTTATTATGCAAGTGTGGAAGAACATCAGATAAGACATGTTCCCTGAAAAGCATGGCTCTTCAAATGCCTTCATATTCTAAATATGCATGTAACATCGTAAAAATCGGGGGCCGGCTTTTTACGCCACGTGTTCGTGTAGTCCCATATACATCTTTCTGTGCAAGTGTTTGTAACTTTACCAAGACTTGGCCAAATTTCTTATCATTTTGATGATTCCAGAACCTTGCAATACACACAAATTCTTATATGCTAGATGATCAACCTTTTCTGGTCGATTCCACACCGTTTCCATTACAATGCAATCGCATGACCAGAACTCAACTTCATCTTTAAGTTTGTGCTATATAAAAAAGAATTATATCTATGTAAGTTATTCAACTACTTGTTATACACAAACATGATGTAAAATGGCATTTAGTGGATATTATCATCTCCTAAAGACATAATAATAACTTTTACAACGTAAGTGACAATGTATTTGTTGAATACTCATTTCAACAAATTAATTGAAAAGCTCGGTTTCATTTAGAATGATTAGCAGACTTTCCAAATATTCCACCTAAATAATAAACATTTTTCATTCATAAGAGGACAAAAAGGATGAAAAAACAGAAATATCACAATTTCTTGGGAAAGTAAATTTGTTACAAATCGATCAAACAAGTGATTAAAATCAAAATGAATTTGAGTGTACAAAGAGTGAACATAGATTTTGGCATCAAAATACTTCTCAACCAAAACTTATGAAAATAGACCTGCATACAAAATAAAAGTAGTCCGCTAGGAAAAACTTACCCTGCACTGTCCTTGTACACATATATCATCATTATCAGGGTCACACTTAGTCCCATCCCTAACCTTTTTCTTCAGTTCATAGTACGCGCTGGAATGACTAACACGGCAGTAAAGTTTACATCTGTCATGGAGTTGAACTGCAAAGAAAAGAAAAGAAAGAAAATAGATTATATCACTTGATGGAACTGACTTCATATTATTTACGATCAGTATTTTTTGAAGAAGAAAATTGATATTTCTGACAATGGGGGGGGGGGGGTATGAAATGATTTATATCATTGAGGAGTAAAGAAGATATTCTGTGATTGCCTATGTGAGCTGTTTAACATTAAATCTGTAGTGCCTCCAAATAGTGGAGAAATCCAAGTCTTAAAGGTACTATGTCCCTTTTGCAGCAAACCTCAAATGTTGTAGAACTTTGCAGGAATTATGAATATGTCATGTATGTCCTATCTGTGAAATTTAAACGTTAGCAGTGTCCTCACATTCAAATTATGCAAGGGAACCCATTTACTTGCTAGACTTCACTGTCAGACACTATTGAGTGACTGACTGGCTTTTTTTCTTCTTTGGTAATGACATACACGAAAAGAGTTATAAAGGGTACATGAGCATTTGCCTACATCAATAACCCACTTCCTGTGATGGCCAAGATTAATAAACTGATTGAATCTTGGCGCAGCATAAAACGTATGACCATTCGGTACAATTGTCTGAAAATCAAGACTATTACTTTTGGGCTCTATAGCCCTAAAGTCGATTTGACAACTAATAGTCGTTATTTTCCCACTTGAAGACATTTCCAAGCCCCACCTTTTTAGGGAAGTTCTAAATTAGTATTATCTTTCAAATGCTGTTTGAATTTAACTTTTTCATTTTTTTGGCCTGCAAATGGAACATAGTACCTTTAATAGACAAAGGGGAAAAAGGAGCCAGAACAAACAAAATCCCTTAGTCATCGCATTCAATCTCCTACAGGGACATCATTTGAACAACCATGAAAATATATATATATCAGCTTGTGCTACGAGCAACAAAAATAGAAATCTAGGAAAACTACTTTTGCAACATATGAAACTTGTCTCTTGGCGGCCCTCTATTCAATCCATGTCTACATCACTTTTATGATGACCTTTATGACCTTTACCAAGAGGTCACAAACACATCTAAATTGTTCTCTAGAGCAGCAGTATTGGATGTTTCTGTCAACAAGGAAACAATTCTTCCAAAATTACTTGTTTCCTTTTTTTTTCTTTTTTCTATATTTGGTATGCCCACACATATTCAATAGTAAACAAATGCAGCAAAGTATGAAAATCAGTGACTTTTACTAAGGACCCTTGGTACGAGTAACCCATTACAAAAGACACCTGTTCAGTTCAGGCTCAGATTGCACTAGGGGTTCATTCAGACAACTACATATTTATAGTGTACACTGACCTTCTACCGAATCAATGCTTATGTCTCTTTAGATTTCAATTTTTTTTGTCTGATTCTGCCCGACTTCAGTCCTATACTTGATTTATTCCTCAAAATCTATATTCCATTTGGATTCTATTCTATATTCTATCTAGGTGGATTTCATATAATTTTTTCTTTAATTTCATATAACTTTATATCCTTTCATTTACATTTCATCTTCATTTAATTCATTTTCATAAAATTTCAGAGTTCTGTCATTGAGTTGCACAAAATGAAAGTTATCTTCTTCCAAATCACTTTACATACTGTATCGACCTGAGAAAAACATACATTCAAATAGAGAGCTTATACTTATACTAATACTAATTAGTACTACTACTGATAATTAATAATAATGCTTAAATACTTAGATATCCAAACAAATAGTTGAACTGTCACTTCATCAAGCTACAAATGCATATCCACAAATTCTCTTAACATATGAATGCAGCCTCCTTTTACACTCTCCACTCTACATTAGCGAAGTGTGAAAAGCCTCGTCAGACATGCCACACAAGACATGCTCCGCTCTTTTCAGTTCAACAGCCCCCACAGGACGGGAGAAAACAAGTCTGCTCAATGCAAACCCGTTCTTGAGGAGGTGAAGATGTTGATGCCAAGGTTTAATGACATGTAACACATGTTTTCCGCTATGGTTTCATCAATTGGTTGGGCCTCCCTCATAGTGGATGTGTTTGACGATTCCAATTCCCATAACACTCTTTGACTTTCCAAATCCATTTCCGGTTTCTTCTCTTCAATATTTGTCTTGTTTTGTTAGGTGTGTGGCTATTTGACCGTCTTTTGGAAACAATACATGTGGAAGTTCTACATCTTGACAAGGAAGAAATATTAGCTCCCAGGATGATTCAGGTGAAATCTGTGCCCTGTACGACATGAGCCTATAGTCCCTCTACATCTATGTCATCCAGTCACTTGATATGACCATTGACTAGTGTTCCTTTCTGGCATTGCTACATCCTTTGTTTGGAGCCATAGGGGCATTAACTCTGTGTTCAAATATATGAGATTAATAATGCCCTTTTAGCTCCAAACAGATGATATAATAAGCATTTATGAATTTTCCAGCAGTAACTGGCAGAGTCATAGAGTGGTGAAGTGTGACGTCATCAAAAATCTATTTTTAGAATTTCTCAATTTTTTCTTCATATTCCGAAAGAACATCAAAAATAATGTCCAAATGTCGAGAACCAATTGAGTATGTTAAGTATTGGTTGAGATATGACCATCTGAATGAATATATGTCCTATGGGAACTCAGTGTTATATGCTCTGGCTCCTAACCATTAGGAGCCAGAGCATATAACACTGAGTTCCTATGGGGAGTATATTTATTTAGATGGTCATATCTCAGCCAATACTTAACATACTCAATTGATTTTCGACATTTGGACATCATTTTTCATGTTCTTTCGGAATATGAAGAAAAAAATTGAGAAATTCTAAAAATAGATTTTTATGACGTCACAGCTTCGGTACTCTATGTCCCCTAGGCTTACATTATTTATAAAATTGCCCTGAAGAAGAATCATTAGCTGTCCAGGTCAGGGAGAAATTATGAACCACTTAAATCGTTTCCAAGACTCTCAAACCATAACGTAATTGACTAATCATTGTGAAGGCCATTCTTAAGAAATTGTCAAGTTTCTAACAAGATAGGCCATTGTAATCCCATGCATCATGCTCTAGACTATAGCATCATTGTACTCGCACACCAATCCCTGACTAATCCCTGACTAATCCCATAGAGACGGTTAGCTCCTAAGTGTCAAGGATGATATGACGGGCAAGATTGATCACCTAAACTATTTAAGGCAACTTAATCCTAGTCCTTTGTTCACAGTGTCAAGACCAATCACCTTAATTTCTACACTGTAATTACTACTACAGAACCTACAACCATGATCCTGCCTCTATGATGTACTATAATGACATGGCTGTCTGGATAGATGTACAGTCGAGGCTACTCTAACTGTATAAAAACTCCCATTATTAAAGACAGAACCTACACCAGTAAATGGCCTATAGTGAAATCATCTACTCATATCCCAAATATATTCCTTGACAAGTTATACCATGTCATATGTATGATTGCATTACTTGACAGAACATCTAAAATACTCCTTTTAAAAATACCTAATTCATTCATTTTCCATAGACAAGGAATAAAAGAGAAGATTGTTCTGTAAAATGAAGTTACAGAGGCATTTTTACGTGATATCAAATATTCAAAGAATATAAGGAAAATTACCATCATTTCAGCTTGTAATATTTTGTTATGAAACAGGAAAAAATGTGTTTTCTCGTTAAATTTGACATAACATATCCTCTATGTCAATAACCTTCCTAGCGTTCCAGAAAGACTAAAATCAGCCATTCTCAGTAAAAACAGGTAGTACACTATTTCAATTCTGGGGCATGTTGTGCTGCCTTAGGCACGGGAAGGGGGTTAAGATAATGTGTCCTCAGTAGAACATACGCAGCACATAACCCGTCAATCAAACATACCCAATTAGGAGTAATCTCCGAAAACCATAAAAGCTTCCTGAGACGAAAGTTGATCACACCCTAACAAAATGTGTCATTGTCCTTGCGATTGTTGCCGAGGATCATCTCCAAACAAAAGAGGAAAACACTGCGACGACGTCATGAAAGGAAGGGGCCTAGCTAGCTCTCCTTTCAACAGTTTGGTGTTTGCTGAAACATATGCCATGATGTACAAAATTCACACTATCATTGTGGAATGAGACACAGACTTCTCTTGTAGAAGAGTGACAATGGATCATTTGCTAAAATCAGTTGCAAATTTCCAAAACCAACAAAGAAATCAGGACATAATTTTAAATGAACGGTAAAAGGTTAATTTGAAATTTCGTTAATCAGAAACCTTAAGATTTCCCATATTCGATTTAACTTATGATGATATCCCCAAATTTTGCCCTCCTCAAGCCATGAACAGTTTTAAGAAGATGATTATCCTACAATGTGATATAAAATAGGGGAAAAGCTTTGGAATTCCGAACAGGCTTCAACTGATGTTGTATGTCATCTTCTTGTTTTATCAAACATTCAATTCTCTTTCCATTAAATAATTGTGACCATGTACAGCTTACATTCAACAAAACACCTTCTGCTCTAAATTCTTTCAAAAACTCCAGTCACATCAACAAAACCGACACCAGACCAACACCAGAATGATCAAACAATTAAGTTATCAAGTATCAAGATTTTGTTGGTCAATATGGAGTCGGTTTGGCAGTGTGACTGAAGTGATAACTGATGCGATCTCTCACCTCCTTCATATTTAGGTACCCATCTCACGTTTGGAGGAACTCCATTGATTGGTGGATTGCTCCCATTGAACTCTGAGCACTGCTTCTCCCTGAAATCTTGGGAACCCTCTGGGCAATCCTAAAGGAAAAAGTAGGAGAAACAATGTTAATGAATGCAGAAAATATTTTTTAAATTATTTTAAAATGTATGTATCTTTAAAGGGATCGTTTAACAATGTTAAATCTGAGATACACGGCCCTACGTGTTATCAGTGTCTGTGATATGGTGTAATATTGAAGCCCTAAAAAAATTGCGCTTCAAAATGATCAAGAAGTGCCTCAAAAAAGTAAAAATCTTTGAGTGACCGGTTTTACCATACTCATTTTCCCAAATGGACTGTAGTGTAATGAAAACCGTCAGGCGAACGGTTTTCAAAATTTGTAATTTCAATCATAAATATGTTGATAATCAGACAGGCAATCGGCTTGTAGAAGTAATGGGGTTCCTGACTGACCTAAAGGTTTATAATTATCATTGCATCATGAGCTAAATCCAGAATTTTATTTCAGAATCTGAGACAAAGTTACCGGATCCCTTTAATAAGCACAACTTTACATTGTGTTCCAAAATCGCATGCATGACTGAGTTATTATTCAAAAGTAAAGTGTGTCCTGTAATGTTTTTATCTCTATTATCAGTATTTCAGGAAACAAAGATAAAGGATTTACTGCTTTGTGATTTGATCATAACTGAATGAATTTTAATGTCAACCTAAAAGAGTAATTTCCAATTCAGATAACATTTTCATAAGATTTCAATACAAATTTGTTATACTAATTCTGACAGACTCATAACCATATACCTGTGTGCTACAAGACCTGAACCGAAGCCTTCGTCCAATGCAGTATTTCCCTCCATTCCCTGGGGCGGGGTTATCACAGTTCCTCATGGCCTCTTTGACCCCGCCCCCACAAGTCCTGGAGCACTCGCTGTACTCGCCCCACTTGCCCCACTGGCCATCGATCACCTCTGTGTGTTGCTCCTTTTCTCGACACTCGCCATGGGAGCACCACTAATGGAAGAAAAGAAAAGAAAAGAAAAGAGGGCATGACTTTTTCATTCAGCTTCTTCTTCTTCTTCTTCTTCTTCTTCAGGATAATCTGCCTCCTTCACTGCTGAAAATTCTTGCAGATAACTGTATTTTCAAAGGCAAATCTTCCAGTCTTAATTCCATGTTTTGAAGAGCTTCAAAAAGAGATTTAAACAGTCTGGAAAACTAATATCACTTAATAGTAAAGATTTACGAGACAAAAATAAATGTTGATGACCTTCATAATCAAACAATAAAAAACAATTGAGTTTATAAAAAAGTACTTTCTTTTTTGTACAACTTGATTAATTTTGAAGAATGAGTAAATTATCATTTCTTTAAGGTGCAATATTTTCATTCACACTGATAACAAAATAGATGCTTAATCTGCACATTAAACATACATTTTGATGGTAAGTTCATGATCTAGATGCAGAATGATAAGAGATAATTTCAAGGTTGCTTTACTTCACCTACAACTCAATGTCAAGCTCAAGACTTCGTAATCAGACATGAAACAGATCATTACATTTGCTATCATTGAAACCCATCAAACTTTCACTGAGCTCAATGCCGTATTAAACATCATGCAAGATTATATCAAAAGTACGAATAATGTTTGACATGCCCAACAAACAGTTCTCACACTGTTTCACATTGCTACACTTGAACCCCTAAAAAGATCAAAGTTTAAATCAAGAGCCAACGTCCCATGAGCCTCTGCTGGTCACAGCTGATTTGACGCAGACAATTGCTCCTCTATCTTTCGGAAACATCCATCTGGGAGAGGTCCCCTTAGGACCATGCTCTTTGACTATTAAGTGATGGTCCTATTTGATGGCAAATTAACATTCTCACTGTTTTAATGGTATCTTCATCATCCATTTACAATGGTAATGGAACACTGGAGGGCAGGGATCACGAGTGACAGATTTGCTGGGGTTGAAGGATACACAATTTTCATATTTTTCAGTCTCTTTAGATACGAGGTCATTCGTGACTTAAGTGCTCCCTAAAATGTATAGATGTTAATGACAATTAGAATTGTTCTAAATAATGATTTTAACAAACTTGCCCTTAAAAATGAATTAGTGCCATATAACAAATATTCTTGAAACAATTATGCACATTAACTTTTTTTACAACAATCCCAAACCCAAATAAATCATGAATAAATTTTTCAACTTTAGTGACTTTACAACATTACAAATTGATATTATTAAATAATGAATAGTCAAATGACAACTTCAAACACTTGGTTTCAGTTTCCAAAAGTCAAATCAGAGATTGAATGCAAAAAAAAATTGGGTAGAGTGTTCACACTTACATGATGGCTGCCACAGGGGGTACCATCTGCCCATGGCATGTGCTGTGTCCGACATCCAGTCTGAACACCTCTTGAATATCCTGTGCACCATAGCCTTTTACATGTTCTCTGAAATAAATAAAGAATAGAAACATAGTAAGGTATATGCAGTTAACATTATGATTCGTATCTAGCTGCACTGAGTTTGAATGTCTTGAAAAGGATAACAGTGCTGTTAAGTACTAATACTGATCAATGATAATCTGGTCAAATATTGTGATCATTTATGTTTCTTGAATGTTATCTGTTGAGAGCCAGAAAGATGTTAGTTCAATTCTTTAACATAAAGTTATTAACACCTTCTGTCTCTCAACGATATATTTCTGATATCAATACTTTGGTAATTCAATTCTTCTTGAAATAATTGATCATTCTGTCAGCTTGTCAAGGCATGTTTGATACTGACAACTACATCATTACATGCTGCCTGAGAAACATCAACACTGGAAAAAAACATCTCACAAAATTAATTATTCAGTGCCAGCTTAATTAATTAGCCTTTAATCATCTTTGGCAGCTTGCTTTCTTTCGCAATCCAAAAGGAAAGCAGTATAGAGTTCCACCCTTCTCCTGCTTTCAACACCGGTCAGTCATTCATTGCACGCCTTGCTTTCCCAAATTTGACTGTCAGCTCACAAAATTGGGTGAATTACAGTCTTGCCAAGCATAAATACCAAAGAATTGGGTCTGATATGGGTCCGCATTGTCTCTGGATAAATAAGAGGTAAAGTGCCTCTATCATTACTGTCAGTTCAAGTTTGGGATCCTTCCTCTGAATAACTCCACGTTGCTTGAGTCGAGAGAGAGAGAAAAGGGGACTTTTTCCTCATAAATGAGGCAAAATTAATGCCCAACTTGGCCAGATGTCATCTTGTATGCCTTAGGGCTGAGGGAGATTGATTAATGCGCAATTTACTCTGCCATAATTTGGAAACTTAGCTATCTATTCAAAAGTTTTCTCATTTTTTTCCAGGAGAGTGACAGGGAACGAGAGAAAATACCAAGATTACTGGAGATTACAGGAGTGTCAAAAGGTCATTGACCTCAAGCCAATCAGATCCCTGCTGAATTGTGGGTAAGGTCAACCCGGGGTCATCAAATCATTTGTAACCCACAACCCCTGGGAGAGTTCGTGAAACGGTTGCAGCAATTTTCATATTTCCTGAGCTAGAGACATATTTTTGATGGGAAGAGGAAAGAAGTGGTTGGGTACATCCATGTCTCTTGTTTTGCTGAAAAAGTTTTCACCAATGGGATGTTAGAAGAGCTGTATTCTAAACGTCTGCATGTTATAGGCTGCCTGATCAAAACATGAGTGAAAAGTAGCGACAAACGAGCAGATAAGGTCGTAAAATATAAAGTAATCAATTTCAATATATCTGATCAAGCCATGTTATTTTCTGGTTTGATGGAAGAAAAAAAAATTTTGGGGGGGGGGGAGGGGGCAGTCGTGCAGTCCAACTTAGAAATCTTTGGGCAAGAGCAAAAGAACTACTTTTTCTACATTTCTGTCTTCGGTTCCAGCAAATTGAGCATTAACGTACAATATATACAGTGGTTTGAACACATATATCTTTCATAGAGATCTAGAGTTATGAGATGGAGACACCTTGTAAAATGCAAAACATTTGTCAGACAGTGTTCTAGTCATCATGTTTCCTGACTTTCTTCTTCTTCTGGGTCTTCAAAGCATGTTAAACATGTGAAATATAAACTGAATGTGAAAATTTGAAAACAGATTAGTCCCCCAAAACAAGCAGACAAACCACTTTTGATCTCAACATCAACATCCATTCCCAACCCATTTACACGATAAGAGAAGGGAAAGTAGATGAGGTGTAAACAAATGTCTACCATCTCACATTACTTAACAGAGGAAGAATGTTCTTGTGAGTCAGAGACTGTGAAACAAATCAGATCAAGTGATGATTACTCTCTTCTCACATTCAAAAGATTGATTGTCTCTCGTTTCCATGGAAACAGTGTTATGAACACCCTCACTTCCTTTATCCTTTGTAGGTAGGATACTAAAAGACAACAAACTTTAAAGAGAAGAATGTGGAAGCATTCTGATGGATATATGGACACCGATTGCCCTTTCAAGTTTTGGCAAAAATTTTACGATGGCACAGAACCTCACTTTACCATGATTCAGTTTGGGTTCTATTTTTCTTTTGGAGGGTGGAATATTTCACATCGATGAAAGCCACACACAAAATAGAAATTTAAGAAGAACAGACAGATAGATAGAAAGAGGAAAGAGAAAGAGAGGGAGAGGGAAAGGGAGGGAGAGGGAGGGAGAGGGAGGGAGAGGAAGCGAGAGAGTGGAGAGGAACATGCACCAAATATAATCACGATATGAAGAAGGTGAAGAAAAAAATAAATTTTGATAAACTACTACTTGTACAAAAAGTGTCATTTTAGGTATGGGAATGAAAAATTGTGCAATCAAATACTACTGTCACTTAAAGGCAAATCAATTTTGATCGAGCATAATCACATTTACAACCAACATTCATCTTCTGCTATTAACAAAAGGAATTTACAAATTCTTTATGACACAAACACTACTTTAACCATCAATTCCCAATCACTACATCTTGTAGGGCGACACCTCAAACAGCCTTGCATTCTATATCTGTCACAGCAACAGAAGTACAGGCTGGTTTCCAGGGGATCATTAGTATCTTGACAGGACACTCTATCATAGTCCTGGTAATAAGGAGACTGGGGAGGAAATTCCTTTCACTTGTACAGCATCCCATTCCGATGATTCTGAGAACAATGCAATCCATCTCTATGTCAATTGCGATGTACCTGTCACGCCATGTTCATTGTTTGGAAATAAAGGGTTATCAATCAATGGACTTTTGATGGAGCATTGCTTAATCCATGTTTGATTCCAGAGAAGGATGATGGAGCGGGAGGGGTATTCATGAGGTAATCATAGGACTTTTGGTTTATGGTATAATTACTGTACACTTTATAATGTATTCAAGATTACAGGAGCTTGACTCTGAAACATTAAATGCTAGAAAATAGTGAAATTCAAGGGGCATCATCTATTACCTAGTAGGCCTATGTGTTACCTAATATATTATGTTGGTTACAGTACAAATGAATTGAAGTTATTCGCTTACAGATACACAATCTTTGGAGTCGAAGGTATATTTCCAGTCTATCATCCATTAAATTTTATTTTCTTGCAGACTAGACTATTTAATCCAATCAAAAAACCTTTCCGCTCTCTCTCTCTCATTGGGCAGAGTGCATAAGAAACTGTGTCGATCAATTACTATGAGGGTGAATATTGCCATTGATTGAATCAAGTAAGAATGTATAACGACATAACCTACATCTACAATGAAAAATTGGGTCTGCCTCAAAAGGTACAACATTAAAGACCCTGGAGCAGTTTCAAGGGTTTACGTCTTTTCCTTTCACTCTCTCTCTCTCTTTTTCTTTCTCCATTTCTTCATCTCTTCTTGGCTTCCTCCTGGCCTGTTTCCATCCATAGACCTACCAGGTTTTAACCCCTGTTCTTGCCGCCGTGTCAATATTTGGACACTCATGATAAAAGTCCCCCTGCATTTCATCAAGACGGATTTCATGTCATGTCCAGTATTCATGTTTGCAGAGTGAGGCTCATGCAAGCGCCCTGATTGCAGACAACTAAAGAGCAAAGGAATGGTCTGCATCATACACCAAATATGTAGACCTACATGTATGTCTGAGATAGACAAGATAATTTCCCTGCTGTAAGGTCACTGGTTCAAGAGACAGGATGACCCCCCTCCCCCTCCCTCCCATCACGCCCCTTGCCTTCCTCCTGCTACAAGCAGATTCTTATATATTATCAAATTTTTACATGAAATTGTATATCACTATCAACATTTTTGAAGGGGGATCACAGGATGATCACATCAAGTTCACAGGGCTACAATTCACATGAGGTGGTCTACGAACACGAACACTTTGTACAAATATGTACATGGATGTATTTTCCCCAATGTTACCTCCCTCAATGTTGTACCTGTGCAATGAGTTATGACCTTGGTTGGGTGCTAGATAAATGATGTGAACCACATGGGGATTGTTTGCTTGGCACCATACAAAGAGTCACTCACACATCATAAAAGTCATATTAAATAACACCTGGGATGGATAAATGAAAATATTAGCATAAATACAAGGATGGGGTATTAAAGATGGGAGTGCACTACAAACTTAAAGGTATAAGTTGCTCAGGTATTACACAGGCTCTACTTCAACCTCCTTCCCTGACTTGGTATACCTTATAACTCTCTCTTGATCTCATGATGATGATCATCATCATCATCATCATCATCATCATCATCATCATCGTTCTCATCTCCTCCCTACGACCCCACCCATCTCAGATTCCACTAAACTTACAAGAATCCTTCACCCATATTTTGCGACCTGCTGATGCCTCAGCATCCCAATATTTTCACAAACCTGTCTCCAATATCAACTCTTCCTGACCCCCAAGTTCTATCACTCCATCCTATTCCTTCTTATTTAATATCTTCTCCTTCCCTCCCTCCCTCCTGCCCTCCTTCCCTTCCTCCTCATCTTTCTTCCCCTATCCTATTCCACTCCCCTCTGTCCTACCATCGAACCCCTTTTTTTTCTTCTCCAAATGAAAGTTTTTTTGAATCCCTAGCTAGTGGAAAGAAACACTTGACTGATGAACTACCCCATTATTACTGCTTGAGAAATGACGTCCATTAATCATTCCCTCGCTGGTGAGACAATGTTTCCAGCAAATCCTGAGGAACTTTTCCTAACCTTTGCCTCACCCCCTCAGTATTATGTAAACTTTCAGTCATCATATTGCACTTGGGTGCAAATTGATAGTTTTGACATTCAGTAATTGGGCAAACACTGCTGGGGTGCTGCACATGACTTTTTAATGCACATGTTTTACGACAAGTAGACTGCCCGACATGCGTAGTTCAACAGCTTAAAGGGAAAGTTTCTGAAGTGAGGGAATAATTCTGGTATTGGCACAAGAGATATCTTCTGTTGTCTTCTACATACGTGATGTCATGAATATTCAAGAGTTAAATGGGCAATTACTTATCTAAATGATTATGCTGTATGAAAGGCTTCCTTAAATATCATTTTTAACACAGCATTTACAGCAATTTGACAAACATATCTAAGCAATGTACCCAGAAAAAAGACACTTTCTTTCCATTTCTTTTTACTCTCTGGACCAGTCTACTAGATATTTTTTCAAGTTTAAACTTCCACATTCAATCAGGTAATGTGGGAATGCACAGCCTCCAAATAACCGGCTAAAAGCTAAAAGAGTAGCCATTCCAGTAGACTGATATTACTGTGATAAGCACCTGGGTTGGTTCTTGATCAGAATGGAAATAGATTCTGTCTCTATTTATTCGTATCCATCAGTGTGATAAAAGATTGCTTCTCCAAATATAGTTGTACATACGGAGAGAGGGAGAGAGAAAGAAAAAGAGAGAGGGAGAGAGAGAGAGAGAGAGAGAGAGGGAGGGGGAGAGAGGGGGAGGGGGAGAGGGAGGGGGATAACGAGAGAGAGAGAGAGAGAGAGTGTATGTGAGAGAGAGGGTGAGAGATGGAATTTAAAATTGGATAACATCCCACATCTATGCAGGGATAAATAAAACACAGGTCTCTTGCACATGGCCTCAGACTTTTACTCCACACCCTCAAATTTCAAAATGTAAATAGAAGGTCATAACTTAGTTAGAGATCCTAGAAATGACTAGATAAACCCCTTTTTTTTTTAAAGATATTGTTAGTACAAGTCGAACAACCCCTTTAAACATTTAACTACCACCACATCTACCACTCACTGTGACTATTTGTTTTGGTTATGCCCAACATAAATGTCTTTCTTTGCATATTGGGATCACAGATGGAATTGACTATGTCATAAATCTCTTGGAGATCAGGCCTCATGCCTGTTGCCTCACAGTATAGTTCACCAGGGTAGAACTGAAACCTCTGTTGTTGGTGATTGATTGCCCAGTTAATACAACCTTGCAGCAATTCACAGTACATCTAATCAAGTCTCATTAGGCCTGTCCTCATCAGCTCGAGTTTGGCAAATAACCTGTTATTTTAACTATCCCGATAGCAAATTATCCAGCTAATTTGCGTTTTCATCAGCCCGCAGTTGCAATTAGCGAGATATTAGGTTGAGAAAATATCCCAAGAAATGTTGGTCTTGTTTCCAAAATATCCCGCTATTTGGGACATAGTGGGCTAATATGCACCAGTCCAAGCTAGTTTATGATGACCGTATCGGTCTCTTGGTCTGGTGAAGGTGAAGACGCAATTTCGAACTTCGGGATAATATGCCAAGTCTGAAAATAGCGGGTTCTTTGGCAAACTCGAGCTGATAAAGCCAGGCCTACTTGTAGTGCTAATGAAAAAGAAGAGTTAATTTTCCAGTCAATACACTTGAAACTTGCCAAAAGTATTTCTTGTCATATCAAAGAATATAGGTTTGAGGAAAATTAGATAGAGATACACCAAAGTTATCAAAATTGTAATCAATCAAAAATAAGTTAGTAGTATTGTGATTTTCCTTGAGAGCATCTCTCCCATCTCCCAAAATTTTTCATTTTGCAAAAATAAATACACCATGATATATCTAGGGTAGAGATATGACTTATTATATATACCTCTCTTTAGAAATCTAGCCATCTGATTGGTCGAAATTGCAGTCATGATATTAGCCATTCCCGTAACAATGCCAGTAATGGTCAATAGTTCATGAGGGATATTCCCGCAAGATTCAGGGTACCAGGAAAATAGTTTTGCTGCGATCCCCATTGGTTTACGTGTTAAAACTTAGTTTGTGCGCAGCGCGGCTACCATACAGCTTTTGTGCGATAATTTGGTCGCTACATTTTAGACGACCGCCGATCTCGATTGTTTTTTTTTGTAGGCCTACATGTAATCTCAGATTTTGGGGTATCTAAATTTGATTTTATGTCCAAAGAAGGTAAAAATGGCTGAAGAGACTCTTCCTGTGTTTGAACTTCTTGATGATGATAAATTACAAGACCTCATTCATTCTGCAGACAGCAAGAACACCAAAAGTTCTGTAAAATATTCAAAGAATAGGTCTACATCTACCTGCAAGTTATCAACACAGACTTCGATAGCGTAAACAAACTTGATTACTATGATTGGTAAGTCGCAGATGTCTTCTATGGCCTTTTTTACGGTATATAACAGATATAATGACTGCTTTAAAGGTAAAGACCAGTATTGGAAACGCCCCAATTTCAAAAAATGAAATGGAAGCTCTCATTACCAATCATGTGAAAGAATATTTTGACTAATACATGATACAAAATTTGCCGGGAAACCGCCTACTAATTCATATATTTGGTAAATTTGTTTCTCTCATGGTCTGTGAGAGATATAGGGTAGTCCCATATACATCTCTCTGTGTATAGTGCTTGTAACTTTACGAAGAATGGGCCAAATTTCTTATCATTTTGATGATTCCAGAACCTTGCAGATGCTAGATGCTAGATGATCAACCTTTTCTGATCGATTCCACAACGTTTCTTTCACAATGCAATCCCATGACCATAACTGGTCTTTACCTTTAAAACTTGAGGAATAGTTATTTTATGGGCTCTCGGGGGGGGGGGGGGGGGGGGAGGGGCACACCTTAGGTGATATCAGGATGCAACATCCCCTTGAGCCTATAAAACAACTATTCCTCTTATAGCAGTCATTGTATCTATACTATTTCTTTCTAAAGTGACTGGTATGAATATTAATTACCCAGCAAATTGGAAAGGTGTTATATAACAAGGTAAATCAAATAATAATAAAAACGGTGGTTATTATAAAGCGCTTACCTTCGGAGTTTCTGTCTTTAACAAACAAAATACAATGATAAACAATTACATGTTAAAAAAAACAAAAAGAAAATGCAAATTAACCTACAAATTACAATACATATGAAACATACATCAAAGGTAATATATAGGTGATATAAAGGTAATATACATCAGAGGTTGCCAACTGTGTTTAATTTGATTACATCTGAAGAATCGTATGTTTAAAACCTAATAACTTTGATATCCTTTATCGGACTTTCCTTCAAATTTCACTGATCGTTTCTCTCATTCTTACGCCTTTATTCAAGCCAGGATGGAGCAATACATGTATCTGACGTTCTCATTTCAAGCTGAACGTGCCTTTGGTACTACTTACCATGTAGGTACAGAGCGTTGACCCTGTGCCGAAGACCAGTTCACACTGCTGGGTGATGTTGTACACCTCTCCAGGATGACTGACGGGCAGGGAGCGGGGTCCGGTCGGTTTGTCCAATAAGCATTCGCCATATCCAAGACTACAGAATAGAGGAGATATAGATCAATATGGAGATAAAGATTAACAAAATTGCACATTACTTGTACATTTTCATGGACTTCATATAGGTCTATTGCTTTTCTTTCGTTGTCTCATTTCTTTTTATGACTCATTCAACCACAATTTGAAAATTTGAAAGTTATATTCTTAAATTTGGAACTAAAATGTTGAAAATTAGAATGAGATCAAGTGTATACAAATTCATTTATACAATTAAACCATAGGTTGAACAATATTATCTTATCAAAAGCATTTTCAGAATAAGAATCTATACTTTTTTATTTGAATAAGGTACTATTTGTTCTCTCACATTAGTAATAGGTTCACACTCTGATCACTTCATCTTCACATTCTATTCTCCAGAGCAAGATAAAAAATCCGGACTTCAGAACATATAACCCAGTTGAAACAAAACCAGATCATTCAGCAAAATCTGATACTGGCTCTGAAACAATCTTCACATTATGGACTCCCAGCTCCAGCCCACCTACACTGTACCCTATCACTTCTAATCATGATCAGTCCCTCACGTATTCGAGACCATGTTAACTGGTCTCAATCATATTTTATCCATCCCGATAGAAACAAAATTATACTGCAAATCGAGTTGCTCCAAAGCACTAACTCCTTCGTCATTGTCTGCCGGCACCGGCCATCAAAACACTTCAAACCTAATCAGACCTGGAAAGGGAGAAGTCTTTATCTCTCTATTGAAATGTCCTCAGGAGAAATCAGCTCTAATGCACAGATGACTATCGCTAAAAACAATCCAAGTTAATACATGTCAGATGTAAGCACACAAAAATACATCCCTGAGCAGTCATAATAGTCTCCCACACAACTGTCATGAAAAGGTTTCCTTTAAACTACATGCGAGACGACTTAATCGGGTCGATCGAGGACATGTAACAAATTCAATGCACATATATCTCATTCAGGCTACATTCCATAAAACTGCAACTATAATAGGCTATGTCTGGGTCCAAAATATACAGTTAGTTTCAAAGATTATCAAAATTATTGGCAGCTAAACACTTGCAGAAGATTGAAAATATGATAAATGTCATATCCATATAGGGTAACTATCTAGACCTAAAACAGCTCATCGTAAAAAAAATTGAAAATTAGAAATCCAAGCACTTTTATCAGTTCCCCTCTGCCATACTTAAAACAAGTTTTCAATAAATTTTATCTTTGACAACACATACAGAACATTATGTTAAATTGAGAGGTTATTCATTATATTCCTGGGTTTCACATCAAACCAATTAAATGACTTCTTTCACCCATTTACGACCACATCATGGTTTGATCAAATGTATCTGAATGGAGTAACCACCCAGAATGATGCCATAATCTGGTTTTGATTTTACATCTCCATCAGAGTACCATAACATATGACAAAAAGGTGTCAAAATATAAAATGAGCAGTAAGAGACAGAGAAACTAAAAAATCGCTAGTCCTCTATCTCTTCAGTAAAAATTGACTGAAAGATTTCTATTAATCATTGATACAATCATCAAATATTTTATGTACCTGAAAATGACAATTTGGAATTAGCTCTATGGATAAGCCATTTTGGTAAAAATATTGAAATCCCAATTTATTTAATTTTTTTTTTTTGGGGGGGGGGGGAGGAGGGGGGGTATGAAATATTGCATGCTTTCACAATGTGCAATTGCTAATTTGCTGGTATTTCATCGATAGCTGTTATAAGCATTACCAAAACGGATCCTGATACTCAAAATGAATTTTCCATTCATAAAGAGAGAATCTCTACAGTACCAAATCATCAAAAATATTTATCCTCTTAAATACATGCCACTCATTCTCATAGTGGGTTCAAAATTGCCAACCCTTTTTCATAAAAAGATTTTCCTGAGATAACAAGTTCGAGGACAAAACAGGGCAATTGGTTCCAAAGAGTCCCAAACAAATTGCCATTTCAGAATTCATGAACAAGATTCTGATCTCTGGTTGCGAGAGTTTAATCGTCGGGCCAAAATAGAACGACTCTGATTTCTGAAGTTCAACGGGGGATGTCATATGAATATGATGAATGGGGGTTTGAGAAAGAAGCAATACATTGAAAAGCCCCTATTGTAAGACATCGGTGAACATCCCGTCAAACAAGATTCGTGCAGAAATTTTGCGGGGATGTCTTTGATAGATACTTGAGAGCAAGAAGTCATGGTCATATCGACATTCCTCTCTGAAAATTGGGTCATTGATAAAGATAGCGCTTTGTAGACGCTTACAACCCCATCTCTGTGTTTATGAGAACATAAATTGACTCCATAATGGAAGATATTGTGCAACATGATCCCGCATCAATTTCTCATATTTCAGAAAGAGTGACAAATATAAATATGAAATACCTTGAATAACGGTGATGATTTTTTTTTTTAAAGACTCATCGAATTGGGGGTACTTTGGAATCAATTTACGGGACAAAGGCTGACAAGTGAATCCCAAAGCCGCAATTGTATAGATCTGTGAGTGATTGGAGCTTGTAGCATCTATCGTTGGGCTGTGTGTCACCATTTTCCTGTTTGATCCCCCGATCGTAAGTCCCTGTGGGGAAGAGGCCTCTGGGGATATAGCCCATCAACAACATCACCCAATATCAACACGCAATTGTCACCGAGTCGCACACAAAACTCAATGAAAATCAGGGATGAATAAAATAAGGAATTATTACATTTCAAATCCCTCCTTTGGGGCCCGGTGACAATGGATTTCATATCCCAGTCATTTCCTTAAATTTATATCCACATCGGCCACGCTTGACTGAGTGCGTGTGACATCCAATCTTTTGATGGGATTTCGTTCCAACTTTTAGGGGTCTAACGAAATTTGAAAAGTACAGGAAAGGTTATCCAAAGTGCATTTATACGATAAAGTCATTGAGTTTACACATACCACAATTTGGTCACTCACAGATCATTCTTATCTCTTTTTTTCCCCATACCATCCACAGATGACTCAAACAAACAGGTGAAAAATCAATTCTTCATTAGGGCATTTAGCAAATCAGCCATAACGACAACGTGCTAGAAAAGCTGCCGCAACAAATGTTGATCTTGGCTTTGTGCCCTCAAGAAAGGAAACAGGAGGATGTCTGAACAAAAGAGAACATCATTTCTTCCTCCTAATCATCTTTAACCTCATTACACCTTTTGTGCAATGCTATAAAAACCAACACATTTTCCTCGCGTTAGTGGATACTGTGAATGGACCGGGCCATGCTTCGGAGCAGTCAATTCACCTGATTTTTTAATATTAGGAATCGGCACAAAAAAGGCAATGGAGAGGTCGTCTCTCGCCCTAGGAAAGAAATATCTCCCAAATGTGAAGTAGAGTTCAAACCTCATCAACCTGCCGACACAGCATTATCCATTTACAGCTCTTGGCACATCAAGGAATGTCCCAATAAAAATTCTGAATTATGACATCTCTTAATAAATTCAATCCCCCTCTGTCACTATATATAACTACATACATCTTTATCTTTAACAATATATTTATAAATCTCTGTATTTTGTTTTATTCTTTTTATCCATTGTGAGTTCTGCTACAACCACCTTTTGCATGTTTATATCTAGTAACATTTGATTTGTCCTATACGTACTATTCTGTAGGCGTAATATTCTAGAGGCAAAGGAAGAAGCAGAGGGAAAGGTAGTTTTATAATAGTATATGTATACATGTACAGGTATGTTATGAACATTTACTGTACAGGTACTAGGAGGAAGAGAAGGGTAGAAGGAGGGACAGAGAGGAGGGGAAGGAGAAGGAAATAGTTGAGAAGAAGAACGGGAGGAGGAAGATAAGGAGGAGAATTTTTAAGGGAGCTGGAGGAGCAGGACCAAGAAGAAGAAGGAGGGTAGGGGGAGGAGGTGGAGGTGGAGGAGGTGGAGGAGGGAAGGAGGAGGGGGAGGAGGAGGAGGAGGGGAGGAGGAGGAAGGGAGGAGGAGGAGGGGAGGAGGAGGAGTAGGTGGAGGTGGAGGTGGAGGAGGGAAGGAGGAGGGGGAGGAGGAGGAGGAGGGGAGGAGGAGGAAGGGAGGAGGAGGAGGGGAGGAGGAGGAGTAGGTGGAGGTGGAGGTGGAGGAGGGAAGGAGGAGGGGGAGGAGGAGGAGGAGGAGGAGGAGGAGAAGGAGGAGGAGGAGGAGGAGGAGGAAGAGGAGGAGGAAGAGGGGAGGAGGAGATATTTTAAGCATAGGCTAACAAGTAAGTTGTAGCATGATATCCAGACTACTTCAGAGATGTCAATCACGCTAATTACTTACTCTAAGAATTCTGTGAGTTGGTTTCGGCTGCACTTGGACCATTTCCATGGGCTGGAATGGTAGTTGAGCGTGGGGGCCATTACAGCGTACTTTCCTGCAACTATGTCACTCTGACATTTGAAGTTACTGTCATGCAGCATATTGAATCTGTAATGCAAAGTGAGAGGGTAGAAAGAGAGAGAAATAGCACTTTTAGAAATATCAGTTATTCAAAATTACAGGCTTTAATACAGTGCCAAGGAACATAAAGCTGCTCTTCTACAATACAAAATATTATACTTACCAACATAAATTCCAAAATATATACCCTCTTAACTAAAGGACACAGATACATTCATCCCCATTCCAATCCTTTTTATAACTATACCAGTACTAATGATTCAAAATGAGATGCTGTTCCAAGAAATGTCAAACTCTTCAGCAAATCAGAAAACTGACAAATATGTTCCCACGAACAACCTCCAAACAAAATATCCTCCGATTGATAGAGTAACTCCTCCTCTATCCTCTGTATGAAATCCCTTCCATCAACATAACATGTTTCTATTTGTATTATCGGTAGAGATCTCCCACTTGGTGCTGAGTCAGAGATGGTAGTTAAAGGAGAAATGTCAGTTTACTGTTGTGAACTTGTGCAAAATATCCTCCACAAAATAAAAGGTAACTTTCAGTACATAACAAAGCATAACGAAAACAATACAGAAACACATGAAATATTTAAATGTGTCACACTTAGTATTAGTACATATTGATTTCTGTACAACATGCATTAAAAAAAATTCAGTGCTTGAAAATCATTCTATCCTAAATTTGCTTGATCTTATTAAGTCTACATAATTTCACTACCCTGAATGCAAAATTTCTGCAGCATTCAAAATTCATACAGTTTCATGTACTTGTTCCTTTTGAGAGCAGAAATTATATTAGGTCTGCATTAAATTGTATGAGTTTTTCTTGCTGAAACATTTACTTTGCTTTGCTAAAACTTCTAATCCATACAGAATTGCAGATTATCACCACAAGGGAACATTGAGGTTGATTTATTGTCAAATGGCATCTTTTCTTGTATCATTCCCAGCAATTTCATTATCCACAAAAATAAACATAAATTAGAAATTGAGAAAAGTGTATATTTGATCTAAAATTTGACAATATAGTAATTAATGTCATTTTCCATGATCATAAGCACTGATTTGTTGGTTCTGATATTGGCAATTTTACATCTCACTCAAATTTCCAGGGAAAACTGTAAAATATAATGAGCCTAGCTCAGCAGCACTTTAAATAACCCATCAAACAGGAGGATAAAATCAAAACTGCAAGACAAGTTGAAAGTCAATTTGTCACATCGTAAAACTTACTTGGCTTGCTAAACCAAAACGGTGTAGTATCTCAATGTCAAACGGAGCAACCGAACTGACGCAAACAAGTTCAAAAGAGCATGAAATTTATGAGGCCATGGTCCATTAATGGACCTCAGTGAACATGGCTTAAGTCAGGCATAGCATGTACTTGACCTAAACTGATAGAAACCAAATTACTTTCTATCACCCAAATGTAATCACCACATGCTACCGTGGAGGTTGAATAGAGATGCTGTCTATTCAAGTTTTCATTTGCATCACACCTATCCCTCTTCTGAACTTTCCTAATGAATATTCAATCAATAAATTACAGTAGAGGTTGGTTTGATTTCTTTTGTTAATGTATTTTTTCACTGATTATCTGTTGACTCTAGTTTTGTTATCTGTCCTCTTTGCTGTGAGGAGGATGTTCTGTCAGTATCTTTCAACAGGCCAAGGCTGCCATTTAAATCATTAGTTCAATAAATAATTGAAATAAACTCTTGATTTTGGCTCAAACTCTGGAACAGAATGTGTATTTCCCTGAGAAGCCATCAACTATTTAGATAATATTTTCAATACACACATGTATAAACATGATGAATTCATATACTTTGTATGTAAGGTGCATCATATGATCATCTTCATCATCGATGTCATCATCATCAAAAACAGCAAAATTTATCCCTCCAAACGAAATCCTTGTGCAACAGGTATTCATCACATTTATTCCTTGAGGGCTGGTTTTCAGTTTCATTATCACTACTAACAGAATGATTTGTGAAATAAAATGAACTGAAAGAAGGAAACTTTTTCTTGTCTGAATGTCAGACTAAGCTTGACCCAAAGAAGTGATATGAGGTTAAGACAACACTGGACAAGAAGGTAATACTCTTCTATTTCCCAAACAAAACACGTATTTTGACAACAAATATTAAAAAACAGACTAAACAATGTAAGAGAATATGTTCAGCGGTCAAATTTCACATAATTGAAAGAGGCATAATTACAAACAAAGACAGGAAGAAATGGACACACACAAGTTCCAGTTAATAAACATATTCATATTCAT
Source organism: Strongylocentrotus purpuratus (assembly GCF_000002235.5). Lineage (NCBI taxonomy): Eukaryota > Metazoa > Echinodermata > Echinoidea > Camarodonta > Strongylocentrotidae > Strongylocentrotus > Strongylocentrotus purpuratus. The sequence goes on from NW_022145612.1 coordinate 48,180,214, forward strand.
GTACTATGGTACTATAGCAGGTCTTCACATGAGGGTATTAGTATATAACAGTTGCCATGGTAACCATACCATCCCCTAAATGGAGTCTCCAGACCTAGCCTCCTTGACCCCTAAAATATGGTCACCCAAAAAAATTGTCAATTTAGATGAAATATGGATGAAATGCAGCCTTGTATTTATCATATCACATCAAAATGAAAATCCTGCCATCTTTAAAGAGGAAATTCAATGTTTTTCTGTAAATTCCTCCACAAAGCCTTCTCGTTCATCACATCATGGGCTTCTCAACTTTTGAATACCCTTGATGAAAAAAAGATTCAAGGTTTATTGAAACTTCCCTCCCTCACAAATTCCCTTTTATGATCATATAATGACCTGATATATCAATATTACATCAAGAGGGGCTCATCTTTAAAACTGATTCAAGGTTTTCTGGCGAAAGTCTTCCACATGTGAAAATATTGTCTCTATACAAAATTACTTTTGTACAATGTTAGAAACAACAAAACAGCGGAAGCAAATATATTGGGGGGAAAAAAACCCTTAGCTAGCAATTCTTCTCATGAAACAAATATGAAATTCCAAAGAGCTGTAATGAACTACCACCTTTAAAGAAAATCCATTAACTTTCAAAATGCCTTTGCTTCATGTAGAATCTGAAATGCCTATAATATCTCTTTTATTTCCAGAACATACAAAGGAGAATTTTTTTCAAACTTAACCAAAAAAAAGCTTTATAAAGCCTGCTTGTGGTATAGCCCCAGTCCCATATAAAGCCGGACCAGCACGGACGAGCACGGACCACTCCGGACCATCCCGGACCATGGTCTGGGGTGATCCGGGATGGTCCGGGATGTTTTGTTCAAAAAAGTGTGATGCTTTAAAAGCTACAGTCCCATATACGTCCCGGACCGTCCCGGACCATCCCGGACCCCATCCGGGGTGATCCGGGATTCGGTCCGTGTTGACACCGTGTTGGCACCGGGGTGGTCCTGGATGGTCCTGGATGGTCCTGGATGGTCCTGGATGGTCCTGGATGGTCCTGGGCGGTCAATAACTCACTCCCGGACTGCCACGGATCAACACGGACCGCCCCGGCGCCACTACGGATGACCCCGGACCCAGCACGGTGGCTACACGGATCACCCCGGATCAAACTATTGTCCCGGACCGTCCCGGACCACCCCGGCAGTTTTTGACCGTCAAAAACATCCGGGGTCGTCCTGGACCGCCCAGGACCATCCAGGACCATCCAGGACCATCCAGGACCATCCAGGACCACCCCGGTGCCAACACGATGTCAACACGGACCGAATCCCGGATCACCCCGGATGGGGTCCGGGATGGTCCGGGACGGTCCGGGACGTATATGGGACTGTAGCTTATCAGAGAGGTGAGAAATTCTTTTCTGTCAGATGTAATTGCTTGAAGCTGACAAAAAAAAAAGCAAAATAATAAAATTATATATGTTAGGAAAGTATCTTTCTCATTTTTGAAGTGGTCATAAATACCAGTAAGTGATAAAGACACCTACTTCCATCTTTGTATTTCTGTAGCTCATTTCACACAGGATATTTCCAGCAAAAATATGAACGGGACCACATCACATTTCATAAATTATACCTTACCTTTAAAACCATCCATTTCATATTGGTATACTCTGGCCCTACCACATCGAACACAAGGACATACATGATGAAGATGCAGTGTTAGATAATACCATGCCGAAGGGCTCTGAAACTAGGATGGCGAAGTGATAATTGAAATCACTTACACTCTCAAAATTGGAGCCACATTTTCAGGATTTTATCATTACCAAGTTAGTTTCAGGACAACAAACTTCAAATATCCTCCTTTCATACACTATAGCACCTGATGCTGTTTGCAGCCTGTTTCCACTACCCATTCATAAGTTTGTATGTCCATTTTAGCCCATGCAATGACCAATGAGAACGATGGCTTTTACAGTTCTAGTAGTGGTGAAAATCATTAGAGCTGAAATACCGGTAATTACTATTTTCCTATGAAAGAAGTGACTTTCATTCTAGAGTTTGTGAGTGAAAAAAGATTGATCTTTTTAGGAATTGAGAAAGTACGTTTGGACATTTGGAACAGGGAGAAAAAAACAGAATAATTAGCTGTGTGGAAAGGAGGACACTGTTTAACCTGCAACCTACGAAAACAAATTACTTTTGTATAATTGCAGGAAATGGAATTGATAAAAATCTTTCCATCAGTATATCATATTCAAAATTGTATAAATAGATTAATACACATTTGATTCACCAAAAAAAATGAAATCTTTCAACATCTCCTGATGACAAAATCTGCCATTATTCAGCTGATGAAGAAAACCTTATACACAATATCCGTGAGTTTAATAAATGCTGATACAGATCAGACAAACCTTCACAACACTTATCCCTCTCCCACCCCCCCCCCCAAAAAAAAAAATAATAACTTTGAAAGGAACTCATTCAAATAAAATGACTGATGGCATCTTTGGGTCCAAAATTTGTTCAAAGCCCGATTAACACCAGATTACACGCTTGATATCGGATGGGTATAATACCCCAACAACCAAAGGCAACCATATAACAGTTGGTTGGCAAATACTCGACAGCTATACAATGATGTCACATTGTTCATTGATGAGAAGTGACCACTCCATTTTGTGAGTTGTGTGAGTTGTGGCCGAATGACCTAGTCTGCGGGTTCAGATTCCGAGCTTTCGGCAGACACTGAAAACACCCTGAAGAATAAAATTACAAGGGCTCCATTGGGTAAATATGTTTTAAATGAAGACAATTCTTTCTGGGTATTTGTGAAACATAAGGTTCTGGCATCATTTGAAGCAAGTATTCTGTATTCTGGGACCTAGCCCTCCTTGATCTGACCAGTAGTTCCATGATTTGACCATTGGGTCTGCGATGCATAGACTACTTGATGCCATTGACAGTGACCCTGACCAACAAGTGGCCAGTGTCCAGTCACCATTGTTTGTCTATCCTCCCGAGAGGAAGGTCATCGTCTCAGAGAGACACAAGAGAGATAGCTCCCGGTCAAATGGGGTCACGATGAACCATGGGTTGGGAGGAGAAAGATGTATCCCATCATGCCCTAGGGAGAGTGATGTATCTCCTCGGGGACAGACTTGCCTTGTCCTCCATGTTCAGGTTCAATGTTTGAGAGGTCAAAGGTCTTTGCCCTGAATCCTCAGATAAGACACCCAGACAGACTCATGTTTATCACGTACACACGATTAGCCTTCGTAAGGGTCATTTCTTCTTTTGCTGATTCATCCAATATCGTGATCTTCCTTCAAAAATTTGAATGATCTATGAATTGTTATTCTTGTGATATCATGATGTAAACATATCTATTTATCAGATGATTAGGCAGAGATACAAAGTAAATTACTACTGCTTACTTTTGTATTGCTTTGATTCAGTACATATTTGCAGGATATTAATGATACTCCATTTTTGAAATATATATTTTATAACTGTTTGTTTTTTAAAATAAAAAATACAGTTAAAAAGGAAGAAATATTGTTTTAAAAAGGGAAATGAAATAAGAGTTCCTTGAGTAAAGACAAGAACCTTTGAATAGAGTAAATAGATAATTTCTGGAGGATGCTAGTATTTTTCAAGAAGCTAAAGATAATGCACATATATGCAAAGAGCTACAAAATATGAATGAGTACATCTATATGCCAGGTCATTGCTCTCTATAATAGGCCAGGCTATCCCTACAACCAAACGAGAAAGCCAGATTTTAATCTAGATAAAAGCTATGAATTTCTAACATTCTCTGTAAACAAAAATACCCCCTCACCACCCCAAGGAGCAGCTATTCTTTGATCCCTGGGAGAATACGGGCAGTTTAAAATCAGATTAGATGTCAGCTAGATGTTTAGTGGAGGTCACACAGGTGAAATGGGTGATGTGGTCCCTTGCTTCCATCTCAATGGTGTTCTTTGGGAGGACATCTCTTTTTGGAATTCCTTCCTGTTATTGCTGACAATAGTGGAATGAAGCCCCCGTGGCAGCCAATGACTTCCTGTATGGTTTAGGGGCAGACTATCTAGGGACGAGTTACCATCTTCCTCAAGTTATTTCGGCAAGATGGGAAGTTGGCCGGACCCTTCATCATAAAATGCATCCGCAATGATGCCCGGTCACTGAATGGATATGCATGCTCTCCCAGCAAGGTCCAAGTTGGCTTGATGCCCTTCTAGCCCTCAACTTGTCTAGTAAAATGTAACAATCCTCAAATTTAACTTGCACAACATGTGTCTTGTATCCTTGCTCACTAATAAATCAATTCCCCAGAGGAATAGCCTGGGAACAGAATATGTGCTTACAATTTGAAATGGTAAATGTATTCCCAAATCATATTTTTCAGTAATCGAGTCAATATAAGATATAACATATAGCCGTTAATAAAAGTTCCCGGTCCAGAAAACTATATCTAGGTTGCAACCTACATCATAGCAAAAGTTTATAAATAATCATGAAATCACGAGGCAGCCTCTTAAACATTGGCTACAAATCAAATTTACATAGAACTGTAACATTGGCTCAAAATACACACCCTTGGGGTATTACAACTAGATTACTCATTTACACACATTAAACATGATAAAAAATATTCAATGCGCTTGATCGATGCGTCTCGTTCCTGTCTGGCCATAAATTGACCTTCATACATACATTTAGAATGTCGGCTCGCGAATTGGTGTTACCTTTGTCTAAGCCTAGCTAAAAATGTAATTTTATTACTCTGAAATTATCTTTCGATGAGTCATCTTTGACCATCTAAGTCAACAGTCACGATATAAACAAGGAAACCAAAATAGTATAACAAACGACCCTTGCCTCACGTAGCCTCTTGTAAAAAGCTGGCATTCGCTCCAAATATATTTTTTACCCTTTGTTTCTTGTTTATAAACATAAAGCATGACCTCACAATCACACCATTGTTTCCTGGGACACCCCTGGTGAGTCTAAATATGTCTCACATTTTATTAGATATGGATATAATCATTTGAGAAATGATGGAGAAATCCCTCGCATCTAGGATACGATCTTTCATATCAATGATACAATGATTGATGAAACAACGGAAATGGAGTGTGCCAACTTTGTTTGTTTTTTCCTTTTTCACAAACTTATGGTATACTTTTTCATGAATTCTGTAATTCATTTGAATTTTTTTCATTTGAGCTCATAGTTTTTTCTTCATCACAATGATATCTTATATTTTTGAACATTTTTTTCCTACTTTCAAGTTTCAACTGAATACTACCAGAAGACTCATCATGTTCCATGGATTTGACATCATCACTTGAGATGTATGCTGATAAATACTGTAATAAAAGTCCAACTTTGATGATACAGTCTGCAGCTCTACAGCTGAAGCAATCTTTTATTAACTTCTTTGGGCATAAGAAGTTACACTTTGGATGCATCTAAAAATAGACAAGACTTTCATTCATTATCATCATCCCTCCCTCCTCCAAAATGGCCACCATCCTTCTTCCCATTCCATCCCATCTCCTCCACTCGCAATCCCAGGCATTAACAATCGTTCTCATCCATCCAGGCAACTCTTAACGGAAAGAAAACTTGGGATCAGGGGAGGATTGTAAACCTAAACCCCATCTTACTCTCTCCTTCATGTTCCTCCAGATCCTACCATCCCATCGCCATGTTGATTCACATTATGAGCAAAAATATCCCGGGGTATTGAACTACTTGGAGGTCTGGGCCAGATAAAAGAGGACTCTGTTATCACCCGAGCAGAGGTTGGTTGGTTGGGATGCGGGTAGATAGATGCTCTCATCAGAAATAATGGGACGGAGGTAATGTAATGCTCTCAGTATGTTTGGACTGCGGGTAATAGCATCCGACAAATTACTATCTAAATTCCCCTAATTGCGCTTCGATATCATGCTCCTGGATGGATACTAGAATGCCCAAATAAGAGTTGGGTCCTGGTTTAAACAGGATTCATTGCAATGTAATGTGTATCGTTTGCTTCTCATAATCCAGCCCTGCAGAGTATTTGAGAAAAATACATCGCATCATGGAGATTTGACGAGCACAATAGGTCTTGCTCTAACCCGTAAACGTAATATTTAATCCTATAGTCATATCCTGCAAGCATGATTTGAGCAATCATGTAATATCACATCAAAAACCATTCTCAAAGATCCTCATCTTCTTCAGTTTGATACATTTACTTCTTCAAAATACAAGAACTTTTGGAAAGGAAAGAACATGAACTGACTTTTTGATTGTCAAAACAGAATTCAACCAAGGGGATAAAATGTCCTTCTTTATCACCACAACAGATGTACATATTATTCCATTTCCTGATACAAAGAAAGTGCATTACCACTTTATATGGTTTCCATACTAAATAGGTAAAAGTGCAACTAAGCAGCAAGGTACAAGTCCATGGGTTTTGATTGTTTACCTCGACAGACATTAATTTATTCACATAAAGGACAAATCTAGTAGTCCTTCTGGCATCCTTTTTGCTAATATAAAAAAAATCTTATCCTCTGTAATTTTTAAATAAACTTGAAACAAATAGGTCCTATTCATCAGTGTAGGCATTATTTCAGTATTTTATTGTGGATTTTGCAGTTTCATAGCCGTACGAAAAATATGTAGTGATTGTCTCCTCTTGACCATTACACTGCCCTCTCACTTCTAATTGATTCCAACTTATTACAACAAAATAGGTAGCATGCGAAAACCAAGAGAATAATTTTGAGACAGAGCTTCCTTGTCATTCACTAACAACTTAATTTAAGGAAGGTCTAAAATAGCAGACTATGGTCTATAAACAGGAGTGATGACTGGTCGATCAGAGGTTACAGGCAGACTGGATTCAAGATGGCCGCCATGCAGCCACCACGAACCTGACCACTTGTGTAGGTGGTAACTATGGACATGGTTTTATCAGAATGACATAACTTCCTGTCTGTGGTTTCCTATTATTAGCACTACCTGTCATAGACCTTCAAGCCCAACAATTAAATAGCTGACATTTGTTTGGCTGGAAATTTGTTGTTTAATTGTTTGATAACATCTCAGTGACTAAGTTCGAGGGTATATTTAGCAATACATGTAGTTTTATTTCAGTTAACAAAGCACTCCTCCCCTATCCTACCTCCGTATTACCCCTTTCAATTAAGAACAGAATGTGTTATATCAAATTAACGACAGCTGAAATCTTTGAAAGAGTTTATTCATGAAAGAGTCATGAAGGGCCAACATCAACATACATCTTTTGGTCAAGCTTTCATAGATAGATGAATTCTATTTAGAGATCATTGATCACAAGCTTGCAACAATACAAACTGTGAATGACAATGATCAAGACTGATTCCTTTTCAGTCACAAAAATTCAGCTTTTTCAATGAAATAGTGAATTTTTCATTTCTACATTACTAGCATTTATACAGTATTTTTTTAAAATCCTTTCTGTAATAAGAGTATGGTAAATATTAGATCTAATCCTGAGTGATAAATTGAGATGGGAAATTAATTGGGCCATATACTTATTTTACACATATTATTATGTTCTCTTTCTAGACAAAAAAAAGAGAGAGAGAAAGAGAGAGAGAGAGAGAGAGAGAGAGAGAGAGAGGGGGGAGAGAGAGAGAGAGGGGAGAGGGGGGGGGGGGGGTAGAGAGCAATACTAACAGTTAAAAGAAAGTTGTACATCCACAGATATTTTGTAAAAGATCAATCTGATCCTATCATAATTGCAATCAAAATTACACAAATGGACTGATAGAGACACAAAATATCCATTCTTTTTAGAGATGTGCATCCTACAGGAAGATGACCATGACAGATCTAGGAAAACCTTCATAGACTGATTGTCTGTCTGCCTCTCAATAAAATTGATTGATAGCTCAACATCATGAAGTTCAAAAAGTGCATATAAACAATTTTGCAAATTTTTTTTTAAAAAATAAAAAAAATAAGACCTTGTAAGAGCAGTATATTTAAAAGAACATCCTTGTTGATTTCATTGCTTTCAAAGAACTTTTATCCTTAGAGACCTATCAATGTGAAATCACTCAACATGTTTACGCATTAAGGGATAAATGAAACCAATTTGCTTCAAAGCATGATCGTTCTAATGTAATTTTAATTGTAATTTGAATGGCAATTCGATCAAATGAAGATGACAATTAGCTTCAGCAATGGATCTATTATAACTTTAAAAGCAGGCAGAAAGATGAATGGGTTGTATTTATCATCCTTATCATTCTAGCCTTCTTTGTCCCTCTATCATCAAACCATTGTCCTATTCCTTAGCAGTCAGTTACTGTCAGTTAGCCTTGATAAACACATCTTTTGTAGGTCACCCACCCCAACTCTTCGTCTCCTGGGATAGCCTACCCTCCTGCAAATAGCCAGCATGAATAGAATACAGGTGGAACTGAGAGAATACAAAAACACAAAAGTACTTCATGTGCCAGTCAACGAAAGCACAGGGAATTGTTGGCCTCAATATCGGACTTCCATGCATGTCCACTCAATGGTCAGAGGTGGTCGGAGATGGTCATAGCAGCCGGCAAAACCGAAACTTCTCCCCAAGCAGGTTTGGGATTGAGGCGAGGCAGGCAGAGAGAAAAAAAGTCCATGTGGGTCAGTTGAATGATGGAAAAGGATTAGGAGAACTAAACTTGATGATCCCCTTGCAAATCCCTGATCAATAGGTCATAGGAACCCAGCTACAATAGCACTAACATCCAAACAACGAGAGTTGTTAAAAAAGTGCCTCAAAGCATTTTAACCCTCCTGCTGACCGACTTTTAAAAGAGTATCCATATTTTCTTTATGACAGAAATTGGTCTTGATTTTCACAAGCTGACTCGCTGCCACGAAAGTGATTATGATAAATGGGTTGACATTAATATGAAGTCAGGGGAATAGAATGCTAGCTTTGTCAGGTATGGGAGATTTAACAAAAGGTCAATATTTCAAACAGCAAACACAAAGGCAGGTTATGAGATCAAGCTTGAAATATGAGCAAAAATAACTGTTGGGAGTTTACAGAGTTGTAAAATGCATCAAGAGCTATCATGGTCAAAAAGATCCTTTTTTGGGTGACAGTTTTACTTTCTAAATTCCTCAACACAGATCAAAACATTCTTTCAAATTCTTTCAGCTGACTTGTATCATTACAACATATATCCAATGACCCCTCACCTAAAACCAAACTTTCACAAATACATTTTACAAGAACATTAATTTTCATCCTATTTTTTTGTTGAAGGAAAAAAAAGCAACGTAATCAGTTATATGTTGATATATACAAACATACTGTAACATATTGCATAGTGATTAATAACTGATAAACTTCCTGAAAACAGCTGTTACAATAAAAGATCAAGGTTGATCAAGTGCAGAGTACATTAATTTCCTGACAGGCATTGTACATTTAAACCAATGAATTCTGACCACTCTTTTAAACTCTTTTGAACAGTATCACAGATAAGTATCATTGATAAATACAAATATATAACATAATCCAGTTATATGGAAATGAATGCAAGGCTTGCATGAGGCTTCCTTGTGTAGCAAGTAGCAACAACTTATTTCTATATACAACCTACATCATTATCATTCAAATATCATTTGTTGAGAGCCAGAATGGCGATGATGTGAACTAATGCCCTTCTGATTCTCTGGAGACACTATCATCACCTATGATACTCAAATGAAATAGTCTGCTACAGGTACCAACCCCTGGAAGTGAATGTTATGTGCCTGGCAGAAGGTACCAACCCCTGGAAGTGAATGTTATGTGCCTGGCAGAAGGTACCAACCCCTGGAAGTGAATGTTATGTGCCTGGCAGAAGGTACCAACCCCTGGAAGTGAGTGTTATATGCCTGGCTACAGGTACCAACCCCTGGAAGTGAATGTCATGTGCCTGGCAGAAGGTACCAACCCCTGGAAGTGAATGTCATGTGCCTGGCAGAAGGTACCAACCCCTGGAAGTGAATGTCATGTGCCTGGCAGAAGGTACCAACCCCTGGAAGTGAATGTCATGTGCCTGGCAGAAGATGTACCCTACAGAAGCCGGAGGAATGGTTGCCTGACTCAAGCTTGTAATATTGAACTCATTCTGGAGTGCCTTGAGTACCAGTGTATGGCTAATACATGCATTAAAATGGATTACCGGTACAAGAATCAAATATTACTTATTATCATTATCATTTGTTGGTGGGGGGGGGGGGCTGAGTACTTACACATGTCCTAGTTCATGAGCCATAGTGAAAGCAGCACTTAGACCGTTGTCTTCTACAATAGAGCAGCTCCTTAGTGGGTCACACACTGTTCCTAGCTCAGCTAGACCTGGGAAGAAAACAAAAATAAATGACCGATTCAATGATGTTTATTTTTGAATAAATATAATAAAACTTAACCCATTGCCTGCAGGAGCTGGTTGGTTCCTGTATTAAGTCTATGGGAATGAGAGAACTCAGTGGTCAACAGATTAATCAATGTCATCAAAATCAGTCAATTAGAGAATGATACAGACAGTCTTTCATCATGTCTTATGCATTTGCTCAATACAAGGAAAAAATTTGGGAACAGAAAGCCACTTTTTATTTTTTTAAAAGTTCTTCATTTTGAAAAATCATGAACCTTTTTTTCAAGCTTTGAAGCAGTTTTTACACCAACAAAAAGTTTCATAAACTCACTTTAAGTGACAACTATAGCAGCCAAAGTGGATGATATGCAACCTTTGAAAATGACAGGATAACATGAGCATAAAGATTGTTTTGTTTGAATCAACCAAAAGCAATTTCAAATTTTCAATAGCACTGTGTGTCGGCCATTGAAATGTACAAACACGACATTGACATATTGAATAATCGAAACATGATTTACATACCAGTAGGCAATAAAATGGGGAATTGAAACTGCCCTTTGATTGATCCTTGAACATCTTTGCGATGGTGAAGTATACTGAATGATACCGTATTCCTCATTCAATATTAAAACCACATTATGTCCAACTTTCATTTATCTCTTTAAAAATTCTAGTTATCAAAACATGATTGATTAATGCTGTCATCCACTCCCTCCTTTGTACTTCACAGCCTACAAAAGGCCACCATATTTCATCTTCTTCATAATTTTCCAATTTTAATGCAGGTATAGATTTTGTCCCCCGAGTCTATTTCCAGGAAGCCACTTACAAATCACCATTTGTCAATGTCACATGAAGCAAAACAGATAGTAATACAGATTACAAGCTTTCTCATACAAAAAGCTTTTGTTACAGTTAATTATACTGCAACGCACCTAGCTTGTAGATTCTATGGAAGAAAATGTAACTCTGGAAGCCCCCAGAGACCACCATCAACATGTTCTAATCAATTTTCTCAATAGCATCTTCCAATGTTCTAATGTATTTCTAGAAAGTTTCACAAGATCAAACTACAAGTATGATGGAAACTTGTTTTCAACCCTAATCCGCTTCATACTGTAAGATGGTGACACACCAAAATATTCCCCTTTTAAAGGATTAATACCTTAATCTTGAATCCCCATAGGGATTTACCAATCAGAACAATAGATTTACAGTTCCTGATTTCAAAAATCCCTTTTCAGTCTGCTTCAGCGGTAGTCCAAGAATGTGGATGAAAACATGAGTCAGGAAGCCCCCCAAAACCATCATACATCAACGTCATGTGAAAGCGCAGGATCAAGTACACTCTAGAGTCAATGAACATGAGAAGAACATATCCTCAGGGTGGAAATCAGTATTCTGTCATGGATAAGTCATGTCTAACAAGTCTAAAAAACAAGTTTTTCTGACAAATTCAAGAATCCCCTCTTCCCCCCCCCCCCCTCCCCCCTCCCCCTCCCCCCTAAGAAACGAGACCATGGTACGAACATGTTACTTCTACTCATCTACTTTGGTTTTCTCAAACGATCCCCAACAGATCATGCAAAGTTCATCATCATGACTTAATCATGTCATCATCATCATGTCGTTATCATGTCTGCTAATTGGTTATGAGACAAGAGTGCCTTGCATAGCCCCCTCTAGGGAGAGCGCACTAATCCTGACGAAGCAATCAAAGGATACTATAGTATTAAGATATCTGATCCATCAAATCGCCAGACCGGGAAGGAAGCAATAAAAAAAGAAACATCTTCCTTAGTCCCCAGACAGGGGTGGACAGAGGATCATGTTGTTACAACCACCATGGTTTAGAATTAGAACATGGTGTCATGAAGGGGGAATCCAAAAACTAGGTTACTGGAACACGGAGAAGACAACGAGAATTCCTTTGCAAAAAGCTCTGAAAAAGAGACCGAATAAATTTTATAGATTGCTCTTGGGGAGCCTTCGCAGGAATAAGTCATAAAGATAGAGATGAGATAAGGGGAGTCAGTCACCAAAGAACATTTCCTCTCGGTAAATTGATTTCTAAGCATCCATCTTGATGATGTGGAGGATAGCTTTCCTGTCTTTCTCAATCATCATTGACAGCATCACACTGTGATCTCTCAGTCATAGACAAAACTTTGGATTTCCAGATGCTATTAATATGGTATTTTCAGGGGAAAAGGTTTACATGATTGCAGCCAGCTGGGGGTCTGATGTAGAGCAAATTGAGGGGTACGGAAGAATATCGCAAGACTTAGGATGGATATATGAAAACTACTTCATCATGATGGTGTATGATGTATCATAAAATGATTGCTTCACTACAGCCTGTGCTTCATGCTTATCCACTATTACAATACATGAGAAACACAATCAACACAACAACAGATTACCATGGACTGTAGAACCAGAAACATATGACTGCATCAACTTTTGTGAATTTTGAAGTAGGTCGCAAAAGGTTGAACCGCAAAATGGTTAGAGAGATGACCAAAGTTAACTTTTTTGGAACTTTGTGAAAGTCTCTTGCAATGAAAAAGGTTGTCCTTGACAATTCAATACAGTTTTCCGGTTCTACAGAAAGTGATGATATATCAGTGACATTGCTGAGATGGGTGCATAGAGCATGTGTGCCCTTTTTGTTAAAAATTACTGATGTTACACTGAAACACACCAAACAGGCATATCACATTCTCTCTGTCTCAATTCGAATTCCTTAATTTATTCTGGCATTATAGAAAGTAAATCCATGTATTCCTTCTGCTGTCAGGTTTAGATCTGAGTCATCAGTGAATCGGATCTCCTGAAACATTTGTGATGATCTTCATATGATTTGAATTTACTCATCCCAGGGGATATCATACATGTATTTGGAGTACAAGTGCTGACATGGGAGACAGGACGATTCCTGCTAGGCAATGTTAAAGACATACCCAACACTTAAGATATGAAGTATACCATTATAAGACCAATCTGGGATTTCTTGTAGCTCTTTGAAGATTTTCCTATGCCAATAAAGGTTGACTTCTTTGAGGGGTACATCCTATTCTCTCTTCTGGAACCATTTTTAACTTTCAAAACTTCTCAGACTCAATTGCTCCCTGCTTCAGTGTAATTACTGCACTGTTTTCTGCAGAGGATCTGTTGAGATATTTGATTGATGAAACTATAACTACAAATGTACATCTATCTTGTTAATGAGGTCCTTTTTCTTTTAATACAGCATAACCATACTCCTAAATAAAAGGTTTGTCTTTATATTCAAGATGAAGTTTTGATTTTGATCTTTTAAACATTGATGGGCTTTCTCTTTAAGAGTGAGAGAATGAGAGCAGCATGATTTTAAGCGATGATGATTATTGAGTTAAGATGTCTCCATAATGACTACTGATAGCTGACATGAGACACATGCAGATCAAAAGGTTTGATCACTCATAGGTCAGGAGTTAAAGATGTGTCTGAAATGCTAGTTGTTGCAATTTTCATCAGCAAGGGAAGAAAAAATGATTTTGTGGTACAAATGTAGTCCTTTCGGGGGAGGAAAAGTTTCAGATGAACACCAGGGGCAGAGAAGGTTGATGTTATAAGTAAAAAGGGGTAAAGAGAATGTAAGATCAAAGGAAAACACACACATGCAAAGAGGATTAAATACAGAACAATCTGGAAAGAATAGCACTTCTGTTTTCTACACCTTACAGATGCATATATCCTTGATTAGGGAAGATATAAATTCCCTCAAAAGGAGATCATTTTGATTGATGACTTAAATTCATGGATTATTCATTTGATTATCATTTCAGCACTTCTCAACACAAACTCTGATGAAATACCAAGAAATGTGTGGGGGGAGGGGGGCTTTGGCTGGCTTTCCAGGAGACTACAAAGATTTTCTTGTGGAGCAGGACTTACATATTTTATTAGTTCTTAAAACTTTGCATCAATGCCAAATCATTTTTGTGAGGTTTTCAACTCCTCGGTAGACTCTTCATTCACACAGGGGAAGAATAATATGCATTATTGAGTTGAAATGTCATAATAAACAAAGGCATGCCTATCAAAACTTGGCAACCTGCGAGTTAACATTTATCTGGTCCTTCCACAAAGTTTGGGTTTGGTTGAGTCTTCCAGCTATTCCCCGACCGCAAAAGTGATATCCCTGGTAGCTTCTTGGTAGGTAAGCAGTGAATCAATTTGATTTGCTACCACATTAATGGTTCTACGCAGAGAAAAGACAACCTCTGGTCACACTAAGAAACCACAATCTTCTCCAAACTAGTAGCAATTTATCAACCAGTCTCTTTCTTCCTCTCTCTCTCTCTCTGATAGCTACACAGCGGCTATTTCTTGACCACCAGATCTAAGGGTTCTTTTGAATGAAGTGGGTTGGAGTCAAACCACAGACACAAACATTGGTTTCGGGCCATAACAGTCGATTTTATTCTCATATTACATATTATTGTATTTACTTTGGTTTGCGTCCACAAATACAAACAGAGATATATCTTACAAACTTTGTGATATCCATTGACGGATCAGGAGTGACTCACTGATGTATGCCTTTGTTCAGTGAGGGAGGAATCCATTCACAGGTGTATGTGTAGGCAGTAAAAATGAAATAGAGCTCAAAAACTTAAAGTATTATTTAGCAAGATTGAATATATAATTGAATACCATGACTTTCAAATACAGATATGTAATGAAGTCAAGCTTCCAAAATCTATAAGATTTTTTGACTTCCCTGTCCCACCTCCGAAACCCTGAAAAAAATTAATCCAAAAAAAAAAAAAAAAGAACCTATGAAATAACAGCAAGAAATCCAAACATTCCTTAACTCAATATATCTGTCAAATGAAATTTAAAATGCAGACAGGCAAGCATTGCATATACTTGTAATGAAAAATGTCACTTTCTTAGAAACACAACAACATGCATAAAAGTTCCCCAGAAAAATCAGGTTTTTTTCCAAGTGAAACCACTCCAGGTGGTCATATTTCAGTCACAATAGGGACCATTTGTGGCATATTCAACAAAAGTTCACTATTTTGTATCGATTTATTACTGACCACTTGAAGGTGTAAAATGGTTTATGATTCAAAGCTATGGAATGCTAAGTGAGAAAGAATGTCCCCCCCCCCCCACCTCCATCTTCTCTGCCACAAGCTCGCCGATAAAGATAACCACTTGGCATTTGAATGATAAATGTAACATTCCGTGTTTGTTTGGGGTTTTATTTATCTAGTTTACCCCAGTTCCCTTTGATTCAAGTCTGATTTTATCGTCTGAATTCTGAGATGATGGATGTGGCTACCTGTCGGATGAGATCATCATCTTTGTTCTGTTTTTCAAACCTGTTGACCTGAATTAGATTTAAAGGAACACATGGATGAGGTATAATAGACGTGTTCTGTTACCAAGGAGTTACCATGCTGTAGTAACTCCTGCTGTTTCTAAGAATACAACAACTCCAGGAGCAGCTTCAGTACAGAGCCTATGCAGTATGTGGCCAGTCTAGTCTCACAGTACAGACACTGTTACGCATATTAACGAATGATAAGGGTTTGTTGCCTACAAACTAATCAGTATTTGGGAGCAGTGGGAAGGGTAAGAGGACAGTTCATAGGGGGAGGGGCACTAAATGTTATTCTATTGGGGGAGGGGGGGGTAAAGGGGGCTTGAATAAATTTAAACGAATCAATGAACTCTGCCCCCCAACTTATATCACCAGCTGTCTATTGAGAGCCAGAAGAGTGTTAACTCACATTCTCCAATGCAGAACTGTCCCTCCTTTGAATTTCCACAGTCGATATATCACTTATCAGTATCATCCTCTTTTTTCAATTACAAACCTACTTGTTGAATGATAAGGCCAACAAAGTCTATGAGTTGACTAACAATCAAGTAACAAACAGCAGGTTGATTTAATCAGAAGGACATTAAATGTGTTAAAAACCTTAGGTGAATGTTTAGAACGCTTAACAATTGATGATTCACAAAGAACAGGCTTTTCCTTAATGCCAGCGTAGGTAATCGACTAATAAATGACATTTCCCTACAGGTGTTTGTTACAAAAGAAAATCTAGTGCAACTTCTATTCTATTATAGAAGGTAACATACTTTTCTACAGATAACAGGGGGAGAATGACTTGCAAAGGCAGTGATTTGGTGAGTTTCTTTATTTCCCTCAAATCCATAAATATGTTAAAAATATTATATCCATAAAACAAACACATAGAAAGAATACTAAAAGTATTTTAACTTTGATAACCTATAAGGATAAATCATATCAAGGAGTTATCATATATGCACTATTCCAAAGAGAGAATTGCGGGTAACAAACTTCTTTTAAAAGTTTAAGGTTACTGTGTGATACCTCTGACAAAACAGAAAATAAATTTTATTCTGTCTCATTTTAACTTTGATACAATATTGGGGTAAAGATGACACACTGTATTCCTAGAGAGATTTCGAGAGATTGAAGAGATTAGTGGATTAAACATGAAGGCAACTTTGGGGAGGTTCGTCTTTATGACAGGTCCATCCTGAGACCTCCCAGAGTCTTTTTATTCTCATCATTCTACCACCATTAACAGTGATCATAACTCTCTTTTTGTTTCTACTACCCCCTTCCCCCTCACAATGTTCATTGCCAATTATTACCAAACTGATAAGGGTATTACATTCATGTAATGTACTCCTGGAGGTGGTTTCACTGAAATGGGATGGAACCGGTTTCATTAGAATGCAATGCTTTTCATCTTGGGGGAGAATAATCAAGATACTGAATTACAGTTTGCTATGTGATGAAGTATCCTCCTTCCATCTCCAATCAACACAATGAACCTCAAATGGAAATTGTGATCATACGATGCGTACAAGGGCTCTCAACTTAGTGTAAGATTAGTTGTTGTCTGGGTGATATTCTTTTGTTTGTTTTTCATGGGTTAGTTAAATATGAGTTAACAAGCTTCTATAGCACCGAGTACCCAACATAGGTCACTATAACAGCACATGATTACATAAGGACAACCTTGTGATCTCATTCTAACCCCTATTTGAATCACTTCTGGTTTTCAATGCCTAATTGACAAATGTCAGCTCTTGACAGACAAATGTTACTGCTGAGTTCAATCTAATTCTTTCTCTTAACCACATCAATGAAAATGTGACTAGTTTGAATGTATGAGTCATTTATTTAATAATGTACAAAGTGAAGCTGTTGCTGTTTAGTGATAGTATCATTCATGATATGAAATGTTACATGTCGGGAGCACCAGGAGGGTCAAATCTGACTGACATGAGCGCTATACAAGAACCCACTATTATTATTATTATTATAAGGGTGTGTGATAATGCTCTAAAGCAAAATATGCATGATTAATTATGACATTATTTGTGTTGACTCTGTGTACTATAAGTGGAAAGCCTAGATGTGGAGTTTCATGGAAACGCACCACATATCCACAAACATATGGCAAGTAGACAATCTAACTATATATTTACTGGTACACCTACATGTAGCATGTTTATATCAATATGACAGACAGCAATCCCCTAACATGAAGTGGGACTACAGTACCTACTGCCACCTGGTAACAAGACATGTTAATCCAAAACACATTCAAACACGTTACATCGAATTGAGCTATTCAATATATTGGGGATTACATGGAAGACTTGAAGTGACATTGAGGTATATCTATCCATCTTCTCAGCTAATGCTATGTGTAACATTTTCTATCCCGATTCACACTTCATTCTTACTTCCTTCCAAAGGTGAGTTGGAAGAGCGGTGCAACATGTGAATATACCTATACCACTTCCTTCACCCTCAACAAGACTACATGTTTGTTTGGAGACTGAAGGGCATTAAAGGTAAAGACCAGTATTGGAAACGCCCAATTTCAAAAAATGAAATGGAAGCTCTCATTACCAATCATGTGAAAGAATATGTTTTGACTAATACATGATGATAAAAAATTCGCCGGGAAACCGCCTACTAATTCATATATTTGGTAAATTTGTTTCTCTCATGGTCTGTGAGAGATATAGGGTAGTCCCATATACATCTTTCTGTGTATAGTGCTTGTAACTTTACGAAGAATGGGCCAAATTTCTTATCATTTTGATGATTCTAGAACCTTGCAGATGCTAGATGCTAGATGATCAACCTTTTCTGATCGATTCCACAACGTTTCTTTCACAATGCAATCGCATGCTCTCAGTTTGTAAGATGTTTCTGAATTGTGCTTAACCTGAGAATGTAAACACAGCTCCAATGTTTCTAGGCATTTAGCCCAGCAGGGATTACATGGCTAGCTAGGTGCGACAGGCAGCTCTCATGCAATCTCCTTACCCCATCCCTCCTGACATCATTATAACTCGCATAGAGCTACAGCACACTAATGAGCTCCCTGTTGGAGATCCTATAAAACGTAGCCATCGATGTGAACAAACCATTTCATATAAGTGACAGCTCCATAACAGTGGCAGATGTAGGGACTGATGCCCCCCCCCCCCCCCCACCCTCCCGCCCTCCAACCCTATAAAACACAATGTGGCATACCTCAAGTACACAACAGAAACTGTGCCACCTTTCAAAATTCTAGTCCCAAAAGGCAGCTGAAAATCTGAGAACCATTTTTTCTTTGTCAGAGAATTTTAAGAAAATTTGCAATAATTCCCCCCCCCCCCCTCCCCCACTTGTTTTTTAAGACTGCTGGATCTTCCCCTGCTTTATATAATGACATTCTTTAATGCACATGCATGTTGTTCCCAGGAATGGATCCCCTTCCAACTTCATCAGAGCTGGCTTTCCATTTTGTTTTTACTTCCAAACCATACATGACTTGTTGAATACAAATGCCACAGTACATGCATGGGATTTCAGTATTGTTGATCATAAATACTAGTACATGTATGCCATACTATATAGTAATGGGAATCTAACATTCATAGCCATCATAAATTACCACTAAGAGGTGTTGTATTTCTAAATCTTAGGAAGATTGGAGCAAGGATTACTTCACATCTGATGAAGATAGCCTTGTTTCACAAGAATTTTAAAACGAAACCTATTTTATAATCTCTTCTTTCACTGAAGGTCTAAATCTTGTAAATATTTCAACAGGGACAGGGGTTGATGGGGAAGATTTTTTTTTTCTTCTTTTCCACAATTGTCTTGGCAAAGTCGGCTTCAGCTCATTTGTATTTTTTAATATTTTATTACACCTTATTTCAATAAAATTGCGGATCGTGGTGAAATTCATTTACCTTGTTTCAATTAATTTCTCAACACCCAAAACCAATCCTACAATAGAGAATTTACTATGAAGCTTAGAGCATATTTCCCTTAACAAATGAGAATAAAACATTGATATCTATCTATTCCCCCCCCCCCCCCCCACTAATGACACAACTAGGGATAGATTTACAGAAATAACTCACCAAAATCAACAGAACCACTGATTTTTTTTCCTCATCAAGGCTCAGTTTCATTATCAATCCCAAATGACTAATCCTCTGATCTGTAAATTGTTTTATACTATGTAATTAATTAGCCAATCAATTAACACCTGTTGGAGTTTCCCTACCTTATGATTCATACGATAGGGCTTATTGTCCATACATGCATCATTCACTCGCAGACAGTCAGACAAATATATATCCTGGGTATTTAATTAAGTCACAAATATATAACCTGACAATAACTCACCTGAGTTAAGTCTTTGAAATAATCTATGACCAATGTTAAGCAAAAACACCTTTCAGAGACCCACCCAAGGCAGGTTTAGAAATGGCTGGCACAAAAGCTGTCCAATACCGAAATGCCAATAATTTTACCATAACAAATGTAACAATTATGGTCATTTCTTTACAAAAGTGGGTGGGTTGATAAATGTAGTTTGAATCCTTACTTATTGACTGCCATGCCATCATGGGCTGTCCCATTTTCTTCACAACCATGTTCAAGTATATTGTATACCTTAACCCTATGACTCCTGAATTCTCTCATCCCTATAAGCTTACTACATGTTTCACCCAGTTAATTTAGGCAATGGGATGAGCTTTTTCAAAGCTTTAACATCTATTTTTCATAGGTAAAGACATATTGAAGAGAAAAGTTAATTGAAATTTTGACAACTTTAAGGTGGACCTTAACCCTATGAATCCTGAAGTTTTCATCCCTATAAGCTTACTACAAGTTTCACCCTGTTCCTGCATGTAAGCAATGGGATGAGCTTTTTCAAAGCTTTGATTTCTATTTTCCATAGGTAAGGACATATTGAAGAGAGTAAATTGAAAATTTGACAACTTACCTAACGTGTCACAGTCTGGCCCTGACCGACATATATCTTCCCTGCAAAAAAGACAGAAACAAAGTAGATATATTTAATTATCAAATAAAACAAGTATACACTGTATACACTGTAAATTCTGAGTATTCATTCCCTTTGCGAAAAGAGAGTATGTCATCAGTATTTAAAATATACTTTATTTTTCATCAAAAATAGAGAAAATATTGAATTGTCTTGCGTATTGTTCTTTTATTCCTGAATCTTGGCACCACAATGTCATGTTTGTATATACATATCATTCAATTTGATGTAAAGAGAAAACTACTTCTTTAAACAATGTACCCATTTCAGACCACTAGACAACAACTGGCATTGCCAAATTCATCTTTATTTTTAGAATTAAGAGTTCATACTTAATTCCATTTTACGAATTGAAAGATAAACATATCAGCTTCCCACAGACGTTACTTGTGACATTATGGGATACAAATTCAGGTTATACTATTCATTTCATTGATGTGAAGCTGTTTTCTGGAATCTTGTAAACATGACTACGTGACACAAGCCATGTAATTCTTCATACATACACAAACACGTACACACAAACATAAACACACACAAACACATACACACACAAACACACACCCACAAAAATCCCCCACACAACATGAGTACATCCTTCAAAATAAAGGGGAAAAAGTGGGTAAGGGAGCGAGAGGGACATGTGTGATGTGTGGAGGGGGCTGTCACCGTGACACTTTTCCACCGCTCAATCTGGGTCAGGCTGAAATCCTGGAGCATTCTTGTTGGGGGTAGTTAGCATGCCACGACCAGGTTGGCCAGCTCAAACTAGCCTAGCAAAGTTTATTTGGGTTGCTCCCTAAATCATATATCATACAGGCAACCAACCAGTGGTAGACCACAGTTTACTTGGGAGGATTCCTCAGGAATTTAAAGGGGGATGTGGTGATCGGTGGAGGTGCCACATGATAGGCGCAGAATTTAAAGACTGGGGGACAATTCTTCCACATCTTATGAAGATGTATTTGTAGATGCAATGTACCCATTCACCTGGAGCCATGAGTATGTGAAGAGAGTATTGTGACTGTGTTTGCTTAGTGAGTAAGTGCATTGCCTTTTCACCTTGTTATTTCAAATGCTAACAGTAAAAATGTCAATAATGGAAATATTGAGCCCACCCCCCCCCCTTATTTTACCATGTTCAAGAGATCGCTCCCCAGTCAGCTGATACATTGATAACCCAAGTGGTTTTAGAGTTTCATTACCATCACAGAGTTTTTATATAGAAATTGATGTCAAGATTTTACATGTTGTTCTCTGAAATTCCCCAAATTATATAAATATCAAACAAAACCACATGTTTTTTACATAAGGTATTGTTAATCCTCCTTAAGAATTGAAATAAAGATCAACCAGTGGTGCTAATTTGCCAACCACAAGTTTCCCAGTGCCCGCTGAGAGTTCAATTACTTCATTCTCAGGGGTCAATTTTGAAGGTCAATAAGCAGGGCAGGACCTAAAATGAGCAGACTCCTTTATTTCGTAGTTTACCTCTCTGTCTTAATCACTTATATGGAAAATAAACTCAGGAGTGTCAGAACTGAAAGCTGCTAAAAAGCAATGTTTGTTTCTCGGGAAGCAATCACAATTTTTGTTGTTGTACCAAATGCATAAGGAATGATTGATCGATTTACAGAATTGTAATTTACAACTATAGTGTAGTGTTAAAGTATCAAAGCATACAAGATTAATGAAGAAAATTGTTAATACTGCAGATATCGTCTTTGCCTTAACGAACCAATATAGCTCCTGTACTTAAAGCTTATGCACCTATGTCGATTCTTGAAAACCGGCAACAATTTGCCCTGAGATATCTTTTTCTTCAAGGATTTCCTAAAGAATGGGGCCACAATGTTGCAAACTTTAAACAAAAACAAACCCATCTCTCAGAGATATCATCAATGTTTCCTCGGATCACTCAAATCCTGGGTTACCTTTAAACTGAAGGTAAGTTTTGATAGCATAAGAAAAACAACATGATGGCATGTTGTGGATGCTACTGGTAAAGTAGATAGAGCTCAATGGATAGAAAACATAACATGAGGAGGCAAGCTCCCTGGCTTTGATGTGAAGTGACTGTGAGTGAGGTTGAGCTCTTCGCAGGCCGATAGACTAGATCCCGCTGAGAGCATTACAGCAGCTGTATTCTGCCCCTAATCACAGGAATGTGGGGTGAGGTATAGTCCCACACATAGCTTTACATGTCGGTAGTAATGTAACATTGGCATGACCTCACAAGGTGCCAATTACATGCTGAGAATGTTGCACATTTTGAGGGAAGTGATCTGCTCCCACCGTTTCCGATAGTACCAAGAGACAGACAGACAGACTTTACTTCACAGAGCATTGCAAAGTACTTCTCCCCTTTGAAAGATAACATCACGCTTGTAGATACTGATTTGAAATGTCAATATATACCTTTCTCTCAACGACTATTTATTTAGGAAATCTAGACCCTATAACAATTTCTTGGGTAAACATACATTGCTCATGAATTTCATATTTAAGTAAACAAGAATGTTCAGACTCACGATGACTGTGATATTCACTCTATGCAATGCACGTGTGAACTTTGAGGCATTCATGAAAGTGTATGTGATGTGCATTCTTTTCTTTGAAGTAAAATAAATGCACTTTCATATGCATTGAATTCCCCCAATCAATGACGATATTCTAAAAGAAAAGTCATCCATCACTGCCTCTATTTCCTTGTGTCTCTCTAATGATGCACTAACAAGAAAGCTGATCAATTTATCTAAGAGTTCACAGAGTTCACACCGCTAATTACGTCAATATATCAACCACACTGTCTTCTTCAATATCCTCCATGTACCTCAGACATTATTCTACCTGACAAGCAGTGTCTGGATTATTATTGTCATGTACTTTGTGGGATATAACACTAACTGATTTTCATGTTGATCGACAACCAACCTGGAATAGCAGTTTACTACAATCGTCTGCCTGGTGTACTATACTCCACACTGAGACGTAATGGAGCATGTTGCAATTTATGATTTTTTTTTTATTTTAATGATTTAAGTTTTACCAGGAAATGTCTTCAGGCTGAATCTCTATGTTTCCTTTTTAAACGCCAATAAGAGTAGGCAAGTGTACTATGACAATAATGTTTTTTTTAGTTAACCGAAGAATTGAGTTTACTTATTAGTGGTGACACTTTTGAACTCCACTTTTCTAGAGCTCTGGATTTCTCTATATTCTTTTAAGCCTTGTAGTAGGTGTCTTACCATAACCATGATGAATATCCAAGTGGTATTAATGATACTATAGACATTACTTTTAACCCGCTTCTGTTCTCGAAACATCTTTTTTTAGTGCCACTATAGAGACCTAAAAATAGAGACCTAATAATGGCAAAGTTTGCTCTGAGCACATATGCCTTACAAAAGTGAACCCCAACTTTCTCATAACAAAGACATAATATGGAGCCATTATCCTCCATATTATCCCATTAAAGTATATAGGTTGCCATGCACAACTATCACTACAACAGCAGATTTTCTTCCAATTGAGAAGCTTCCGGTATCATCAGGAGAGATGCGCTCCACAAAGATTTCCTTCTTCGGCTCTCTTCCTGTCTCCAGACCCTAAATCTCCTGCTAAATGAAGATAAACATCTTACCAGCCCAGCGAAGGTCCGAGTTAAGGAATCGGAGCTCCTCTGGGATGAGGGGAACATAATGAGTGTCTTTCAGCTGGAGGATCTTAAGAGGGCATGCCCTTGTCTTCAGACTGCTAACAATCTTTAACATATGCGTTCTGGGATGGAGGAGATCACTGCTGAATCAGAGCAAATCTTCACATTTCATTGTGACCTGCTGTCCTACAAATCACCAATAAATTGCGGACATACTCGGCAGAGGGTTATTCTTTATCAGCTGTATTTAGTACAGGGGCCAGTTTCTCGAAAACATGATAGAAAGAGGTGTTAATTCTGCAATTCATGATTCTATGGGAAGCCCAAGAAGCTTGACTTATAATGACAATTTCAAGAAATGGCCCCCGGATGGACAGCACTATTATACTACTGGGGGCGTTTCACAGAACTTGTCATCAGTGACAAATGACAGTTTTTGTTATAAGCTACTGAAGTCCTTGCTTCTGATTGGTTATCAGCAGATTTGTCAATGATTTTTGTCATTTGTCATTGAAAAAAGCTTTGTGAAATGGGTCCCTGGTCTTTGTGAAAAACTATTGAATAAACTTGATTGATTGAAATAAGCATAGGCAAGCATAAAATGCAATTTGTAAGTAAAATGAATAGAAATAGAGATAATGATCAATTGTATTGATTGGCTGATCTGGCCTGTGACTAATTGATTGATTGGCCAATTGATTGACTGGTCAAGTTATTGCTCAATCAATCAATAATTTTCTATTGCTATATTCATTTGATTGAATGAATCATTCATTCATTTAATAATTGTTCACCTATTGGACTGAGTAATAAAATAAAGAACAGATTATCTGTAACAAAAGACATTGCACAAGTAGACAGGGGGAAAAATCTGTCAAAAATCTCAGAATCGTCATTATAAAATGAAGAGGTTCTGCTGCTCTACATTCATATCAATTTCCCCTCTAAGACACTATATTAGTTTATCTGCACAATAATTCCTAATCCTTTCAGAACTCGCATAAAAAGAAAACATTTGATCTACTATCACGATTGATTCCAACAACCTCTGCTCTGGATAATATAGTGACACTGACTGACTAATAAGGTTGGATAATTGGACCATGTTGGGAAAATGATATCATGGATTCTCTTCACAAACTCACTTCCTATCTATGGTATCCTTTTACCTGTGTTCAGAGGGCTCCAGGCTAAGTACTACTCACAAGTGCCAGGAACTTCCTCCAAAATATTTTGAAGGAAAAAGCTGGGTTCACATTCGGCCTTTCCTGACGCATGCTATACATCATAACATTGAACGTTCCATAGCATCTTATCTAAACACAAAATGACTTTAGACCTATTTACGTGACTGTGTAGCCTAATGCCCAATTCTTATATTTGAGGATTGCCACAAATTGACACATGTGCTTAACTGACTAGGGAATGATGTTAAATGTATCAGCACATTCAATAGTTCACCCTTGCTAAGATTTGAGCTGTACCTGTAGGTTTTGTGAAAAAATATAATCACACTTAAAAGCTCATAACAGATTCAAAATTGTAGTCCTGCCTAAACTTCTACATGTAGGCCTACGGAGATGACTCAATTGCAAGCTGGTGTAAAAAATGAGGTCTGAGACACAATACCAGAAATCCAACGTCTATTAACACCAGAAAAGTAACAGGATACCAGGAGGTATTAATGTCCATGGGAGTAATGCGATAATAGAGTCAAGCCATTATCAGATTAGCATAAGATTCGGAGAAGTAATCACAGGACGATTCTTTGATATACCTCTTTTACAGACCTTGTAAACAAATCATCTCCCCTTCGGTCACGTAGGTCTAGAAATTAATTGAGTGAAAAACACTATTTGGTTTGACTTCCTAAGCATAATTACACCATTTTATTCTAATTCAATGTGCTTAGTTACATGATATCAGAGCTCAGGAATGACTTCATCCAAGCATAAATTAAATTTAATTTCATCTAACCCTCACCAATTACTTGTTGTAGGTAATTGTGCATGATATTTTATAACTTTACAATAATAAGCCTTTACATGGATAAGTATGATAAGTATAAAGTGTTGCCTGCCTGTAATTATGCAATGTTATGCAGCAATTAAATGAGGATTACTGAGCTTAATGCCCAAATAGAGCTAATCTTATGACTCCCTGGACACTTGTGATTAGAGTCCTTAAATCATGACAAATTGCTTCTTTTATGGAATGTGTTAAAAGTCCATCCTTGTTTTTTCAACTGTTTCCAACTTTAATACAATCATCTAGTATACCATAACAATTCTGCCTCTTACTTTCTCCATTTCTCCCTCCCCCCCCCCCCCCCCCCCCCCCCTCTGTCTCTCTCTCTCTCTTTCTCCCTCTTTCTCTCTCTCTCTCTTTACCCCCTCTCTTCCTCTCCCTTTCTCTCAATCTATCTTGATTCATTTCTATCTCTTTTCTGTATATGCTATTCACTATCTGAATAGTAATTCTTAAAACCCTCTCACCAAAAAGTTGTGGGATATTATATGTTGGCTAAACCACACCTAAAAATCGATATCATCCCATTAACTCCCCCTGCTAATGATGTAAGAAGTTAAGAAAAACAGAACAAGTGCATCATGAGTTGGATGACCTAATATTCGAAACTGTCTCCTGAAACCTAATCTCACAGCTCACAAAGTTTTTTTCCTTTTCTTCCTTCCTGCAAGTGACCCTTCCCAAATTTCATCTCCAATTTTCCGCTCTCCACAAGCCTCTTCCTATACCATATCTCCCTTCCTCCTTCAAAGCATCCAGGACTGACTGCCAGTTTGCATAGTGCCTGGATAATTCTCAGCCAAATATCACAGGGTTTAAGATCCTCCTATATCACAGAATGACACACATTTTACAGCAATCAAAATTGTCTAGAGAATACATAACCCAGATTTTTAACTGATAAGTTTGTCTCACAGTCAAATAAATATCCCATTGCTGAGCTGGATGACCACTTCCCTTTAACACACTAACTTAATTATATTTATAAATCAATGCAATAGGAATATACACTTTAGGCAAGCATACATCATTATGGTATATTTCCTATACCTAAAGTCATATTAAAACGATCAAATAAGTTAATATGTACAACCCTGGGAAGATTCTAATTTCTGAGAGAATGATGCAAGAGACCGAGTATGGGTAGTCAAAAGGGTCATAGCACTGCAAAGCCTTCAGCCATGCACAGCTAAACATCCTTTCGTCTTTCAACTTTCACCAGACGTGTAGGTCCTACATGTCACTGTCATGATATCAGCACAAAATTTCAAGTGCTCTCAATCTCGTTTACCAGACATCATGTCCCTACAAAATGCCTGCAGGTAATGAGAAGAAGCCAGGGGGAGGGGGCATGAAGTTGAAAAACATGCCCCCCTCCCCCATATCTTCTACAATGTTCTAGCAACATCCCTGAAGATGTACAGAAGTTAATGGGAAAAAAAATTCTTCTAAATTTAGTCATTTACATTTACATTTCTGTCCACACAACATCATGAAGTAGATCTCCTGTCTAGACCTCATGCAAGAACTGCATGCTATTCGCCTGTACTTAAGGTAAGATCAGCTGCTGAAATATGATGAGCTCTCCAGAGTTGGAGGTATTATTAAAGGCATCTCCCTGGTTTAACAATGTTAAAGCTGAGATTCAAATTCAAAGTTTATTCAAAGTTTGTAAGGCCCTGCGTGTTATCAGTGTCTGTGATATGGTGTAATATTGAAGCCCTAAAAAAAAAATAGTGCCTCAAAATGATCATAAAATGCCTCAAAAAAGTAAAAAATCTCTGAGTGACCGGTTTCACCATATTCATTTTCCCCAATAAGCTATAGTGTTATATAAACCGTTAGGGAAACAATTTTTTTAAAAATTTATTAGGCAAAAGCGAAATAATGTAACTGGCATTGGTTATCAAATTATCAACCAATATTTTTTTTTTTTTTAATTATTCTGCTTTTGTTTTGTTTTGTTCCTTTTTCTTTTCTTTCTCCTTTTTCATTCTTTTTAGTCTTCTTTTTTATCATGTTGCCTGGATGAATTTGATTTATCTATCTCCCAAAAAACTTAAATTGTCCTTTAAGCATCAATCATGATAATACAAGAGGAAAGCAAGAAGTGGGCATCGACATTTTAAGATAAACGAGGTGAACTGCTCTGCACAAGAAAGCACATTCAGGCTTCCCATATATCACTTTACAAACTTCTAAATAGTAACTTTGTACAGAATAAACACACCCAATTTAAAGATAATGAATAATCATTTAGGGTTGAATTAATGATTGCTTTTGCCTTGCCTCATGGTAATATCTATAACACTTCAATCAATAAAAGTGATAAACAAATTTAGACAGACAATCGATTAAGAAATCAGATAACTGTGGAGTCCTAATTTCCTCTCAATCACCACAAGGCAATTGATGCTTAATTTAGCGTTTAAAGGTAAAGACCAGTATTGGAAACGCCCCAATTTCAAAAAATGAAATGG
Organism: Strongylocentrotus purpuratus; assembly: GCF_000002235.5. NCBI lineage: Eukaryota > Metazoa > Echinodermata > Echinoidea > Camarodonta > Strongylocentrotidae > Strongylocentrotus > Strongylocentrotus purpuratus. The sequence goes on from NW_022145612.1 coordinate 48,209,200, forward strand.
AAGCTCTCATTACCAATCATGTGAAAGAATATGTTTTGACTAATACATGATGATAAAAAATTTGCCGGGAAACTGCCTACTAATTCATATATTAGGTAAATTTGTTTCTCTCATGGTCTGTGAGAGATATAGGGTAGTCCCATATACATCTTTCTGTGTATAGTGCTTGTAACTTTACGAAGAATGGGCCAAATTTCTTATCATTTTGATGATTCCAGAACCTTGCAGATGCTAGATGATCAACCTTTTCTGATCGATTCCACAACGTTTCTTTCACAATGCAATCGCATGACCATAACTGGTCTTTACCTTTAAAGTTATACAAGGTTATATGTGATGACTTAGACCTGCAGATGGTCAAACTGTGTTATTTTTAAATGAAGTTGAGTACTGGTCCTGCAATTACATAGGGAAGGAAACTGTCAGGAAGTAATTGGAAAAGATTGAGTATGCAAAACAAAGGTTTTGGAACAAGTCTTGCTGAAAATCTAGGGTGAATGAACATAGAAATTGGTATGGGCTACACAGACATGTGGCATGAAATGATGAATAATAAGTCCAAAATTGTTTAGCTTTTTCAGGTCATATTTTTAATATGAGGGCATTTGAGGAACATTACTTTCCTGGGTAAATTTTTACTATCATATTCTTCAAAAGTGACATACAAAGAATAAGATTATTTTTTTAAATCATAACTGAACCACCTCTTCAAAATACCTGATAATTGTATCATCACTGCAATAACCGCTCATGATAGAGCTTGGCATTGTAGCTGAGGTTACTAGCATCTTAACGAGCCTAGAAACCTTCAGGACCAAACCAGGACAGACCAGTCATTGAGCATCTTGGTCAAAAATCAAAGAAAGGGATAAGATTGTAAGCCTAAAATGACCCTCTTCCCCAATCCCGGACCAGATCAGGGTCAGTACACTGTATGTGTCAATGCCCAAAGCTCCGGATTGATATCTGACACCTTTACACTCGCACTCAAAGGAAGCTTGAGTAAGAACGTAGAAACTGTATAAAGCCTCTCGAAAGGGTCACAATCTATCCCAAAAGGCAGATTAAAGTTTTTATTGTACGGTTGTACGCTATCAAATAATTTCTATGTAGTATTAATTCTTTAGGGACTAAACTGTTACAAGTTTGCAAATAATAAGACGGAAATACAAATAATGAGGAGGAGTTACAAAGGATGACACTGAGCATTCTTTAAGAGGTCAGCCAATCTCAGAGCAATTTACCACCAATTAGCCTCCAATGAAGGAGACGTTTAGCAATCAAACTTTACAAATTACAACACAAAGGTAATAATGATTATCATCACCTTAAAATATAAACAAACATATTGGAAATTGACTTCAGGCCTTCAAGATTGAGAAAACAAGTATGGTTAGATAAAAAGGATCCACGATTTAAAAAAAAGATCCCTAAAGACATTTTCTTTGTTGTTGAATTTTTCTGTAATGAATACTTTCAGTTACACATAGATGACCTTCCTAAATCAATTATAGAACAATGAATGTATCACATTTTGGAGTAAACACGGAAAGTCTTGATTATCTTTCATCTGAAACAAATTCAGGCAAAGGAAGGCCAGATCTGGGTGCTGCACGGAATGATCATCTATCAACCAAGATAAAACATGACCACACCAATGTTCTCTGTCCTCACATGGGCGTACAGAGGGCAGCTCACCGACAAAATAATCAGATGTGCGTGATGTAGGACAATAGAACATTAACCACAATGTGTGTCGATCTCAACCGTGATTCACCCGCACTGACTCTGAATCAGACATGTTGCAGACATGGATTGAGGATGGATCTCAATTGTGAGATTATAAATGAAGATAGACAGTTGTAGGATGATCTGTAATTCCATTACTTAAGACAGGCTCCTAAAGTATTGATGCTAGGGTAATTCTCAAACTTTATCTAATCAGTAGAACAAAATACAATAAATCCTTGAACAACACCCTTCTATTGAATGAGATCACTTTGTTGTGTGATTCTCTGGTGTCTACTTTGGAAATGGGAAATTAGATGAGAGGGCAATGGCTTAAATGAAATAGGCAACCAATTGTTTTTCATTTTTTTTTAATTTGTTTTGTGTTTTGTATTACTTTTATAGCCCACTCTGATATTAAGTTGCTTAATGTCAGTGAAAGTTAGAGCAAAAACCGATTAAAAATAAGAAAGTTATGAATATTTGAAAGTGTGATCAATAAAACTACTGTAAATAGATCAATAACTAAGAAAATTAAAGTTTGTGAAATTTTCTGTACAGAGCAAATTGGAGAGGAGCTCAGAGTATACATCACAGTATTGCCAATTTGTGTTTTACATGTTACATTTTCAATAATCATAACTTTACTATTTCTAACCCGATATTGCTCAAACTTTCACTTATTTGTTTCTTTCATTTTTCTGCTTCAATTAAAACAAAGATTATATCAGGGTGGACTTCCTGTTTAAGGGTATCTCTTCCTAGTCATTCCCCTTAAGGTTTCAATAAATATAGGGTATTTATTCATTTAATTTAATACACAGTACTGCCCTAATGGCTCTAAATTGAGACTGAATGAATTGAAACACAGCAATACAGTGGCGTCTTCCACAGCCCTTTCTTTAATAAACATAGATACACATGTATGTACTCCCCCAGCTTGACATGATGATGTACATTTGTTAATTGACTGGTCTTGTCTGATGGCTCTACCAGCCCAGTCAGGTCCATTAAGGCCCGGATAAAGTGATGTCGGGACATGAGAGGGGGGTGTGACGCAGGAATCAAGCCGATGTTGAGAATGATAGTGACATGTAGGAGCGGTGCGAGTACATAGATGACATAGTCAGGATTCCAGCCATTGTAGAGGCGTCACTACCTTCCCTCGTCACCAGAGACATGGATGGCTACACTGCTTCATGTAACTCAAACTTATCTTATTTCAATGAAAAATGGGTCATCTTTCCTGCCTTTAGTTTTCATCTTGGTAGTAAAAATTCAAAGAAAGTAGGTCAAGACAATTTTCTTCAATATTTTCATTTGTTTCATTGTTCACTTCTAGCTCATGGTCTGATGGGTATAATGTAAGTCTGATTTCTTTTTTTCAATTCCATTTAAGCGTTTATTTCACCTTGAAGAGATAATAATATGCAATTGAATAAAGTTTAATTCAGAAACCACGAACTTTGATCACTGATGACACATATCTGTCTGCAAATGACTGAAATCATAAGCTCTAGTATTAATCTGTATCATTGGGTTGAGGGTATGAAACACTGAATAGAAATCCTTTTCATGCATCCTTTATCAAAATTACTACATAACGACGATCATGAAAAAAGCAAAAACCTGTTCAGGTCTGAAATTCCATCACATGGGTGGATGAAGTTCTACCCACTTCCTGAGGAGGGATAAAGATTTCAATTTCAATGGACTAGTAAGATGCGACCAGGGGGCATACTTGTCTACCATCTTGGGATAAGCTGGCACTGGAAGTCTTGAGATGGTTGGGAGGTTGGTAGACAGGGCAGGGCACGGTGCCAAAATCATCATGGGTAAGATATCTGCAGCCCAGACCAGACCAGAAACCATTATGGGGTCAACATGGGGGCATGTTATGACTGCACTGATTAGGATGGTACAGTAGCAAGCTGGGGGCTGGTATCCATCCCACCCCACCACCATCTTATTGCTGGTTGGGTGGGAGGGGGGGGGGCTGAGGTAGAATGCATGCCAGCTAGGACACACCCTAGGAGAGATCTGATGCTCTTAGATAATTTTGAAACTTCTTCATTAGATTAATGTAAAAGGCAGAAGCGGTCATGGATGGATCAACTAACTGCACAAGAATTAATAACATGTTGACCTCAATTATATACAAAAGAAATGCAAATTCAATATACAAGGGTAATGTAAATTACTATATTAAGTAGGACTAATCTTATAAGACGATTTGATCTACCTTGAAAGCATTCTCTTAGTCATTCAAAATAAATTTATATTAGTGCAGATTAAATTGAAATTATTTATTGATTTGGCCTTACAACAAACAAATTTAAAGTTATCTTCACAAATTGCATTACCTTGAGCAAGATCGATTGTGCGCTGAAATCTAAAGCCAATTATATCATTTCTAGTAGGCCTAATTTCAAGAAGTCATAATGAGGCCAATTTGGAAGATACCATAAGGACAGGTACAATTATACTGTGGTAACTTCAAAGGGGTATGTATGTACCTCCCAGCTTAACACAGTTCTAACCCAAGGTCTCTCTCCACAGTAGAACTAGATATGACTCACACCACTGCTAATTGGAAAAGAGGGGGAATCTTTGGCTTTATTAATATTAGCTTTTTAAAATCATATTTTGGTCTAATCAAATCATGGGGAATTTTTCATAAAAATTGACCCAAAAATATATCAGACCACACACAGGCAGCTTTTGAAAGTCACATAGGAGTTTTGTTTCAATCATTTACCTTCAATCAAGGCAAGTGACATATATAAAATTGGGTTATGAAGGAAACACAAATTATACCACGGGCCAATTTCACAAAGTAATCCACAGATTCTAAGACAGAGAATACAAGCAACCCAAACTTGGACGTGGCAGTACACTTTCTTCTTAATCCTAATCGACATGTGGAACCTTTTATAGTCTTGACACATCTTGCACTTTCAGGCTTATAAACTTCCCCAGACAAGAAAACAACTTTCCCATAAAGATGTAATTTGAAGTCTAATAGATTCGAGCATAAGTTTATTAGAGGAGCATAAGTTTATTAGAGGAGAACAAGAATTAATGATGGAGTGCACACTAAACAATCCTATTTGATTCGCCTCAGAGTATGGAAGAGATTGCATGTCAGGGAGGTACTCGACGGAACCAAAAGAGGTAATGATTAGATCCATTGTTTGGAGGCGTATCACTTTCACTCGGAACACTGGTTCCACGCTGACTTAAGGGACCTTAGCAAACATACATGTGACTCTGTCAACATGCGGGACTTTAGCAAAACTTCCCATTTTCCCCCTTTTTTTCACAGCCGGTGTCACGGTTTACAGAAGTCGGTATTGTTGCAAGTCTGGTTGCTTAAAGCTGAAAGTGAGGAAATTTCTTTGTACTTTTACTCCATTTTTATCGTCCTGGTTCAAACAGAAAAAAATTTAAAATATAATAAAAATTTAGTGGTAGGTCAGGTTGAAATTCTATGAGAATAAAATTATAAGAGTAATTCAAACTATATATTGCACCAGTAAATGTTCAAACTTCACAGTTCCTTAAACCATTATGATTATTTTTTTAAAACAATTATTTGTGAATTGCTATTTACCAGTACAGACAAGTTTATCCAAATCGGGTGATCATATAGGAGTTAAATATTCTGTACAACAATTACTTTTTTTTAAAGTGGTACTCATGCTATTCCTCCAGCTAGTGCAGCCAAGTTACTGTAGAGAAGTTGGGTGTAACAAGACTGGGATAAAAGAAAAGGCCATGCTTTATATGTATTCTACTTCAACATCTTAACAAGATTAGTTGGTCATTCATAATAACAGTAACATTGAGAAGGTGGGGATAATTTGTTTTAGGAGGCAAGTTGGCACTTCTGCCTGTCAAACCAAAGATCTTGAATTCAACCCAATAAAATAATATTTGAAAACATGCAACAATACTCTTCTTCATATGAGAAAGATTTGGACTGATGCTTCTGTTTAAACCACAAAACTTTTCTCATTTCTTCTCTTCAATGTTTGTTGTGGGGAGTGGGTGTCATTTGGATGGTATCTTTCACTGTTCAAAGAAGTGATCAATCTTCTTACAATGAAGATTACAATGAAGATTTTCTGTGGTTACAGTGGTTATTCCTTTTTATATTATATCTCATCATTCCCTTTATTCATCTCAGTACAAAGAAAAGATACGGCCAGTTACATTTCTTTTTCGCGACTTGATGACTCCTCCAACAAGAATGAAACACACAGTGCATTTTTCACTTTTTCAAAACTTTTTTGACATAATTCCTAATCAGTTTTGGCTATTTTTGGATTGTCATTTGAATAAATGTCTGTCATATCAGAAGTCCCTGGTCATATGAATAAATGTCTGACAGACTGTAAACATAAACACAGTGTGCTCCATTCATACGTGTTTGTGTAGGCCATGAGTCATCGAGATAAACGAGACCCCAAATGGCTGCTTGATGAATAGAGGTCTGGTGGGTGGAACTCTACTCCACTATAGACCTTCAACACTCATTCAAGACCATCACATACCAAACATCTTTCAAGCCACTGCATTTTTTCTTCTACAAAAAGTTCTTATTCTAGTAAAACCAAACTCTTTTATTCAAGAAAAGTCATCACATTGCTCCACCTCAGCATGGAACCACAAGAAAGAATTCTCCTTCGTTCATTGCCTGAACTTTAAAAGGAAAAGCCATCCATTACTTCAACTCAACCTGGCATAAAACCGCCAGAATTAATTCCCACCAAAACAAAAATCTCAGAGAACCTTTTCTACTCTATATTTTGTAAGAGTTTAAGAGCATTCCAAGGGGATTTATAATCGGTCATAATTCTATTGACATGAACAATCAGAAATAAATCTTACACTATAAAATTGTTAAAAATGGCCAGATATCTGTCAACTGTACAGCAAATACTATGGCAGACAACAAGTGGAGTATTTTAAGAAATCAGATTACAACTAATTCTAGGGTTAAGCCAGCGGATGGTTTCTTTAAAGAAATTGGTGATATTGCAAGTAATTTACAGATTACCTTCATTTAGAGTAATTCTGTTTTCATTTCTGCTTAATTCAGATAATCACATCAACACTTGTGGAAATGTTTGTGTGGTTCAACCTTGAAATTATAAGCTGCCACGTTTCAAAAAACTGGTTTCAAAGTGGTAAGATTGCTTGCAATCACTGAGAGTTGTTTCTATTCCTTTACACTTTGAGTGATATGTTTGTAAAAATTTGGATCAATCTACTACAGTGATGATTCTATTTAAATAGCTAGCTCAAATCTAGCTATTTTTTGTGCTTATCTTTATTTTGGAAAGCAAATGCAGTTCGATATGGTTACGCAATTTTATTGCTACTTTTGTCAGTCTTATGACATTTGCCTCAATATTCAGCATTGATCTGATAACTTTTTTCTTTGCAATGTGAATTTCATCAGAACCATCAACAAAATATGCATGGTCTTTATTGCTTGCATGTCAGAAGAAGATAGTACATTTGAACCCAAAAGGTAACAATGGGGAAGTTAAGTCAATGGCAAAACCGCAAGCTTTCATGTAGCATGAAAATGAATACCACAACAAAAGGAATAATTCAAAAGACATGTCTTTGTAGCTTCCTTCAAAAATCTCTTTGTTTAACTGACTGACTGCATACTTTTACAGCTTAAAGACAGCCAGGAGTGTGAAGATAATGGCCATGAACTACTTACAAGAATTTGGAAGATACAAAAGTCAATTTCATGCTGTTAAGCAGCTTTTTTTTAATGGGAGACCATATAAATACCAAATCCATGATTAACACCTTATATTGTCATTGAGAGTAATCAACTGAACACCCAAACTTTAAATATCTATACAGATCAATGCAACCAATGGTAAATCTTTTCACAAAAAGAAATATTTGACCCAAATCCAAACCTGTAACATCACCATGTATTCAAAATATGTTTTTGATTTAATACACCGTGAGTTTTCCTTTCTCACTGAAAATTTCAGACTGAGATAAATCATAAACTACTCTACATCATAAACTTCCCTACAACAACCATTAACATAACCATGTATTTATATTTTCGTGAAAAATAGGTTTGTGTTATGTGTTGTGCTTGTGTAAAAATTATATTCAAACTGCAATACACCCTTAAATATTCGACAAGTTTTGGTCAGTAATTTGATCATCAGCTGGCAATTACATGGTCATTAACTCAATATGCTTTCAGTACAATTGATTGCTCTTTTTAACTGATAGGTCTACTTTGATGTATGGTTTAGGTCAAGCGAGGGCTCTCGTTACAAGCTCCGGCCTTCAACCCAATAAGATTTTGGTCTTTCTCTGTACTTTTATTTTCTGGTTCAATTTGTCCGAGAAATTGGACTTTATGAAACTATTTTGACCTTTGCCTTTGCTGTGTCAGAACAAGGCTATATAACCACACACATGAAGAAAAAAAGTTGCACTGAGAGTGTTTCACTTAAATTGGAGTCCAGTCTCATTTTAACAATAACCATGGACCCTCCTACCATGCAATAACTCTTCAGATACACCTATCTTTTCTCATGAAGTATATATATCATCAATAAATCAGGATTATTTATTTCAGAGTTGTCTTCAATAGCTTTTCTTTCCAATTGACAATCAGTGCTTTTATCATTTTTTTTACAAAACCTGAATACTACCTTTTAACAGAAAATGCACAAGAGTTTACCTTTAAAAATGTGTATATCACAATGGGGGAACATTAAGCTATGTTCAAACATTGAACTTGTCTTTTCAAGTGTATTTGTGAATGCGTTGGAGTGTAAACAAATAAACTCTAGACTAATGCTCTTTAGCTTGAGTAAGCTCATTCAGGGCAACAATGACGCTTAACAGATGACTGTAATGTTAAAAAATGCAAGCTCTTAGATTCATTCTTTTTTAGGTTGCCAGCTAGTATTAGAAGAAAAAGAAAGAACTTCAAGAAGTTGACTTCTAAATGTGTAGTATAAAGACTCCTATCGCAATCCCCCTAATTTTACTCCTCAGTCAAAAATGCCTCTACAAGATTATCTGTCCTGCTGAATATTCATCTAGAAGGTGACATAACATTTTTTCTGTTAATTCATAATATTCAATCAAAAATGTAGGGTTGTGGTTAGGGTTGCATTTTGATTTAAGGTTGGGTTTGGGGTTCGGGAAAGGTTGAGTGTTCGGTCAGAGGTTGAAGTTAAGAATTCAGCTAGCAAAAGAAATGTTACTGTGGAGCCATTCTGGTGGAACAAATGTCACAATATCAAGGATATTTATGAGTTTTAATTACAGCTCAAAACCTAGTCACATACAGCTATTTGTTTATATTTTTAATTCAGGCTTTATAGATAAAGCACAAATTCAGAGTGTTCCACTACTCATGCCATGGATGGAAATGGATTCCAGACTCACAACAAAACAAGATAGGTAACACTCAAGGAGACTGCAAACTATTTTTACGTCTGATCTATTTTCATTCAAGTGTGAATGCATTGATCTTTCTAGAGCAGGGGTATAGGAAACCGGGCAATGGCAAGGAAGTTATTACCACTCCTGCTTATTGGTCCCTTGGTCTGGATGGAGTCAATGCCTCTATGATGATTGGTGAGAAGCACATTGAGAACTTGATGCAAGATTTACTGTTTAGGATACTACTCTTCTATTTTACTCTGTCCTGCAGTTCGTAATTGTAAAATGTAGGAGACTGCTGGTGTGTTGTGAGCTCAAAAGATGGCCGCATAGCCAATCTTACTTACTTTATCAATCATTAACAGATTCTGATCGCAAATAATACAAAGGGTCTTGACATTGTCTACTGGTCTTAACACATGGCGCTCAAATGATATTGAAGGGCATTAGTATAGGGATCATTCTTAATCCATCCTAAACAAGCAAGCCTTAAACAATACCCAAAAAACTTGGTAAATGTAAAAACCAGAAGCTTTCCATATACATACATATGAAACTTTGTATAGGAAATTAGTGCATAGAACTGGCTCTTAGGATTATAATTCAATTATTTCTACCAACTGAAACAATTGCAAATCTACACAATCATAATTTAAAATATTCAGAAATGAATCTGGTTTACATCCTTTTCACTAGGCCCTAGGGTCTATATCTTTCATTTGGAACTACTCATCATTTTGTTAAGTTCACTTTCATAGGTTCCATTTCTTGGATATCTTTTTTTTAATAAATAGAAGTTTATAATCCACCAAAATGCTTTGTTTTCATAATATATGATATTATTAGCACAGAGTTTGACATTTAACTTAAAGTTTTCTGCCACTAAAGTCTGAAGGAAGTACTTAATTTTGTCTACAGGGGGCCCAAGTCTAATGGCCAGGTACTCCATATGTAATGATCATGTAGCAAACGAGTGACCTGGTGTTGACCCGCAGTTGACCATGAGAGGAACAGTCTAGCCATGTTACTCTACTGAGCTGGAAGCATTCGTGGAGGTCACTCCAGCCAGCTTCGGACTTCTACTTCATGTCCTAGCTGCCAATCATTTCATCAATTATTCCGCTGAATGAATACCTTTCGGAAACGGAATGAAGCGAGTGACAGGCATTCAGGTTTTGATGGTAATACTTTGGCCAGATGTTCTCTACAACATCACTTGTACAATACATGCTAGGCGGTAACTACGTAACCCTACAACCAAGTTTCTAAATTCAACCTCGGATCAAACACTATTCATATCCCTAACCCTACAGTTACTCAATCACAACCATAGCCCCATTCCTGTATCTTTGACAAAATATGACGCCCCCCCCCCCCTAAAAACAAATTGACGCAGCCTGTGTCTAAACAATGACCAATATTCAACTTGATAAAAGGACCTAGTATGACCTACTATGAAGTATATCCATGCGGAAATGAACACTTTTAATCAATGTCAAATTTCTTTTGATTTACATGGATCTGTAATTGTAAATAGATGGTTTCATATCCTCTCGATCTGTGAATGTCATGAGCTTGTGTATTATTTGAACAACAAAGAACTGCCTAAGAGGGCACCCTTGAATGTTGTGTAGGAAAATGCTCATATTTTTCTGTGTTATATAAGATCTTGATAGGAGATACTAACTTGCAGATAACCACAGAAGTAGCTACAGACATTACAAATACAAACTACAATTGCCAACCTCTTCCTAACCAAGAAAAGAAGTTTAGTATCCTAGCATCCAGATTGTTAGCATACTCCATCAAAGTGGAGAGTGATGGTGCACACATTGTGTGCATTCAAAGAATATGGTGACTAGCATGATGATATATGTGGAGTTCTACTACCACTCCTACTAACAATAATAATAATTAGATCAATTTATATAGCACAGCTACTACTTTAAAGGTAATGACCAGTAATGTATTGGAAACGCCCCAATTTCAAAAAATGAAATGGAAGCTCTTTATTACCAATCATGTGAAAGAATATGTTTTGACTAATACATGACGATAAAAATTTTGCTGGGAAACCGCCTACTAATTGATATATTTGGTAAATTAGTTTATATATTGGACTGTGAGAGATAAACGCATGTGTCGCGCACGTGTGCGTAATTCCATGTACATCTTTCTGTGTACAGTGCTTGTAACTTTACGAAGACTGGGCCAAATTTCTTATCATTTTGATGATTCCAGAACCTTGCAGTGCACACCAATACTTATATGCTAGATGATCAACCTTTTCTGATCGATTCCACAACGTTTCTTTCACAGTGTAATCGCATGATCATAACTGGTCTTTATCTTTAATATAAACTACTGCACATGATACATAATTGTTACATGTAAATACTTCATCCTTTAGATTACTAAATGATTTCATACCCCCAAAGCTTAGTTCAGTAACCACTCAGGGTTACTGAAGGTTAAACCAAGGAGATAAACTATATTATCCACTTCTCAAGTACAGTAGGCCTATACATGTACATGAATATTTAAGGGCTCAAACTTTAAGTCCAGAATCTATCTTCCCCTCACCACATTAGATTGAGAGAGAGAGAGAGAAAGAAAAATAAATGTCTGATTTGGTCAAACCACATCTCTGTCAAGAGCAGGGGACTTGGCGGTGAACCTTTTAAACTCTGCCAATAATAAAAGAAGCATTATTCTATTTCTTGCTTGGATAAATTGTTAGTATTTCGATGGGAGTAATGGGGAGTAGTTTACGACCAAGGTCACCTTTGACAGATATTTTATAGCTCTTGGTCTGACACCAACCCATTTTTTTTTTGGACAAAAGTTGTGTTCACACTACTCATAAAAAAAACAAGTTCTTGAACATATAGGTTTCTTTACATTTGTTATGAGGACAGACAATTCCCCACAAATATATCCCTATCGAATTAACTGAAATATTACCCCATCAGGGCCATCACAGGAGAAATTTGGTAATTTACCCTGATCTTTATAGGAAGGATGAAACTAAGGATATTGCAGCTGCATATGCCCCCTTTGCAGAGTCATTCTAATTTCAGACATCACATTGATAAACTATGAGTCCTTGTAGACCTGTACGCCTAAAAATGAGAAGGAGCACATTCTAGTAACCCTAAGGCTATACGATAGATCAAAACTATCTTGTAGATTTTGGATACCACAAAAAAACATAAATAGAAATAAGGCTGAGAGAGAAGGGGGCAAATTAAGAGGGGGACAGAGATAGATACAGAGAGACAGAGTGAGAGAGAAAGAAAGAGAGTAACAGAGAGCGAACACGAGAGAAACTGTGAATAATATTCATGATTCTTTCTGCTGTTGATACAGTTTATTAATACCTAATAACAGATATAATAAATCATATTTTCGATATACCATCTCAAAGTTTAAATGTGCTGGTATGATGTGCTCATCAATGCTTTTAGCCAAGCCTTATATTTTTTGCTTCACATACCCACTCCCCGTCCAAGCACCAACATGATTTGACGAGTTTTCCTTCTCTAACCATGCAGGATACCACTTTAAGGGGGAAGTGTTGAAATATTTCAATTCAGGGAACCCTCTTCCTGGAAGGAAAGTCTTAATTTTCACGTCTGAATTTGTGACAGGGCGCTGGTTTCTGAGAGATTCTGCTGGAAGTTAACCGGTCATGACCTGGCAAAAATCCATGCTCATTTTAACATGATTGATAGAAATTGGTCCAGTTTATCTGCGAGAGGAATGCCATTAAAGCCTCTCTGAATAACAGATGATGAAATTGCATTGATCCATTTTTTTAAAAGCAAGTCATTGATAATGCTCATCGGACTGAAAGCCGTATATCAGGATGACATACTTCTGTCTAATGTTCATCTAGGAGTGTCATATCCTTGCAAGTTCATAACCTAGTTTCTGTAATGAATGGACTTAGGAGCAATGACAATGCTCAGTCTGAATGCATGGTGGGGGATAATCGCTTTCAACTACAACTGCTCTTTAAATCACCTTTCATGTGTATAACTTACTTACCTACAAAACTATTGAAGCAATTTAAAATACCGGAACAATTTTTTGTCAGTTGTCATTTTTCTGAAATTATTAAGTTCTGGTTGTGCTGTAAAATCATTCATAAGCATGCCTTATTTTCAATGCGACAATGTTATTATTATTCCCAGACCTCATATATAGCTTCTTCTTTTTATATTTTCTTTTTTAAATATTTTCTTTTTGAGGAGGAGGGAGGGGTTGCAATACATATATCATTAACATATCATGTACTTCCATTTCCTAATAACATTCCAATGAATGAGAGCTGTAGGCATTAATACAAATATAACACAATAGCAGGCAAAACATGTCTGTATAATTGTGTTTTAATATTGTCTGCTGGCATTGCCAAAAAGAGTGCAAACATTGTTGACTTTGGAGAGAGCTATATGCCTTTCTTGCTCTTAACAGCTGTAGGAATCTATATGCATGGATCTTTAAAATAGTTTCCTTCACATCACTTACTTTTTCACTTACTCCTCTGCATAGATCTCATCCTAAGTTTGATACAAGTAAACCTACCCGCAGATATACTACTAGTCAAAGCCTTATTTTAGTACCCGAGTACCTGGCGGGTATTTCCATTTGCTTTCTGGCACTCCTTCTCTAGCCTAGGATGCCAGGCCTGAACCAAGTTCAAAGGTGTAATACTGTCTGTAGTTGATTCACATTTTATCCCCATCACCTGGGTAGCAGGGGCATCATCAGGATGCTGAAAATAAGCAGGGGTGGAAGGGGAGGTATCGCCTATTGGAGTATGTTGGCTGACCCAACAGGCATTGAGCTAAACACCACGTGAGCCTATGTAAACAATAGAAGTTCATCCACTGACAGATGATGTGGGTTTTATTGGATTGTCATAAAACTGTCAATTTGACAGAAAATTATATGGGTGGATATGCACCATTTGCAGTAATGCAATAAAAAGTTGTTTGATATTATCAGTACTGTCATTCAAAAATTTAATTGGAATTAAGTGAATTTATTAGGGAAAGTCTATTTTGATTTGTATCTAATCATACCCTGTCCAAATGCTATCTTCCCCTGCCCCCATCTCCCCACCATACACCTACCCACCCTCCACTATGCCCAACCCCATAATATCCCTGCCCCTACCTCATAATACCCCTGCCCCCACCTTAACCCAACCAGTGCTTCAATTCCACTACACCCTGCCCCCACCCCTTTATACCTATGCCCCCTTCCCCAACCCCAATCCCTTCCACCACACCTAAGATTCAACTTCCCAACAAGCGTGGAATGTGCCCCTGCGCACCTGAACATCTACGCCCTACCCTCGCAGACCTGTACAGGTACCAGAAGGTAAGCCGATACCTGCACGGAGAGGGTTGGGCTCAGAATCGAGCATTTGTCAAAATATTATCAGGATTTGATCGTGTGTTGCTCTGACCCAGAATCCGCACTGGTTACAGTATTTCTGGACCAGGTTTACAGGTTTTCTTCTTGTTTTCCTTCTTTTTTTTCTGTTTTCGGTCGTCCCTGCCAAAGTATGCATGGGATGGATCAGAGTTACAGGAAGCAACACATGGTACATTATTGAAACAGCTTTGACACCTGTAGGCCAAGCTCCAGGGGCATATGACTCAAATGATTTCAGTCAGGAGCTAGGTGCTAAAAACAGAAGCTGAAAGTAATAATAGCACATGAATCTCGCTCCTATTGTCTCTGTCCAATAAATATATTATAATGAAGAACATTTTCGGAAATAAACAGAACTTTATCTCATGATGAGATTCAGAAAGGCATTAGGTCTGTGACTTGAGGTAATGTCCTTCTAGCTGTCAACAGACAATATGTCATTGTACTATTATTATATGTCTCTAAAGCATTGGTGCAGGAGCTACACAGCATCCTACTCCATGCATGAAACAGATACGTCTTCGGCTTCCCGCAAGAAGGAAGTTACTGTCATTGACAATACATAGCTCCAATGGCCTTCCTGCAAGCAGCTAACGATGTGTAAATGATGAGCATGAAGTATTGTCTTGGGTCCCTCAATGAGGTTTTCTTTCATCCCTCATTCCTTTTCATCTCTTTTTCATTCGTTCTCTTTCTTTCCATCTCCCTCTGTCATTTACGTCTCAACCTCTCTATCCTAAGACCTAGATGGATGATTCCTTCTATGGCTGCAGTCAAACCAACATAACCCACCCATCATTTCTTAGGTTTAAAACCTAAAAGAGGATTACTGCCCTTCTAAAGCCCCAGACTTAACCCCCATAAATCTCTGTCTGTGTCTTGGTGTATGTGAATTTGACTGGCTTTCTATACCCAAACAGGGCATGGGAAAGTGAACTTGAAGGTTTTCGGGCACCATTCTCTGCTCATATAGGGGGTATATTAACAATATCTCTCCTCTACACTCCTTATCTATCTCCATCTCTTCCCAATTTATATGCCAATGTTGCATTGCTCAAATCTTCATAGTCTTACACAGGAAGCAGTGCTTTTTAGTTCTAGTTAAAAACGTTCTACATTTCTTTAATTCTTTTCAACAGTCTGCATTAAAAACTCAAATCAAGATATATTCTGAGGCATTTTATTCATTTCACAGCTTTCCAGTCGATAAATTGTGCTTGTCTAGCCTTGGTGACAGGAAATAAGCTACACTGCATGTATTGTCATCCTTACGATACATTAAATCTCTGAACCTGGTCAAGTAAGACCACTGGACAGTGGTGGACAGTGGTCTTACTTGACCAATACAAAGAGTGGCTTCAGCACAGAATGGATGAGAAGTGAATTCATAGAAGTTGGTAGAATGTAATTGTCTATTATGCTTAAGCAGCATATATACACAATTGAACCTAATGGCTATCATATATTCTTTAAAAAGATAAGAGAAGAACAAAAACGTGGGTCATTTCTTACTGCTTGGAGAAGAGAGTGATGCAATTGCCTGACATGGCAGCACTGCAATTTAAACTGTGGTTAATGAGTATGTTTCCATAATAAGCCAGTGCAAAGCCCAAAAGCTCTTTTAAATGTTGTGCTTTATAGCATTTTTTGATGAGATTGTGATGTCTAACTTATATATCATCTACAAAACAACAAAATTATCAGTTATATGTACATGGCTATAATGAAGAAAGGGCCAACATGTATAAGGAATAGACATAAACTGACTCTGCTGGGTTAAAATAATTTCTGACTATTCCCTTTAACCTGCATGCATACACGTAGTCTATACTTTACAGGTTCCTCACTAGCGCAGTATTAGTCGTGCATGGTTCCCGTGCTCCTTTCATCACAACTCATTTAAATGGAATCAAATGAAGGTAAATACTGACAGAGGGAGAAGCATGACAAATGAGCAACCGAGCAGAACATGAGGATTACTTACAAATCCCTTATGTTCACTCGGAATTGATCAGAGGAGTTCACATATAGATGCAACAGTTGCATATTTTCAGCAAAGTGGTACATTTACACGAGAGAGAGAGTAATATCTGTTTCTAACACAGCTTCAATTGGCAGGGAAGTGAGAGCAAACATTTACAAAGTATTTCAAATCAATGAAAAACAAAGAAAAACAGCTATCTTCTGAAGATCTTCTAAAGACTGGTTGAGATAAGTTTTAAAACTTGTAAACAGAGAATGTGAACTACCCCCGTAGTATCACAGTGAGCTTCATGCTTTCCTGAACGTACAACTGTCATTACAAAACAATTAATCTAGTGGAAGATGTAATCTTATTCCAATGCCTGTAATCATGTTACGCCTGGATAAGACATACAAGCCTAAGCAATGATCTATTTTCTTGGAGAACATCAAAATCAATCTATTATCTTATTAGCATGGAGGGTTTCACTGTTATATATAGGTCACTGCACTGAGTACTAGTAGGCCTACTGCTGTCAGAGTTGATGGAATTTCTTGAGATGGAATCTAACTTAAATCATCCAACTGAGTATTCCAAGGAAGTTAACATACATGCACTGCTGATCATTTTTTTAAAACAAGAAAGAATATTGTGTAGTTACACTTAGATCTTTACCCTAATGACAACTTAATACTTCATAGGCTTACAACAGGGACTACCTGGTTCCTGTGCGCAATGGGTTAATTACAATATGCACTACCGGTAATAGAATGTATTTTTAGACAAAACAGTCGGTGCTATTATTTCATGATCCTTTCCTCTATTCACTTCTAAAATTGTCTAATTATCAGCATTAGCACTCATGAAAAAGATTGACAAAACCAAACTCTGTTTCAAGTTAACTATGGTTGCTGACTTGCTACGGTGGATCAGATATAATTAAACATAATGACACCAAGCTGGGTTATTATCTAATAATTGAAATCCCCAGCTGCTTGTAATACAAATGTAAACTTGATGCTACAAACTATCTCCTTGCTCTCATTTTACTCATGTAGTTTCTATTGCTTTAGGAACTAGATAAATCTGAAGTTCCTTGATTTTAATGGACTAAATATGCAGTCAAGTATCCCGCTGTTTCCTTATCTTCAGACACACTCCTCTTCTTTATACCATCTGACTGCAGTTCAAGTCACAGGAGTGGCTCTAACAGAGATACAAACTTATGTTTCAATGTACAACAGGTAAAAAAAAGTACAGGAAATTTGTTCAAGGTATGTTCACTGAGATCATGTTCTACTGATAATGTTCGGAAACACATTGTTTGACTCCCAACCAGGGCAGTGCTACTATACAGCAAGCAAGGTCTGTAATGCACTTGGTGACCACCACCACAATTGTTTGAATTCTCTGTGAGGCCAGTAGCTCTCCACTGAGAAAAGAATTGAGCTATATATGAATACAATTGACAAACAAATAACTACCACCTATTCATTTACAAGTCTGGCCTGCTGTAAAAGTTTTCTAAACACACACTCGCCCAGACACTCATCTCGCACAAGAACAAAAACAAAATTCACAAAAAGCAGTACAAAAATAAACAATCATATTTGACTTTTTCCCCATTTCTCCATCAATTTCTAACCAGGAATGTGTTTGAAGTTGTACCTCTGTTATCATTCCAAATATATTCAATTCTTCTCCATATTTAACAAAACAGTCTGCAATATGCTCAAAGTGGTAACTTTGATAGCTGTGTGTTTACACCGAACCGAGAGAGAGAGAGAGAGAGAGAGAGAGAGAGAGAGAGGGGGGGGGGGGGGAGTGGACAAGTTGAAATCTCCGCTATATTAGGACAAGTTTCTCTTAATAGGAGCAAGATGTTAGGAAGTGTTTGAGGAGAAAACATCCTGAAGGGGCGAGAGACAAAGAAACAAGATCCATGGTCACTACACACACTTCTCATGGACATCACCTTAATATTCTCTTTAACACCCTTTCTTTTCTATCCAATTGATTCAATCAACAGTCAAAATAGACAATTGATGGGACCACACTGAAGCGCACTTCTGAGGCCTTACCTCTTACATGTTAATGGGCCTTTAGCACTAATTGATGTAAATAATTCTAGAAATTTACATCAAAGTTGTTTGGCAGATGTCATTATCTGTGATGTCCAATATGAATATTTAGAATAGTTTTTCTTTGATTATGTGAGAATTATGCTTTGCTACTGTTGTAATATCAGAACCAGATAAAATAACTATTCTGTATGCTAGAGCCCCTGCTGCATTTACTACAAAAAATAGAAGAGATTCCCTTTTAGCAGTTTTTATTCATTGTTTTACCAAAGCTATTTTAGAGCTGCAAAGAGCCAAATCCCTCATCACTCGAATGTAGTTATCATTCATCAGAACTAGGAGCTTATTTGGATCAATTTCATACTTCTTTTTTTCTTTTCTTTTTTTTTTTTTTTTTTTTTTTGGGGGGGGGGGGGGGTAAGAAGGCAGAAAAGAGGAAAAATAATGGGGAAATACCCCCTTACTATTCTATAGCTCACTAAGAGATACATTATCAGAACAAAGGCAAAACCAACAGTGCAGAAATGATCACTATGCAATTTGCGATGGCCTTTTCAAATCTGTACAGCCCATAACTCTTTCTAATTTACATCAAATTTCTATGAGTTACAACTGCACTGGAGGAAGCTGACCTTGCGAATCATGTTGCACAGATCGTTTCCTCACAAATCATTTTTGTTTAAGTCAATTTAGCTGTATGGCCGTGTGATTGCTTGGGTGGGCTGTTCCCACACTGACTTCCTGAATGCTGAAAAAGAAATATTAAAAATTTGAATGCAAAATATGATCCCTCTCTCTCTCCATCAATGTCTCCTATATTAATTGTTTTACCCTGTCTTTAATATATATTTGTCTCTCTCTTTGTATCTGTCTCTCCATTTCTTGTTCTACCTCTCTCCCTCTCTCTCTCTCTCTCTTTCTCTCTCTTGGTCTCTCTGTCTCCTTGTATCTTTCTCATTTTGTCTTTTAGTATGTGATCCTGGTTCTGATTACTCATAGCCATTATCCAGGGTCTCAATATCAACCCGGTGCATTAATCCAACATTCCAATGCAATCGTTCAAAAAGGGATGGCACTTGCTCTTCATTGATTTATAAGTCTTTTTAACTTTGAAAATGGCCCAATCAATCCTCTCAAATAACCCAGACACCTCATTTTTATATCTAAATCAAATTATCTTTAGAGCTTCAACAGTTGCAATCATCCTAGGGCTCAGACATATCAGAGGGAGATAATGGAATAATAGGTATACACTGGTCTTTTGTGAAACAATTTTCAGAAAACCAAGTGAAAATTATCAATCATAAGATTGTGTACTTTACTAGGGATAATGATGCATTGAATCGTACCCCTCGGTAAGCACAATGCCATCTTGGCCTTATTCACTGTAAATGATTCACGAGTGGTGTGTGGATAAGTTTCCTGTTTGTATTGGATTGAATGGAGAGAAATTCCTTTTGAATTTTCTCAATCGAGATTGCTCAGTACTGCACAGAGCTTTAATGTGATGGAATGCTCTCCGAGGCAGTGCGTCCTACATCACCGTGGCGGGGCAGTCGGACGGACGTCAACTCCTAGACCCATACCCTGAAGATGACGTCTAGAGAAGCAGAGGAGAAGTAGGACAGCGGTCAGAGCACACGATGAACCTGTTTATCGGTTCACTGGTGGTACCCAAGATGTGCAGTTACCATGGTTACAACCAAAGCCGAAGAAAAGGGTTACTCAAGAACACCAGCAGGCCAACATGTTTTGGACATAAACAATCTCTGTAGCAAAAACAGAACCAGTATATCTCCCAGGCATGAGAGAGAAAGAGCAATGGGGTTCATTTGAGAAAATATGGTTCAGATTAAATTCCAGGTATGTCATTTCCAAAAATGTTGAACAATTACAGACAATTCATCCTCATTATTACGAAACTACGACAGCAATGGATTGTTTCTTTCCAAAATAAGCTCATAGATTTGTATCTCTATTTGTTGACAAAATGTAGGATTGAATATAGGTCACAGGTCAACAGATAGAATGCTAGGGACTTGAGGGTCTGAAGATACAAAAATACACTTTTGCAGAAAGATGCCTCAAAGAAAAATAGCCAAAATGAAATTGAGCATAGAATCTCCATACATTCCAAACAGCACTACTGCACAAGTAGATAACAATTTCCCCAAAATACATGTCAATGTTACTAAATGTAACTCTGATATCTTGATAATTATACTAAAAAAACATAAAATTGAAGGAAATGATGAAAAGAAAGAATGAAAAGCTAGAAAGTTTTCGTTATTTCCTATCGAACAGTTAACCTATCAGATTACTAATCTCCATTTTTTTTCTTCCTAAATTGCTATTTCTATCCGAAATTCCGATCTGCTGCACTTTTAAAAGTATAAACAAATAAACAAAAAGTTTGTGGTCCAGGGACCACATGATGACTCACCTTCAAAAATGCCATGAAACGATTACAAAAAAGAATGATATCCTGGAATTTAAAACCTATAGACCTTCTTCACACATTCGGTAGAGTCATTATCCATACTTATGCTGTTTACTGAGTCCATTAATCTCACCTTTAGTTGCTAATGACCTATTTACACCTAGTAATTAATCAATCAGTTATCAGCTGTCTAGCTAGTTAACCCGGGACTCAATAATACCTCTGGTTTCGGCAGCCTCCTATTTCAGGTGGTTGGTATATACATGTATTGGAGATTTGAGCCAATCTGAAAGGATTGAAATTCTTTTGTGACTCATCAAATTAATAAGAATTACCCAAAATCACAAACACAATTAAACAAACATACCTCCTGCATTCATTCAATGCCGTGCAAAGAGTAAATAACAATAACTGTCTAAACTACTGCACAATTATGAACTTGATAATAACAATCTTTTGTTCCAAAACTACAGAAAAGTCTAACAAATGTTGACTCTTAAAAAAAGCAGCAGTGTCAGATATGTAACAAAAATTGGGTATGTGTACAATAAAACATATACTACTGACTCTACATATAAAGTAGATGATGAATCAATATATACCACAATGAGGTATTGGAAGATATTCACAAGTCTGACATTTCACTTATTACATCTGAGGCAATTATAGACTAAGGGAAGACCTATGGAGCATGAATATTTCTTTACAAAAGCAATGATCACAATCCTATTGTCAAGATGAGTTATGTATCTGGAAGATTGATGTGCAAACGTCATCAAGAATAAGAGATATGTTTCTATAGTCCACCATTAGACATTAGAGGGGAAAAGTCAAACAGTTCTTCCAGGTAATTCCCATCCTCATTTCTCAACCTGACAGACTGGCTGCAAGATGCAGCGGCAGCGGCGGCGGCGGCATGCACACCTTAGCCACATTCCTGGCTAGTCACACCCGGCCCGGGCAGACGATCGTTGC
This sequence comes from Strongylocentrotus purpuratus, assembly GCF_000002235.5. Taxonomy (NCBI): domain Eukaryota; kingdom Metazoa; phylum Echinodermata; class Echinoidea; order Camarodonta; family Strongylocentrotidae; genus Strongylocentrotus; species Strongylocentrotus purpuratus. Next base: position 48,231,284 of record NW_022145612.1, read on the forward strand.
ATGCATGAGTAAGCCATGATGACAGGCGCGCTAATGTCTTGTCGGTGCCATGGGGAAATTCAATCAGACTCGTTCATCTTCAAGTTCATCTTCAGGTGAATAAAGTATGCACGTTATAATGCAATTAGTAGTTTATTCTGCGGCACCGACTCTCGGGCACGGATATTGTCTGGCATCCGTGATGCGCTGGTGCCAAGGTATTTGACAAAGATTAAACAGGCATCAATCCACAAAGACATCATAGAAGAAGCTATGATGTGAAGAGCTTAGAAGAAAATTGCATGTATCCTTGAGTATGTTCAAGACCTTTGAAACATCCAAAGATCTCAACCTGGAAAATCGCTTGATATCTCAGGAGGAGAGACACTGTCCTCATTGATACCCGTTTTGGACTCCAATATAATTTTTTTACAACTTATTGCTCTTTTGATTAATATTTGATTTATTCCCAGTACATCACAAGGAATTTATGTGTTAAAAATCTGATATATGTTAACTGCTACCTTTCTAAAACAGGCAAATAAATACACATCAATATTCTCAATGATTAGATCTTAAAACAGAAACCCTTGATTTCTTATTTTAAAACTTTTCAAATCATCCTCTGGCTTTATAACTTGTTTTTTATCTTAAATTTAGATTAAAGCTTAATGCTGGTACGAATAATTAAACATATGAGGCTATTAATAGACTACTATTTGTTTAATCGACTGTTAACAGTTTTCATCAACAGTCAACAAAAAATAACTTGACTCTCTTCAGTGTCTCCACCAACAACCCTGACCTGCCGCCTTCATTCATCTAAGTGTCATCCTTCTCACATTCCTATCTGGTGTCTTCAAGTGTTTTACGATAGCCCACTCCACAAGTGTCCTCATTATCTCCTTGACTTTCCAGCCATTAGCATCCTTAAAGGACTGTAGAATGAGGCTATAAAAACTCTAGCTATCATAAGTTCTGCTGTGGTAAAAGACTTGCTCTACCGGGATATCCCTGTAGACCGGCAGCCCAAAAGACTGATGGCCTACAAGACTGACAGCCTAAGAGGCTAATATTGTCGGCCTCATGGACCCTCAAGTTCATTCTAGAGGGCTAATGGTCTCATGGGCTGTTGGTCTTGTGGGTCGTAGCCCGAGCAATTGCTCAACATCTCCCCTGCATTGTAATGGAACAAGCCAATCATATCAACAATAAGGATGGGACACAGACGATTCCCAAAGACTTCACCACCATGTTTGATCATCCCACATCAGCACCATTTTATGACATCATCAACAAGACCATTTGGAAACACCCTCACAATCATAACTTAACAACACACAAGATGCCAAAAACACATCTATGATAGACACACTTGTATGATTCAATACACATCCCACAAGCAGTACGGAGTTGTACAACACTGGACAAGCACATCAATTCAAGGCCCTGTTTCAGAAAACATGTTATCATTAACCGCCACAATCCTATGACAGATTCAATCTTAAAAAATAAAATGAAACAATTTCAGTAGCTTATGTCAGTTTTTTCTTTTTTTGCTATTGATAACATGTTCAATAAAGAGGGTCCGGATGAAGATGGAGAGGTGCAAGACATACCTGGTAAGGAGGACGGCTGTGTCATAGTGATGAGGATGACTGTCCTCCGCCTGATTCTGCTGCTGCTGCCAGGCGCAGAAGTTCTTGAGGGTCATGGGAGCATTGGAGGAGATGTGAGGTCCATCCTGAGAAAATATGAAAAAATATAAGAATAATTGATAAACAGATATGAAGAGACTGCTTGCTACTTGGAATGCGGTGTATCATTATGGAGAGTGAACAGGGGGTTCAAAGTAACGTACTTGATAAAACCTAAAAAGGTCAAAGGGGAAATGTTGTTCTGCCCAAAGCATCCCTTGTTCTGCTTTTCCCTCTATATGCTTTTCCAATCTCATCCTCTTTAAATAAAATAAAAAGTGTTCGGCAGGAATGACAAGCACCTCCTCATCCGATGGATAAAACCCTATTTGCCTGTAATTGGACGGGATTTTATATTTCAATTCTTCATTAATCTAATACTTCCAATTGGAGTAGTAACTTTAAGTCCCTGGAATGGATGATTGTCGCATCACAGTCATTTGATTGAGAGTGCAATAAAATGTATAAACTCATGACAGCCAAGGCCTCTTTCAAAGATTGACTGATTTAAAATGATCAGTAATGATAGATAATTTCCATCTTTCCAAATCAATGTAAGAATTTCTTATCATAGGGGAAAGATTTAATACATGTCATCCGCTCAATTCAAGCAGAATAAAAGAACTACTGATGAAATCATCTCTCCATTTCCTTACTTTCCATTCTCAATCGGTAAAATGGCCTTTCATGAACTTCACTAACACACTCAATGTTTTCTTCCCTACTTCACTGTCTTTCCTCAAGATATTAATACCTTCCTCTTTGAGTGACGGGTCAAATACGCATCGGTTTCCTGTGCAATCAATGAATGTCTCGCGATTTCCGACAGGCAAGGTGGGAACCGGAGGGGGTGTAGTAAATTCATCTTCACATTTTCACAGACATATCATGACTCAAGCGACAGATATATCGCATCCCATTTAAACCAGTGATCTCATACCCTAGACTGTAATTGTCAGCTCACTGGAAGGCGAGTTTATCTGTTGCATCAAAAAATGTTGAAACTTGTAATGGATTGCTATTGGGATATGTGAATAACAATTCTTGAGAGACACTCATAAGATGATCTGCCAATTAGATCTCTACATGTGATCTGAGGTTTTGTTACTGATTTAAGCAAGAATTTCATATCTGCAGCAAAATATCTTGGAGTATCTTCGCCCATCAAACAAAAACGTAAATAGTTTGATATTTAAACATATTTTGAAGGAATAAACCATCACAGGGTGACCCTTTTTGTCAGTGCTAAAGGCATACATGGACCTCTCTCAAAAAAAGTGTTGTGACTGATCCAAATTGATTGCAAGTACTCCAATCAATCCCAAACTTAGAATCTCCTTTCAATTATGTAGGCTTACAGAGTTGCTACTGATTTCAATCTCAAGTTAACTTGCAATCAAAGACAATGTGGATCTTTATAAGATGCTGCCTAGTCTTCATAGAAAATCTTACAGATAAGTCTGTATATTTGAAGCACATTGCGCAAATACCCTGAGAAGCAGAAATGATGAAAAGTGGTTTGTCCATGCTGTCATTATATGCAACCAACTAATGGCATTAAAAAGTAATCAAAATTTAATCATTGTATATAGTTTTGCAGGTCCCTCAACACAAAGCCTATAGTGTAAAAATCCATCACAGATCAACTTTCATTTACTGCCCGGGCATAAGCAGTTCATGGCTATGTTTTCTGTGATATTATTTCTAGCTTTTCATTACATTTGAATAGAAATTAATTGAATTTGAATTGAATTTTATTGTAAAGCTTGCTTTTGGACAGTAGTTGGAGAGACTAAAAGAGGATTATGTACACAATGCTTCCATTTTCCTTTGAGCTGGTCACCATGACAACCATATACATTGATACTTACATTCACATTCTGCAGTATTCTGAGCTCCACTAATGTCACGTTGATGGCATTGCCTATACTGGGATCCCGGAATATCCTGTTCACCTGTCAAATAGAAAAAAGAAATAAATCAGAGATTAAACATTAGTAGCAGAATACCATCCATCAATATGATTCAGCACATAATTCCATCTGAAATGAACTCCAAACAATTATTGCTTTTTTAATCTCCATTCTGAAAACACAAAAGTACAGACAGAGTAGGTTATCGACCTAATGGGGTTCTGGAGAGTTACAGATAAATGGAAAATGTCTTCAAAAATACCTGAAACAGATCTGCTCATAAATCTAGAAATAATATTTACCACTACAAAGAGAGAGTTTCTTTTTTATTCATTGAATCTTATAGGTTCTATATGCTTTTGTGATACTTATCAATAGCAGATCTTGAATTTGTTTAGATTAACATTTTTTTATCACAAACTGGTTGAAAATATATAAAAACACAATCATATTATTCATATGATAAATTTAAATTTCTTGACAGGTTCTTTGGAATTCAGAATAAAAAGTACCTAATTGCCCTGGCCGCATAAGCATTTTTGTGAATGGCTCCAAATTAGGATTAAATTGGTCTGGTTAGCTTGTGGTCACGTTAGCTCATTAATCCTTATCGGTCTCGCTCACACTTCTCTCCTCCACTCTCCCCCTCTCCCCTTCACTCTTGCTGCGATTATTCGTCATTACTGAACACACAAAAGAGGGAGTCAAACGATTGGGGGTCGCCCCGCTGGTCAGGGGTTAATCCTGGAGGTCAAGATCTGTGTTAGCTTTGACCATGTGGGTCTGGAACAGGTGGTATAGCATGACGGAGCCACATGGTGTGAGGCGAGGAAACGCACTCTGCAAGACGTCCGTCCCCATCGACCCGGCCAGCCAGCCAAGCCATGGAGAGTCACCAGGCTCTTACTCACTGCAGTCTCTACAGCGCAGACAAAATCTCCTATGGGGCAGCATTCCCTTTAATATCATGAACCTTTACTTATTACTAGAATATATCTGCCTAAGGAATTTGCAATAAAAAAGGATCCTGTGGTTTTAGTACTACAAATGATTTTAAAAATTTGCCATTTTCAAGCAAAAAACATCTTGATTTTCAAATCTAAATTAGATGTTATGTAGGGACACTAGTCTGCAACAGCCTGCAAAAACCTTTTACATAAATAGTGTAAAGTAGTTTAATCATATTTGAAACAGAAAACTTTCTATTAGAGTATATCAAAGACAAGTTACTCCACTTTTTGAGGGAGGTATAGGATCTTTAGGATAACAACAGTACTGAATTCTTTCAAAATTGTTATACTGGTTCCAAATCCTTCTGTTTTTCCTCCATGTAATAACGCATGACAGTCAGAATAAGACACAACATGATTCTGGTCCAACTGCATATGTTGATACTCGCTAAAAGATTCTGTCACTGTTCAATACCTACGAGGTGAAGAATATTGTAACATTTCCAACTTTTTTGTTTTCATTTTGCGCTGCATGGCCAAACAGTGCTGGCATTTACCGACACCCTCAGTGAACCAGAGAACTCCTCCTCCACAGTCTACATAGCTTGTTTGTAATCAGAGTATACAGGAATGGAATCACTTAAAAATGATTTTCATTTCTGGGTCATCAATTCTCCATGTGTGGCGGATCACAACAAACTACAAAAGATGGCTGAAAATAACAAGCTTTGGGGGTTTTCTGCTCTAGAAAACAAAAGAATAATCGCCACATATCCCACACTCATCGCCCTGAATGTGGGTCAAAGGGAGAACCTTTTCAGCTGTGAAATAGAATTGCTATTTATATAGTGTTTTGGTGCAAAAAGCTAAGTGCTCTAAAGTGCCACAGTTAGTGTAGTTCTCCCTTGAAACTTATTTCTAAAAAGCCTTAAATTAATACTATTTATATGAAGTTTTAAGAATACTTATGAATTGCATCAAGTGTGACCGTTGGAGAAGAAGAAGCTTTGCGTATGGAAGAAGAGACTAGATCTAGCAGGGGCTTGAGGGATGTCCTAGTTAGTGTGTCTTCAGAGACTACGTATCTGATGTCACACATGTGGATCTTGTCGGGGAACCCCCCCCCCCCCCTTAAAACACTACCCGTCTCAATCAGGACCCGTGACCCTACTTGACACGTCGTTACACAAATTATGAAGTTTGATCTCTCTCTAAACTCACTCCACATTCCTTTCACCACATCAGACATGCATTTACAAAAAGACAAGAACAGTGTCAAAAATTAAAGCCAGGTTTGGGGTGGAAAATAACAAAAATATCGCCCAGGTACACAAGACATCCCATTGGATGAACTTTGCCTCGGAGGACTCGAGAGATGCGGTCCGAGACCAGGGGAAGATGGGGGAAGCCTTAAGATGCAAGGTAGGGGGTCAAGTGTTTTTGCGAAGTGGTTCTTACCTTAGGAAGAGGACAGAGAGGAAAGCAAAATATCACGTGCCATCGAAATGTTTTTGAAATGATGACTGCATTACACATCAGAACATGTGAGAATTTATGAATTTATGACTTCACAATACTCAATGTACCTAATGTTGTGGCTGCGATATGCATGGACGGTTTACCTTTGTTTGAGATGGTGAAGAATGAATCAAATCAATATTTGAGCAATTTATCAATTAATCAATTTTGAACCAACAAATGCAGCTATGAAACTTTTGACGCTGATGGCTTCTTGTATAGCACTGGTATCCACTTGTGCCTGGCACTCATAATAATAATAATAATAATATTTAATATTTCATGATGCTTCACTCCTCAAAAACGTGTCACAATTGTCATTGCCATAGTCAGTGTGTCGATTAAAAGTTTTGAAGTATATTTTTTATGATTCTCTTGGTGGTTTCACGGAAGGGAATATAACACAGTAAAACAAAGAATACTGGCTAGGTCTCCAGGAGTGATACTGTATGGGACCAGGGAGGGATTTAGCTAAAGAAGATCCAAAACAGCTTGTACAACAAAAAACAGAGCCCTGATAAAAAAAAAATTAAAAAAATATTCAGAAATTCTGCAACAAAATACCACTTTTTCAACAGCAAATCCCAAATAAGCTTCTATTGAAAAAACATATTTTCAAAATGGTCTCAGAGATTTCTTTATGATTATGATCTTTATGATTTCAGCAAGAATAGAACATACCACTGCAACCAGAGTCAAGACGTAGAGTTGAACTCCTCCTCCATGATGTTCCACCATCTTGTGATCCGCAACCACCATCATCTCCAGGTACCGTTCATAAGAGATGAACCGTTTCCCTCGATGATGCGGACGGGTGGAGTCTGAGGTGTTCTCTGTCTTGCTTTCTTTCCATTGGAGGCTGTCAACAAATAGAAGAAAAATAGATTAAAACAAATGAACGATGAAAACTTGTTGATTTCATACAGAAGACTTTGCTAGGACAAGAAGAATGAAATGTATTTTGATATCTTTCATATGTGTTGCCTTACTCAAGCTGACAAATAATAGCACTGGAAACAAATCATACAATTGACATTTTCAAAATCATAAATTTCATCAATAACACAACAAAACTGCTTGAAATTTGAATATAACAAATAAAATATATTTAATTGAACTTATGAACTTGAACATGTATGCTGACAACTTGTTAAACAAACTAAATGTCTATAATTGATTTCACAAAATGTACAAACAACCCAAAATATACCCAATGTGATTTCTCTTCAAAGATAGACATATGTTTGAACAAAAAATAACCTCACATTGGTTCTGAGGTGCCAAAGCCAAATATTGACATTTTATACGGGAATGCTTTGTTGTAGCAATAATTCAAAATTTTGTTGACACCCTTTTATCAACCGCTGAATGAGCCCCAAGCCGAGGGCAGCTATGAATGGAGTGTTGGGGAATGTCAGCCAGCAATTGACTGGTCTTGAGTTGAGAGGGATGCAGCGGTCCAATTGTATTAAGAGTGTTAAGAGGGGTTGGGAAAGATTAAAAATGACAAAGATAAGAATTTAACTTTGAAATTGTCTGGCAGTGAAGCGTTGCTGATGGGATAGACCTCCTCCCGAGACTGACAATGATTCGACTTTTCCTTCAACTCACACTTGGAATGCCAGATATTTATATCCACTCTGCCTCAGAGTTTCCCTATTTTGTGTATACATTAATGTTAGCTAAAATTCTATGACACAATTAAGTGCAAGCAAAAACAAAGATGGCCATGATCAATGTTATATCGAGTAACAGGCTGTCAATGTTAGTCATTAGTCAGGTAACATATTTTCCTCTTCCTATCTTAACAGCATTAATATTAATTAATTATAATACAAATCTTTAACATTCCAATCTTGAAATATGTCTTTCTTATCAGAAAGTATTATGAAGTATGTGAAAAAAAGGGATGTATTCATCACTAAACCTAACACTACCAGTTTGAATGATTCCTTTAAAAGTTGTTTTTATGATACGTTACTTCATCAGAACCCCTGATGGCAGGAAATAACAAGGCTGGTGTTGCATCATGGGTTGGATAGAAATCGACTGTATGAATTGACTAGGTCCCTAGATCTTGGCACAAAAATGTCTGAATTAAAACTGTTCAGACATGCTACTGTACATTCCCTTTTGAAGAAAAAAAAACAACACCACAGCAAAAATTAATATAATTTCATGTGTAAGTGAGTGGCAAGTGAGAAAAAGAAACAGCTGTGAATTTTTTATAAAGCAAAGATCAAATATGAAGAATGTGTGATCTCTATATTTAAAGAAAAACAGTTTTATGAAGTGCACTACAATAAGAGTTTCATACCCGTAATAAGGTTTACAATTTGAAGTATGTGAAAATTGGTATATCCCGATTTTTTGTTTCTTGAGAATGTGACATATTAAAAACTTAAAACCCTAATTCAACCAGTCCATCTTTCATTCTTGAGTAATGATAAACAATAACAAAAACATTGAATTTACTAGGGGTATGAATAATTCAGTTGCTAATTGTTTGTCATTTCATTGTGCTGCTGGATTATTTTCTAAGGTGGTTTAGCGCACCAGGTCGGTATGAAGATGTAAATTTATATTTTGAAAGAAATAAAGGCAATCTCATAACCTTATTAATCAAAATCGATGAAAGAATTTTAATGCAGACAAAAGTATAACAGATTCTGTACATCTAGCCATACACTGGTCACTAATAATTTGTATTGGTTTCAAGTATTATTCATGATTTGCTTTTAAATATTGCATATTTTTAATATTATCTGTATGGTGGTTTTGATATTGCCTTTTACACATTGTATCAAAGTTTCAAAGTAAGCCTATTCTCTGAATATCACACATCAAATACAAGTCTAGCATTGCGAAAACAGGCCCCTGCACAAAACAAACAAAGCTCACATTTTTTGCAACACACAAGTGTTGGTTTTATTACCGGTAAAATATTGTTTTCTCATCTCCTCACATAAAGGTTTGTCCAGCGTTCAAGTTTATTTTTGATTTGTCTAGAAGCTGCGCGGGGGAAGCACTTCTCCATTGACAAACGTAAACTTGGGTTTTTAAATAGCACAAGACCTAGCTTGCTGAGGCAATGTAGAGTCAAAACCAATCTGTGGGGTGTATACATATTGATGTTTTCATAGGGTGCATTTTATAAACTGTTTTGGGTACGCAATGGGAGCAAGGGCAGTGTGAATGAGGCACTCAATGTGAACACACTGTAATGAACGTGTTAAGTGATAATCATCGGCTTAAGATGGACAAATGAAACGTGGAAATATTTCATAATGAGCGAAGGAATGCATTCTTGCTGCATGAAGTTTCAATACCACGCTTCTTTTGTTAGAGAGCACAAAACCTAATTGAATTACCTGTCCTTGAAGTATCAGAAGGCAACAGAAATTAGCAGAACACAATCAAGTGGATTTTTTTTTCATTTTGCAATTCTATAAAAAAAAAAAATTGGCGTCTGGAATTGAATGTTCATAATTCCATGACTTAACATCAATATGTGCCACAAAAAATGTTATTCTGAAAGCAAATTGGCAAAGCTCTGGCTTACAGATAACATTAAAATAACATGTATAAAAAATGCATATGATATCAAAATATTTTGAATTTAGAATCAAATCTAATAATAAATGTACCTGTTTTGAATGCTTTCGATAAGACTGTAGACTTGGCCCGCAAGACCATCAGGTTTGGATGAAGAAGTAGGGGCTTTCACAGAGTCTTCATCTGTATACAAAAGAAAAAAAGAAAAAAAGAAAAAAAAGAAAAAAAAGGTCATTAAACATCAGAATTAATCTTATTTACACTGAAAATCTTTCATGAATAATGTAAAAAAATATTCTAATTTAAATTTGATAATCATTAGTTTAATCATTTTATTACCAATATGTCGATAAAGTAATCACAATAGTTCTCATAGAGAATTAACATGAATTTTTTAAATAATTTGTATCTGTCCCTGACCAACGCATGAAATTCATGTAAACTAACAACATTTCCTATCACATACATGTAAAAATATCCAACTTAATTCAATCATATCCATGTAAATTGATCAAAACAAGTTAGGCAAATCTTTCAATGGAATCATTTGTTCAGGCTACTTGATGAACCCCCTGTGAAAATGTTATGCTTATTCTTATTAAGAAGTTGACCATACGCCAAATCAGAAAGTCCTGTTTGTGATAGATTAATGACCCCGAGACATCTCCGAACCACGTCCTACTACTCTCTCATTCATCTTTTTGATTTGATAGTTAACTCTGACAGTTTTAATTAGTCCTATATCCTTTAATTTCAACACCTCATAAATGATATATGCCTCCAGACGTAAACCTTTTACAAAATCTGCCCTGCAAAACCTATAACTGAATGATTCTTATATAACCGGAGGGTTCCAGGGTTCCACACTAACATGATATTTTTGTAGTTTGAGTGTTTAAGTGGCCCCGATTCAAAATTCAAAATTTGGGGATGCGGTTTAAAATTGGGGGGGTCATGATGTACACTTGACTTCTGTGAGTCTTGAGCTTTAGCATTGGAGGGTTTTTTTATAATATATTGTTTCACAAATTTCATAAAAATAATGCATAAAAACCACCCAATATCTGATAAGCAGATTCATTCAGAAGATTGCATATCTTCCTCATAATGCTTCAATGTCATCTTCAAAAGATGTTTATTTTAAAATACCTTCCACATTTAGGTAACACACTCAATAAATCTCAAGAAATAAATCAGGCATTTTCCTACTCATGTACTTTCTCCCTTCTCCTAGGCACATGATATCATTCATTAAATAATGAATTTTTTTAACAAAAAGATAAAAGAATATCTCACATTTCAAGCTTAAAACACTCAAGTCATCTCAAAAAATTATCCACACACCACACAACTTATTTTATCATTCATCGACAGTTCCCAAGTAAATATATTCTTTAATACACAACAACATTTAGGACTGACCAACGCTCCAATCTGATTTGAATCTCAACACTTTCTTTCATCATACCTATGTGCATCGTTGCTCCTGAGGAGGGAGAACGAAGAGGAACTCTATGGTAACCATGGAAACGATACTTGATCAGAGGAAGGGGCTCCCTTACTCATCCTCTGCTTGCAATCAAAAGTATGATTTTTACGAGGAACGAGGGTATATGTTACTTTCCCCAGGAGTGGCTGGCTCTTAACAATATAAATGGTTCTCGCTTCTAATCATGGCGGTTTGATTAACATGAATGTGTCTTACTTCTTGTCATCATCCTTCAATTTTCCACATGGATTTGGAGAACAAGATCTTATTCAACATGTCAAGTGAAAATTTGCATAGTTTAAGGACCAATTTACTAAATGGACTTTTTTTTTAAAAAGAACTGTGCAGGTTCAATCAAAAAATCATTTGAATGCAATATTTGACATCAGTTGGTTACTTGAAGGGACCTTTAACAGTATGTGTAGTGGCAGTTTATGAATAAGGCGTTAAGAACCCCTAACCACTTTCATAACTGACCTTTACAGAAAGCTGTATGTAACTATTCTACATAGATTTCTATGGATCATACTTTGTCAGTAATCCTTACATTCATTCAGTCGACCATTTTTATTATGATTAATCATCGCGATGAAGATCATCCTTTGCATTGACCTCAATAGTTAATACCATAATGACTTCATGGCAGATTAACCCAGGCCAGACCAAGTTATCCGATAAAGTCTACTGTTGCTATTACTAATCATGCCTCATCACAAATACAGTGAATTATCTTCCTGAAATCCACATTTTCATACCAACTCCAATGAGGAAATTTCCCCCGTCCCAACCGAAAGATCATGAATTTAAACTGCATGAACTTTTGATTTCTAAACAAGTGGCACATCTGCCATAACTGACAGTCCTGTTGAACTTGATAGGGGGATGATTCATACTTTGGTTACTTGTCAACCTCATTTTTCATCAGGTCTTTGATGCTGGTGTCCCCACGTAGCAGTTAAAGTGGGAATGGACACCTGTAGAGGGGAATCCACAGGGTGGCATGGAGATTAGTTCCTAGATCCATTCACCTGTCTAGTCTAACAGCCATTTCTGCCACAGACTTATTTCTAGATTATAACAAGAACTAGAGTGCTCAGGTGGAAATAGTTGACCAGTATTCCAAAATTATCTGAACATGTATACACCCGTGTTATGAGGTCAGCTTATAGTTGGCAGGGCTAATGATGAAAAAAATCCCTCAATTATCTCATCCATGCTTTGTACATTACAAAATTGAAGAAAAGAAAAAACAAAGCTGGGGAAAACTGCACCTGAAACTCTGAGAGCCCCTGAAAATGATTAAAGAGACACCATTCAATAGTTCTTTCAATGAAGGGGTTATAAATGGATAAAATCTCTAAGTCTGATTACCAAGTCAGGATCAGATTAAAAGTAGCCCTTAAAACTATGAATAAAATCTTGGCCCCCTCTATAAAATAAACCCTCCCCCCTCCAACCCACTTGTTGAATTTTTAAGAAGGGAGTTGCAGAGGTGGTCTTTAAACCAACAATTTTGAGGGGGACCCTTTTGTAAAGACACCTGTAAAGTCCCATCTTTTGGGTCATGTGGATAAGCTTCTCTTATCCATTCACCTGTCCAGTTTGTTAGGTCCATGGTTACACACCTCCAATGCAGATACATGTATGCTGAATGCAGGCCTATATTCTATAACTCTGGTCATATGGACCATATGGACAGGGAGAGTATCAGTGCCTGCAATCAAAGTCATCTCAAACAGAAAGGTAGCAAGCTCTTCAAATGAATTGTATTCTCATTCTACACTTGTATATGCCCCAGATATTCTTTTTAATGGGAATAAGAAATATCATTGGTTGCAAGTAATAGTAAAGATGATTTTTGCCAGTAATGACAGCATCACAAAAAGGTCTTATGGGATAAAAAGAGGTTTAAATCGGACTACAGTGTCAGACAACTATTTTGTCACTTTAGATTTTTCAAAATGTTTAAGCTGGGCTTTGGGTTCAAAAGTTGAACAAGTCAAAGTTGGCCTACAATGTTTTTTCAGTTGAAATGCAAATTACTGTTGCTTACAGAGTCTGAATGTCCATCATCACAAGCCAGAGTGTTTCACACATACATCAGTAGTTTGCCTAGAATCACTCATACTTTAAGCATGCAAACATATGTAGAGGTTCATTGTAAGTCAATTGGTCAATATCCTTAGAAGTATAAGGATTTTCAACCACTGGAACGTCACATCAGGTGCGGTTTTCGTCGATTCTGTTGTGCAAATGTCAGGAAATGTCAATCACGTAAAAACTACCCCTTCCTCTTGCAATTACTGCATCCTAAGATGTGCACACATACAGGCTCAATTCCATAGCAAGATAAATGCAGAGACCATTTAGAATGTGTAATGCAACACATCATTCATTTCAGACTCACTTCTCAAAGAAAAGTTGAATTTATTAAACATTTCCAGGTAAAATAGGGTATTAATTAAGGTTTTCCATTCTGATTAACTAATTAATGTCATCCTTTAGAAGGCATGGATAGTTTTCTTCAAATCATGTTCACTTTTTCAATAGAACATGGAGCTTCTAGGGATAGAAGATATCAAATGCCTTTAGTACTGGGGTAGTACGTTACCCCCTTACTGAAATGAAGTGGCCAAAAGAACGAAAGTGCACATGGCGGCCACAGAAAGTCGACAATAATTACTCATGAGCTGAAACTTCTCTGTTCTTACTCATGTAATGACCGTGCACTTGTTCTCATTTTTTCAATGTCAAGTCCAGTCCATGCAGGCCCCTCTAACTCTCTAATGGCATTACTGTGCTCTCTTGCTCTACTTTTCATTAAGTTTCTTGAGCTTTTGCTCCGCCGTCTGCATCAAGTTCAACCCTGGGCACCCATGAGGGTTTGCATGGTGTTGTAATACAGTCAGAAGAAATTTGGGCAAACTAAGTCTGACACCTCTCTGCCTTTTGGCCTATTATTTCACTTTCTCCTCACGTATTCTGCTTTTTTTTCCTGCAATTCTGGAATTTGGTGTCTGCTTTGCTGGGAGTGTCTGATTACAGATGTACTTTTATCAAGCAGTCATGGCTCAGTTACACAAGTATAGTATAATGATTGAAACAATTTTCTTTTTATCGTCAACTGGCCATGAATGGAGTAAGAGAGAGAGCATTGCACCCTAAATATTGACATCAGCATTTCATTGGAGTACGAGACGCGCTGGAGGACGCATAGCTCAAGGTATGTTCCGTCTCAATGACAGTGTTAACACTGGATTTTCATCTGCCATTATGCCAATTACAAACATTGTTTTGTAAGAGGGTACCAAGAGTCTTCCTCAAAGGGGGCAGCTGAGGTACTCTGATGAAGTCCCAAATGAATTGGTACACCTGTAGACTTACTATTGGAAGAACTTGACTGAGGGGATAAAGTGAGCCCCTTGCTCTCTCAATTGAATAGTTGCTGCCTTGAGCATTCTGCTACCCTTAACACTGGAACAGGTGAACCTGCGAGTCTAGAAATCAAAGACTTGGGTGGCTGACGACAAGGTTGCGGAGCTCTACCTGAATACCTCATCGCAATCCTGAATTAAACTTGGCATTAAACATTGACCTCTGGGTGTCTGTTCACTAGGATTCTGCCCGACACTCAGACACATTTCATTTTTTAGTCTACATACATATCTTACATTACCTCCAAAGTATTGCCTTTTGTGTGCAACCTGATAACTAAGTAGAAATATAATGAGTTAATGATAAGAACCGTTTCTTCAAATATTTATTATAGTTTTTTCACAATGTCGTTCCACCCGATTTTTGCTAAGATTCACAACATTAACATTTTAAATACAAAAGAAAATTACATCATTCTGAGATCTAATTTATTTCTACCTTTCATAAGCTTGAGACTCAACTAATAGAGAGAAAGTATGCTATAGTTTAGGCTTGTGAATATCTTGTTGTTTTCTGGTCCAAATCAAAATGATTTGAAGAACAGTTGTTTTAATCGTCCAATGCTAGCAAAAGTAGATCAGTCAGACAGCAAATTGAATTGAGCTCACATGCACGTCATACCTTTCAACACATTTTTAGACTAAGACATCAAATACCTTCTAAAATAGGAAAACCTTTCCAGACAGGTGTTGACGACATATTTGTATGAAAGTGCGTTGTCACATAATTAAGATGTCCTTCTGCGTCATTGCAATCAAGAAAGACCAAGTGGTAACAAGGTGATATCCTGGTAGGACCTTCTTTATCAAATTCATTTCTATGATTAAGTATAACTTCATAAAGGGAGCTAAAAATTAAAATGCTAATCAATATCTGTATATACTGTCACTTTCCAGAAAGAGACAACAGATCATTTGCTATAAAGTTGGCATAGGATTTACTAAATATTATACCAGTTAAAACCTAGACACTACAAGAGCTCAATATATTATAGAAAGAAGCTAGTTCCCCTGAAAGAGATTACTTTTCTTTGCATTTATATGTAATCAGATCGATTTCACTGTACTTGTGCCGAATCATCCTGGTTTTGATCAATATTTGATGTACTTCTACTCGTGTATGCACAGAAACATCATATCTGTGTCGGAGCCATCTTCCTATTTAACATCACACACTCTCTTGTCTGGTTGAGACTTTTGACACCTCTCCAACACCTAGCTCTGCCTTGATTTGCTCTCTGCTGACTGCATGCCCTGCCCTTTGCCTTGCACCTGACTTGAACCATCTTGAAGGCAAAACCCTGACATTATAAGCCATTGCAGACCAATCTTCAATTGTCACATTTTGTCTGAGTAAACTTTACACAATCGATCAAATGTTTGCTTGTAGTGTTAACATGAGAAGAGTAAACTACCCTCAGACGCCACTGCTCCAGCCCCTGTTGTCTTTTCACAGCTAAAGGTCTTGTTCTGTTCACCTCCCTCCCTGCTAACCTTTTATTAAAATCCATGATTCCCCTTTTCTCTTTCTGATGCTCTTATCTCTCTCTCTCTCTCTCTCTCCATTCCCCCTTCCTTTCTGTCTTATTCAACCCTTGCTCAATGTTTCTCTTTTTCTCTGTTCAAAACTTCACCTCTTCTTCAGTTATACCAATGCCAGCATTATTAGGCCAACATCCGCATGAAGTTATTCAGATCTCTGAAGAAGTAGCCCCTTCCACTCTTCTATGCCCCCCCCCCTCCCCCTCCCTCCCTCCCTCCCTCCCTCCCTCCCTCTCCCTCTCTCTCTCTCTCTCTCTCTCATTCACTGTAGTAGATTCTGAAGGCCTACACACAAGGACCAGGAACCAAACTGGCCCTGAAAATGTTCACAATTTGGGGACTAGTGTTTGAACCAGGGATTATACGCTGATTGACATTTTGGAACAAGTCTTTGGAAGATCGACAACAAACAAGAGTTCACAAACTGCTTCACACTGAACTACCCACTTGAAGGTCACTTACTGCAAAAAAAAAGTTCCCAAAGGCCCCTCCTGATATGCTCATCAAACATACCAAAAATGGTCATAATAGAACAGCTCAAACTTGAAAGAAAGTATGCTAGATTCAGTTTTAAACACTCTTTCCTATTCAACTACCCATATACTCTAACACACCTCTCCCCCTCCTTCCTATTTCAATCAAACTGTCAACACCTTTAAAATAATGGCTTCGTGGATTGAAAATGTTGACCTCATTCGCAGGATTTATGCCACTATTTTTCCCCTTCACAAGTAATTTGACTGTATATGGGGTGAATATACAGAGAGATTAAAATACAGGAGTCCTGAGCTTGAGTACAAATGGTACTACCGTATTTTGTATCACTCTATATTTCAATTAGGCCTAACTCTTTGTTTGCTGTGAACAGAATCCTTACATTACTAAAATGTTTGGGATTTGTGTTTGGATTATGTTTGAAAGACATTTTATCCAACAAAAGCCATCTGAAGGCAAAGCAGTCTAGTCTGCGACCTTTTCCAAAAGTTTAATGCGTCCTTTTCCAAAAGTCTAACATAACAGGAAAATAAGTTAATAAGCATGATTTGTAAAGCCAAAAGAATGTTAATTTTGCCAAGTTCGTAACACTGCTATTAGAAACAACACAAAGAAACCAAAGCGGAGAAGAAAACATGATGAAAATCCCAAGGTGCCCACTGGAGTTCCATACACATAATTACCCATGTTTCATCAAGCTACCGAGTATGATAGCGTATGGGTCAGTAAGTGCAGCCATGTGGAATCCATTTTCTGAACCCAGGAACTTCTGATCTACTTTAGACTTTGGGAGGTTGAGCAACAAGGACTGCGCTTGCTTCGTGAGGGCTTCATCATCGGACGACGGCAGGCTCTAATGGAGGGGGGTGAACGTGCAGCTGAATGGCTAAACAGTTTCATTCCTTTCAACAACGTGATTATGATTCCATTCCAAACCCATCCCACTGGATTTATGGGTAAACTTTGCCCACTGAGAAGGTGTAATTTATAAGCTACAGGAAGCAGAGATGCAGGGATACAACTATGTTTTAACGGTAGCAAGATTTTTTTTAAACAGAGAATTAATCATTATTTCTAGAGAAGTCCTTAAAAATTAATAGACATTTTAACAATCAAGGGATCAGTTCTACTTATATATACTTAAATATCGTATTCCCGCTCCATTTTATTCCCCTATCTCTCTGTCTCTCCCTCTCTCTCTCTCTCTCTCTCTCACTCTCTCTCTCTCTCTCTCTCTCTGTCTGTCTCTCTTTCTCTCCCTTTCTTGCTCTCTCTCTCTCTCTTTCTCTAATCCTCCTCGCATCTTTTTCTGTTATCCCTCGATCCCTTCTCACCGTAATTGCATTAAAATGTATAGGACTATACATTTACAAACTGCCCCCCCCCCCCCCCACGCAAAAAAAAAAATATATATATATTTTGACGAACAGCAAATCTCCCTGAGCAAACATTATTCATGATAAGTCTGAGGAAAGCATCGACCAGAGAGCATAAAGATTAATATAAAAAGGAGAGACCTAACGGTAGGCTAATGGTGGATATGCCAGTCACTTTTCATTCCTTGATCAGATCAACTGCGGTTCGGTCGGTCGTAAAGCTGTCTGACATCTCATGATAGCCTTCCTTTGAAGAAAAGCGACATGGGCCCAACTCCTAGCCTCCTGGCTTGGGGGATCCATTGAATGAATTCACCAAGCGCACCAACTCACACCACATGATCTTCTAACAAACCAGAAGGTGGGGATAATCTACATAAGCCGCTTATTTCAGACTAGCTAAGAAAAGAGGGGCGGAAATACAGAGTCTATAATACCCGATACAACATCTTGCTTGAATACAGCTTCCCCCACTTAGGAAAACCTGCCAACCGGGGAGAAGAAATCAAATTCATGAGTACCTATGACTAATGCTCGGAGGACTGTTTGAGTATTTCTGGATGTTTATTCTTAACTTTTCATTAGATGTGACATGAATTACACATACACAAGAGTGATTTGTAAAGAGGTTGTCCCCTGCCTAAAAGATCTCATCTAATGTCCGGAGAAAATCAGCCGTGGGAGCATCATTAAAAGTGCATGAATGAATGTACGGCGTTAAAGCAAAGTTGTGGTAGTGGGTCCAAAAATCATTCCCATTTCTAAAATGTTATTAAACTCTATTCTGCTTAGATTGGGCCTGACCACTGCAAGATAAAGTCCCTTACTAAATATAAAATGACACTGCCTGTTGAGAGCCAGAAGGGTGGTAACATGCTAACAAGTATAGGAGTAAACAACCTTCTGGTTCTAACCAGATGATATGTAGCTACTACATTCTGCCATCTTATTAATTCAAAGGAAGGGGAGTCACACATCACAATAGGTCACTCACAAAACACCACTTTGCATCACTGCAACAAATTGTTCACTGTTGCCGTTTTTCCTTTGTGAATACAGGAGAATTAGCCCAGCCTTTTTTATTAAGAACTAGCCTGAAGTTATGCATGTATAGCAGTTGACTGGAGCATTGAATTTTGACCAATTTGGAAAAGAAACTCTCACAGAGCTTGTAATTAACTCTTTTTCAAGATGTTATTCTATTTCTTCCAAGCATGACATACCCCTAATCCTTCTGCCCCTCCAAGTCATCTGGTCAATGTAACACTGAGAACAAAGAATGCATCTTTTGCTTCAAGCAAAATAATGTATATTTTGGTGTTAACCAACCCCTGCACTGCAAATACTTACTAAGGAAAAACATCTTTTCCACCACCAAAACACTTCAGAAGACAACAGCTTTATGAATTGTCCTTAACGTAACCCCTAAAACCCTCTAACAAATAACTCATTAGTTTTATTCAACTTCTGTGCTCAAAATAAACATACAGATCTTAATAACTACTTATTAAGTGTACTTTTGTTGGCTACCTTTCTCCAAATCTAAAAGTTAAACAAGGATTACTTAATTTTAAAAAAGTCTCTCTACTAATTTGTTTTCTTTTAAATAAATCATAACGTTGTCAAACTTTATAACAGATATTACATGCAGGACGAATCACCAAAAGGTGTGCTTAAAGCAACACATGTAATAAAGAAAAAAGCAATGAATATACTTGGAAATGTTACATGAGGGTAAACAGTTTCTGAGTTTGTTTGTTTCTTAATGTTGTAGCAATAAAAGTGATGTAAACAAAGTTTTGAGTCATACTGCTGAAAGACATTCCCACGTTTGCAACATCCAACGCTTCCTCGCAAACTACCGGGTACTGACCTACCGACCAAACATTCATCATCCCTAAGACAATGAGTCTGAAGTGATCTATTCCTTGGAAAAGTAAACTGGATTTGGGGCCAAGAGCAAGAAAGGCATGTTCTAAGCATCAACTGGGTAAACAAAAACACATCCTGCCAAGTGCATGTCATCCTCGTTCCATCCGGAGCACGCACACCAAGTGCACAGACCAACCAACAAGACGATGATACACTACACTACATCACTTTGTCTCTTCGACCCCAACCTCTTTTATAATGCACCAGGACATGGGTGGGGTGGGGTGGGAGGAAAAAGCAGCGGTAGGTATTGAATAGAGAAAAGCCCACAGTCAAACATGTTATTTGATGAGCGAAAGACCAGCTAGTGACACGGCTGCCAGTTGGTTTGGGCATTCACCCCCGAGTCGATGAAAGAGATGGATTGTCCATCGGTAATAGGCAGACATACTCATGAACTTCTGACATGATGGACCAGCTAAATTCCACAATTTGTTTTTTTTCTTCCTGCCATTATAATCTCTACCTCTTTCTCCTTTTCTGTGTCATGTGTTTGTTTCTCTTGTATTATATAATTTCTATATTTAAGATATACTATTTCTCTTTTCCCCTCTTTCTCACCTTCTCTTCTATCTATCTCTCTTTAGTTTGACTGTCTCCCTCCCTTCTCTCTCTCTCTCTCCCATCATCTCTCTCTATATTTCATGCATATTTTTTTCTTTCTTCCTTTCTCTCTCCCTCTCTACCTTTTACTCTTTCTCCTTTGCTATCTTTAACTCGAACACACACCTGATCTCTCTTTGTTTCTCTCTCTCTCTCTCTCTCTCTCTCTCTCTCTCTCTCTCACTTCCTATTTCTTTTGTTGATACCAAAGCATTCCAAACCTTTCTATCCCCTGCTGCAATGATTTTACCTTTGGGAGCCACCAATTTAATTTTACTCGGTAACAAATTTCAGGGAATAACATCCGCTATATTAAAAGAAAGGCACATTTATCCTCAGAGCAATCTATCACATGGAAAACAATTTCGTGACGATGCAAAAGTCCAAAGCTCATGATATCTACATCCCTGCTTTCATCATTAGATGTTGAGTTACAATCAAGCCACACATATGCTTAAGCACTCATGTGCATACCACCCTTTAGAATATCTAAACACATGCCAGTCATCATCAACATCAGAGGCCTGTAGATTGTAGGCAGAGGGACTGTGATACACCAGGTATATCAGGCCTCCCACCTTCTCAGTACCAGCACCTAACTGCACTCCACCATGTCCCGTTTCCCCCTTTGAGAGAAGTTCAACCATGGCATTGTGGTTGCCTGCATTTCAACAAGTCTGAGTGAAGTCACATTACGGGTTGTTACAGGTAAATGAAGCCCATTAAGTGAGTTGGGGTTGGAAAGGGTTTTATAAAGTAAAATTCTCACACCTATCTGATTTATCCCATCAACAAGGCTCAACTGTCTGCAATGGTTTCATACCGACATAGCTGAAGAGGGGTGGAAGGGACCAACGCTCTCAGCTCTCAACCTCTGATCAGCCGGACAGACAGGGTGGTGGAGGAAGCGATATCGATGCCCTCCATTTGCTCGCATCACATACCAATATAACATTTGATCGTTTTCTACTGGTATAATATTGGAGGAAAATTACCTCGCAAATGTGAAAAATGTGAGGTGTAACCTTACCCTGTGTAAGTTAGGTGGGAAACATGAGCAAGATGGCAAGACGCCAAAAACCTCTTGACCTGGCGAGCCGATCGGTGGGTCACAGGGAGGTGAGCTCCAGGATCAGCTCCCAGACAGATGTGGGACACAAAGGGGCTTGGCAAGAGGAGGGAGGGCTGCTGGAGGATAGAATGAAGGATGGGACACTGGTGTTGGTAGAGAAGGTGTGTTTGGGAAGCAAGTGAAGGTGCATGATCAGATGATGAATGACAATGGTGATATTGATGATGATGACAGTGATGATGGTAAAAATGATGAAAATAATGATAGTGACAAATGGTAAAGATGACACAATGACAAAAACATCAGTAGATAAATAAAATGTCAAATGTAGAATGAAAGAAAAATCGGGATCAAAAGGTAAACATAAAGCAAAGGTATTTAACCCATTGGATACGATTTGCTTCGATATAACACTTATAGGCCTATATATTCCCTAGACTCTAGCCGGATTTAAATCATGCATGATTTTCAACAGGTTTTGAAAAATAGCAAATAAATACACAATGCATACTTAGTGACTTCCGGATGAAACACAATTAAATGTTATTGAATGAAAGTACAACAATCTGAAGAGACCTACTAAATAATTTCGGTGACCAATTTGATCACCTTAACCCTCTGTTAAATGTTACAGTAGAATTAACACTGTGAGTCCCATGTGTGATGAACTCCTTAAAATACTTACAATGTAACATAGTAAATCCGCCCTAAACCCTAGATGTCCCATCCTTGGCCGGTGATTACAGGGGTTCCCTTTCTAAAGAAACCCTGGGCTGCCACGGTTATTTTCCCCTCCCATTATATCATTTCTGACATCCTAATCGCAATCCTCTTATGAATACCATACACAGCTTCAGCTTACACAAACCTAAGGCTTGATGCTAGAGAAATTTATTCCGGTTCTTTTAATTCCCACCCCCATAAAGGTCACTTGTTTCATTCATCGTAACAGGATTAAATCATCCACATTCTTGTATATTTCCAAATAGTCCCGTTCAATATTCACAATATATGTTCACAACAGCGTACTGTATGGTTGTATGTATCAGGTCCAAGCTTCCCACCATTTTTTTAAAGGTAATCAAGACTATTACCGGTACTGTCTTTGGAATGACTAACAGTAACATAACAGTAACAGCTGCTTGACAACCAATTCTTCAGCTACTTAATCTTTGAAGCTCAAAGTCACAACACCTTCTTCACAAAATGGCCTCTTCATTTCTTTAATCATGCAAACAGAATAATCACTAATTGATTTATTGGTTTCTTCCTTTCTTGGACCATCTCCTCTTTCTTACCACCATGCAAGACCAGTCTCAACATCCCATGGATTTAAGACTGATTAGCCCCTTAACTATTGTCCTCATGGGCTTTGATCTATTCTAATGCTCAATAGACCACAAACTGGGTGGACTTCCCCCATCATCAAACAAAATCCATTGAAGATTAAGGATTTAACCCCTATGCCAATTAGCATGTATTCTCTACCCACTCATGTCACTTCCTATCTCTTTCAAAAGGCTGAATAGCCAAGACTTTGTTTGGGGTCTCCATTTCTAAACAAAATGGAGGCATGAAAGAACCTTAAAAGAACTGATGAAAGAAGGGCAGACTATATAGCATCTTCCAAAACTATCCTAAACATAACGTTGTACTGGATGACTAATACAAGATTTAAACATCATGCCCTTTAATCCCGAATTAAAGGCTTTCATGGAGTTCAACTAGAAGTCCGAGTTCTGTCTTTTACCACAGACCTGATGTACTTCTTCATCTAATCAAGTGCTGCTTCTTGTTCAAATAAAGCTTTTAACGTGTGTGTATATTGCTCTAATTTGCATATTGCTTATAAAATCCATGCCTTGCATGTACTAAATTTATAGTGCAGCAAAATTTAGCAGGTAATTGGTTAAATTTCCAAATCCAGAGGATCATAGACTCAAAGGGGTCTTGGCCCTCTTGAAAATATGCTGCTGTCCCCTAAACCACTTCTTACAGAAACCAGTTGGTTACTTTATCAAACAAATGGAACATGGTAAGATGGTCCAGTAGTCAACAGGTTAAAGGGAACAATATGAAAAAGTTGACCAACTCTTCATGAAACTTGTTTACTGCTTAAACAGCAAAGATTAGCGATCAATGGTGCCTACTAATTAAACTCAATGACCAATACAAAACACTTCACACCATTCAATGGCTTCATTGAGTTCTATACAGCTTATACCATTTTAAGTCTTGATCATTTACTTCAAAACCCACGAAACTAACCACTGATTTCATTAACCTTGTTTTATAGTTTTCACACCTATTTATCGACCAAGCCAGAAAGCATTTAATGAACATGTTTATGCCCTTGATAATGGCCTTTTAGCTCTTTGCCAATGTTGATTAGGTGATATAAAAAAGCTTGGCGCCAGTCACCAACTTGAGATTTGGTAGAAGGGTTTCATCCAACAAATATTCAAAGGTTTTTCCTTACGCCTTGTTGATCATCTCAAGTTTTACACTGTATATTACTGCATGCAAAAGGAATTTACTAACAAAATACAGCAATCATAAAGAGCCATTTGAGGCTTACAATATTCTACATCCACGGAACTTGATAGAGTAACTTTATCGCCAACTTCCAATATTTGTGGAGACAACCCAATAGCTATTTTTCACCAAATTCAAGTTTCAGTCTTCGTGTAATTATTTACATGATCTAAATCCTAAAACCTACTCCTTTTCTCACCGATTCAATGCACCTCCTTAGGCTTTGTACAACATGAGGGCATATTTTACTGGCTTCCATTTTTTTACAAAGTGGTCCCAGCTTATGTGTGCATATATGCAGTAAGACCAAATGAAAACAAAGTAGCAGAGCCAATAGATATGTTCACACTCCAGCTTTTTAGGTTATCAAATCCCCTAAGTTTTAAATAACGACCCACTGAGAATGATGAGGGTTCACACTGGATCAAAATAAAGAGTTTTCAAAGCTTTTATCAGTACAAACCGAGAATTGGAACTAAGACCTGGTGAAACCTTGAAGTTCATTGAGTCCACACAGCCAGGAACTTTGAGTGAGAACTCACCCCACAAAAGATCACTCATGGTTTAAAACTTCAAGTAAAGTTTCTTAAACCATGAGTGCAACATCACAATCCATAACTACAAGATAACCTCGAGGTCCATGAGCCTCACAATACATTCAAGGTCTGTCCTCATCAGCCCGAGTTGGCCAAATAGCCCACTATTTTGTGATCCGGGAAATTAGCCCAAAGTAACAAAATCGTGTCTTCATCAGCTTGAAACTTGACCTTGAGAAATTGACTCAGTGTTTGCGCATGCGTAGTGCGAGATGGAACCTTCGAGCTAGAAAATTAAAAAGTCTTCGGCTAGTGAAGGGGGAGGGGGACCACAAACTGTGGGCTATTTTGCAAACTAGCCAAAGATATCTTGGGAAGATTTCCCAAGCAAGTAGCCTGCTATTTCGTGATCTGGCCAATTTCCCGGTTCAGAATTAGCGGGCTGTTTGGCCAACTCAGGCTGATGATGACAGGCCTTTACAGTCTGTATTGCATACCTAACTAATGTTGGAGAAGAATCATTTCTGTTAACACCCACCTGAGCCCAGAGGTGGATGTTTGTGGAAAGGATGAAGACTCAGCTTCTTAAAGATTTACTCTAGCCTTAAGTCCTCCAGTCTAGCAGTCTCCATCTTGCCATCCCACCCCTCCCCCTCTCCCTCCCTCTCTTTCTCTTTCTCTCTTCCCTTTGATTTCATGTTTCTGATAGAAATTTTATAGAATCGTTACAAAATAAATGAAGTAATTATTGTTCTATATTTTAACTGACTTTTATTTATCATTATTTATCATTATAATTAATAGCAAAGATCAACTCTCTTATGGAAATTACAGACCACAGGTGGATAGCTTATGAAGATGATGAAATGAAAGACGATGATTTCACCTACAGCTCATTGTGATGATGAACAGAGCACTGAACAGCAGCTATATCAAAGTGATGTATCAATTCTATTCAGGATTCTCTCTTGAAGATGAACTCTTCATGAAGACTCAAGAGTCTAGTAAGCTGATTACTGGACACATTTTGACCAATAGCCCTCCCACCGGTCTTTCCGCTGATCCACAAACCGGCCAGACCTCGATGACCCCTTTTACACCTCTCTACATCCAGGGTGTTATCTTGCGTGTGGTCCCCCTTCGTTGGACCACAATGGGACCACAATGCCGCTCCTTACTGATCCCATTGAACAACCATTGTTCTTTCTTTCTTTTCCCACTATTCATCTGGTCTCCTTGTCTCTTTGGTCCCATTTAGACCCTGACCAGAGGGACATAGGATCTGTCCAGTCCCTCTCACACCTAATCACGATGCTTATTTAGCATGCTGACAATGGTCAATCTTTTGTAAAGAAATGGTTGACGCATCTTGGGACAGTTCGACTGATCAGGATATATATGAAAGGCCTGCAGATGATAGGACTACCATGTCTGAATCAATCATAGGACTTGGGTCCATGTTTACAGGTACATCATGAATATCAAATAATTGGGTAAAATGTAATACTATCTTAAATTGTTTACGTCAATAGTTAAAATGCACAAGATTTATATGATGTACATGTCGTCCTTGTTTTCACGAAGTGACGGTAGTGAGGAAAATCGTAACGCAAAGTGAATGCAATTTTTTTTCACTACCGTCACTTCGTGAAAACAGCGACGATGTGTATGATCATATTAATAACATTTAAAACATGAACAGTTAATTCTTGCTTAATTTCTTTTACCTTCACTTTCCTCTATCCCTTCACAGACACACACACAATCTCCCATGGAGCGAACAAAACTGAATGCAAGCACCTACATACGTCACTGTAGCAACTGGATGACAAACTCTATTCATAGTCCTCTTGAGATTCGAGGCATTAGATATCAAAATTGGGGCTCATCTTCCCACAGAATCATTGGCATCACACACGTCAAAAGAAATTTGGTAGGGCTGGAGAGTGGAGTGCAGACATCCATTGAAGGAGGGATTATAAACCCTGTTAATCTTATAGGACAGAGAAACAATTGGGCTTCAGCCTTTTCAGCATTTGTTGGACAGTAACAAATATAGGTTTGGGACTGGGGAGATCACTAGATTAGGATTAAAACTCACTTGGTTCCAGTTCCCAGTAGTATTTCCTAAGATGCCTCCAAGGTTTGGGCTCTGATAAAGTTGACAAAACTGTTTGATACAATGACCATATGTTTGTTTTATATTTCAAGGTTTTCAATCTCAAAGCAATAACCCAGAGGTGCATCAACAGGGGTAAGTATGTGAGCCCCATATTTTAACTCGGGCCCCCCCCCCCAAAAAAAAAACAACAACAACAACAAGGGGCCATGCAAGAGTCTTACAATTTTTAATTGGACCCCATGTGAAAACAAATAAAGTGTGGAGCCTTGCAATATCCATCTATCATTGGATTGATCCTCTAGGCACAAACTTTTTTCTTTTTCTGTTACAAGAAATTTGTTCATGTATTGATAAACCAGCCAAGCAGATATGGTCCATTTTATGAAAGTGCTCTCAATTGTGAAAACCAAGCTTAGGAAATTCTGTTCCAGTTACATGAAATTGAACCATGAGCTAACTTTTGTATTGTTAGCTGGTTTCTAACTACAAATTACTAGACAACTAATTAGGCCCTCTTTTTACAGTTTTTGAGCATTTTTTTAAATTGAAATCTTTGATAGCTGTAGATACGTACAGGAGGAAGAAAAAGATTGAGCATGCTTTGTAACAGTTGAATGAAGGTTTCGGTTGAGTACTATTGTGTGTGCAGGTGGAATAAATCATATTATTGATGTTGACAGGGGACAAGCTATTACCTCAAACTTGACCTATTCCACAACAATGCACACTTTTCATCACTCTACGGGTGCAGTAGAATTCTCTCCCCCCCCCCTCTCTCTCTCTCTCTCTCTCTCCCTCTCTCTCTCTCTCTCTCTCTCTCTATCTCTCTCTCTGCTCTGCAATCCACATATTTTTCATGCTTCTTTTCGTTAGATCTTCTCTCTTCCAATCCATTTATTTTTCTTCTCCCCCCCCCCCTCTCTCTCTCTCTCTCTCTCTCTCTCTCTGTTCCCTCTCTATCTCTCTCTCTCTATTTCTCTCTCAGTCTCTCCACTACTTTTCACCATTATCTTGCAACAATCTACCTTCATCATATATATTTGAAATACAAGTCCATTCTTGACAAAATAAAATGCCTCTTTGCTTTAATACAGCCAAAACCATATCTGCATTTTATGGTCATATCTTTAGTCATTTGAAAAGTTATGCACATATTATCAATATGTCATTATAATAAACCTTTCCAAAAGGAATGAAAAATAATGTGAACACACCACTACATGTACATACATTTCAAATGGAATCTCAATGTGAATTGCTTCCACCAGTAGTCTATGTGTCTTCAGATTTATCATTGAGAAGGTACCCTTTCTAATTTCTAATCATAACTCTTGGATGTCTTTTCATTCCTTATGAATGCAATCTTATCTTACAACCATATCACCTGATCTACAAGTACATCATCTAAACAACTGTTCTTGTTGGTCGGTCAACCGTCTGTAATGCACCGCTTCACTTCATTAGGTAATATCAATATGATTTCATATACGCGGCTGAATATCGACAAACCCCCATCACCTTGCCTTTAAAACACTCAAGTGGTACGATGTGGAGACAGAGAAGAGCGGGAGGGTGGGGTGTTTGGAACGCTGGGTCACTTCAATGGATCTTCCTTTCCAACTTATAAAAGAAATATTCCAGATATGAAAACAAACTTTGCAAAGCGTATGATTGATTGCAACTCTGGGATAAATGTCAACAGAGATCTCCAGATGTAAACACACAGAATGCACACTTACTTTATTCATTGCTTCCAGGGGACACCAAGTTTGGTGTAGGGATCACATGCAGATTTCATTGAGTTGTATAGGTACTTTCTTTAGTGTGGAAGAAAGAGAATCATATGTTATGTTACAGACACTACTACAAAGATGCATAGTACCTCAATATTGACTGCTCAGCATGCAAAATGTTTTGTTTTTGGGCTCATACAAGTTCCAGTTGAAAATGATACATGGACGTTCCACTCAAGTGTAAAATACCGGTATACAAGGGAGCGGGAGCGATGTAACTCCCGAAAGCTTCATTATAGCACCTATACAACATCAAATGAGAAAAAAGCTCCCACGAACAGACATTTTTAAAACACTGAATCCACCACTATTTCAATTTTATTCTTCCATCATTCTCTCTCCCCCCCCCCCCCCCCCCCCCCCCACTTCCCTACATCATCCTCTCTTTCATAATTTAATATTCACACCTTTATTTTCTTCCTAAACTAGTCCCATTTAAATCGTCTTTCATATGAGTTGTCTTGTCAGACACAGGGCTCCTTGGTCTTTCACACTGAATCTTATCAAAACTGGTTTTCAGTATCGTATATATATTTGCTGTCTATTATCTGTAATAATGTCCATCGTCTTCAGTCACTGTCTTAAGTGTGCTATCTCTTCTTGAGATCTCTCTTTGCCTTGACTTTCACCTGACATTCCTTTTTGATTGGAATCCTCACGAGACGGGATGACCCCAAAGTGGTCAAATTGACCAAACCTGACCCTTATTCCTAAGGTTAGCAAAACTGTGTCTCCACCGCTGAGAATGATTCAAAGATATATACCCTTCGTTGGCTGACGATCTGTTCTACAACTTTACAAGCTGTGCAGGGTTCAATACTACCATGGATATGGGCCTACTATACCGACACATGAAACCATACAAAATGTAGAATGATATGCCACCCATTGGACAATGTGTAGTAGCTCTGGCCAGTCATATCACATACCGGTAATGTTTTCTCCTCAAATATAGGAAACAATTATGTTTCATATCCATTAATTGATTGCCAAGAATGAATTTAAAGGCAGCCCAATTAAAGAGGACAGGGTTTTTTTCCAGTAGCCCAAGCAAGCTCAACCTTAACATTTGAGACTGACTTTGAGTGCTACTGACTAGTACTGTACTGTAGAAAATATTCTGAGGTTAAATTCCCCATCTCCACTATCCCAAGTCTAATTATGACCCCTGCTCCCTCAAGAGCAAGAGCATTATCCAAGTGTGGATTCACCAACAAATGATTACGCTATGGTCATATAGGCTATTCCATTAAAATACCCTATTAAACATAAATAAATCAAGTTAATATTCCGTGTGAAAATGTAACAAAATATATGTTTGTATCTTCGCTCCAAATTAGATTGAGACAGTTGTGAACAGGCTAATTTTCCCTGTGACAACATTGGATACTCAAAGATTAGACAGCACTAGTTACTTCTATGGACACGTTGCCGATCTAGTAGTGTTCTCTGAATGTAAATGAGTGCAGTTTGTCTAGTGTCAACCTCCTCCCATCCAAAGGATTGTCTGTTACTTGAGAACCAGAAGGGCGTTAACTCTGTGATACATGATATGAGTGAATGCCCTTCTAGCTCTGAGCATATGACAAACAAGTTCACCCATCAGAAGGACGATGTATCATGAAGTCATTCACAGATATTAATGTTGTCTGTTGCCTCCAAGAAAGGCTGTAACTCCCATAGACATTACATACTGGTAGCTTTTACGGCCTTATCGCGGGAAGCCAATGATATGTACATCTATATGCGGGTGATGAACCTACATCAGCAGGCACACTGAGCTTCATAACTGTACTCATCCTATAAACAGAACGCAAACCTATTCAATATAGGCTACACATAAAGGTTCCAGACATTTGCATCAGTCTGTACTTTATCAATTTCAAAGAAATTGGGTTGGGGTTACATGTTATTGGTGAGCTTTGATAACCTTAGATTAGGATTAGGGGTAAGAGTGAGAGTGTTGATCGAGCACAGGATTGAAATTAAGAATTCAGCTAATGTAGGATTTCACTGAAAGCAGCTATCATATAACCTTTGCCAATCATCAGATTACATCCAGCCCGAGTTTTTAAAATGAATAGGATGTGCTGAAGACTGGTATGAGTGTTATGAAACAGAATACCATTATATCAAGGTCCCCTATTCTAACAATGATTTCAAAAGTCTATTAAGGATCAAGTCTTACATTATTTGGTCTGCCTCCTTTTTGCATCTCAACAAAGGATCACTGTACTGAATCTTCAAGTCAATTGAAGTAAACTACTTTTTTCAAAGAATCAGGGCACCGATTGAGCAATACAATCTTTATCACGGAGTGGCAATGATTAATGGCTAAAGTGATCCTAAACAATCAGGAAAGGTAGAGAGAGGTGGGAACTCATTAAATTGTGGTTGTGTTGATAGGTCAGGCAATCATGAAATTCTCAATGTACTCTCCTTCAAAACTCTCTCTTTACCAACCTCAACCTCTTGAAAACTATTTTTTCCTAACATCCGTCTATTCTTATCCTGCAGCATGGTAGCTTAAAATCCTTCCCTACTCTAGAATGCTACCATCATTCGGGAGAAGGAAAAAAAAGTGGGTCGAAGATCGAGGCACTATCGGACCACACCCTTCTCAGGCGGACTGCTGTGGTAGGAATGGCAAAAGACGAGGATCACGCTGATCTCATGACATCAACATACATAACCTTACAAATTACTACACACTTCTACCAGTATCTTCATCTCAAAATAAATGCTTGCTTGGCAAGATTCTTCATGGCTTTAAAACAATTCTGTTGATTAACCCTTAGGGGGAACCTAAGCGAAAAACCCGCAAAGGAATAGATATATAAAATCAGAGAAATACAAAAAAACAGAGCAAGATATAAAAGGCAAATTGGGGTTGAAGATTCACTTCTCATTTTTGAATGGGGATTTAGTATGGGGGCAATTCAATGGTTCTAAGAATACGATTAGAGAGAAAACACTATTATTCCTCTTTACTTCAAGCCTAAATAACAAATAAGGAAATGTGCCATCACTGAAACGGATTCTCTTTGTCAAGCCTGCAAAGAAGCCAATGAATATAAAAGAGTGTCACAGTACCACAGACTACTGTCATGATATCTATATCTAGCTGGGATAAAAAAGAAGAAAAGCATTCATCAGTCAGAACATGAGCAATGATATGTTCATCATAAGCAACAAAAAGTATAAATTTTGCTCATGGTAAACTACAAAAGACCTACATGTATGCATATCTAGTAGCTCTGGCTTCCAATGAATCATCATTTTATCTCTCATAATTATAAACAAAAGTATAAGAAATTGTGAGAGATCACTGTAAATTTTGTAGGGACCCTTGGACTTTAAATTACTGTCTACGACTTTTAGAGCTGAGCTCTGCCACAGCAACTATAAATAGGAGTGGAAAGTAAGGAAACTATATCAAAATATTTATTTCTCAATAATTGAATGATACATATCCCAAACACTACACAGTTGTATACACACTTCATTTCCACAACACAAAAAAAATCAGTTGTATTTTTAGGAAAAAAATATGGTTTTATAGTATCTGTGCATGTTACAATACATGTCCTAAGCCGTGCTTTTCGCTGTTTTCTGTGAACTATACATACACTCCGGTAAATAAAGTGTACAATTAGCTTGCATGGAGAAGCAAATAATAATATCGCTCCAGGGCTCCAGGCTAAACTGCCTTCCTCGTTTGCATTTCTTTTAAACCCAACCCCAGTATAATACTTTTATACCTTTCCCCTTGAAAGGTATAAAAGTTTGAAAAATTGGGGAATAAAAAGAGGGAACAATGGGGTAGAAAGATTGATGGTAAGATGGTGGGTTGAACACTGTGAAGTAGAATAAACATAATCGTTCAAGGAATGTTGCAGAGTTGATTCAAGAATTCAATCTGAGCTATCAGGTGAATCAATCCGAATAGTGTCTGTGCTGGTAATTTGGCAAAAAACTTCTTGGGATCATCAATCTCTGCATGTAGTCATGTTTGCACTATTTGTATTAAGCACCTTCCATTTTTGCCAATATTTACACAAGCTAAAATTTTCAAGAAAGTACAAGACCACATAATGTACCAGCTCACTGATCACAGCTGATCGGGCTATAAGTTTAGGATGTAATTGAGCATGTCTGCTTGTAATAGGTACTTCATCTTTATACTCTGACAACGTACAGCCACTATAAGCATTGCTTCATAAATA
Source organism: Strongylocentrotus purpuratus (assembly GCF_000002235.5). NCBI lineage: Eukaryota > Metazoa > Echinodermata > Echinoidea > Camarodonta > Strongylocentrotidae > Strongylocentrotus > Strongylocentrotus purpuratus. The sequence continues at coordinate 48,264,051 of NW_022145612.1, forward strand.
TCCCTGGCTGGAGGAATCTCCACTGGACATGACACAACTGTCCCAATACATATTCCCCATAAGTAGAAAATGCTACTTCTGATACAGGAATGTTCCAGTAATATATATAGTGGAATCTGGATAAATATATATCTGTACCATTCAGTAGACATATTCTGAAACGTTGTTCTTTGTGATTAAATCAGAGTGTAAACAAGTCATTGAATTGACATACTGTAGGAGAGGGAGAAGAAGAATGCAAACATTAGTGGCAACATAATCCTCATATCAGACTCCAATCAGTTAAAGAAACATGTTTGATAATCCAGATCAACAACATGATATGTTTGACAACACAAAGGTTTGCCAGAAGTGCCATTCATCATTGGCAAGAATACATATGAATATCCTTGCAGGGGATCCCAATGACCCTATAGTATGGTGTAAAGGTGAGTTCATGGTGTGTTTCTATTTGTTGAAGGCAAATTATACTGGATACCATTCAATGCATAGAGGTGTGATGGTCCACTAGATTGTCACTGGACAGTGGATCATACTGTCCCAGGCACAGCATTTCATAAATGTCTACATTTGCCATCTTCAACCCAGGAAGAGTAAATGGGTAACTGGTAGAAAGAAATTCCTTACATGCTGTCAGTGCCTAAACTAAAGGCAGCTTGGCTCAGGGGTTTACAGTATTTCTTTGCAGGCACCTCGCTCATCCTCTGGGAGTAGAATATATGCAATATAAATGAAGCTACTATTTATATCAAATAGTACATGTACAACAATACAGTTTTCCCAATACATATCTTCTAAAATAAAATTGTGTTGACTTTCTGTATAATGATCTTTATTTTTCAGGCCTATGTGAGTCAAGGCCAAATGCGGGTGACCTGATGATGTAAGTCCTGGATCTAAACCATGGAAGCTTCACAGGATACCTACATGTATTGGGATGTCTAGACAAGAGGAGGATATTTTAATAAATTCTTCAGTTCCACGTAATCCTTTTCAATGAGGTAAAAGGGGGGAGCATCTTTGTTCACATCTTCATACCGTTTCCTGTCCCAATAGGTTGTTTTGGTGTCTAAAATGGATCCACCAAGAAAGAATTGGCTATAAAAGGCAAGGTCTACCTACCCCCAGACAACAAAAAGAGCAACATCACAAACAAGCAGATATTCTATGCAGGGATGCTATTGATACGGGGCTTGATACAGGATAAACCCCTTTCATAGACTACCCCAATCCAAAACACTAATGGACGGGCCTTTTCACAGATTATTGCAGGTTGTTACAAGCATGGAAGACCTGATAAACAGGTGAAATGTCATAGTGGTGATGGTGTGAAAAGGACGGGATTCTATCACTGGATCGATGACGAGCTATATAATTGGACAAAAGAATGACAAACATTTTTCTCTGAAGCTCGCTTTCTTGTTTGCTGAATTCTTGTTTTGATACTGGATCTTTCTCTCATCTATTTTTCCAAGACATCGCCAAATGATACCATCACAACATGTACAGTAGCAAGGACATCGTATCATAGTCTTTGATACTGCCTACGAAGGGTCAGAAGGGTGTTAACTCACACAGTTAATCACAGAGATAATGCCCTTATGGCTCTCAACAGATGATATAATCTGGAGTAACATTTGACCCAACCTCCTGATTTGAGGTTTAGATTCCACACACTAATTTACTCTATCATGACAGGATTAATATGAAAATACAAAGAAATTACCAAATCTTTCAAAAACAGTGAAAGAATATATATCGAATATGGAAGCAATTGAATGCCTTGAGGGGGGAATAATTCTCCCTCCAATACATATACAAAATGTACGATAAGAATCTCATTCACAGGCCCTAAAGAAATGACTCTGTAAAAAGTGAAATGCAAGTCTTAAACAAATGGCAAAAGGATTGCATTTTCAATTGTATTATAAATTTCAACTATCATTTCTTTAATCTTCAAATTTATATATATTTGTAGGCTTTAGAAATCATGTTTTTGTATGACTTTAATATTCATTCAAAGAATATCACGAGAATTTTAAATTATGATCAAATGAAATATTAAATATAGACATAAGACATTCATCAATTACTCTGCATCATCTGCAGAGAGCCATGCATATAGAAGGGTGTAAACTTAATATCCGTTTACATAGACTTCATAGTTCATACCTTATTAAACTTAAAGTCTAATAAAAATACCTTTGACTCAATACCTCTCAGAAAATGGTATTTCCTATAAGCCTACTCATATTTTAGATCAAAAATTTATAAAAAAACTGAATGTGAACATGAAGACAGCACAATACACATTAATCACTAGACATGATATATCTGAATGATTTGACATGCACGCCACTGAAATGTCTTTAAGTTGGTAGCTCATCATAACCAAGGATCTTCTTGCCTGTCTCGATGTTGGTATAAAGTCATTTAACTGCAAGAAGTTTCACAGAAATCTTTCACGCCAATTTAGTCACCAACAAAGCCAACTATCTGAGATCCACCATGTCTCTATTATAGCTCTGTTATACAAGAAGGGTTGTAATCAATACGAGGACAAACAGAAGATTTATGGTGTTGAAACAAGCTCAATTGACTTGAGATATATATATATATGTCGAGTTTGCAATGGGCATATGAGCTCATTTAAAACGTATTGTCTGGCCGAATCTCTCCGCAAGCAAAGACCCAACATGTAAAGAGATTTGAGACTATAGATGAGATGATCCAACAACCTCTGGATGCATCCAATCAGCTTTCAAATGCACTTTATTCCATGAGCTCAACTTTTGAACTGTATTCCCGTCACTTCTTTCATAAACTCTTCTGGTGATTTCATCTCGACAATAACCTAATCTCATTCTCTCTCGCTGGCTGCCTAACATGATTTTCTCTTTTTTCCCCTTTTAAAAGACCAATATGCCAACATGTACATACAACATGTACATGTACAGGTGCATTTGGCACAGTACGCATCACACTGGGGGACATGCACTTTACTTCGTAATCAAACAATCCCCTAAGTGCATTTCTCCTAAAAAAATGAACTTAAATTCTAAAACAAGTTGCATATTATACTATTATGTGATGAAGGACTAAATTTTACTCAAAACAGCCATTTTGAAACCAGAATGAGAGCTCCCAGAAGGGTATATCTCCACTAGTTTCTCTACCCCTCACCCCCCATGATCCCTCTCAACTCACTCAAGTCATTTTTCAGTTTCATATGGAACATCAAAGTAGCAGTTAGAGACACCTTGAAACTAAAAAGGGGGAGACTGTTGATCAACAATGCATCCTTCACTGTAGAAGGGGTATAAATGCTAATTAGCAAATTATATTGATTTAATATCTCAAATCTATCTAAAACCACCTAAAAATTCCAAAGATTCTAGCATTCATTAAAATGATGGGTACTGGAAATACTGCAATCTAACTGTTCAACTTTCATGAGCATAAAATGTCGGCAGAGAAGTACATCTTCAGAATGGCTTCCGATGTTTCTGTCAATAATAGGTGAACATTCACAACCATAAACTGTAGGTTGTAAAGTTCATCTTCCGAATGACTTCTTGACAAGATAAAAAGCTTTTATAATACCTATGGCAATGAAGCAACATTTCCATTCTCCTTGGACTCAGTCTGACCCCACTCTGAAACAGACTTGTATTAATTCAATCTATTTGATTGTCTTCTTTCCAGGTACTTACACCAACATACACCACTCTTCTCAGAGACATCTTCACTTACAATAATTCAACTTTACTTTAAAGTAAGCTTCAGAAAAAGACAACACAACTAAAGCTTCTATCTCTGATTAGAAGCAACTTGTTCACTTTGCTCTGCATTTGTTATACAAACTCTACAAAGTATCAACATGTCGAGAGAAAGGGTACTGGAGACAGAAAATACTGCTCCAACTATTGTTGTCTACGCCTGAGACCATTGACAGCATATCTTCAAAATGCCTCACAAGAAGGAAGCCTGACTGAACATTAGAAATGAATGGGTTAATTATGAAGTAAGCTTAAAGGTTACTGGAGTTTGTGAAAGTCAAGTGGCTCCCAGCTATGGTGGCATATCAAAGCAGCTTAGTTTTCAGAGAGAGAGCTTTCTCGCCTTGGTCATAAGGTCTCTCAAAAATGGAACTCTTTTAATCTTATGTCATGGTAGTCTTTAACAAGATACCGAGGCAGTTCTTCAGTCATTCACAAGTAAAAGTGAAAGCTTCATGGAAGAAAATTTCAATTAAGGTTGTTGAAATTTGGTAACTTTTGTCAGCAGACAAGCTGAAGAAAGATTTGTGGGCAATTCTGGAAACAACAATATCTTCATTCAAATTCTTTCAAGTAAAAAATACACAGGAGCAGAGATTTAGCTTTGAGAGGTTCCAAAAGAGCTTTGAAATGCTAAATAAAATAGGGAAAAAGAGAGAAGGGGTGACATAAATAAACGACTGCCATCATAAGAAAGATCAACATTTTCCTAGACAATTTGGGAGGTTCCAAAAAGAGCTTTGAAATGCTAAATATAATAAGGAAAAAGAGAAAGGGGGTGACATAAATAAATGACTGCCATCATAAGAAAGACCAACATTTTCCTAGACAATTTGGGAGGTTCCAAAAAGAGCTTTGAAATGCTAAATATAATAAGGAAAAAGAGAAAGGGGGTGACATAAATAAATGACTGCCATCATAAGAAAAACCAACATTTTCCAAGACAATTTAAAAAGAGCTCTCATGATCAAATCATTTTTCACACCATTTCCTTAATTTGACATCCAAACCAAATATAATTAAAGGAGTAACAGGCATAACATGGCCGATTACACAGTGTATGACGAAGAATGAAGATACATTTGATTTTCGATTTTTGTTTATTCATAGATTAGCTGTAAGTGCACATCAATTGACCTCCTGGTAATGATGCAGGAATTACTCATGTATAAAAGCGAGACGATTGGTTTCATGAAGGGTAACTCAATTATGTCTTCTATGTAAACGATTCCCAGCAACAATGATTCAAAATCTACACTTTTAATGAATAAAATGTAATCATTACAGAAAAATAGTCATAAATCAGGAATGTAATTCCTAATTTCAGGGGTGAATTGATTTTGTTTTGACAGTGAATAATACTTCTATAGCCCAACATGTAATGTAGTGTAAAGAGAATGTTCTTAATAATGCTCTATGGTCCTACCCTATAGTTGCGATTGATTCAAATTGATCGCAACTTGACAGCAATCACAAGTCAGTAGCAAACGGATAAGAATTTTGAAGTTTGGGTTTCATCATGATCACTCAAAATACTTACCATGGTACACATCAACCATTCAACTTCTTTTTAATGTCCCCCTACCCTCTTCATTTTTTATCAACTGACCCTTGATAACCCATTCAAGTACAGAATTTGTCTTTGAAGCAAGCCTTAGAATAAGGCTTAGGAAATGGACCAGTGTACGCAGGTCTTCATTTCTTTCATATGCTACCGCCAGTCCTTTGATAGGAAATCATAGGTTGTGATAGACTAAATAAAACACATGTATGTCTGTATATAGTTCAGGTCAAACGGTCATGGCTCTGTTTCTGCATTCGATTAGCTCAATTCAGAATTCATTCTATGTTCCTTACTAGATATAGCAGTTCTGCTAAATCCACAACCTTACTTTTTTTTAATGAAATTTTGTATTCATATTTTGCAGTTAATAGAGCCTATATAACCTAAAGGAAAGTGAATTCAAAATCATATTGTTTTTAAGATTTCATTTATTAAGATTAATACTTCTTTTTTTCCCTTTACTTTCACATGGCTAGTCTTGAATTGCATCAGCTACTTTTTATTTTCTGAAGAACCATAATGATAGATTTAAACTTTGAAATATCCTCCATGCTCCCAGGTCCCTCTTAGATAACCCTTGATGTTTATCAAACTTATCTGTTGCCATCCCGACAAGAGACGAGGCTGAGGCAGACTGATGCCTGTTCAGCTTATAAAAATTTATACGAAACTTGTATATTTAAAAAAACGTCATATGAAGAATTATCATATAATGAAAGGAGCATACATATACAGACTATAGACGACACCATATAAAGAAATGTTGTAATATAAAGAAACTAGTTTTGAAGAGTTCAGTTTACATGACAGCTAGCCAATCAACGATTGATAAGCCCCACCCAGTTATACACATTTCGTTTGATACGCCCATGGACCTGTGACAATGTGCAGATGAGAGCATGACTCTGATTCTAATATCGAGCTTGTATGCGAAACGATGCTCAAACCTGCGTTACGTTATACATTTCTTTAAACCACATTCAGACTAGGATAAGTGGTTTATCGTCTAGCTATACGATGAATTTGGGTAGTCTGAATGGGGGTAAGAAAGGCTGAGGCAGACTAGAGCCTGATGATGACATCACAGCATGATATGGGGAGAATGTTATCAGTCCAGGGTATTTGCTTGGACATTGATAATCACTTAAGTGTATGCTTCTTCTACTTTACTTTCACAGATGGGCCTCTGTTTGGCTGACCTTTTTGGGAACCTGCATGACCAGGTTACTCCATCAAGATAATAACATTTATCGGTTACTTTTAACTCCCAGACCCTATGCCATCCCAATCAATTACACGCCCAAAAGTGCATCTGTAATGGGAGAAACATCGTCTCTGGGGCTAAGGCAATTCGTACAATACTGCTGGACTTTATATATGTTCGGCGCATCAGGGGTCTGGTAATGGGAGCCAGATCCAAGCTGAAAGGCACTGACATCTTCCTGAACGATGACCTCACACCCGCCAGACAGAAGCTTTTGTACAATGTCCGCCACTGCCCGAAAGTAGAGCGATCCTTTAGCCAAGAAGGAAGGATCTTTGCGGGCATTAAGAACACAAGCGGCGGCTTTACCAAAAAACTTATAACTTGTGATGCAGACATTGCTAAGCTCTGAAACTAACAGAACAGTACACCAGCATCTCATTATCATACTTTCAGTATTTTTCCTTGCAGTTTTTCTATGGCAGCCTTTACATGCCCATTTTATTGCCTTATGTTATTTTTATACATTTTCTCGTTTTCATGTATTTTCTTATTTAACTTCTTTTTCTGGTCTCTTTTTTTTTCTTCTCACTCTCTTGCAATTATTATGGATGCTTCCTATATTGTTGCTTTAAATGTGTTTTTGTTACCTTTTAATCTTTGTAGTATACTAATCTCCCATATATGTGTTAATATGTTTTCTGACAATCTTCTTGACTTGTATTCCCAACACTTAGACTTCATATTTTATTTTGTGATTCCAATCCAAGATGGTTAATATAGAAGAAGTTGCTTGTAATATTTTAGAAAATAATGCAAGCACGCTAGAGCCCAATGTTAATGATAATTTTGATCGTGCCTCTCCAATTGTTTGTCATTACTGTTCAGAAAATCAATTTATGGATGGGTTTCGTAATAAATGTGAAAATGATGTTACTGTCCTACATTTAAATGTTAGAAGTATGCATAAAAATGTTGATGCTTTTAATACTCTTATCAGAAACCTCAATGATAGCTCTACAATAATTGGGGTCTCGGAGACTTGGTTTTCGAGTGAGAGTGATGTTAATTTATATTCTATTTCTGGATATAGTTTGGTGTCTAATCACAGACGTGATAAAAGAGGCGGTGGTGTTGCTTTATACATTCCAGTTGGTATGGATTTCCAAGTAAGGCATGACTTAAATGTGATGACTGATCAGTTGGAGTCTATTTTTGTAGAGTGTTTTATTCCAGGCAAAAAGAATGTTATCTTTGGAGTTATATACAGACCTCCCCAGAGTAATATAGATCTTACTGTGAATGAATTGCAGAGTATATTGTTGAACCCACTATTTGTCAATAAGTCAATATTCTTAATGGGAGATTATAATATAAACCTTCTTCAATGTGATGAAAATGACCATTATAATGCTTTTTTGAATATGATGTTGTCATTTTCTTTAATGCCATTAATTACAAAACCCACAAGGGTAACTGATAGTTCATCTACCCTTATTGATAACATATTTTGTAATTTGCAACCTTTTCCACCTTCAGGTATTATAATATCAGATCTTTCAGATCATTTCCCTATCTTCACTAGAGTGAATTTTCGTAATACTGCTCATAAACATGAATGTAAATATATTCGTAAAAACAATCCTACTAACATTGAGAAGTTTCGAGAAGCACTAACGGCAACTGACTGGAGTGCAGTTTTACTTGAAAAGGATGTTAATATTTCATTCAACAATTTCTTTAATAAGTTTTTGCTACTCTATGATAAAATTGTTCCGATTTCCAAATGTAATACTAGAAATCGTAAGAAAATTCCACGCATGCCATGGGTCAGTGCTTCCTTGTTGAAGTCTATCAATAAGAAGAATAAGTTGTATTATTCTTATAAAGTTAGTGGAAGAGAATCATCACGTAAACGATATGTTGATTATAAAAACACCCTTACTTCAGTCTTGCGTGCAGCAAAGAAAACATATTATTTTGCTCAGTTTCAAGCAACTTCAAACGATATCAAAGGAACTTGGAAAGTGATAAGAAATGTGTTCAAGTCAAAGAAAAAAAATTCTGATGTAAAGAATATTGAAATTGATGGTCGTTTAGTGGAAGATAAGAATATTATTGTGGAAAAATTCAATGATTATTTTTGCAGTATTGGTCCTAATCTGTCACGGGCGGTCCCTTCCTGTCAAAAATCTTTTAACGATTTCCTGAAAGAATCTAACAAGAAAAGCTTATTCCTTTTCCCATTAGTTAGGGAAGAGTTGCTTACTATTGTGAATTCGCTTAAGGCTGGGAAAAGTCCTGGTTACGATGGTGTCAATAATGACATAATTAAACAGGTTATCTTAGCGATTATTCAACCCCTTATTCATGTTTTTAATTCATCAATGTTAAATGGAATAGTCCCCGAAAACATGAAAATTGCAAAAGTCGTACCCGTTTTTAAAAAGGGTGATCCTCAATCTTTTTCAAATTACCGTCCTATTTCACTTCTAACCTCCTTCTCAAAGATCCTTGAGAAAGTGATTTATGTTAGAACTTTAGAATTTTTCAACAAAAGTAAAATATTCTCAAATTTTCAGTTTGGGTTCCGAGAGAAACATACTACCTCTCATGCCTTGCTGCACTTTATAGATAAGATTTCACAAGCAATAGACAAAAAGATGCACACAATCGGTATATTCCTTGATTATTCCAAGGCATTTGATACTATAGATCATGAAATTTTGCTAGGGAAATTATCGCATTATGGTGTCAGGGGCACAGCTCTGGACTGGTTTAAGAGCTACTTAGCTGACAGGAAACAATTTGTTTCTTTAAACGGTTTTGATTCAGGGTTACAGAATGTCACATGCGGCGTTCCTCAGGGATCTCTCCTTGGTCCGCTCTTGTTTATTGTATATATTAATGACTTTCATTTCTCATCTGATATTTTGTCATTCATTTTATTTGCTGATGATTCCAGCTTGTACTATTCACACAAAAATTCACAAACTCTGTTAGAAACAGTTAATTTCGAACTAAGTAAAGTTACTTTGTGGATTCAAGCAAATAAATTGTCTTTAAATCTGCAAAAGACAAATTATATGTTTTTTAGTAATACAATCAAAGTGCTTCCAGGAGATGTATCATTTAATAATGTATTGATAGATAGGGTATCATCAACAAAATTCCTTGGTTTGCACATTGATGAGCAAATGAGTTGGAAAATTCATGTAAATCATCTCTATAAGACATTGTCAAGAAACAGTGGCGTAATTCATAAATTGAAATCAATTTTACCTAAAGGCATCCTTTTATTAATGTACTCAACATTAATCCTCCCCTATCTTAATTATGGTGTTCTTGCTTGGGGTAACTCTCTTAAAACTAACCTTGAAAAGTTATATTTGATTCAAAAGAGGGTCTTAAGAATTATTTGTAACGTTAGCTTTCGTACGCACACTAATCCGCTTTTTTATACGCATAGAATTTTAAAGGTGCAAGATATTTATCACCTTCAACTGGGTTCTTTAATGTTCAACTTCGATTCTGGTGTCCTTCCACAGGCTCTAGTCAGCATTTTTAAGAAAAATAGTCAAGTTCATGACCATGCTACACGAAATGCCTCTACGTTTCACTTACCCCAAGTAAGGACAAAGTTAACTTTTAATACTTTGGTTTTTACTGGACCTAAATTTTGGAACTCTCTAGGCTCTTGCGTTAAGCAATCTGTTAGTCTCTCTTCATTTAAGTGTAAACTTAAGGTTTATCTTCTCGATAAATACTGTGACTCATAGAGTAGTTCATTTTTGTAGTTATTATGGTGCCAAGATATATTATGTATTACTATAAATGTAAATTTTCTTCTTGATATTAATATGTGTCTACCTGAATATTTTCAGATTGTCAACCTCTTATTCCCTCCCCCTGTTGTCTTGTGCCCGTTGTGTGCTGTGCCTATTGTCGATGTGCTGTATTCTTCTATTATTTCTCATATTTTCTCTTTTCTCCCGTCTTGTCTAGTCTAGTCTCTCTTTTTGTTGTTGTTGTTGTTGTGTGTGTGTACACTTCTTGTTTTGTTATACCCCCTTTTCCCTATTGTATTCTTAGGTAGTCACAAATATCTATTCATCTTGTTTTATCCGGCTCAGAGGGGACCCTAATAATTACAAGCTCTGCTTTTACCAGGGTCTCCTCGTCTTTCTTTTAGTTAGCTATGTTTTTTTATCATTATCATAATTTGTTATTTTGCTTTGTAAATGTGTTATGATCCAATGTTATGCTCTGTATGTCATTTGAAAGAAAGACGAATAAAATCTTATCTTATCTTATCTTATCTTCTATGAAGTATGCACTTTCTTGAGATAAACTTTAATACAGAACTAGATGTAACACTATGTTTTTTTTGGTAAAAATGCTCATAAGACATGTATATACAATTGCCAACAATTTGATTAAGGAAAACATTTGTTATCAATTTAATTCAGGTGTATGGAGGTTCTTTCATAAGATTATTATCCTTATCTTTAATTCAGCCAAGGCAAAAGGAAAACAGTGAATACGAAAGAACAATAAGGTTTGGAGAGAGTCACACGGATGCTGGGAAAAGAAAAAAAATAACTAAATAACTATTAGAAGGTCTTCTTTTTGAAGATGAGAGAAAAAATGGCATTTGGGGAATAAATATTTAAAAATCCTAGTCTACTGAGCTGAGCCTACCGAGAAACAAAAAATACGTAATGTTTATTTTAGCATAATGTTCTTGAAGAATTGCACATTCCTGACCAAAGTCCTCAAACAAGTATGTAGTATTGCGAAGAACTTGTGAACTTTTGACACCATTACAAAATGCTGGACCAGTTTGGATTTAGCTTAACCTACATATTCTATAGGCTTGAAGAATGTGTGTACATGAGGTAAACAGTTCTTCATACATTCTACAATGCTCTCTGTAAATATAACTGTCTTGTAACAAACCCTGGTGTAGAAAAATCAAATAAAGGAAGCTAAAAGGAAGGTATGCCGGTCAAAAAAAGCTGAAATTAAAGATCACTCATATGCATACAAACTTTCTGTATTTGTTTATACCAAGAAGGCCTATATAAACACAAAAAATTACACGGGAGACGTTACACAGCCCAAACACTATTTTGAAAAGAGAAACAAAATTGGACTGCCATTTACACTACTTGAGAAACCCATTAAAAAACCTTTGTATTTGCTCATTCCAATTTGTTGGTGAGTAGTGCGCATACGCAACTTGTCGCTGCCCTGCATGTGATCGCACAGAAGCAACGAGAGTCACATGACCAAAAACCGGAATCATTCACTGATGTTTCGAGAGGGGGCATTTACACTGAAAGTATCAATGAAATTTCTGCCAGTGTTTTAAAAAAAAAACATTCCAGAGACGGATTTTCCATTTTGGTTTTTCGTCTTGTTTGCAAGTTTTTTTAGCAACTTCTGACAAAAACATTGGGTTGTGAGAAAAATCTATGATTTTTTTTGCAGTGCAAATGTAGCTTATACTAAGTTTGTACAGGTTAGCTGATAGGAGATAACTGATAGATTGCATATCTATGAAAGATTAAAGGGAAGCATCAGACAATGACCAAATGCACTTGACATGAAGAAATGTTTGAGAAGGATAACAAAAATTGGTGAATGACAAAATGTAATTTAAATGTTCTCATCTTGGTTGAATGATTTTCACATGGTAAATTGAGAGAAAAAATGCTCCAATATATCATAAATAAACTGTAAACATGTCATAACAGTGATTCTTTGCATAATTCTCGATAACAGGCTTTTTGTTAAACCAGAAGTCAGCATTACAGTGCGTATTGATAAGCAAAATGGAAAATTAAATACTCGTTCTGGGCATATCAATTATCATCCACATACAAACTACTGTAAACACTGTTTTTTTTGCGAGATTAATTTTTCGCGCTGAGCGACCCCAAAATTATATTCGCTGGTTCTTAATTTCACGTTGCACGCGATTTAGCTCGTTCAAAACACGAAAAGGAAGTCATGCTTATATTTTTCGCGAGTTTTAAAATTCGCGTTGCCGATCAAAGCGCAAAATCTGCGAAAAATTAATGTACCGCGAAAATTTCTACTTTTACAGTAATCGATTTCAAGACGCTCGGGCAAATCTGGAATTCTCTGTGTAATCTATTGATAGATGGGAACGAACTTTAATTGCTAACTAGGAAGGCTTTAAATGTCTCCTTCCTTGTCAACATTTGTACAGCAAATAAAGCATTAGCAGAGTGATCTCAGGGTGCGTGTGCTTCTCTATCTAGGCTTGTCTTTGCATCAGTATGTCATATCAGATCATAGGGGACACCCTGGCCTTCTCCTGGCTACTTGGCATGGGGCTGTAGTATTACACGCCCCAGTGACCCCTGGCTCTCTGGTCAAGGTACGTGCAGTAGGTGTAGCGTGGCAACACCTGAGGTGTTTGAAAGATCGCAAGGATTTCCCAGGCAGAATTGTAACCCTGGATATAAATGAAGCATGATGGACATCACATAAACATACAGGTTATTCCTGAGTAATCAATATTTTAGAGATGCGCTCTACCCAATCAATAATTGGTAGATATCCAGGTTTATTCATGGGGTATAAAAATTGACAAAGAGGAGTCATTAACCGTTGTCATATAATAATGTACACTACAATAGAGAGATCTCCAGAACATCCAGAAAGAATACCTTGAAAACGATTAGGATTTGTAAGAATGTTCAAGTTAAGAACTTCCAGTTTTATGTTTATCCACTTGAGTTTCATAACCAAATTTTGTCAGGATGGTTAAGGAAATTCATTTTAAGTTGATTCCATAAGATCTTTAATCGAAATAGGGGAACTTTGAGTATAAAGAGTGAACAGAAACAGTATGTTAGTGTTCAACAAATCAAAATGGTCAACTCGAGGACTTGTGTCTGTATCCTGCAGACTAGCTTGCTGTTTGTTGTGATAATGTGGTCAGTTACTCTATTCTTTTTAATTGTTGGACCCAATCAAACACCCCCCCCCCCCAAACACTGCACTCCGTCCACAACACCCATTCATTACTACTAGGCTTGAGTGGATCATAATGAGAATGGTCTCCTGATCCCGCCCCTCCCCCACCCTATTGACCCATTGTTAGGCGGCAAAACCGGAAACCAGGGTGGACCTGCTGCGGCAAATTTGGCATTGTGAGTTGGAGAACACCCCTTTGAAAATAATAATTCAATTTGTCCCATACTGAATTGTACACAATTTTCCATTCTCCACCACTTGGAAGATTAATTGGTTGCTGTGCCTCGAGTATATTATAAGTAGCCTGATGATAATATGACTTTTATTCATGACAATAATAACCACCATCATAATATTAACATAATCAGGAGTTTGATGAATACCATTGCCAATCAGAAAGAGCAGGAAAGAAATAGGCCTACCTAATAATACCAAGATGAAACCTAATGACTTTTATGCTATAAATGACTATGCTCTCTGGTATATAACATCGGAACACAAAACTGATATATATATATATTATTATTTTAAACTATTACATGTATGTTACGTCAAATTCAATAATTTTGGCCGTTTTGTCTTTACAGTATCTTTTTAGCTCAAAATTAAAGATAATTTAAATGAGTTAGTAATCCTTGTCAACCTAAGGTGTGGGGAAAAACAACAAGCAACAATTAGGCATTGTATGCTGATTGGTCTTCATTCAGTTTTGTACTACAGTTAAGCTGTTATTTCAAGCTATCGTTGCTAAGTATTATTGCTAAGTCTAATCACAGATAAATCCAATTCAGTTTGACACAATTGCATTTGACACTTGTGCCCTGCTGCCTGAACTCCAAGATAAAGAAAAGGAAAGGTTTGTGATATCTAGATAAACTTCTTTTTTCTGTTCACAGCAAAGGGCATATTCTCTGCTGTATGTGAACAACTGATGAAACATAGAATGACTGCAACACCATTAATAGGTCCCATGGGAAAGCTATCGAGCAGAATTAAGCCTTTTAGCTAATCAATGTTTAATCAGTTAATTGGGGAACCTTATCAAGGGAGATAATAGCCTTGATCAAACTGACACAAAATTCTATCTTCATAAGACTCCATTCCGCCTTATTTTACTCCTCCCACAGATTCTCACTTCCGAAACCCTACATGAAAAGATAACAAGTGGGACTGATGAGGGCTCATCTGAACCCTTATGCTCACACACCTGGTGATAGGAGCCACCCCAGGTGTGAACTTAAGGGCCCCCTTTACGACTAAACTTTAAGTCAACAAACTGCAACAGTACCTGGTAGGCAACCCCAGTATAGAGCCCTCTTCACATTTGCACTTTAAACCTGGCACATGCCTCCCAGGCTAGGAATACATTTGATAAATAAACAGTTTCCACTGAATTGATATTTTCAAATAAATAAAATTCTAATAAACCTTCATTTTCTACAGTTCATCATAATTATTACTTATGATTTGTTTGAAATGAAATTGTGGAATGCCATGTTTTTCCAACAGGGCAAAATGTGGCTCTAATCTGAACAGATCAACAACAAAAACCCAGTTCATTCAACACTTTGGAGTAGAGTTCAAATGCTTGCCACAGGGATACAATGCTACATGTAATATCTATTTCATAATGTAGGTTTAGTTAATAGTTTAAATTTGGACCTCATAACTCATCGGTATGAAAGTGGCAAAAACTGGCCTGGCCTGGTCCAAATATACTAGAGCCAAGCAGTAATGTACACACAATCACTGTTTGTAAATGCAATAATAGAGCCTTGTGAGATTGAGTCCAGTATGGCCTTTGATCTCATGCAAGCAAACCTGTAGTGATAGGTGGACTGTTCACTTAATGCTCAGATTTATATTTGTGTATACCATTACCACTGGGCCAAAATTATACAACCCTTGCTTCTCGATACCTACATCAAACCTATAACTTAAATTAATGAAGCACTATTTGTTAACCAAATTTAGAAATTTTCGCTTTTTTAATTTGGTACAATTAAAACAGTAAACATTGATATTATCTGCCTTCATATAGAGCAGTCCATGGAAGTTTATCAGAATAAAGAAGGTATCGAATTAAACCTTTTGAAATTAAAAATAAATGCCTGCTGTGAAAAACGCTCCCTCATTTTCCCCTATCTATTCTTTATGCAGTTTACACTCCACGAACACTGTAACAATATAAAAACTTGGACAAAAACTAGATTTCTACAACTCTGTGACCCCATTTTCTCACCTGTGGTCTCTCCAGTGTTCAAGTCTTGATGAAAAACATTCAAAATTCAGCCAAATAGACACTCCTGCTATGAAATGCATTATGCATCATATAATGGCAGAACTCCTACTGCTTTTGCTAATATTACAAATTATGGAGTTGATTTTCGATATTATTGCAGCTTTCAGTTACAGCTGCATGTATCCAGTCACAGGCACCCCTCCGAAGCGTAGAATGATATCCAATTCATTTTAAATGTAAACAATCCATTATTTCAAAAGAATCACCCCATCTGCCAATTACAATAGTTTCTTAGATGAAAGACAGTAGTGTACACTTGAAATAACCTCGGGCAATGTTCTTGAAAGGTGCCTCCCAATTTTCCCATGACCCTATTAAACACACATGTAAGCCTGTCAGGTACAGTTTAGAGAAAGAAAATAAAAGGCGCAAGTCTTCAACTAATAACACATTTGGTAGTCTGTTCAAACAAGACGACATTTATAAGAATTCCATATCATGAAATGTTTAATGTAACAGAATGGACGTACACACATAAACATTGTATTGTATAATGAAACATTGTGAAACATCTATTGGTTGACACCATAGATGGCCAATCATTCGGCGAGCTCACAATAAGCCATGAAATACCACATTCAGATGAGAATAGGACCCTGATATATTTATTTTTTTAGCTTTCATTCAAAACAATGCTCAAACATGTGTTTTGCTGGGTGACATTTCGTTATACATTTTGTTTTAAACGTTCACACTATAGTTTAATATACAGTTTTCATATAACTATACAATGAATTTTCTTAGTCTGAATGAGGGTGAGTCTAAAGTTAGACCCGGGAGATGTGAGTTTTTAGTTTTTACATCCCCCTGGATAGACAGGGAAGGGCAGTATAAACTCAATAACACCTAAAAAAACAAAAGAGTGCAAGCGTTCAAATAAAAACAAATGCTATAGTGAACTGTACCCTGTAATAGAACACAACCACATCCTGAATACAAGTTGAGTGAACTCTTATACAAGCCTACCCAGCATCTCAAGGAACAACCAATTTCATTTTATTGGCAAGAATTATTTGTGTCCTTTATAATGTGGGTTGCATAGCAATAAAAATAGCACTAGTCGTATATGCTGAAGCATAAATTGTCATTGACTATTAAATTCTAAATTGAATTTCTAAATAACCAATCTATACAGTGAAGGCGTATAATATTGCATACATGTATAGGATATTCCATGCAGATTGCAACAAACCGTTCAATATTCTAAAAGTAAGCTATATTTATAACAATATTGGTTCATCTAAAAGTCGATTTGCTCTCTCATCCTGCTCTATTCTCCACACCTGTAATTTATGACCAGTATTGTACGAGAAATATATCTGTGCCAACCAATTTAATAGTTTTATGACTTTGCTATCTGCATTTTAAGTGTCAATTTGACGATTATTGAAGAGGATGGCTTAAAATCTTAAGAAAAGGGTCTTATCAGAGGAAATATTTTTTGACCCTACTCAATGGCAAATCAAACATTGTTCGCCACTTTGAAGTAATAATCTAGCCTTGACCTTGCAAGCTTTTAGTCTTAGAATATACCACTGGCCTGCAATACAGGTGTGCAGAATTTATTGTGTATGATATGCTCCTGCCAATTAGTTTCAAGTTCACAGGAAACTCTAAAATATTATTTCATATTCACACTTCAAGTTAGCAAAACTAGTCTCAGTAGGTCTCAATTCATATATCTGCCCTGCTGGCTGTGATGCAGTGGATATGTCTACAACCAATTTCTTGCTGCAACTCATGGCAGTTCAAGAATTCTCTCATTTTAAACTCTTTGTTGGGCATTTCTTTACTATACTCAACCATTGAATTTGCAGCTTTTGCAGCTTAGCTCACTTGCAATGAAATCCAGACTCGCATATAAGGCAAAGGCTGCAGTAACTCTCAAAATACATACAGAAGTGAGCAAACTTTCAAGAGGTAAAAGTGATAGAGAGAAAGAAAGAAAGAAAGAAAGAAAGAAAGAAAGAAAGAAAGAAAGAAAGAAAGAAAAGAAAGAGAGCAACGGATCAAACAGAGAAAGGATTTTACAGAAAGAGTTACAGAAAGGGGGGAAAAACAGTGAAAAAGAGGAAGAGAGAGAGAGAGAGAGAGAGAGAGAGAGAGGGAGAGAGAGAGAGAGAGAGAGGGAGAGAGAGAGAGAGAGAGAGGGAGGGAGATAGAGAATAAGGGAGGGAGAGAGAGAGAGAGAGAGAGAGAGAGGGAGGAGAGAGGAGAGAGAAAGGGAATGAAAAAGGCTTAATGTAAGAAATACACATCAGTAGGCATGAGAAGAGAAGAAAAAACTCTGAAGAGATTGATGTCAACAAATAGGCCTTTGATGTTGAAACACCATCCACAGCCTGACAGACAAGTAACCTGGCCCTACATTTCTCCCCTCCTCCTCCTCCTCCCTTTTTCCAACTTCTTTCAACATTCTCTTGATTCTTGAACAAGCAGCAGCATCTACAAGAATACGGATAGGATTTGATTCAGTGTGGTGCATACAAACCAACAGTTTGTGTAAGGCAGTCGATAAAAGTAGGGTGCCTTAGTTTAGGTAGTTCCCAAGGTTTTTAGAGCTGCGATAAAAAACGGAAGAGCGGCAAAAACTGAGAGACAGTAAGTTATGGATGGATGGTTACAGTCTTTTGTTTATAAACAAAAACAAGGATGCCACAAAATGGAAACTTATTCTTTGGCCCAGACTCAAATTTGACAAATGAAAATTATGAGAATTTTTTTCTTCTTCAGATTAGATTTAATATTTCAATAATTCTATTTAAAGCCCCACTGCACTACTTATAGCTACTTGTGCCCCCTAAATAGCAAACGATGCCTAATCAGGCTTTAAGCTAATTAAACAGGACATGCTTGCAGGATAAACACTTTCCTGAAACAACCCAACATAACGACACATTTTCAAAGAGCACAATATTTTTAATAAATATTGTATTGATAAACTGATTTTAAACTGGTATCTTCTTCCACAAAGTATTCTTGAGTCTCAACAGACTGAATTTCCTTGCTTGTTCCTCCCTCCCAAAGAAGTGGCCGCAAGAGACTGACCTGCAGCGCTTAGCTTTGGCCAACAATCTTTCAAGCATTTCTTAATTTCATGGTCCATTTCAGTCCTTCTGGCTGGAGCCCATTGGATGGATGAAAGCCCTAATCAAATTGGATGGAAACATTCTAATCCTGTCCCAAAAAACATACAGCTCAAGTGAATTGTCAGGCGGCAACATTATGATTGATGAAATGAGACATACTCCTTGGATGTAATACCTTGGTTTTTTATTGAGCCTCCAAGGGAGAATGCAGTAATTGAAATAAATTTGGGTAATAGTTATAACAAAAACTGAAAAGAAGTCATCTCATTTCTTGATCATGTACATTGTTAAACTTTGTGCTGAGCCGGAAAAACTAAGTTGCACCTGGGAAACATGTTTCCACATAGATGAAAATGTTAACTCAGAAAACTTTTGACCTTTCTTCAGAGCATGCAGAACCTAATGCTTAGAGTCCACCTTTCGCTTCGATACCAGTAATATTCCTGTAGTACTCTCTCCCATAATTTAGAACATGAAAATCCCTCCATAATTCATTTTTTACACCCTATGACATACACACAAAAAAAGGCTAGCACCGGATGCAATTCTTGTCTTGGTTCCCTCACTGCATTGTAGCTGGAACCTAGAGCTTGAAAATTTTGCTTTGTATAGAGCACGCACTGTATGACAAAGCCTGTGTTGTACTGCATAACCACTGGGGTGAAATGTTGACCTGGGAGAGAGAGAGATAGCCCTCATTTTAAACTGGGAAAAAACGGGGTAAAGGGGAAGAAAAAAATCCTGCGGTCTAGCCAACCAAAATATGGGTAAGACTGGCTTCACCTAGGGAACTCTACCCCAATTGTGTTGGATTTCTTGTCCCTAAGGGAACGCTTTAATGATAGAATGGGTATTTAGAAACATATCAATTTGCGATTGAGAAAAAGTCATTTGCATTTCCTGTGCCTTTGAATGGCTGTTTGTAAAGCTTTGATCAAACACAAAAGGCCCCCGGAGACCACTGTTAACCACCATCCTAAAACTCACCAGACAATTGTAATTAACTCATCCCGGATTATCAAACTGATTTATTCCTCTCGTTTAATAGATAATAAATTCCCATTATACTGCACCGTAGTTCAGAAACGATGTCCAATTATATTTTTATTGGCGATGTATTGTATTAATTATATTTCATATCTATTTTCATCAATAAACTAAATATAAGTGGGGGGTAACCACAAAAAGGAAGCAAAGAACCTATAATTATGCGTTTACTGGATAGATTATTGCTTGGATTAATGCAATCATAGAGTCAAAAGTCATCAAATATGCAATCAATCAAGGTCTTGAAAATAGATACTACATTGATAAATTAGATCAAGGGTTTTCATAGATAGCACACAGTTACAATCAAATTAGAAGATGAAATTAATCAACTTGTATCTTTCAGGCAAAATTCATGAAGACAAACATGTGATCCCTCCAATCCATGCTTGAAATTCTCTCCATTCAGCATAACAATTCAGATTGTTTTATTCATTTTAACAACATATATGTATCATTAGGTACTGTACTACAATTTTATAAACCTAGCCTCTCTTTTTTTTAATTCAGAAAAGGATACAAATTCAAAAAAGAAGTGTCAGAGTAGCTACATCTACATAGTTCATGTAGATATTTCATGTACATTACATAAATGATGGAATCTACACAAAATATAATTCACACATGTTCTTATAACTGTACTTTATTTTAGAAAAGTGTAAATTGAAGTAGGATCAAAGCATGGAGGAGTGTAACCCAGATGGAAGCAGGAGATCAATTCGAGCTCCACAATAAAGCATTTGATACAATCTATTAATTATCTTGTAATATCTGAAACACCCCTCAAAAGACTTCTCTGATATCCTGCAGAGAGTTTGTACTGTGCTTTGTAGATGGAGAGA
This sequence comes from Strongylocentrotus purpuratus, assembly GCF_000002235.5. Taxonomy (NCBI): domain Eukaryota; kingdom Metazoa; phylum Echinodermata; class Echinoidea; order Camarodonta; family Strongylocentrotidae; genus Strongylocentrotus; species Strongylocentrotus purpuratus. Next base: position 48,284,889 of record NW_022145612.1, read on the forward strand.
GAGAGAGAGAGACAGACAGACAGAGACAGAGACAGAGACAGAGAGAGAGAGAAAGATATTGAATCCTCCCCAGGGCAATACAAAGAAATAAACTCTTTGAAGAATTATTGAATGGTCAAAATTCCTCAATCAATGCTGTCAGAATGGGTTAAACGGGTTAATTTGCTGGGTCAACTTCAATCCAATACCCTCACAAAACGGCAACCGAACAGCTACCGGTGTAGATATCACCATCCAAGGAGGACAATTCTGGAGTACATGAAGGGAGAATGAACAAAAATCAATTGTATTGACCTGTTGAAACAGCTATATTATCCACCTATTCATCTACGCAGTCTATTATCTCATGAGTACCAAAACGTTCTTTCATTGCTCTAAACTACTATTGATTTTTCAAATACTGTTTGCACAATATGTGTCCTTCTTATTGTTCTGCTGGCACTACTTAAAGTGACTCGCTTTCTTAAATACTTCCAAGTATTCCTGTCTTTTATTTCACCTTCTTCTCTGCTACAATAAATAGTAGAACATAATCATGAACATTTAAGTGCACATATCCCTACACATAAACCTCAAAACATTAGGCTGAATTTTTCATGTTTCATCCAAATCAGGCTTAGGTGGAAATAATTCAAATACTAAGAAACGTCCATACAAGATTCACTGACCTAGAGATAACTTACTTTCTCATTTTGTTATAGAGTTATATAGATCAAAGAAAGGTTTTCCCTCCAATTCATCTAATCAAATGAACCATGCTACGCCAACACAAAAGTTCCCCATTGACAATAAAACCGAAGGAGCTAGGGGAAAGTGCCCGTTAGTTAGCCCTGTACTGACTTGACTTCAAGCGGGTAACCCGATTTAGCACTAAGTCTGCTGGTGACAATGTTTTAATAGGCTTGGGTTGTAATGAGACACGCTGTGAGTTAAGTCTCTCTTGCCCTCCCTGACGGAGGTTCAACGAGGGCAACGTCTGCTGCTTGCTTGCGTTCGCCTTCATGGAGAAAGGGGAAAGTAACTCTATACATGGCACAGCACTTTCTACACCATATTTCCTCTATTCCCCTGTAACATGCCATGAAAGATCTGTCTTGCTTTTGATAGAATATATTTTAAAAAATGTATAAAAATTCATATTTAAGATAAACATAAATGATACACAATGTCATAGCTCTGTCTAAAGTGATCACCTAACCTGACCCATTCTGACCTTTGACATTTTAAGCCCATGAACAAACTCACCCCATTAACAGTTGACTCACTTATTTATTTCCATTCTAATTACTAAACCATAACACTATTTTTCCTCATCTTGGGGAAGCTATTGTCATTATTTGTCCTAAGTTTGCTTTAACATTGAAGAGAGATTGTAATTGAGCTATTGTATGTTTAGAAACAGAAAGGCAGTAACCCTGTTTTTAAAATTATATGAGTTAATATCCTTCTGGCCATGAGCATACAATATCATTTTTGTCATCGAACCATAGTCTCACCCATACTAAATGAGAAACCCCCAAATCACAATGTATTATTCACAGGATCACAGTGTTTTTTGTGGGTAATATTTTTCTTCCCGCCATCCATCTACAGAGATTAGGATTATAGATGCCCCCTTGTCACTGTCAGAGAGAGGGGTGAAGGATTATCAAGTGGGGATTAGAGAAGGGGCTAAATTTATCTTCAAGGTAGCAAGCAGCTAGAGTACAACCTGAAGCCATTCATTCATTGCTGGATTCACAACAGTATGATGAGTCACATCAACATAAGGCATCCCTATGGATGAGTGAGTGGTGCAGGATAGGCAGGATTAAGAATGCTCTCTAGGCTAGGAACACAAGGTAGGAGCTTCTGAAACTGCTTGCCGGCTAATCCATGAAATCATATAAGATCTGTGATTGAAGAGGTCAACAGCAATGCTAAAGTTGAACTTTATGAACGGAGCAGTTGCTTGGCTTGCTCGGTAAGCAATAAAATCATCCATAATAACTGTAGGGATGATCAGTTATCACAATTTTCCTTTCACAAGTGAGAAGATTGAGGGAATCTATAACCAACCTGATTGCAAGAGCCTTGTCCATCACCTATATACATGTATGAATAAAACACTGACTTTAATAATCCAAATATAAATTCTAAGGTGTGTGCAATAAAGCACTTTTTGTAAAAGTTCTCCATTAGTGTTAATCAATGATACAGGAGTTTCTGAAAGTTAAATAAACTTTTTGTAATTCACATACCGGTAGTTATTCTACCAGTACTATCCCAACAGTCTTGAATTACAAGATCTATGACTAGCCAAATTGATCTCAATTCAAGCATTTTTCACATCATCAATCAGACAACCATACTACATGTACCATACATATCTCAACACTATACAGAGGTATCAAAGAAATCATATTTCATCTTCTCCACAAGCTCTCTCTTTAAACGCTTTGCCCTCGTGCTCTGAAAAGTTCAAAGTCTCGCTGGCTTGACCTACCTGTGACTCCACAGCCACCTGCAGGGCTGGTAGGAGGGGTGCTGGGGTGTGGTGGGGGTCCACTGCTGTAGACGATGTGGGGTTTGGTATTGGTCTCAACACCTTGGGCGACCCCACCCTCAGGCTCTATGTAGAACTGGGTGCCATTGTGAGTGTTGAAGAGACCAAACTGCAAGAGAAAAAAAGTTGAGTGGTACAAAGGCTGTTAATCATCAAAATATTACTTTTTGTCCTTACAATTGAAGTTATACTGGATATGTTTCTCATTAATTTCCATGCTCACTTTCAAAAGTTTAATCATACTTGACTTCCAATGTCTTGGAGAAATTAGGTACCGGTAATATTGCCTCATTATCTTCCTTCTAAAAGCATACATTGTAAGGACACATAAAACTGTTGCTCGGCATAAAAGGCAAATCTAACATCGTCATAATGACAATACAGTATAATGGTACGAGCAGCAATTAGAAAAAATGTACTCTCCAAAATTCATTCCAATTTCAAAACCATGAAAACATAAAGAAATCTATCAAAAATCAATTTAAAATTCATGTAGTGTGAAACATTACAACGAGTGCAAATGATGGGATCCTTCAATCGCATTCATCGGAACTTCCTTGACACAAGCACTGGTTATTCCGACAATCATATCACATTACACATGTCATTAATTCTGCTCAAGGGGTGTGACTTTCTGGAGGTTTGTGCAAGGTATCTGGGAGGCGCTAAATGAGCTCGGAGTCAGGATTCTTCTGTGCCGATTTGTTGGGCGAGAGAGTGTGTGTACAAGCATCACATTTGTGTCAATACCCTTTAGTGATATCCCGTCTGAGGTTACGCACTGTGTACGGCTCAATGACAAAAGACTTAGGGTGCGTTCAATCGAATTTTCGAAGCTAGAATCACAAACATGAATCACAAATCAAAACGCCGTTACAAAAAACAAGGTCACTGCGGTTAGCGTTCAAGCGATTTTTCATCAACGCTGATTCTAGCTCATTTCGAGCCCAGCCACTCCGCATCACACTCGCAGTTTGACCCAGGAAGTATAGGTCAACTTCGGCGCGCGCTTTTTGGAATTGTTTACGGCCGACTGTCGACTGCTGTTTTGAGCATAGATCGCAATAATAAAACAAAGAATGAGAAGGTGATGGAAGGAAGAAACAAAAAATAACATAAGGAAAGACAGAAAGAGAAAGTGATAGAGTTATTAAAACGAAGAATAACGTAAGAGAAGGTGATATAGGGATATAAGGAAGAAACAAAGAATGACATAAGGAAAGGCAGAAAGAGAAAGTGATAGAATTATAAAAACAAAGAATAACATAAGAGAAAGTGATAGAAGGAAGAAACAAAGAATAACATAAGGAAAGACAGAAAGAGAAAGTGATATAATGATTGAAACAAAGAATAACATAAGAGAAAGTGATAGTATTATAAAAACAAAGAATACTATAAGAGAAGGTGATAGAAGGAAGGAACAAAGAATAACATAAGGAAAGACAGAAAGAGAAAGTGATAGAATGCTTAAAACAGAGAATTACATTTAAAAAAGCTGATAGAAGGAAAAAACAAAGATTAACATAAGAATAGAAGGAAAAAAGAAAGAATAACATAAGAATAAAAGGAAGAAACAAAGAATAACATAAAGAAAGACAGTCAGAGAAAGTGATAGAATGATTAAAACAAAGAATAACATAAGAGAATGTGAGTGAAGGGAAAAAACAAAGATTAACATAAGAATAGAAAGAAGAAACAAAGAATAACAAAAGAGAAAGTGATAGAATTATAAAAACAAAGAATTACATAAGAAAAGCTGATAGAAGGAAAAAAACTAAGAATAACATAAGAATAGAAAGAAGAAACAAAGAATAACAAAAAGAGAATGTGATACAAGGAAGAAACAAAGAATAACATAAGGAAAGACAGAAAGAGAAAGTGATACTAATGATTAAAACAAAGAATAACATAAGAGAATGTGAGTGAAGGGAAAAAACAAAGATTAACATAAGAATAGAAAGAAGAAACAAAAAATAACAAAAGAGAAAGTGATAGAATTATAAAAACAAGGAATTACATAAGAAAAGCTGATAGAAGGAAAAAAACAAAGAATAACATAAGAATAGAAGGAAGAAACAAAGAATAACATAAGGAAAGACAGAAAGAGAAAAAGATAGAAGGAAAACAAGGTATAACATAACGGAACAGGCAATGATAAAGAGCATGGTATAGTAAACGCAAATTGCATGAAAAGCAGGCGCGCGGTTTTTGCCCAAACCGGAACAGGCTCCGTCATACAATCATGATTGAAAACTCCGTCCGTTCAATCGAATTTTAGCGACCGTGATTCTGCAGAATCATGATACAAAACGCATCTTTTTCAGCGTTTCATGTTTGTGTTTTCAAACACGTTTATTTTTACAACCGACCAAAAAATCGCTTGAACGCATTGCGTTTTAAACTAAACGTCTTTAGAAACCGTGATTCTAGGGTGAAAAAGTGTCGATTAAACGCACCCTTAGAATAACATGCATTGTCAGATCAGCAAACATGAGGATTGATAGAATGTGATGTGATGCCAGAGGGCTACCCACATGTGCTCTTACCTACTCATAATAAGTCGAGCCGGTCACTTCAAAAGAAAGCCTTTTCTCACTGTCTTTATGCTTTCTTCTCCTGCAAATTGTTTCACCTGGCTTTTATTACCTCTGGAAACTCACACAGGCTCTTTTATAGAGCTCCGAATCAAAGACTTTGCTGCAATTGCCTTTCTAAAGGGTACACATACATGTAATGCCATATCGATAGGAATTTAAGATTATAAACCATATCAACTTTTATGAAGCTATAATTCAACTATGAAAACTGAAAAAATAATTGTTGCTTTATCAGAGTTCACCCTCTAGGGTTTAAGATTCAGAAGGTTTCAATTGAATTTCTAAACTCTGTACTCAACATGTCTGCCTTCATCTGCACTCCCATGTACATGTACATCTATATTGTAGGTATTTAAAGTCAACATTCAATAAGAGCAGCCCAATTTCTTAAATAAGATGATAATTTCCATTCTTTTTTTTCTGTCAAAACAATTGTATTTAATTATAAAGATAAGAATTGCTGTGATATACTCAAAGATATTCTCTCTCTAATTTTTGTATAGAGGTTCAAATGTTAACGTGAATGAAGGATTGATGAACAGTATTCAAGTTACTCTGGAAATGATGTCACAGGGATTACAGCAGGTGGAACTGAATAATCTAAGATCTAGGTCGACTTGTTCTCTGGGCCGAAACAGCGAAAGGAAGGTTACTGAGCAGGACATAAGAAGATCCAGATGATAATAGTAAATGGGAAGGTCTATAGCTAAGCCACAGTTTAGAGCATGCAAGCTGGCTTCTTGACCTAGACAGAATAATCAAGCAGATCCTTCATTCAACATCTCTTTGAAGACATCGTCGGGGCAAGAGATGGGCGGCTCCCGGTCGGTCTCGGCTGAGACACCCAGTCTCCAGTCCCTAAGCCTCCCAGTAACATGATGATGCAGTATTCAACAAATCATATTTTCTGCATGGCTGGAAGTTTGGTTGGCCTCAAGCATAGGATAGGAACAAACTGAGCATAAGTATGACAAAGGATGTAGAGGATTCCAAAGAATAAAAAAATCAAAGATGCATACAAAAAAAGGGTTCCTCCACTTTATACATTACCTGATATGTATAATACTTAACATACATTATATCAAATAATCTTCACATCAACCCTGTTATAAGGTAAGGGGGTTGTAAACTGTCTATTCTGATCAACGATATCACACTGAAGAAACATTTCTTCACAAGCTTCCTCCTATTTTTCATGCACCCATGTTATCATTCAATATGAATACCGGTACAAACTTTAAAATGAATTTTTTTTAAATGAGAGTTTTCCAACATGCTCAGATATAAGAATATAAGGCTGCGAAACTAAATGTTAGAAGATGAAATTAACATGGCTCGACAACAACAGGTCCCTATGATACATGGGCCCCCAAATTGTAACTACTGACCCCCCCCCCCCCCCCTCCCATAAAAACAAATATTCAAAAAGAAAACTATCACAATTATAACAGGGGGCTCTGCTTACAGAATCAAATTTTAAAATTAATCCAGACTCCCTATGATAAGTATGGAGCCATCAGCCATGCAAATAATGAAAATAAATATAAAAATCCCATTCCTCGACCCCTTCCCCCTTTTCTGAGCATACATCCCAATGCCATTATAATGAGAGCAGTATGGTAGCATCCATGGTGGTAGGGATAAACTTGGCCCCTGTAATCTGAAGACTCCAATCCATTCAGACAAGGACAGAAATAAATGTGATTACCAAGGCATGGTGAAAGACAATTAGCCTCAGACTAAACACAATTATTTCTGCCACAGTAGCTACATACCAGTACATTGTTTCGGCATGGTCTACCACCACGTCAGCCGGTCTCAATCCTCCTTAAGTTTGATGCTGAAATCAGACACCGAAAGTGGGACCTTGCTATGACTTTCATGTACCGTACATCAAATAAATAAAACAATCTAATGTTGGACTTTACCCTAGAAATATGATTTCTTAGGGCTTGCAGTAACAGGTTTCTTGTACATAGGGGTCTCCCAAATTAGACCACAAGACAACCCCTATCTAAAAACTGGGAGCCCATACATTGTTTGTTAAAGGTAAAGACCAGTTATGGTCATGCGATTGCATTGTGAAAGAAACGTTGTGGAATCGATCAGAAAAGGTTGATCATCTAGCATCTAGCATCTGCAAGGTTCTGGAATCATCAAAATGATAAGAAATTTGGTCCATTCTTCGTAAAGTTACAAGCACTATACACAGAAAGATGTATATGGGACTACCCTATATCTCTCATAGACCATGAGAGAAACAAATTTACCAAATATATGAATTAGTAGGCGGTTTCCCGGCAAATTTTTTATCATCATGTATAAGTCAAAACATATTCTTTCACATGATTGGTAATAAGAGCTTCCATTTCATTTTTTGAAATTGGGGCATTTCCAATACTGGTCTTTACCTTTAATCTCAAATTTCAATCCATACCCGTTGATAAAAATGAAGAAAAGAACATGTAGCTTATCACATGAATAAGTTATAATACACATTGGTGTAGAACTTAAAGTATCCAATATACGCCTTATGTCTCTTTGAAAACATCCAGTCTATATTTAGCCAGTGTAACAATACCACACATTCGATGATCTATAGCGGGAAAAATGGTAGAAGTTTCATGCTTATATCTGGTGGATAGTTTTGTCCATATTAGGACTCGTAACTGCAGAAATAAGAAGCTGTTGACAGGTAAATCTTGAATCTAACTTTAATCCCTGCCCGAGAGAGAGAAAACTAATATTCCCTCAGCTCCAGCGCTCTTTGTAAAGTTCATAATTAACCCTTTCCTTCCTGCAATAGCAGAGAACACATTTCACTATGATTTCCTCTAAAATTGAAAATCCTGAAAAAATATAAAAGAATGTTGATATTTTCCCTTTTTTTGTAACAGGCATTCAACAAACCCCACAAAAATAGTGCCAATATTTTTGGAATGTCCTTTAAACTTTGTTTTGAAAAGTACTATATTCAATTTCAGTGTGCAGTATAGTGAAAAGCCCTATTACTTTATGTCAAACTATGTGTATATATTTACATGTACACCTAAATTTATGATATCCTCTGATTTCAGTTTCCTTTTATTGACACATCTTTGAAAGAATTGTCTACTGACAGTCAGAAGCTGCAAACTAAAGGTTGGAGGCCTATTTGGTTATACTAGTTATACTGGTTAATGCCCTTCGAGCTCTTGAAAGCCCCTAAATTTAAATGCCTATTGGTTATACCAGTTACACTGTATACTGGTTAATGACCTTCTAGGTTTCAAAAGATTAAGTATGATTTATATCAGTGCACACAGGCAAAATAACATTCTTAAGGTTTAACATTACTGTACAATATTATGATGAAAGGATTAGGTTAAAATTGGGAGATCATACGATATGTGACAACAATGTAAACTAGCTTCACAATGGAATCTATGTGCCTACATTTTGAAGAGTAAGCATTCTTCCCATTGTAAATCTAATACTGAATGATCACAGACTCAAGTGGAAGGTTACAAGTAGCAAAGGAAAGAAAGCAGAAAGGTTCCCATGGTAGACAATATCAGGAAGATACAATTCAAAAAATTTGCTCAGAATATTTTTATCCACATTTTTTTCCTAAGAAGTAACCAGGCTGGAAGAGTGGAACTGGTGTGAAAAAGAGGAAACAGGCAAATTCAAAACAAATATCATACCACAATTTGTTCTGATTTTATGAACAAACTTTAATAATCAAAGACAAATTATAGGAAATAGTGAGGATTACAATCAAATACAAATTAGTGTAACAATGCATCTACATTAAATATTTGTACGTTATATATTTTCTCAAAGGAAATTATTTATGGAGATAAAAAGTTATCTCCAGCAGGACATCCTTTTTGAACTGAACACGAAATGAGCAAAAGGTTTTCTAGAGCTTCGAAGGTTCTACCAGCAATCTTTTTTTGTTCAAGAACATCACAAGGAAGACCTCTAGCTTCCACAAACTGTCCCACCTGTCATTCCTTGCCTGTCCTTAAACTCAACGTCAAAACTTGAGACGGCCCTCATCATCTCCAACAGGAAATATTGACAATCTGCGCTTAAATATGAGAGCAATTGACATCCGATGGTAAGTTACTTCCTTCCCATCCTGTCTCCATGTACCTGCCCAAGGACCAAAGCATCCATTTTAGCACAAATTCATTAAACATGTACCATACCTCCCAGCTATAAATAAGTGGGGATGGGGTCATTCATCAGTGTGCACCAAAGAGTGCTGGCTGGTAGGGGGGAGGACTCTGCAAATTCTCTGAGATTCTGACAAGCAAAAGTGAGGAGGACCCTCAAGTTTTGGGGGCGCCTTTTCTTTTAAAAATTCTCTGACGAGCAACGATATTTACATATGCCCGTTCAGAGCCTAAATTTGCTTGGGAGTGACAATGGAGGGCACATTTCCTTTTACACTTGATGTTTTGAATATATGCAATTTTTGGTTTTGTGAAAGGGGCAATGATTCATAACACATTGATTTCTTTTTGATGACTAAAAACAATGTTGGCTACATGTACATCCCTACACAATTTCTTTCCCCATCGGCTCAAACTTTTTCTCTGATAATAAATTGTAGTTTATTTCCTATGAGGGCTATTTCATGTCAGTGTCTGGTATAGAAACATATTTTTTTACTGTTGGCTGGTATATACTGAAGGGGAGAATCATAGGCCATGGGAGAATACAGACTAGATATCTGACTTCAAAGTCAAGGTCAGAACTCAATGTAGCTCTGCTATTTTCAGGGTTGTTTCCCTTGTCACTGAACAAGTGAGTAGGAAGGAAGGAAGAAGGAAATTCACAAAATGCCATTTTACACTTTTTAAAGGTCATTAGTGTAATGTTATCCATGTCATACGTTAAAAAAGGTCATTGTCGTTTTTCTCAATTTTTTATGATGTGTTCGTAGAACATGAAAACGTACATACATGTAAGAGTCCATGGTTGCTAGTTGCCACAGAGTATGAACATACCGGTACATGTACAAGTTTGTACACTAATTTTACTTTTATGGTTTACAATAATATTGTGTTATTTACTGTAAATGCACAACCCTATGTACACTGTAGGCCTACAAAGTAAAATGAATATGGAATTGTTTATGAATTATGCAATTAAGATACTTTATTAGTCTACGGTACGCTACTTTTATTTTTTGTCTTTCTTCTGTGTCTCTTTAACAAATGATTGTAAAAAAAGCTAAAATATTTTGCCATTATCTCTACACAATTTCAACTTTTCTTTCTCTAGGAGAGATAATGCACAGGTCAGTGATGATTAGATGAAATCATTGTCATGGCCTACATTTAAGCATATATCCTGATTGATTTTTCCAATTTCCTGCTCATTATCCCTTCTCTCTCTCCCCTCTTCATCCCGTCTTTCCTCTGTTAATCTGTGACGTCACTCCCACCATGACTCATTCTTCAGCTCTCTCCCAAGCAGAGAGAGACAGACACCGAAAAGAGAGAGAGAGAGAGAGAGAGAGAGGAGAGAGTTTTGAGTCGAAGTGACATGACTTCGACCTGTGACCTCATGAGAGCCTGGGAACCCTGGGTAGACCAAGTTAAGGGGTGGTCGACAGGTCTGTAGGTGGTTGGTTGGTACTGGCAAGTGCAGTTACGCATGCATGCATGCAAGTTGAGCAGCTGCGACAGACGGAGAGATTGGGTTTGACCAGAAATCATGATTTTTGTGTAGTACATGAAAGAACCATATTCATGATTTCAAATTACAGTGTCGACAGGTCCCACTGTCAATTTCATTCATGGTTTGAATCAACTTTTCACCGCTATATGTTAGCTCGCAGGGCCACATGCTCTAAAAGTGGCACATTTCACTTGTCAGAATTACTGGTATTTCAATTGAAATAGTGTAAAGCGATGCTACCACCAAAAACATGAGTGTAAATATGTACGCTATGTAGAACTGAAATAAACATCATTAGCGATCAGACAATAACAATGATTGTTCATGGTTGCCATTTGGTTACATCAACAGGTATTTTTTTTAAGTAAAGGTATTCGTAAAAAGTAAGAGAGAGCCATTGTTATGTCTTATCTAAGCCTTATATGGATGGGAAATACCTCTGACACTAATATCATTTAAAAATCACATTGACAGATTGTATGCAAAAATGTAAGAAATGAACACAATAACAGTTACATTATTTGTCACATTATAACATTTAAAATAGAGGTTCAATTGATTCGCTGTTCATCTGGTTGTCCATTGGGACTTGGCTTGTAAACTCTGCTTCCTATAAAATTACAAGCCAACTGAAGAAAATAAGACCCTTCTTTTTAACATCATAAAGTTCAGGCACAAAAGAGTGATTGTGTTCAGTGCTGTTTGCCAAGTTCATACCAAAACATAACTGAAATAGCATCTTTGCCGAAAGCTGTTTGCTTGGTGCAGGATTACAAAAGAGATGCATTTTTCCTTGTATGATACCCCATCGTTGAAATAATTGAGTCAAAACCACACTTAGGTCTACATTAAACCATATAAATGTCTTCTTCATTCCAAAACAAAACAAATTTTCTTGACCCAGTTTACGGTTACTCATGAATAATCATGCTTTATTGTATGACCTTTATCTGCCAGAAGCTTCAAAACCCACTTCTACGTTAATCTTATGTTGCCTACACAGTTCCACTTCCACAATTCAATTATTTAGATAAGATTAACAGTGAACATAATGCTACTTCACATGGAGCTCTCCAGAAAGAAGGCAGTCGGCTCATAATAAGTATTATAAAAGGCAACGTTTTACAAATTAAGGTTCATAAGGTTTGCTCCAATTTCCAGCAAATTGCAGAAAACTAGGATGCATCTTGGGTTTCACTTTTCATTTTCTCTCAACCTTGGCCAACTTTTGCAGGGACCTTGCTATGTTCACATGACATCTTCCTCTGTGGATACTGGTGTAGCTACTGATTTGAAGTGGGGGCAAAAGAGGACATTTTCAACCCCCTCCCAGCTGGTATACAGCATCTTGATTGGGGATGAGGGAGGGGATGAGGGAGGGGTACATGGTTGAGGAGGAGGAATCAAGGGGGCTATTATGGACTGTATGGTAGAGATCATTGGAGGAAAGTAAATATGAACTGTTGTCAAAGAAAACAAAGAGGGTTTCTTGGTGCTGCTGCTAGCTAACCTACTCCACAGTACTACCAATCTGACCTCTTTTTGCCCTCAACACAGTCTTTACAGAAGGGACCACTCTCTATTGAAAGTGGAGGGAGAAAACTGAAATATGAAGCAAAAAGGAAATACAGAAGTGTTTTCTGTTTCAACTGGAAAGAATTGATTGGGTTTATCTAACTTTGTTAATGGGTGATTGAAGGGGTAAGCACAAATTACAGTCAGAAACAGTAAGGAATGGAGGCCAAGTCAGGGATGCATACAGTCTATATATATCAAATAAATGTATTTGATTAAAAGAAAAATGCTAAATCAAAGCAGAAAATGGGAATGAAAGAACTACGAGGGGAATTCCTTGAGGATTTGTGTCAGAATCTCTAATCTGGATGGTGTTGGGACTGTTGCTGGTAGCCATGAACTACTTGCTTGAAGTCTATAGGAAGAGACTAATATTTCACTCCTTTGAAGTTTGAACTGCAGATGTAGAACTCTTTGATTGATATGCTCACATCTGGACAACACTTGTAAGCTCAACTCAAGACAAGCCCGGAACCATACTGGGCAAAATTAGACCATTAATCAGTTGCTTTCTCCTCCAGCTATTTCAAGGGGGCCTTCACACTGTTGCCAATCTTGCATACAGGACTACCAGGGTAATAGTTGCAGTGCCTTACAGTTGTTACAGTGCCTAATTGTACTTTGGTTGATTTGGTTGGTACTTAAACAGGAAATGACTACATCAAATGCACACTTCACACTTTCATCTTTTAATGCATTTTATCATCAAAATAAGACTTTACTCCAAACTATGGTTCAAACTGCTTCCTCCTGGTATTCTGGTAATAACCACCTAAAATAATAGCCAAGAAAATGTGCTTACTTCTTTATATAAAGAAAGGCCCAAGGGCATTTTTTTTTTAATGATTACATGGACTGTACATAGGCCTTAATGTAGGTCAATTTGAGGTGAGTATAAATTGATCAGGTTAGGGGAGGGGGGCATAATGTAATATAAATTAGGTTTCTTCCTTCATTTACAGAAGCACCATAGAAGTCTCAAACAATAAAAAGTCATCTCCTGTACTTATAAAGTGGTGATAAAAGTAGGTAGTAAAACAGATTTTAACTCTATACTGTTTCTTTACAATTACATGTTTACAAAGGTAGTCAGGCAAAGAAGGCATAACACTGCATGTATGTATTTGACAGGAATGCTGAATAGAGATATCCCATTAAAGAAAGATACAGTAATACATGTACATAGAGAAAGACAGACAAGGGGGATAGAGAGAAAGAAAAAGAGAGAGAAAGACAGAAAGAAAGAGAGAGAGAGAGAGAGAGAGAGAGAGAAAGAGAAAGAGAGAGAAAGGGAGAGAGGGAGAGAGAAAGACAGAAAGATAGAGAGGGAAAGAGAGAAACAAAAAGACAGACAGAATGACAAAAAGACAGACAGAAAGACAAAATGACAAAAAGAGAGAAAAAAAGAGAGAAAGATAGAGAGGAAGAGAGAGAAAGAAAAAGAGAGAGAAAGAAAAAGAGAGAGAAAGAAAAAGAGAGAGAGAGAGAGAGAGAGAGGGGGGCAGGAAAAAAAAATGATCTAATGGTACTAGAAGTTTAGAACTATAGTACAGAAGTTTAGAACCATAGTATGTGTCCAGTGGACTGCAAAGGGTCAAATTATGGTCAGAGGAAGCAATAGCGCTGCTTTTAACTTCTATTTGAATTGTGTGTGAAGGTATGCAAGCACACAGCCTAAACAAATTTAGAATAACCATGCTAATGATGTATAGTTCGGCTTCACATGAAACTAATGCACATCTACAAATCTACTTTCCTCCCTTTTATCAATACCGTATCACATGAGAAGAGGTTCCCCCTTCTCATACAAAGGACATTTTCTAAGTTTTATGGTAGGCAGTAAGGCACTTAGTACATACCATTATCAATACAAATCATACAGCAGTATATGTTTTCAAAATCAAACAACTCAATTACATGTAGATAAGAATATTTTATGCATACAGAGAGCACTCGGAGCAGAATTGGATATCTGTGATTCAGCTCATATTTTACCCACATTTTTTTTTATCCATGATTGCTTAGTTTCTTCCTTTCCTCATACTATTGGTCTTTCCATGCTCTCCCGCATCCAACACAATCCTGGGGGGCGTTTCACAATACTTGTCATCAGTGACAAATGACAGTTCTTGTTATAAGCTACTGAAATCCTTGCTTCTGATTGGTTATCAGCAGATTAACCCTAATCCTAAACCTATAAAACCTTCATCTTTTATGAAAGAAAACCTGGAACAAATGTCAGGTCACTAAATGAAGACCTGTGTCTGTGATACTTACCATACCGCCACATAGACTGACCACAGCACTGGATTCTGGATGTCCATTCACATGCCCCGCATAAAAACAATGAATGCTATTATCCTCATCATGAATATCCACATTGCTCTTTCCCGACACATGAACACTGAAAGATGGCGACAGAAAAGATGCATCATGGTCCAAATCCAAAATAAACTGTTCTCCAAATGCTTCCACACGATATTGGGCTGATTGTCCACTATTAAGAGCCTCTTGCTGCTCTGAAAATGTTGCACTTCGTTTTTGAAAGTGACGTTCCCCTGTATGGGTATCGCCTTGTTCCAAGCGAACGGGTATCACTATCTCTGACAAAGTCCATGAGGGCGGGTGTGATCCTGAATGTAAAATATGAGAAAGAGAAGACATTGAATGAATGAACTCGTAAAAAGTCAATCAAAGAAATGTAATCATATAGTGGCAATGACACTCAAGTTATTTCTCTAGCTTCGCATGAAATAGGATGAATTATCTTTTGTTGGTACATCGATATGAACTACAGTATTTTCAAGCCTCAGTTAGATTTTAATTTGAGCCCTAAAGATAACACTTCATTTAATACGACATGACGTGGCTACAATATACCTTGATTGATCATACTTATATGTGGTATACATTGTAGCTAGACGATAGAGCTACATTCTGTATGATTGAATGAGCTAGGCGATGCATAGGAAGGGTCATGCAATCTAACATGGCAATATTGACTTTGAAAGATTATTGACAAAACAATGAAGGATTGGGTGCTATTTGATCAGTCAAATATGACATGTGAAGATCATAATAGCTCTTTTATTGTGTGCGTTGTTGAGAACTTGAGACCTCAAGGTCAGTGCGAGTGAATGGAGATAATATGTAATGTACTGTATGAATGTTAGCAACATAACGGACCATGAACCCTCCCCCCCCCCTCCCTCTCTCCCCAGCCACAAATACTGTCTTTCATATGAGCTGACTGCACCTCCCAACTCCTTACATGCAATAAACATGACCATTACATGAACCTCCATTCCTGAAAATAATATTGAATGAACAGATTAAGAATACACTAGCTTCTTTATCACTGGCAACAGAGAAACAGATTGTCAGCACAGAATTTTTTCTCCTTTGCCTTTGGCGATTCTAGACACAGGGCCGGGCTTTGGGCCTGGCTTAGCAATGTATCAAAGGTAATATTGCATACTGTAAGGATTCCCCTTTGCAGCAAGCAGACTTCAAAATGCCTTCTCAATAATTTGAAAAAAAATCTTCTCATGAAATGTTTCGACTTGGTTTTGAGAGTGAGGAACCCTCTCTCTCTCCATGCACTCCAATTCTATCAACATGATCAACCTATAAATATTCTAAAATCTTCTCACAAGAATATTTCTAGCTTATTTCTGTCTTAACGGTTCCCAAAAAAAGTTTCCAAAGTGATCTGCTCATGATGACCCACGTTCATTCAAAGGTAAACAATCAATCATTTTATCACTGATAACGCAACATGCAAGAACAAAGTGCTTTCCGAAAATAGGTCACTTACCGGTGAATTTACCGTTGGATCCAGAGGCACCATCAAAAAGTACACAAGCGCAGCACATTAGCATCCAACACCACACAATTTGCTTTTCATTCATGATTGCTGGAATTGTTTTCTACACTGCATACTACACTACAAATCCATCCATTCATAAACCAATCAGCTGGGGTAATAGAGCTAGCTAGGCCCAGAGCCAAGAAAATAGGGTCTACTACGCTGCTCAAATCCTAATGGCACCTCTCCAAAGAAAACGATATAGAAGCTCGTATTGAACTACTGAGCTCTTTTTCGCCGGTACCGGGTGATGTTCACACCGAACAAGGACCCATATCGCCTGCTACAATCCCGGGGAAATACTCCTGGTAAAGTGCATACAAAGTGCCCGGTGCATGACTCAGTGCTCTGCTAGCTTTTCGCTGTGCACAAGAAACGCATGATTGAACTAAGGGGTGTGCTATGACTTTAAACCACGCCTCCAAAATATTTTGAGTAGCCAATCACGAGCCTAAAACGATAAAAGTTTCCAAACTTTTCGATGTATTTGGTTTCATTACTTTCATTCCTTTGTTTTTGTAAAAGGTAAACAAAATTGAGAAACACAAAGTAATTGTTAAGCCATGGAAATGCACAGTGATCTCATATTCCTGAGGAATTGCGTATTTTTACAGTCATTGATTTGTTTTGTAACATAAAGTTGTAAAAGGGGTGCAAGCGCCAAGCGGGGTGCAAGTAACAGATTAATGTGTTCAGTGCTTGTTGAGGAAAACAACCGGCCCAGATTCGTAAAAAGTTCAAACTCATTGAATATGATAATGTACCCCAGTGGTATTGTCTTATCCCATCTAAAACATTATATCTGCCAGGTTGTATGCTGTTATACGAACTCACATTAGGGATGTGTAGTTTAGTTCACAAATTATTATTAGTGGAACATTAATCTACAATCTGCGTCTCGTACTAAATTAGATTTCCATTTTTGTATGTCAGTTGTACTACAACTTGTAGTGCATTTGCTGGTAAATTGCGTTCGAATAGAAACTTCACTGTGTGCCTCTCTCTCTCTTTAACATAGGTTATAGTACATATTAATCTTGTGATTTTAATTATTGTAACTGTTCACTCTTTCAGGTAATAATGAATCGCAAGGTTCATAATTATAGATGTCCTGACAGTTATATCCTTTAAAGTCTTCAAGTAAATATTGTAGAAAAGTGAAGTGTGAAAAGTATATTGCTTGTTTTATACTATAGTTTTGCTACGGAATGTAATTTTTTAATACAACAAAACTTCAAAAACTTGTGAGGGGGTAGTCACTTCTGTCACCTTGGCCCTCTCGTCCACTCCCTCGCACTGGCGTAATGATGGGGTGGCTTGGGGCAGTTGCCCCCCTAGTCAAATTCAAACGTGGTTTATATCTAATCGATACCAGTGATTTACAAATGTTGCTGAAATGGCATGGTTTTTCCCTGAGCATCCGGGGGCTCTGCCCCTGGATTCCACCAAGGGCCTTAAGGCAGGCCCCTGGTTGCTTATCTGACCGTAATTAAATACCTTTAAAAATATGAGCTTCCTGGGGCTCTGCCCACTGGACCCCACCAAGGGCTCTAAGGCAGCCCCCTGGATGCTCATCGGCTGATCGCAATTGAATGCCTAAAATCCTGTAGGGGTTACGTCCCCTTTACCCCACTCCAATTAGTGACCTGCATGCCAGTGTCACAAATAAGGTATATAAATAATTATGCTCATCCGACTGTAATAAATGCCTAAAACCCTTGAGCTCCATGGGGCTACACCCCTTGACCCCCCACCGGGGCTTTGTCCCTGTACCCCCACGATAATTTACGCTCCACTTGCTTCGCTCGCTTTGCTCTACCTGATCGTAAATACTTTAGCCCCCCCCCCCCGAAAAACGTTCCGCGTGGCCTGCCTGCATGTAACATGTAAGAGTGGGGATGATACAGATTTATTTTTTCTGCCCCCCCCCCAACGTTTTTGCTCATTACGCCACTACTCCCTCGTCCCTCGCATTTCGCCCCCACCCCCCGGTCGTGAAAAGAAATCGCCGCCCCTGGTTATACTCAATATCTTCATCCCCCCCCCCCCCCTCCTCCTCCGCCTTCTTCCGTTTTACTGCTTTTTCCCTTGTTTTCTTTATTCACCGTGCAGTCGAGAACACATACCCCGCTACTTGTTACATCCATATATTCTCTTACTTAATATTTTGTTGTGAGTAAAAACGAATTTCGGATGATGAATTTCAGAGGGAAATGAGTTAGAGAAACTTGAACGCATCAGAAATTTTATTAAAAAACATTTTAGTTGCCTTTTATGGTGGGGAAAATATTAAATGATGGAGCAAAGCGCACAAAAACAGATTCAGAGACCTTTTGGAATATTTTTTTTGTTATGGATGTGTTTGAACTAAGAGCACATCACACAGAGAAGATGTTATTATTTCAAATCACAGGAGGGACATTTGTTCACATTGTAGAGGCACTTTTGGTCACAGTCATGCAAGACACTTTTCTTTAGAAAGATTTGGGACATCAGCGTTCCCTTAAATTAATGTCCCTTTGTTCCAGCGACGCCGGTATTCAATATCTTGAAATGTTTTTGTTCTGCTCCAATACTTTTCGTTATGATGTTTCATATTCCCGACAGCTCTGCCACAATTAGCTTTAAAATTAAAGAGAATAACACAAAAATATATTGAGTTCTGGTCATGCGATTGCATTTTGAAAGAAACGGAGTGGAATTGATCAGAAAATGTTGATCATCTAGCATATAAGTATTGGTGTGTATTGCAAGGTTCTGGAATCATTAATTAGAAAATTTGGCACAGTCTTGGTAAAGTCATAAAGGCATAAAAACCCGTCCCAATTTTTATGATGTTACATGCCATATTTAGAATATTAAGGCGTTTGAAGAGCATGCTTTTCAGGGAACATTTTTTTTATCTGATTTTCTTCCACACTTGCATAATACAATGATAATCCCCAAACTGTGAACAAATTGGGCAATATTTTCCGACACTTTACCCAAAGTTGTGCCAATAGTCAACCCAACCATCTATTGGGCAATATTTTCGTATTTTGCCCAACAGCTGGTCGAGATTTTCCGAACAAGTGGGCTGCCGTAGTCGGGCAGTTGAAGGGTCATATCTTTGCCCAAATTTTGGTCAAAATACGAAACAATTATGCACGTGTGAAGTAGGGTACTTACGTTTACCAATACCACTGGGCAAAGTGTTGGAAGAATATTGCCCAACCTTTTCGCAGTGCACAAGTTATTTTTTACCTCTTCCCAGAACTCAACCTTCTCTTTAACTGATAAACAAATCAGTGAAATATGTGTATGATTCTACCCAATTTTTAGATAGATAGACGGATGAATTGATTGATTGATTGATTTTTATTCGCCAAGCTTCCAATATACAAGAATAACAGATCAAGTAAGCTTGAACAGGATATCCCACGTATATATATATATGTACACAATTGATAAGTTAAAATAGTAATATTTACAGACAGATAAGAAAAAAAACTTACTAAAGATAATAATGTTGATAATAATAATAGCATTAAACTGATGATAGAAATGATTAAAAGTACAAGAAGAAAAAGACAAATAGATATAGCAGATGAAGAGATAGATATACAGGTTAAATTAAGTACCAAAAAAAGATAAAACCACAGATAATATCATATATAGAGATACATTTATAAGTAAAAGTTAGGTATCGAGCTAGTTGTATATAATTATAGACTGTTAAAGTAGCCAAAACATAATGTAAAGAAAGAGATGGATTGGTAAAATGGTATTGTGGTCGAGTGGATACGTCGCCGAACTGTTGATCACAATGTCCGCGGTTCGAGTCCCGCCGCGGCACTAATGTCCTTTGGCAAGACATTGATCTACATTTACCACTCTCCACCAAGATACCCGGTAGGATGCGAAAGCCAATGTGGCATGCTTAGCAATTTGAGCCTAGTAGCTTTTGTTGGAATGCTCCCCAGGGAGTTGAGAAAGTGCATACATTGTGTGCAGAAACCGATGACCGGGGTAATAATGTAAAGCGCTTAGAAACTTGGACATTCCCGACGTATTAAGCGCTATAGAAGCAAAAATATTATTATTAAAATTGTATAAATCGACTTAATTTATTAATTTATTAAAAACGTCTAGTGTTTCATTATTGATAAATTAATTACGTTTATGTATCAATTGACATTTTTATTGATATATACTGATCGATTAAGTTGATTATTTAAGTGTTTAATCCTAAAATGCTCTTGTACTTTAGAAATTTATAGAGTATCACAAGGGGGCGCTAGATAACGCCTCAAGCAGTCACGTTGATACTCGTTGAATATTTTTTTTAATAATTTTTATCCACGGATGTTTGAAAGAAGTCATAAGAAATAAACTAAAATTATGATATTTTACGTAGTTACATTAGATCTATAGCTTCTGAAAGTGATATGTGGCTGACGCTCGATTGTATAAATAATTATCAACTTTGCAGTTGCCACAATACCCGGCCACAATAATGGTAGGATATTCACTAATTATTGAAAATAACCTCGTTCGTTTGAACAATGCTTTATTCATTTTCAAAATGGGTGGTATTATTTGTTTTTCACAGTTTAAACAGAACAATGTATGAATTTGATAGTACCGGTATATGCCTACTTAGAGAAGTGAAGATGGATTTACTACACCATATCTCCCTCAACCCCCCCTTCTCTCTCTCTCTCTCTCTCTCTCTCTCTCTCTCTCTCTCTCTCTCTCTATCTATCTATCTCTCTCTCCGTCTCTCATATGCTTGAATGCTGTTTTATTCATCAGTTTAGAAATGAATTACAATTTTGATTAAATAAAGACAAAAGTGAAAATTGTTATTCTTCAGCAGGTTGTGATGTAGTCTCTCCAAGAATTGTGTTGTGATTTGTGACCCGTTCAGGCTCAGCATTATACATTCCCTATGAGTTACTTCCTATGTTATAGCATGTTTAGGGACGGTATGTTTCATAACAGATAATTATTTTTCAAATTATATTAATAACTGCTAGCATTTCGTACGTGAGACCCACGAGTGGACTAAACTCGTCGATTTTGTTTTCTAGCGCCATCATACGACGAATTACAGATAGTGTTTCCTTGGTGACTGATTGTAAATACCGACTTTTTTGCAAGTCAAGCCGGCGAAAAACAACAGTGGAAAATTGACAAAATTATTATATTATACGGACACATAATGATTTTTTGAAATTGATACGTATTAAATACACGAGCACCATGTCTCATAGGTAAGTGACAATTTCTAATACAATTTATAAGTGTGCTATTGATGGTTTAGTGCCAAGTTAGTTTCCCGCGAGACAGTTTTGTATGAGTCCCATGCGTTCAAAATTGTGTTGTATATTGCGAACAGTTATTTGATTTTGAATGCGGGTGCTCATTCCTAAATTTGATTTTGTTTTGTTCAGGACTAGTACTAGGATACATATATACTATTATTGAGAGCATGTATTATACTAAGTAGAAACTTTGTCTTCAATACTTAAAAAAAAAATCTTAGGCTTGCATGCAACTTTTTGCAATAATTGAAAAAGAATTGACCCTCCTTTGTTTTTTAATATCTTTTTAAAATAAATTTGTGAATTTGACATGTGATGAAATCTAGTCTTTAATTGAAAATATATTTATATCCTCACAAGTTGATTGCCCTTTTCCATTTTGCAGCTACTACCAAAAGCAGTGGCTAGAAGCACAGGATAGCCTCAATGACCTGCTCATACAAGAGATACCCCCTGAGCCACCCAAACCTGAGAAAGATCGCCTCACAGCATTCCAGAACATCGCTACCCTTTACCTCAAATACCTCCAGATATTCCGTAAAATTGAAGGATGCTACGACCAGGTTGTTCACCCCCAGAAGCGGCGTGTACTTCGTCGCATGCTGGATGGTGTTATGGGGCGGTTGATTGAGCTCAAGAATGAGATGGTTCTTCTGGAGTTCTCTGAATTCCACTACTTTGATGACATATTGTCTGATCTTAAATTGACACCAGTAAGTTATTTTAGTTGTCGAATGGTATTGTATAATTTTTTTGCAATTTTCTTCCTATTTTGGTTCTTTAGTTTTAATCATGTTAACCTGCTTGATCAGAGTCAGTCCCAATAGTACAACTCTAAATAATGAGAACATTTTCAAATACATTGCTAGTTTATAAACTTTCTATGAATGGGTTTTAAAACTTTCTGAAAAATTATGTGGAGACCGACAACATTCATTTAGCTTTCATTATTTGAAGTAAGTAATTTGAACAAGAAATTTGAATGTTGTGACTCTTGCCTCCCTCACAGAATGACATTGAGATTCCAGTCCCAAAGTACTTCATTAATGAGAGGGCAAAGGTGCTGCAGGACCGTGAGAAACTCCTCGGTCAGATCCTGGCCAAGATGGGACCTCCCGAGGAGAAGACGGAGGAGATCAAGATGTCCCCGGATGAAGCCATTCGCATCATTCAGGTTCACGAGAGAGCTCGACAAGGGCGTCTCAGGGCCAAGTTCATGAGAGAGATTCGTCTCCAAGAAGAGCGGGAAAGGAATGCAGCCAACAGAGGTGCTCCCACGCTGGACACAGAGCTGGCTTCAGTTAGGATCCAAAAGGTATACACCATTGATGATTCCTAGTTAATACAGACATTATGTTAGCGCATTGATTACTGGATTCTTCTACATTCAATTCATGTATGTGTGTTAATAGCTGTGCTATTAGATATCACATTGTAAAATTTGTCAGTTCCATATAGCATGAAATATTATTCAAAATATGAACATTTTGGTATTAAATCATGTGAAAATATATTAATTAAAGGGAGACATGGTGATTTGATTTTCATGACAACTTAATTCATGTTGATTCACTTGATTGATTTACTAAAACAGGATTATCAAAATTGGATCAAATTTTTTTCTTCTATTCCCTGATCTGAAAAGTCAGTCATGAGAAACTAAAGATATGATGCTTAAATCACTTATTAATAGTACTGTCATTAAGAATAAATTATAGCATAGTATGATATTTAATTGTCCATCTTTCATAACAGACTTGGAAAGGTTATGCAGTCAGAAAGAGGATCAGGAGAGAAAGAGAAGAAGAAATGAGATTCATTGGTATGGTAAGTATCTAGATAACTGTAACTATTGAATATGTTTTCCAGCATGTAAAATTAAATGTGAACTATATCATTTTATAGGATTGCTGAGAAAGGAGCATAAACAAATCACAAAGTTAATTTACTATATTTTATTTCAAATACATTGTTTTTTTGTATATTGATTAAGAGCTCTATGCTGAATTGTATATACAGTAATTTGAATTATTTGATTTGTTTGGTATGTTTACAGTCTTTACAATCTATAGTATAATCAAAATAGTTTGCATACTTATAGTTATCTTTCTTGTTAACAAACTGCAATAATGTTGAGCCTATGTACAGTATCTCAATAATTCAACAATCAAACTGTTAAATGGTTGAATATTTTATAATTTCCATTTTGTGTGAATGCACTTTAACTTTCTTGGTCTAGATCCCACCTCGTGACCCCACCAACCCCAAGAACACCTCCCAGGTGCTGGCTGAACGCACCGAGAAGACCCGTCGCGTGACACAAGCCGACCATGAGAGGGAGTATCAACAAAGTCTGGTCAGTATCAAGACCAAATTAAGGGAAGTGGAAGGTCCAGATATGAAGGAGACCATGCAAGATCAGATCAGACAGTGGTTTATTGAATGCAGGTCAGTATAACATCCAAATTAGAGAACTAGGCCATATCTATAACATAGCATATTGATGAGAGGTAAATGTGTGAATTGGTCAAATCATCTGCTCTGTTTTCTGTGTTTTTTTGTCTAATGTAAATCTATAAATGTGAATATGTTTTAATTTTGCATAATCTTCTGAATACAACTTAGAAGGTGCATCGTGGGAAATTAAATAAGTGAGCAATTGTTTGCTTAGATGAATTAGGCATGTCATTGATGTTAACGATTTATTCATCTCTTCCATTATCAGAGATGCTACAGGAAAGTTTCCTGACTACCCTGATGAAGATGAAGGAGGATCAGCAGCAATATTCAGAGAGAAAGATCCAGCAGAGGTAACCTTGTTTATCATTATTTCAACTCTGTTATGATATTTGCCATATGATATTGAAGGTTTTATTTGATAAGTGATTTTTTAAAAATTATTGCTGATGAAAAATGAAGTAGATATTGAGTTGGTAAAAATTATAATAACGCATGATAAGATTTATTTAATTTTAGTAGTTTCTAATGAATTTACTGATTTTTTTAAATACAGATCCTTCAATTTGTGTTCTAGAGGATGTACTGGTGGTAGTTGGGTCTCTGGTTGTTTAGATTTCATTCTTGATACATCCTCGATAATTCATAAAGATTTTTTTTTAATTTAATTTTTTTTAATATATTTTTTAGATGTGAAAAGATGAGTTTTATATTGTGCCATCTCATTTGCTAGATTGAGGCAGAGCTGGCTGGTAAAGAAGATGACAAAGGAGGCAAAGGGAAGAAGAAAGGAAAGAAAAGTGCCAAGAAAGATAAGAAGAAAGACAAGAAGGACAAGAAGGGCAAGAAAGGAAAGAAGGGGAAAGGTGGAGATGATGATGAAGAAGAAGAAGGCTTCAAACTCCAGCAATCAAACTTCCTCCCTGATACTGATGGTGCTGCGAAAGATTTCTCTGGTAAAAAAAAAATTCACAGTCCGATTTGTATGTACATACCAGAAAGCATGAAGCGAACAACTCTTGTTGATGAAATATCTGGAAATATTCAAACAGTTTACTGTCAAAATTATATTAAAACTTTGAAATTTGTTCATTTTTACCATGAAACTAGATTGTGTGAAAAAAGTATGGTATTGTAAAGAAAGAAGTTGGCAATTTAAACACAAATAAAGCTCTTACAGTCAGTCCTAAATGTCCTTTAGTGAAGAAAGAAATGAAGTTGGAAATTAGTTGACTAATATGTGAGTTTTTTTTTCTAATGTAATTTATAAGATACAAGTACCAGCAGGTCATTTGATACTTTTACATTAATTGGTTTCTATTGAATTTTATTTAAAATGATTTCAGTTAATGACATACATGTTTATTTATTTAGTGATTGTGTTTTGTCAATTAAAAGGTATTTGGAAAGAGAGGAACGAGGAGTCTAACTTCAGTCAGAAACCTGACTCTGAACTAATAAAGGAAGAGAAGCGCATTGAGGTTGAGAATGAAATAAGAACGCAGGTCGATGAACTCATGAGAACTGAACTGAAGAACCTCAAGGTGGTGAGTATATGCCCTCTCCAAAATGATTGATTAATACACAATAATCAATTAACTCAGAACTGGGCCCATTGTACATAACTAACCATTGATGGTAACTTTGCCATCAAGGATAACTACCATGGAAACCTTGATTTTGATTGGCTGTTGAGTCCTGTTACCATGGGAGTTGTCATTGATGGCAAATTTACCATCAATGGTTAGTTTTGTGCAACGGGCCCAAGAAAATTGTTGAATTAATATAGAGGGATGAGAGATCCGAGTTCAAGGTTTGGGTACAATTGCCTCCTTAGATCCTGATGACTATTACAGCCTATGGCTACGAGCAACTACAGGTGCAATACACCACGTATACATGCTAATCCTTTTTAAAGATTGTACTAGTTTTAACATTCATATGGTGTGACCTTCCTATACACAGAACCTCTATTTAATGTCTGGACATGGATCAAATGTGTTTCAGATGAATTAACTCCAAGGCCCCTTTTCACAAAACTTGTCATCAGTGACAAATGACAGATTTTGTTTTAAGCTTAGTGAAATCCTTGCTTCTGATTGGTTATCAGCAGATTTGTCACTGATTTTTGTCAATTGTCATTGAAAATTGTCATTGAAAAAAGGCTTTGTGAAACAGGTCCCTGCACTATTTGACAGTGGTGAGGCACAAACAATAGACTTTTTGTCAGCATGTACGTTTACTTTGATGAGAGGTACAATGTGCAATCAGTTACTGGCTAATAAATAGCGCTTTTGTCAACTTTAATATCATGACTTTGAAAAAAAATGAGGACTAACTGCTAAAGATATTTTAATTGTATATATATATATATTCACATATGAGCTATTCTGAATCCCTGACAACTTTCTGATTTGAATTGTATCAACATTGAAATGTATTTGACTTTTATTAATACTTGAATCATGAATGTCCATTGCCATTATGCAAATGAATAACCTCTCTCTTAATCCTTTAGGTCTTGGCAAATGCTAATCGAGTACCAGTATGTTAATAGCATATATAACCATGTATAGTTGTGAAAACCTGATGAACTTGTGATTTATATTGTGAAGTAGATTCACCAGAATCCTTTCCTATCTTATAATTATCACAGAAAATTAGCTGTAGCCTTATTATGTCAAATTGCAACAACAACAAACAAATAATGCTCTCTCCGCACATCTGATCTTATTCCACAATGTCCTATATTCAGCCCTTCTACTTTCTGTTTCTAAATGATAGGCAATTTACTGTCCTCTATACATGTACATCATATATAATTTTAAATTCATTTTCTGACCAGTTTACTAATCAATCTGCACATTTTCCCTCTCTATTTGAGGGTTGTATTTAGTGAATATTTAAAATGACATTGTTAGTTCACATACATTCACAATTAGAATACTGTCCCACTTTCTTGTAATATTATTTGTCACTGATATTATCACAAATGTACCTTTTACTAATTATACTATCCTCCAACCCTATATATTTTCTCTGAAAACTTTAGTGTACTGTAGGATCATTTATGATTAAACATGTGATGTAGATGAAATTGAGCATAAAATGAATAAATGTATGATGTAAGATCAGAAATCTTCAATGTTTGATGAAAGGATTTTTCTTCAGTTTTTAGTTTGGTTGCTAGACAAACAACCCAAGACAATGACTTTAATTGGTTACCAAATTCAAATTTCCTGATATTGTATGTACTGGATTATTATACATTAAAAAAATATGAAAATAAATCACATTTAACATTAATTGTACTGCATATTTCATGAGATATTTGGTTGCTACACAGCCTACAAAGACTCCAAAGATAAACAACAAGAACTTAGGTCCCTAATTAATGCCTTCTTTGAAGTAGATCTTGTGTCAAATTTGATATCGTTTATAAAAAAAAGTAAGAGATATATGTGAATAATGAAACAAACTGTAGACCACTGATTGACTGATTTATCATTTTATTTCCAGTGAATTGGAAAAGTATTAAATTTGTAATTTTGATTAGATTTGCATATGATAATGATCTAATATTTTCAATATGATATTGTTTTGACTCGATCCCTTCTTGTGATTATTTTCAGGCTGTCGACAGAGACAAGGGTAAGGGGAAGAAAGGCAAGAAGGGCAAAAGTGGAAAGAAGAGTGGAAAGAAAAAGAAGAAGAAGAAGAGTGGCAAGAAGAGTGGAAAGAAAGGCAAGAAGGGCAAGAAAGAGAAGGATCTCACTCCTGACAGGTAAGACATATTCAAAGTGTTGAAAGATATCTTTGATCATTACTGATGAACTTCAATAAAAGCTGTTTTTATGGAAAATGAGATGTTTGTTTTACTATCATTTAAAGAACATTGTATACATTTTCTGACTGTTTGATAGAAATATTCATTTTGTAAATAAATTGTTATGAATGCATACAAAAATAAGTGATCTGAATGTTATTGTTTTCAAAGGTCAGATGTCACCAGTGTAAAATAACAGAGAATTTGTAGTAATTATAGTTAGGTATTAAGTGAAACATACCAGCAGAGAACCTTTCAAGGATGTGGGGTATATATGTACTTCGTACAAATTGTGAGGTAATGGGGGATTGAATTTATAGAATTGATCAAGCAGTTATGAATGTGAAGGATGAAGGATATATTTGAATTGAATGTATACAATTTGTAGTACTAATTTAAAACTTGTTTGTGTTAAGGAACTTATAGGCAAAAGTCAAATTGCATAAGACATCTAGAGGATAAGGAACATTATAGACAATATGGTATTCCTCTAAGTCTTAAAATGGACTTACACTTGCATATAGAGTTGGTTTTGTGAATAAATTGATTTTATTGTGATTTATTTTGTTTCCAGGACTGTTGAGGATCTTTACGAGGAGCTGGTGAAAGAAGGGATCATCGTTCGTTCCCCTAAGTTCTCTCTTCAGGACTACATTGGAGAGTACAGCTACCTGGGTACTACCCTGAGACAGGCCAACATTGAACCTATGCCTTCACTCTCTGATGTCAGACAACTGGTAGCCCTGTATGGAATCCTACCACTTGGTAAGTGGATTCATCTTGCTTTTATGCCCCCCCCCCCAAAAAAAAAAAAAATGAACAATGCAAGCTAATCTAGATGCTGCTTGTAAGTGTCGGCTTGCTTGGTGATGTAGATATACAGTAGGCTTGCGTGTCTAATTGACCAGAGATAATAATGATAATAAAAACATTACTTATAAAGCGCTTACCATCGAAGTCTCTAAGCGCTTTAGTAGTATATTGGCAGGCATTGCTATGTAAATTTATTTATCTATCTTCAAAAGAGTGTCAATATTTTTCAATTTATTAAACCAGGGCCTTCTTGGATAAGAACTAACCCTATACTTGCAAAACTTGTATGATTTATTCCTCATCATTTATTGTAAAGGATTAATGCAGTAAATTTCGCCTAAATTTCGCCGATATCAATATTATTATGATAATTATTTCATTCTATTCTACCTGCAGGATCACAAGCTGTTCATGAGAAGGCCCCGCACATCAAGTCCATCCTTCTGGCAGGACCGCGAGGTACCGGGAAGCGCAGCCTGGTCAATGCCATCTGTACTGAGACGGGCGCCAACCTGTTTGATCTAACCGCCACCAACATCCAGGGCAAATACGCTGGCAAGTCTGGCCTTGCTATGCTGATGCACATGGTCTTGAAGGTGGGCAGACTCCTGCAGCCATCTGTTATCCTGATCAGTGATGCGGAAAGGACATTCCTCAAGAAGGTGCCCAAGACTGACAAGGTGAGATTAATAATGGATTGTGATGAAGCTGTCAGTGAGTACACTTTTGGCTGATTTAAGAAATGTGGTTTAAATTTAATTATTTGCTGAAGATTTTTTTTAAATTTTTTTTAAAAATAAATTCATTTATTTTGTTGTTGTTGTTGATTATACTAGATTAGGTTTCAGTTGATTCCATTAGAAGCTTAAGTTTTGATTTAGAAGCTGTTATATTTGTGATATTTACTTAATCATTCCAAAAATTATTATTGTCATCTTGCAGATCTCCTCACCCCAGTCTGAAGGAGCTCTCATAAGATACCAAAGTTTCTCTATCCTGGAGAAGTTAGGAGTTCCTTTAATCTATTTGTAATGTAGACAAAACAATATTATAAGCCACAAATATGTTTAAAACAATATTTGTCATTATCATTGTCATCTCCCTTGCAGACCGATCCCAAGCGTCTGAAGAAGGAGCTCCCTAAGATGCTGAAGCTTCTAAAGCCTGAAGATCGTGTGGTGCTGGTAGGAACCTCCAGGGCACCATTTGAGTGTGAGATGAAGGGTCTGGTAGGAGCATACCAACGAGTGGTCCTCATCCCAAGACCCGACTACGCCTCCAGACATTGTAAGTCCTTGAATAATTATTCTGTTTAGAAAATGAATGGAGAAAAAAGTGAATTGTAGCTTGCATTGTTTGATTATATTGATCTTTTTGTTTTTAATTGAGGTATATATATATATATATATATATATATATATATATATATATATATATATATATATATATATACACATATATTTCTTTATTTTAAAATGCTGGTGTGGCAGCTAGAAAAATGGAGAATGACAATATGATTGTATTGTTATTCTGGTGATTAACTTAGACCAATGATAGTGTTTTTGTTATCCCTTTTCACATACTAGTCTAGTTTCCTCATTTCCCCTTTGAGGAACCATTTACAACATAACAAAATAACTTATTGAGAAAAACAAAGACAAAGTGTACTCAACGTGTTGCTAATGCACAGTTAGAATTGAAGTATTATGAACAAGGTTAATGAATATAAAAAACATTCTTTATCATGTCAACTTAGGTGCACACATGTTCAAACTTCATTCCTACCTTACTATTTTACTTTCCAGTACTGTGGAGGTCTCTGATCGTCAAGAACAACGGGATACTGAACGCTCAGATTGACATGAGTTCCCTGGCCAAGGTGACAGATGGTTACACCCAGAAACACATCATGACTGCATGCCAGCAGGTCCTGACTGAGAGACGGGTGTCCCAGCTGGCCAAGAGACCCCTGGTAGGGTCAGAGTTCGTCCCGGCTTTGGCCCGTCTGGAACCCATATATAAGGAGGAGGAAGAGGCTTTCAAGGTGGGTGATGAACATTTTTTGTTTTAATTATTATCTGTTCATGATAGTTTCGAGAATGGTATACAACGGTAGATGCAGAATCTTGTAAATGCAAGTGGTTGCAGCTGCCATCTTTTTCTTAATTCAAGAAAATATCCAAAGTAATCACATTCTTAAATGCAAATATAAACCAAGTATTACAGAAAAGTTTATTTCTGTGTTCATTCTTTTACCTGAATAGTATTATGCATTACAATTGAAATAAATGACGTATTGAGCACTTATGCCTGTTGGATAGTAATGCTTCTAGATGGGTCCTGCATAATCATGTTACAAAACAGGTTGTCATTATACTGCTCTCAAAGCAAAACAAATATAAAAAATAACAAAATGATAGATCTGGGTCAAGATCGTCAGATATACATGTAGACATAATTTCTTGCCTTACAAAGAATTATTGATATTGTGATACCATATAAAAAAAAAAGTACCATGGTAACCATGTTTTTTTTTTCCAAATTACCATCCACCATAGTAACCATGGTATCAAACAATCATAAACAAAGGGTCATCAAACAATGAATTTCATTGTTTGATACCATGGTTAATTTCATTGTTTGATACCATGGTTACTATGGTGGATGGTAATTTGAACAAAAAAATACTTTTTTATAAGGGAACGATCGTCGCAGTGGAAAGATATCGTCATTTTTTTCATTTTTCTTAGGAAATTGTTCATGTCATGATTGAGCTTTATCCTGTCAGTACATCAATATCTCAGCCTCTGTATATATATTCTTCATTCATGATATGAAATGGCATTTTATCTCTGATATTAAACTTGTATTTTCATTTCACCTACAGACATGGTATGCCAAGACTCCTCTAGGCAAGAAGAGGGCTAAAGCAGCCGAAGGTGGTGACGAAGATGACGGAAAGAAGGGCAAGAAAGGAAAGAAAGGAAAGAAGGGAAAGAAAGGAAAGAAGAAGAAGTAAACCACTGATGTGCCTTATTAGCAGACTAACCGCATCTCTCAGCTTTCAATACAATCTTCCAGTCATCTGTACTTTTTTGATTTTCTGATTGAAAGAAGTGAAGAACATATGCAACTGACACCTTGATACTGACTTGCAAAAATACAACAAATGAAAGTTCATTGATGTGAGAGAGTTCACATCCAGATGTTGAAACACAAATACAAATTCCTGCCAGTATGTCCTTTTGGTATCTATCAGTGGCTAATGAAAATATGTGTATGACTGTATGTTTAATAATCTTTAAACATATCATGTTTTGTGTATTGTATGCATGAACTGGTGATAACAAACAAATATTTAAGTATATATTGAGGTCAGTTATGTGATTGGTTTAGATTTGACTCTGGAATTTTTTTGATACATAAATGGTATTTTGAAAATGTAATACCGTTCAGCTTTGTCACACCAAATTCATAGCAAATTTAATATTCATGTGCATCATGCTTCCAGGATATAGCTGTTTCAACCTTCTTTTTTTTTGGGGGGGGGGGATGTGTGACTATACCTCAAGGTAGAAATTCTAATTTACAGGGCATGGGAAAAACAAAATAAACAACACTTCTTCAAAATGATTATTAGTGAAGTTGAGAAGTCAATTACTTTCATTTAATACAAATGCATTGTTGGTAGGAATTGTACTATGAAAATATTGGTGATGTAGATTTGTCAAATATTTCTTTGCTACTGATTTATTACACACACGATAAACAATGATGACCACTTTTGACTTTAATTCATGATACAGACATATGGTACCGGTAGATGCTTTTTTTAGTTATATTACAAATAAACAATGCACGGTAGCAGAAATATGTGAATACTATATAATACACTCTAATGAACTAAAAACGATGATTGTTCAACACTGTTGGGCAACACTAAGAAGTATTTAGATTTTATATTGTTTCATTTTACTGTATTTTCTAGTCTCACCTATGCATATATGAAATTGTATTTAGACACTAGATTTTTTAACGTATACCTGAAAAAAATGTCATTACAGTGGTAGAGTGCCTCAATACATTCATGGAAAAACTTTTCTGCAATTTGCCTTTCGCATCTGCCTTTCTCCTTTGCCTTCATTTTCATTATCTGTAAGTGATATATATATAATACTTATATATTGTGTCATGCACTACCAACAACTGGATTTCTGCAATACTATCATGTACAATATCAGCATGAAGTATGACACATTTCTACAAATTCATTATATATATATATATTGAGTAACAATAATATTTCTGTCAATATTTCTGCAGAATGACATACCATCTGCCTTCTTTTTCACTTTTGTAAAGTACTACAATCTCAATAAATCTGTTTATAACAGCTGTATATAAAAATGAATATATATACTGAATAGCAAGTATATATTTCCTGTGCTATATTTCTGTGAATAAATTGTCAACTTGAAAATTGTTGTCTTTTCTTCTGTTACATGACCGTAATATTGTTGTTGTCATGCTGGAATTGATTTTAAGAATATTTTATTACCCTCAGTGTATACCACATTGGTATATTACATATGCTGAGAATATTTCTTACTTTCTTGAAGTGTGTTTTTTCTTCTTCAGTTTTGAATCTGGACCATGCAATTTTAATCTCTTTGATGGTTTCATGAGGTCTGTAGAATCTTCTTTTTTTCAAAGAAAGGGGAAAAACACATTGTTTTATGTTGTCCTGTTAATATATTTTTTTATACAAACATACATTTTTTTCTACAATGTACACGATGTATCTTGTCATTGACCCTGTATAACGTAGGGAGGGACATAAATGACAGGGAGTGACAGAGGGAGAAAAGGAGAGGGAGATCGAGAGAAAGACATGGAGACAGAGGGAGAGGGAGATTGTTTCATTGTTTTTATATAGATATATAACTTAATATGGACGATCCATGAAACCTAATAAATAGGTGATTTCTAATGGGATCTATAGAAAGAGAGTGAATTGAGCAAGAGGGTCATAATATAATTTTTTTTAAACTATGAATATGCTTTTTCATAATTTTGATAACGATATATAGGGAAAAAATTGATATATCTGGAAATGCTTGGGTGGGGGGGGGGGGGGGGTAAATCTTTGGCACCTAGATTTTGTCTTCCCTGGGGTGGTGTAAGGAATAACTATCGATCGAGTACAGCAAAATATTTTTCTTTAGTGAGTAATAATTTGTTCATTAAGATTTTAACAGACTCGGGTTTTTTGTTTTTTTAAAATCATACAAAAAAAAATTACCCTGTATCTCAAACAGAAAGGGGGACTAAAAAGGAAAAAAAAGAAGAGACAAGAACAAAAAGAAACAGCTTTTCTATATTACAGCTATAATGAAATATATTTTTACTATCTTGACCATAAGTATCTTAAATATATTTGTATTGACTCTTATTTATCGACATCTTCCCTTTTTTTAATGATATAAACAAATTATTCATCTACGACATTCAGTGGTAAGAAATTATGCTACTTACTGTCGTAGCGGTCGGACCTGAATTTGCTTTGTGCACGGTTCCCATGTTGAAATGTCGTCTGTCTCTTAAAACTGATTGGAATTCCGTGTTTATTGGAGGAGAAATTAAGGTAAATCATTACTTTTCAAGGTCATTTTAATTTTCGGACAGTCGCCTAAGATACAAAGAATATGAATTTGGAAAAAATATTTTTGTGTATTCTTGGATATCGTGACAAATTTAGCACATTTATTTTTATATTCTCGCGCTGAAAGTCAAGAAACATCCTGGTCATTCACATCAGCATCCTGGCTTTTCGAGCCCGAAGTTCCCGGACGGTAAACAGGAAGTGTTGGGTGCACATGTATCTCTAGTCTGCCACTGGTCGCACTGCCTAGCTGGCATAGCAGCTGGCCTGCATTTGCCCAGTGTTCGCAAGCAGTATCTCCCAGAAAAGGAAAGCATTGATTAGTAATGTCTGATGCTTATAGTACTATCCAATTCCAAACCCTCCTCCCTTGAATTTCTTCTTTTTTTGACAGATGAATAGCCTACTGCATTGTGAACACGAGGCGATTTGTGTCTTTGTGATTGGCTCTTTTTCAGTTTTGAAAATAATCTGTGACTGTGTCGATCGAGTGACTATTCAATTCATTTCAATTCAATTCATTTAGTTATTCATATAGATCTAGATCTAGATGAGTAGATCTATGTACACAACTAAAATAAGTTACATAAAAAATTTAGCAGAACACAGTGATGGTTTGATGACCCCGGAGAAAGCAGGGCTTTTAAAAAGGGACCACCAAATTGAAATGCATAAAAAGATCATCAATACTTAGACCTAGAAAGAAAATCACCATATTGAACATTAATATAAACAAGTCAAAAAGAGAAGTCCACTTCTTGCCGCAAGAATCTATATCTACAATTCTAGCTACATCGCAGTACATGTATATGAGGGCAAAGAGAAAAGAAGAGTGAACATCAAATATC
The DNA here is from genome assembly GCF_000002235.5 of Strongylocentrotus purpuratus. Taxonomy (NCBI): domain Eukaryota; kingdom Metazoa; phylum Echinodermata; class Echinoidea; order Camarodonta; family Strongylocentrotidae; genus Strongylocentrotus; species Strongylocentrotus purpuratus. The sequence continues at coordinate 48,320,062 of NW_022145612.1, forward strand.
AAGAACATATATTTTAAAGAAGTTGAGATTTCCCTGCCTAGCTTTTTGAATCTGGAAAGGGTTGAACTGTTTTTGATATCATTATAATAATTTATGGATACGTCACTAGAATCGAAACAGGAAACGGATCTATTAAAGCCGGTACTAACATTGATGATGGGGTTGACAAACTCTGTCGCTGCGTGTACGATCCATTGAGTCTGATCGAGATAAAGGAACTCCATAAATGAGGTTTATGAGGTCGAGAAAATCGGTAGCGGCATGTATACAGGATTGATTATGGCAGAGTTCACCTTCACCCCTGGAGTACCAGCCATGACGCTTGATGCTGTGCTCTTGGTCTGTACTCCAGGTGCCAATAAGACAAACTCTTGTTGACATTTCCTTTTTCTTCCTCAACTCGTAGGCTGCCTTTTTAAGCTAATTGTACTTGTTTGAGTGCAGGGGTAGATCTATGCGAATGTAACAGCTGGCTTGGGTCCTGGTCATTTGAGCGATTGATGGAATGCACCGAGGACAGCATCACGGCCGAATATTGACATGAATCGAACAATGATCAGGTCTGGGTTGGGCGGACAAGTGTTGGGAGATGATGTTATTGTTGGTTTCCGCGGCAAACGATGAGCATTGATGAATTGCATTTTCCGGACTTGATCTTCAGGTTTGCCGAGTTCGACAATTCCTTCCGCAAGATGTCCATGATGTTTTTGTGTGTGCTCTGAGGAACTCCAGAAAGCATAAGATTTTGTTTACAATAGTGGATCTCCATGGCAAGGTCACATTCCTTCTGCGTTTTTGACATAGCAGGGTCACGCATTCAAGTGTAACAATTCTCGCTGCTGAATCTGCCGATAATGCTTCAACTTCACGAAGAGAAGATTTGATATTTTTCATTTCATCAAGAACTGATAGTAAAGTTGTTGTAACACTATCAAGTTTGTCAAGTACAATCAAAGAAAATTGGTCAAATTGGATTCTGAATTCCGACAACGCTTCTTTCATAGCATATGTGGGGGTGTCACTGTTTCTGCATGTTTTGGTGATGGATTTAAACCTGGTTTTTGACATTTTCAGTACGCAGATGGACACAAATGTTCAATAAAGGCAGAAAATCCAAATAATCAAGTATGATGACTTTACCTTAAGATGTAAGCAGATAGTTCAAAAGTAGCGTAGTTGTGGGGGATTTGGAGAGATTTTAGCAGAGCAATAAAAGTCCTTCTACATTTTTTTCTGGTAGCACCCTACATGTATAGTCGCAATCTATATTATAGACTTATACTGAATGAGCAGACCGTGGCATGATGGCTTACATATAGTTAAAAACAAGGGGGCCTTTGCCTTTTTGATATTTTGGATAAACATGTGGGTTGTCTTTTACTTTGAATGGCAATGATAGGATTGGTGATTTATGTCTATGAAAGACCATATTACAATTAGGCTTGAGTCGGTACGGTCGATCACACCGGGACCCGACCGTTGCCGTCGGGTCCCGGTTTCGTTTTTTGAGAACCGGCGCTCCGAAAAAAATAATGAAATATGTAAGAAATTGCAGTTTTGCACACCACTAAAATCGATCCACCCTAAAACTTAAGTATTTAATTGTTACCAATTGTATTCTAGCTCATCCAGAATCAATCCGAACTGCTGATATAAATATGGGTTGCAAAGCAGTTCGCCCCATGGGGTTGTTGTTGCAAGCTGCTAGCTAGCTACTGTACTGGCCAGGTCTCTCGGCAGAATTAATAAATCAGGTTGAAAGAAACATTAATGTTTGAATAATAAAACGACTTTCTAAAAAGTACTTCTTTACAACATACCGATCGAATAATTTTTAAAAGACAAAATATATATTTTTTCTTTGATTTTCAACACCGAATGCTTCTTTTAAAAGTTGAAAATGACTTGGTAATCACAAGAAGTTTCGATACGGATAGCTGTTGCAATGCAAGTTCAGACTAGTCTCGGAAAAATGCGCAGTGCTCCTTGTTAGCTATAATGCGTGCCAGAACGAACCCAAACAAAGACATGATCGTAACGAGAAAAAAAATCATTAAAAACTACGAGAGCACAATTGGAAAGACAACTACTCAAAATTATCGTAAGCAGATACATAACTTGGAGGAAGAATACAATAGTTGTCCAAGAAAAGCCACATAAATAGTGATATTTAATGAGTTACTATAGGTACAATCATTATCGAAAGGGCCTGCTGCAATATATCTAAACGTGTTTAAATTGAACACGAGGCAAATACCGCCCTCTACGGTAAAAAGCAGTATAACAAGGATTCGAGTATTTGCAGCAGGCCCCTTGCGATAAAAATGTACCCAGTTACTCCTCGATTATCACAATTTCTGTGGCATGTCTTGGGCGATTATTGAATTCATTGTCCAAGTTATGTATCTGATTATGGTAATTTTGAGCAGTATATCTTTCCAATTGTGCTCTCGTAGTTTTTAATGATTTTTTTCTCGTTACGATCACGTCTTTGTTTGGGTTCGTTCTGGCACGCATTACAGATAACGAGGAGCACTGCGCATTTTTCCGAGACTAGTCTGAACTTGCCTTGCAACAGCTATTCGTATCGAAACTTCTTGTGATTACCAAGTAATTTTCAGCTTTTAAAAAAAAGCATGCGATGTTTAAAATAAGAGATAAATATTTATTTTTGTCTTTAAAATATTATATGATCGGTATATTGTACAGAAGAATTTTTTAGAAAGCCGTTTTATTATTCTAACATTCATATTTTTTGACCAGATTTATTCAACCTGCATAAATCAAAATGGCGGCTCGATTGTAGTCTTTATATTTTTGCTCGAGTTTTTTTACTTTTAGAGGCACGATAATGGCACTAAACATCGCCAATCATGGATGAATATAATGTCAAATGGAAGAATATACCAATCTGTGCCGAGGTATGCATGTGTTGATTTATTTGACTGATAAAAATGTCACTTTTAAGGGACATACTGATGATATGCACTTTTTATAGAGGCAAGTGACAAATCCTGCGAGCTGATTTCGGGACACCGGGTCCCGACCGGTGCAAGGCCGTCGGGACCCGGTTTATGAAAATCCCGACATGACTCAGGCCTAATTACAATCACCAAACCGTACTAGGCATTTTGTTGGCATGCACCATCACATATTATATGTCATGGAGATCGAGCTGCCATAACAAAGATTGCTATATATTTTGATAAATTGACATTTTAATAATTTTTTATATTCATACAGTTATGTAAGTTGTCCAGAGTGACATTACTGATGCAGTTAACAAAAAAATTAATACTAACAAAAAAACATGTTTACAGCAAAAAATGAAATAGCAATTAACAAACCAAAAAAGTGAAAAACAGATGACACCTAATGATTATGAAACATATCTGCAGGTATGGATATAATGGAGGACGACCTTGAGCTGCATGTAGAAGATGGGGATGAGATGGACGGTGGTGTTGGTCTTTTGCCTTCATCGTCCAGCAGTCAGATGGAGATGGATCAGATATCAGATCAGATATCAGATGTCAGACATGTTGGAGGAGTACACTCTGGGACAGATGATGGCAGTATGAATCAACCTTGTATTGTGGTGATGCCAGTTGAAAGTGTAGAAGCTGACCATGGTAAGACTTAATGTTTTTTTCATTGTTATGAAGAAGTTATCTAGGAAAAGAGCACAGTAGATTCCTTGAACTAATTTTTGTTTCTTTTCCATATTGATGTATTTGTAATTTTTCGTTATATTTTTGAACATTTCAACTTTGTAATCTTTGTTTGTATCAGTCTCTCGACTGTTTTAACAAGGAATATTGATTAAAATAACAAAATGAATGAATGAAATAGTGAAAACAATTTCCAAGGCAGACACCTGGTATAAGGAGAGGCATTGCTTGGCACATGTGCACAGTTAATTTTCTTTATAAAATATATAGCTTTCTATGCAACTACTAACGATGCTCCCCCATTATTTTTCTATTTATTTTACCTTGAATTTAAAAAAAAAAAATATTGATTTACTTTTTCTATTTATTTTACCTTGAATTTTTTTTTTTAATATTGATTTACTTTAGGAAGCTTGATTTATACAAAATTTGCGAATGGCAATACATTTTTTTGTTTATAGCAGATTCACATTCACACAATGCAGACACTTTATCATTAAATATACATTTCAAGGGAGCTAATATCCATTTATCCATACATTCATAATCTTAACAAGGAGATGTAAATGTAGAAATCGCTCGTGTTTCACAGTTCACTAGAGTTTTGAGATCACCTTGGGCAAAAGTTGTAAATGTGCCCCTCAAAACACTGTCGGTATTTATGTACTGTTTGATATTCTTTCTATTCTATTTGTAGGTCATTGTTTAGCCAAGGGTTTTCATCTCAGCGCCCCTACTGATATTCCAGTATCAGGAAGCTCCCATGTGATGGGGATAACTTGTGTGCAACGAACTAAAGAGTCAGAGGTGAGCTTTCACAAAGGGTTAATTAATATTTTTTTAAATCATCCCTATGTGTAGACAGTAATATCTAGCCTAAGCTGTCAGATGAAATTAAAATTATCTCCCTCCACAGTAATAGAATACCTAGAACAGAGTTATTTAATACAAAAACATAACAATTTGGTTATATAATTATGGAATATTCTTCTTAAGCACACTAAAGAGGAATAGGTCTGTATTTGTGTTAAAAAATAACTGTCAAATGACATACAGTGTACATTTAATATGTAATTATGAATTGTATAATTATGTTATGAAAATATTTAAGAAATACATGATTTTGTTGTTGTATGATTTTTTCCTTCAGCCTTATGATCCTGTAACTCAGTCATGGTTCACCACCAAGTACTCCAAAGACTCTCTGTCAGAACGAGGTAAGATGAAGCTTTAATAGTCGACTTCAATTATGATATGGCACTATATTTTAAAGAGCTGCAAGAATGTCCATAAGGATAAGATTATATTAGAAATCATAGAGAGAAAAGATTTCGATAAATTATTTGGAAATGAATGTGAGAGGGAAAGAGAAAGAGAGAGAGAGAGAGGAGGTGTCTGAGATGGGGGAAAGACATTGAAAGAATGTAAAAAAAGGTAAAGTCTCGCAATGCTAGTAATTAGGATTATCTCTCACTTGTGATTGTGACATTTTTTAGGTCATAAATGGAAGCAAGGAATGTGGTCAAGCGATGAAGTTGAACTCCTTGAAAGGAACATTGAGGAATATGTCAGAGTAAGTCACCATTGTTTTATCTTAATGTAATAAGAATATATATCTGTAGATAACATGTCACTTTTTCTTATTTAGATTACCTCTAAAAGTTTGTGTCGTTAAAAATGCCATAAAATTGTTTAATGTCCCATTATATTTAAATAAATACACGGCTGAGATATTCATGTTAGCCATTTGATGAAGTGCATAAAATGCAAGGATTCTGAATCACAGAAGGCAGTACCTAAACCTTTGCATTTTGAGGGTGGCAAAGCTGAAGAAATTTTGGAGCATTATGTTTCGAGTAAAACAGCTGTTTTTCTTCCTGTAGCAGAAGATGGTGCTATTAAGTATATTACCATGGAATATACATTATTTCTTAACCAATTCAACAATGAAGCAAGCATTTTAAGATAAAATGCCAACACTTGAAAGTTTGTCCCTGACAATTATTTAAAAACCAGGTGGCACAGAACACTTTAATCATGCATTTGGGGCAGTAATTTTTTTATTTTATTCATACTCCTGTAGGGATTTTTTATGGCCAGGTGGTAGAGTTGCTGCCCAGCAAACAGTAGATGGCAGGTTCAAATGCTGCAGGATCAAAGATTTTTTCTGACTTGTTTTCAATTAAAAGATCGAGCACACGATCTTTATCTACGACACGTGCAAGTCAAACATTTATTTACAACTAACGGGATTCAAAATTGTCATTAAACAAAACATTTCTACATGACTTCAGTAATTTGAAACCAACTCTGTAAAGCTACGTTTCATACGTGTTGGTTATTAATTATCTCCACAGGACCATAAACTAGGTGATGCCAGTGAGGTAATCTTCAATAATAGCAAGGACAACAGGAAGAACTTCTATCGGAACGTATCCCAAGGGTTGCAGAGACCCCTTTTTGCCGTTTACCGGCGTGTCATCCGGATGTACGATCAGAAGAATCATGTGGGAAGGTACACGTTTTTAAATCTTCAGAGTTTGTTTCTAAACTTCTCATTCCCTGCTGTTTAGCAGAAAGATGCTGGGATGAGATGAAAATGCAAGTGACATTAATTCTATTATGAGTGCCTTTTCTGGGGGTCTCCCGTAAAAATGGGAATGCTGATGTGTTCCTGTGAAGACAGCTCCTACCCATTAGATATTTCACTATTTACCTATAAACTTAAGCTCCTTTATGAGAAAAGAGGGTCATGTCATGTCATAAGAAAAGAGGGTCATGAACCTTGTAAGTTATCTGTGATTGACAGGTTGTATATTACACAGGAAGTTCTTGGCTGAAATCTACATGAGCAGATGTTAAACAATAGCATGCTTGGTGATATGTACACTTGTGGAATGAAGATACCTACAAGAAATTATAAACGAGTTATTTCTTGGTCTGAATTTGTAAACAAGAAGGAATGTGTAATCTACCATCAACCTGTTAATCATAGATGTGGGTCAATAACCCTTTAGCAACTAAACTGCCCAAAACCGCCTGTTCATTTTCGTCTGTTTTCAATGCGCTGTAGTATCCTTCTGTGAGGTTTACCATGATAATGTTATACATGCCTAATCTTAACGATGTCTACAGTAGAATTCTGCATAGAAAAATAGCCCATGTTTCATAATGTTCAGAACAATGTCAAAATGAGAGCAATATTGCAACATCTTCCAACTAGTAATAGGCCATTTTTACAAAACCTCTAGTTGCTAATGGGTTAAACAGCAGTTGATAGTGTTAATAGATGTTCAACATGTACATTAGCTTGAAATAAGTAATGTTTGAAATATTCCTTTATTATTAAAGTTCAAATAAATTAAATATATAAAGTATAAATGTACCTCTACATGTATGCCTATGGGGCAGAGTCATAATGATGATACAGCAGCATTCATTTATTTCATTTTTTCCCTTTTTTCACAGGTATACTCCAGAAGATATCATGAAGCTAAAAGAGTAAGTAGTGGAAGCTTGTGCATACATTTATACAAGTCTCAAATTTATAATTACTACAGAATGTTTTCAAAACACATCTGTTTTAATGTCTATTTTATTCAATGAAAATGTATGAAAATATGTGACTTTCTTGCAGAGCTAGATGAATTTTGGCACCCGTTGCCTATGTTTACGAGATTTTGAAAGTAGCTTGGTCTTCATAAGAGTATTTTGGTGTTTGATACTTTGATTTTACTTCTGCATTTTTCATCATGATAAAAAGTCATATACAAACTAGGTACATATATATTATTAACAAAAGACATATACGGTACATATAATCATATCATAACATACAATGTAAGTCAATTGAATAATAATGATACCTTTCAGCAACCAAAAATCAATTAGATAATTATACCTTTAAAAAAAATAGTTGACAAATCATGGCAAAATTGAAAAAGATGCAGATTTTATCTTTGTTTCTCCACCATTCTCCTCATAGGCTAAGAGCTAAGCATGGCAATGACTGGTCCTTCATTGGAGCTGAGATGGGTCGCAGTGCTTCATCAGTCAAAGATAAATTCAGACTTCTCAAAGATTCTTGCAACAGAGGTAATACACTGCTAAAAGTTGCTTGTATTACATAATAGATCAATATTTCTCTGCCCAATTTATTATGAAGTCTAGTTGTACTTAGTTAAAAGCTTCCTTAAAATTGCATCATGTGCTTTTTTATCTTTTTTTAATACTTTTGTACATGATATTCTCTCGATTATTCTTTACTAGGTACCTTGTAAGAAACAATTTCAATTGTTACCATTTCAAAAGGATATTATGATGCATAACAATATTTTATTTTCTTCAGTTATACATGTATTAAAGCTTATCAACACTAGTGTGACTAGGAGGGATTAGACCACACAGCGAGGTCACTGACAGGTGGCTATCTCATCAACTCAGCTCTCAAATAACATAAGAAATAGAGGATCATGGGGGACCAACAGGCACCGATTGGGGAAGTTTTCTATATAGAGGGAGCAAGTAGCTACAAGTAGGACAGTGGGGCTTTAAAACTGGTTTGATAAAGATAGGTCATTGAATCGAATACACTAGATGCAACATTGCTTTTTGAAAATGATATGTCCCATTTTTTATCATAGGTAAGTGGACAGCTGATGAAGAGAGACTCTTGACCGATGCAGTCTTCTCCCTGTCCGGAGCCCAGCCCGGTGAGAGTGTGACCACAGGTATCTCATGGTCTCAGGTAGCGGATAAGGTCGCTACGAGGACAGAGAAGCAATGCAGGGCCAAGTGGCTCAACTACCTCAACTGGAAACAGACGGGTGGTTCAGAATGGAGCAGGACAGATGAGCTCACTTTGATCAATAGGTAATTAACATTGTGGTCATTTTTTTTATTTTATTGAAAGCTACACTTTCTTCACTAGGTGAAAATTGCCTAACATGAAGGCAGTTATGTTTCCGACCAACTTGGCAATTGAATGTCCAACTTCAATCACCTTTTCCTACAAAATGAATGAAAATTACCAGAGTTGGACAGGTAATTTCCCAAAATTTGATGGGATGCATGATTTCTCTCATGTTGGGCATTTTTTTTTAAACTCAGTATTTTAAGATGGAAGTATGAAATGAGATGAAAACATGATCATTGATTTTTTTGATGAAATATATTGTCTAAGTTATTCAACATAAAACTAAAGGTAATGTTGTTTAGATACTATTAATAAAAGGGCATTGTAAATCTTGCTAAATGTTATAAGTAACTTGTAAATGCATCACTTTTTAACACATCGTCAGGACACACATGATCACCCAAGTGGCTTATTTCTATCAATAAAATATGACAAAATGAATAAGAAATTGCATATGCAGCACTTACTGATGAACAAGCATTATCACAAAAATACTGGCACCAAATTATAAACTTGTTTGCAGTTCTTCATGTGTAATTTGATTTGTATTTTTTTTTCTATCTAGGATTGCTGACACAGAAGTGGAACTAGAGAGTGACATAGATTGGGAGGATATTGCTAAGAACTGGAAGAGTGTGAGATCACCCCAGTGGCTGAGATCCAAATGGTGGAGTCTCAAGAGGCAAGTCAGTGGATCAGATATGAAAAGTAAGCATACAAGCTGGTCATTTAAATGTCTGTTCCAGATGTCTACATTCATCAATTTATTTGTACATTATATTACAGGTTCAACTCTTTTTTTTCTCACAGGAGGTCCATATAGAAGTGTTTGCAGGGCCCCCGTAATAAAATTCTGAAATTTGGGGGGCCTGGAGACTGGAGTTAGAATAAGGGGGTCCATTTTCACCAGACGCCAGTTAATGTCTAGCACCATTATATTTCAAAGTATCATTAAACCATTTTCAGAGGATATCCATTTGTTGAAAAGGTAGAAGGAAAACCCCTAATGTTCCTCAACGAAAGCTGTAGACATGTATTTAGACTTCACATTGTTTGAAACAATCACTCATTTCCTCCACCTTTTTTATTATTTATAAAGTTTAATGAAGCCTTTGAAAAATAATGTTGATTGAAGGTGTCATGGTCTAGAGGATATGTCACTGGACTGTGGATCACTAGTTCACGGTTTGAGTCTCACCGCAGCACTAATGTCCTTTGGCAAGGCATTAAATTGTTTTTAATGATTGGCTGAATAAATTGAAATTGAATTGAAAATCTACATTTACCACTCTCCATCCAGGTGTTAAATGGGTACTCAGTAGGATGCGGACACTAATATGACTGGATTGGCATGTATGGGCTTGTAAAATGGTGCCTGTCCGAAATACTCCTATCCCCTCTATTATTTGCGGTTTAGCAAATAAATCTGATGACAGGGGTAATAATAATTACAATGTAAAGCACTTTTCAATTCAATTTAATTTTCATTTATTTAATTCTAGATTAAAAATTACATTGATACAAAAGATACAAAATAATTCATAAACAAATTATAGAAAATGAAATGGGGAACAACATGAATAAAGCCCTTAGGCCTTGTACAAGCGTAGTTCCCAAAGCATTCATAGCATAATGTAAAGCAAAGATAAACAAAAATAAAAAAATAAAAAAAAAAAAAACATTAATAAAAAAGGAACTAAAAACATATAACACAAATATAAACAAAAGATAAATAACTATACATATATGAGATAAAGAAACTGCTTTGCATTTGCATTCAGCAACATCTTTGGGGATGGAGTTCCAAATAACAGGGAAATTATGTCGTACTGATTTCATTACCTTATTTGTGTCATGGTCTAGTTAGAAGGATTATGCTTTAAACAAATTATTGTTATGTATTATCATTTATTCCACCATTCATAAAAAAACCAGCACAAATACAATACAGCATGGTAAGAGGCAAGTACATAATAAGAATGAAAAAATACATGCAAAGAGATACGGGAGCAGCTAGTGGGTCAGAGTTGCCCGGAGGCATGTGCCCCCACACATGCTACTCCCAGTACATAATTAAAAATTCTATACATACAATATTGCTCATGATAAAAGGAAAAAATATATGAAAAAAAAATACTTTAAAAAAAAGAAAAGATGAATTAAGATTGAATTTCGGAGAGTTGATTTAAAAGTTGATATAAAAGTTGATTAAAAAAAAACGTTATAATGTACAAAAGATTTATATCTCCTCAACCCTAAACATTCAGCAGGAGTACACTCCTAGAACCATTAGATTACATGAGTTGCATGAAATGAACATAGCCATTTAAGAATATGAATATAATAATATTAATTGATATTTAAGGGACAGCGTCTTTAACAGCAGCATGAAATAAGTCAAGAAATAGTTCGTAACTTTCTCCAGTGTTTGACGGATCTAATAGTGAGTTCCGGGGTATAAGATGTAAAATACTTTGAAGGTGACCATATTCTGCCTGTTTGAAATGAAGAAATGACTGTAGGACTGAAGACGTGGGGGCAGGCTTCGATGAACGAAAACAACGTGAACAGGGAGATACCATCGGAACAAAGCAATACTCTCTCATAGTGTCCAAACAACGTTTACGATGAAATGAGGTACTGTTGGTAGACATGTCAACATTGAAGTTTCCCATCAACAAACATCCACCAAACAAACATGTCCAGATGAACAGCATTAATTTCTTACTGTAAGTCATTCCAGAATGAAACAAAGCTGCTAGGTGGATGTTACAGAGCGCCGAAAGCCATGTGTCTGATCCAAAGCTGATAGATGCCCACCAGAGCCCAATCCTACGACTGCCATTAGTCCCATTGATATCAGGGTCGATTGAAATAGGATTCAATCCCTGAAGAGCTGCGATCAAAACACCACCACCTCCCGACGGCTGCCAGGGCCATCATGGCGTCAAACCACATAATCATCAGTAGAGTTGACAACACTACTGCCCAGCCATGTCTCAGCGATACAGACAACATTCAGATTCAGATTCAGATTAATTTTATTTGTCCATTTGGAATTCAGTTGTTGGCATTACATAAAGCACATGAACAATATACAATAGAAAATAATATACACAAATAGATAATACACAGTAGCAAATGTACAATGACATATTCATATGGCAACACAGATATAAATCGTTATCATTCTTGGAAGTATAAAAAACACCTCCATTTCTGGAATTTTGCTTATCAGGCTTTTCGCATTAATAAGGCAACAGGACATACCTTGAGAACATCCAATGTGACTATTATTATTATTATAGTTATTATTATTTCTCTTCATGTCATTTTTTCAGCATTACTAGAACACCTTAGAATGCTTCATGATAGACGCAGACTCCAAGAAGAGAGACGGATAGTGCCTACAACTTCTCTAGACCCTCAGCATAACCAAACCAAGAATGGAACTCTCACTTTACAAGTACCAATTCAACTCGGCTCCTCTTCAGGTAACTATATCCTATTTATTTTCTATACACAATTGCCAAAACTGTTGGGGCAATTAGCTTACATTATCCCCTACAACATCTTAAAATTAAACTAATACAATAAAAAATTAAGATGATTTGTTACCTTTAATTTGTGGTTTATTACTATAGCTCGATCATCTCCTGGAATTAACATATTCCAAATCCTATAATTTGCATATTCATAAAACAAAATATTCAAGAAATTGTGTATTATAATTACATAATATTCACATCCAGTCATCAGACACACATACAATATCTAAGGTAAATGAAAGGGGACAATTTAACTTCTATACACTAAAAGGAAAACATAAATACTCCACAAAAATGTCTCCCCAATAACTCATTGAAAGGTGGTAAATAGTACTTGCAGTCTGATTACAAAGAAATATGATTGAAATGAAATGGTGTTGGTTTTCATTTTTCTTTGATCAGGTGTCAACATGGATGATGGCTCAGGACTTCAATCGTTGATAATTCCTCAGTCGGCCCTGGCTCATCTACCAGCTACAAGCTCCCTGTTCATGAGTGAGGGAATGACCACTGTACACTCTGATAATCATATCATTATTCAAGTCACTAGCTTACAGGTAAGATGTCCCCACCGGTTCTACAATCCATTGCCCCAACAATGATTGCTCTGCAGCCAATATCCTACACTAATCAAATTCCTAATTTCAACATCATTCCTAACCCTAACCTTACACTAACATACAACTTAATCATAATTTTAACCCTAATCCTATATATCTTTGACAAAATAAAGCCTGGAGCAAAATTCTGACACTCACCAATTTCCTAATGTTAACCTGATTACCCTAACCCTATATCTAAACCTAACATAGAACCCAATTGCAACCCTTACCTTAACCTTCTTTGTTGACCAAATAAAGCCAGGAGTACATGACGTATATGTTAGATCGATCACTATCACATCTTATTACTATTCTGAGATGAGTTCAAGATACTGTACAGATTATTATGTAGGCAATCATAACTGTGTTAAATAGACTGTGTTTGAATATAGGTTGGTTTCAGTTACTGACTGGTATAATGATAATGTAACAATACATAATTGTGTTGATACTTTTCAGCAAAGTACTGCAACAATATGTGATACTACCTCTATTTTTACTCTTTTTTTTCTTCTTCAGGGGAGTGAAGGAGAGATTGTAGGAACAGACGGAAATACAAGGCAGATAATCATCACAGCACGACAGCCTAGACAAACAGTGCCCTCACTAGGTCAGGATGAGACAGACATGTGTGCCGAGATACACCAATCAGGTACAGGTAAGCTTGGTGCATTATTTAATTGTTATAAGTTTTGGTTAAGATAGAGAGGAAGTGTTGATGTACATCATTTGCTCATGCAACATTTACTACGAGCCAGTTATATGCTATACTAACTGAATTCTCTGTGCATTTCAACCGTGGACCTAACACTTTAACTAACCCTAATCCTAATTCTAACCTAAAAACCCAATTGCAACCCTCACCCTAAACTGTTGATGATATGCAGTCCAGATCAAAGGTTGCCAGAGCAAAGGTTGCCAGAGCAGATCTCAGATCACTAACAGAAGGGAGATACTCTCTTGCAGATTATGTTTGGAGTTACATTGCCCCCTCTAGTGTTGAGCATTGCAAGCATGGTTCTGTACATCAAGATGTGTGTGTGTGTGTGTGTGTGTGTGTGTATGTGCATGTGCTAAGAGCAGATTATTGTTTTGAAAGACAGGAAGCATTACTGATCCTCTCTTTCAGTATTAAAGCTGCACTCTGGTTCGAGTGTTATCAACAGAATTGCAGCTTGTACAACTGGTTTATGAACTTGCTCTATTGTTTCTAACAGTTTTGTGAAATTTGTTTACTTTTTGGTAGTTTATACCTTTAATTATAAAAGAGGAGCTCACAAAATACACGAAGTAGCAATATCATTTACAGAAACTCATATCTTTTAAATACATTAAATGGACTGAAGTCTTCCAAATTAAAAGAAAAGGTGCTGAACATTGAAACAACTTCTTACAATTTTGTATCTATAGAAGGATGATATTCTTGATTAAAACTAAGCCTTACAGCAAAAATACATCAGTCATTTCTGCAAGATTTGTAAACTCATCAAAAATCACATGGCCATCTAATTTAGGACCTGGAGATGGTATGTCACTGTCATACTGATGCAAAGAATAGTTTTTGTAATATTATATATGAGATAATGATCTTGCCAGCTGCCTGAGATTTAAATCGTGACACAACCAAACACGGTGACTGCTTTGTTTGAGAAGAATTCCTGGAGGAGCAGACTGATTATTATTAGTCTACTTCCATAATGATGCAGAGAATGGAAGAGAATGAGTGTGCAGTCCTACTTGTATTTCCTCCTATTGCTTCAGATTGAGCTACTTAAATGCAAAGTGATGGATGAAACTCGTGAGTCAAGAACTACTGTGTCGATGTGGGAAATGGAGATTACTCTCGTCATAAACAAAACATCCTTTATTTTTACGCTGTTTGAATATGAATTTAAAGCACAATGTTAGTTTTTTTGCCCCAATCCTATTCATCAGAATTCTATGATTTTGATTGATAAATATAAAGATACAAGTGATTCATATAGTAGAGAGAGAGAGAGAGAGAGAGAGAGAGAGAGAGAGAGGAGAGAGAGGAGAGAAGAGAGTTTCAAGAGAGAGGGAGATAAAGAGGGGGAGTGGGTGAGAGAGCCATATAGGCAGTTCTAGTAAAATACACATCGAGATGCACTGTGCATTATTGATGATAATAAATGTTTCATTTGCAGTGATGAATCATTGGCACCTCACATCCTGTGACTCTCACATTCAACATTGATTCCTTACATATCTGTCACCAAGACATTTAAAACACAGCAATTAAAGTTTTCAGGGTATTACACTTCGACACCAGCAACAATTTAATTTGTTGGAACCTACAATTGCCAAGATAATGGCGAAGTGTGTGTCAAAGTGACTTATATCTTGAATATTATGGTGTTTTCTAAAGAGCTTTAATGTCATTACCCATTATCTTCCAGAACCATTGCGTGTGAATCAACATGTGTTCAATTATGTCGCTCATGCTCTGCACGGACGGCATAAAACATTTCTTGGACTTGTTTAATGTCATGTTCAATGTTTCATTTTTGTTTCATTTCGGTATGCCTTGCATTGAACTTAAAGGTAGATGTTTAAAAGACATAAGGGGAGGAGGTAATGTTACCTGTGTGCTATGAATTGTACATGGTTGCAATTTCATTGACAGATGTCAATATTTAAATACCTCACACCATATACATGAAAGCAAATGTCAAACTTTTCCGGAAAGTTACATAAAACACTGTGAAAATGAAATATTAAATAATAAATAAAGAAACAATTTGCATGCACAATTATGATAAAGAATTGAATAGAAATAAAACTTTGTTGACATACTAGAAGATCAAATTATGCCAAGGTCTTGTCCATCTATACTTGTTCTTGTGCTCAACTTGACAGGAAATCATGACTTTTCTTCATCTTCAGGATTATTAGAGATCTTGCACAATGTATTTTAACCCTCATGTGGGAGTTTGCTACTATCTTTAAAATCTGGTTGCAACTAGAAAATGTTTATATGTACCAGGTGCTAAATTTAATTGAATGATGAGCTGTTGTATCGTACCATACATTTCTTTCAAATTCAATCAAATGTTTGTACTTCATGCATATATGAATCATTACCTGAAATTAGATTAGGATATCATGTGACAGGCTTACATTCTTTGTCTTGTATTGTTGTCGGCAGAACTTGAAATATGAACATGAGTAGCGTGACAGTGCTTATAGATTCAAAAGTGTAAACATGCTCTTGTCATGTGTGAATGTGTGAATGTACATTGTAGATTTGAGAATATTAATGGAGAGATGTTGATTGACATGTACATGGTGGATGTTCTGGCTATGGTGCCCTTCTAATGTACAGCTTGAAAAAAAAACTCAGTAAAGAAAAAGTATTGTGTGTACTTCAGTCTCTTATTATGAACCATTCTACTAAATTTTGTCTGTAGTTTCATATAAAAAAAGATCTGACTGAGTAACTTTTTAGTCCATTACCTCTAAGAATACCAACAAGTTGTATGTATGATCTAACTTTTGATGGCTCTATTTCATGAAAGATACATGGTTATATGGGTGAGGGTGTGGTAAATATTCATGTATAGTTGGGTTCAAGGGTGGATTCAGGAATTTGGTTAGTGTTAAAAATTGACTTGAGAGCAATTGTTTCACTGGGAAATGGAATGTTCAATCCTTTAATTTCCAGAGAGCCATTGCACCTTTCTTTAGCTTGGAAATCATCACTTTTCACCTTCTAGTGGGGGAAACACTGAGGAGGAAAGTTCATTTAACATTCACACAATAATTAAAATATCCTCTCCTTGAATATATCATTCATGTTCATCAGTAGCATGCTGTGAGTTTGTCAAATCGTGAATATTTTTAGGAGATCTACCCGGTCTTATCTCGTCAGGACTACTTCCTATTGACCTCTGTGTGTCAGGGTATCATGGTAGCATGTCAGGTGGATAGCGTGCTGTCTGCACAAAAAGGAAAAAAGAATGTTCATATTACGGTCGCTTTCAGTTAGTTTCTTTTAATACCAGTGATGCGTGTGGATATTCCTGTACATCACCAATGCTATTTTAGGCTTCATGGCCACTTACAAAAATACATGTCATGTACATGGCAGATTGTAGAATTAGCTTCACTTCATGTGTGGATGAAGAAAGAAGTGCAGTTAATCGTCAAAGGAAACTATTAATTGACCTGACTGATCGGGATTTTAAAGTTAGAATGTCAATTGTAAAATGAAACGAAATGCGCTTTATAAGTATATCTTGAGTGCTTACAAGCATACACTTGTTTTCCTAACAGTTCATTGAGATCATGCGGTTGTTTGTTCATTTCATTCATTTTGAAATACACGTATCGCTGATAAAGTTATATATATAGGCGTGAAGAAAATGGTCTAAGAACGTGAGACGTAGCTGTACTTTATATATATATATATATAGCAGGACCCACGGAAATCCGCGGGATTCTAGAGGGGGCGGGGGGTGTAAATATATAGAGAATGTCTAAATTAAAACCACCAAGAACGTTATTTGCCATTCAGGCCATTAAAAAATATACATGTTTAGCGTCCTCGCCCGCTTCCTTTTTGGGGGCCGCCTCCTATTTTTTTTTTTTTTTTTTTTAAAGAAAAAAAACATCGTCCCCGCCTGCTTCCTTTTTGGGGCCGCCTCCTATTTTTTTTTTTTTTTTTTTTTTTTTTTTTTTTTGAAAGAAAAAAAACATGAAAAGCACTGCTAAAATGTATTTCTGATTTTAAAAAAGAAAAAAAAAAAATTGTGGCCGCCATCTTGAAAAATAGCCCGAATGCCAGGGAAAATGTACGGAGCGGCCATTTTGAAAAAGAAAAAAAAAAAAAAGCGCCTCCTCCTTCCCATTTTTCAAAAAAACAGGACGCTATAAGCATGTTTTTTTTTTTAATTTGGCCTTATATTAAATTTAAAAAAACAATCCAACTGTACCGGTAGTTATTCTTTATGCCACTGGAACTGCGTAGAGTTCCATAGTGTGGCGCGCGTACCGACTACGCAGAAATTAGGCTGCGTATTAATGGGAAAATAGTCTCTGCGTAGGTTATGCGTAGGCTGGCGTACAGGTTTGCTTATGGTTGCTTACTGTGTGGAAAGCTTTTACTGCTTAGTCGATCTGGCTTAGGGTAGCGTACTGTTGCGTAAAAAGGCGGACTTTCTGCGTAAAAAGGCGTAATTTCTGCGTCAAGTTTCTACGCCGAAAGTACGCAAAAAAAAATTAAACATGTTGAATTGTTTTCGTTCACCTTGCGTACCCCTTTCCGTCCCTCAGCATATAGTAGCGTAGGCCAGCGTAGTTGGTACACAACACTACGCAACTCTACGTATTGACCCCACTCCAATTGGTGACCCGCAAGTGTCACAAATAAAGTATTAAAAATATGCTCATCTGACCCTAATTAAACGCCTAAAACCCCCGAGCTTTCGGGGGTTTATGGCCCCTTGAAACCTGTGGACCCCACGCCTATATTATATATACACTCAACTCGCTGCGATCTGATCTCCCCCCCCCCCCAAACTTTGAAGAACGTAACCCCCAAGCTTTTGGGGGTTTATGGCCCCTTGAAACCCGTGGACCCCACGCCTATATTATATATACACGCAACTCAGGACCCGTGGAAATCCTCGGGATTCTAGAGGGGGGCGCAGGCAAAAAATTAAGTTTTTCATTTCGGGGGCTCCATTTCAAATTTTTGGGAAATTTTTGGGGGCTACTTTTTCAACTTTCGGGGGCTCTTTTTTCTGGGGCTACTTTTTCATTAATTCATATAAGGATAGGCCTACACTTTGTTGAGATTTGTTTAGTAGGCTAAGGTTTCAGGCTTCCTACTTCATAATTGCCTATTTAAAAAAACAAAACATTTTTCTAGTTCAATAACTAAGTTTTCATGCATTGATTTGATGCAAGAACTGTAACATAATAGACCCTAAATTGTGATTATTTCTGACCATTAATTTCGATAATCATTTTTCAAAGTAAAATTTTCTCAAGAAAATCAGACAGTCGTTTAAAAACGTAGACATTAGTGATACTTTTACTAATTCTAAGCTCAGGTTTCGTAAATCTATTCACGAAACTATATTGAAATCGCGGCAATAATGATCAAACCAACAGATAACAATTTCAAAGTGTCAAATCTCTTCGACTCAAGCTTAGGTGAACTCACACACACTGTAGCGTAACTCTAGGAAGCTCAACGCCGCCGCCGCAGGCGTCGGACGCCTACGGTGCGCGGTCCCGGTGTTGGAGCTTCCTGCAAGCTCATCGCAACTCACACACACCACACAGAAGCACTGCACTTTGTGTTGACTGAAGGCAGCTTGCGACTAAACTGTCAGTCCAATGGTTTTCTTGTGAAAACTTTCCTTTAGAAAATGATAATCAAATTTTAGTATACATTGCCGTAATAATCACAAAATAAGCTTTTATTTCATACCTCCATTCACGAAAACTATATACAAATCGCGCAATAATGATGGAAATAGGTCTCTAAGTTTAGACGTGTACGGGAAGCTTCGTGTGTATCTCTGTGGCTTGTGCAGCTACTACAAATATCCTATAGAAAGATGCTTTACTCGGGTAAGCCCGACACTGTGCATAGTGCATTTAATACGCAACTTAATGTGAGTGGATGGTCATCGATCGTGTGTCTACGGATGTCATGTTGAATATCCATGAGGTATCTCTGTCGTCACGCATATCCTGCATTATGCATATCGCGTCTGTTTTCGCCCTGGACGTCGACACGGAGGGGGACCTCGGGCGGAGTATAGCCAATTCCACAGAGTAGACTCTCCCGCGGACGATGGCACCGGGCACGGGTACCCGGAGGGGAGGGTTCAGGAGGAGATAGCCGCACCAACTTGGGTCGGCGATCTCATTAAAAAACAATAGAATACAAAGGCTCGCGGAGACGTCGCGCCCCCCGCGGAGCCTTAGCGTATTATTATTATAGATTCTATTACATAATATTGTTAATGAGTTTTTGCAGTGTTTGAAAATTAATTGATTTTTTTCTCCATCTTATATTGAATATTGAATCTTTCTTGATCATCCCAAAGATCAACATAATTCATGATGCAAAAAGGTATCATTAACAAAATAAATTGGTTCATTCACACAATAGGGTACAAATGAATGCCAGCTCTGATTAATGTTGTCAAGTATTTGGCCCATTTTGGTTTTCTACAACAGCTAAAGAAATTATACATCCACAAAAAAATAAATACACTTGTAGTTCAAACTTGATGTCTCTCTTTCTTTCCAGAGCTTTCCACAGATGATGTATCAGCTATAGTACACCAAGGTGATGATTTACATACCAATCATGATCACATGACTATAAGCATTGGCCAATCACAAGTGAATGTTGGAGAGGAACATCAAATCAGCAATGAGGCTCAGCTGATAGGTACTGATGCAGTATTACCTCAGCAGGTGAGATATGAATGGATCATTATCGTCATCATCAATATCATCATTTTAATCATCATTATTATCTTCATCATTATCATCATCATCATCATCACCACCATAAGTATCACCATCATCATCATTATCATCATCAGCATTGTTTACTGTCTTCTTGAAAAATGTTTAAAGCCTTAGGACTTGGGTCTCAAGCCCTTCCTATACTTTACAATATTGAAACATTCTGCCTACTTCTTTCCTGCCAATCTACTACACCAAAAGAAGAAAACAAAGAGAAAAGAAGAGAAAGTCAAACATAATAGGGATGAAGTATGATTTTGAATAGATTGAAAAAGTCTCACCCATTACAATGAATTTAGTAGATTTGCTAGTTTTTAAGGCAGGTTTAGAAGGAGGGGGAAAGATTTTGACAAGGGCTATTGATATGGTGCGCCACCATTGATTTCCTCGTACTTGTGAAGTCGACTTCCCTAGGGAATCTTGGCTGGACAGGGTCGAGTCAGGATTAGAGAGCTAGACGTGATTGCCGTGGACAGTGTTGGACTGCCTATCTGGGCCCTGTCAAAAGCACTTCGATATCTGGATGCAAGAACAAGATGGAAAGCTGCATTACAAATATACTAGAAGTGACATCCAGAAGTTTTATTTCCTTCCTTCCTTCACCGCTTGAGGCTGAATTTTTTTATTCAAGACCTGATTGTTGCCTATAATGGAAAGTATAGAATAATGTTTGTCATATATAATTTTGAAGATTACATTAATTCAGTTTGAGCTAAGTGTTGGTAGGGAGGGTGGAGAGAGAGAGAGAGATTGCTGGAGAGTGGGAACAGAAGGAAAGAGGGGAGAGAGAGAGAGAGAGAGAGAGAGAGAGAGAGAGAGGAGGAAGATGGGGGGGGGGGGGGGGAGGGGGAGGGAGGGAAAGGAGAGGAGAGGGCAGACTAACTGACTTAATAGAGACTCATGAGAAAGGGACAGAGATGCAGATAGATTTTCAGAAGGAGAATAACAAGACTATGACAGATGAGAGACAAAGGTAGATTGATTGATGTAGAGGGAAGAGATGGCTGATCAACCGAAAACCTGTCAACATATCGGAGCTGATCAACAAATCTTCACAGGACTTCACAGACACAACAAATCCTAACAGCAAAGTTGGCATACAGGTGGCGGACTGAAGGATTGGATGTCATCGTTGTAGCCACACCTGTCCGGAGAGTATCATCATCACAAGGAAACAGGTCGATGACATTCTTACTACTTGAGAGGAACCCTGTTGCTAGGAGACAGAGTATTGGTCTCCATCTCCTAAAAACAATAACAACAACAGCTGATGGTAATATGTGTTCTGAGAGCAAAGGTGTTTTCTTCCAAATATATATTTTTTTAGATCTCTCACTTCAGATTGAATTGGTTTCTTACTCCAACAAATACAATTAATCATTCAACTTCTCACTTTTCAAGAACAGAATTTATTATATGCAGTAGAGAATGAGGAAGATGGTTCATGAACTTGGATGAGGTTAACAGAATTTCAACATACCGTTTGATACATGGCTGTCTAAAAATAATATGACATTTCGATACTGTAGACTAAGAAGGATTGATGAAGATTCTGCTATTGCTTCAAGAAAGAAAGTTTTCT
The DNA here is from genome assembly GCF_000002235.5 of Strongylocentrotus purpuratus. Classification (NCBI taxonomy): domain Eukaryota; kingdom Metazoa; phylum Echinodermata; class Echinoidea; order Camarodonta; family Strongylocentrotidae; genus Strongylocentrotus; species Strongylocentrotus purpuratus. The sequence goes on from NW_022145612.1 coordinate 48,341,892, forward strand.
TTGCAGGTGGTTTTCTTAGATAGGGTGATTGTCTGAGCTGCCTAATCCACGATGTCGTTCCTTTTCTTCAGGTCGCATCTTTTGGAGGGATAGGTACCGGCTGATATAATCACACTGTGAACTACTGCAATCATTGAGTCACTGTCTTATAATCACTATGGAAGTTGATTCCCTATTTCCTTAAACTGAAATACTCTCCAAAGAAATGTGTGCGTGATGTCTACGCCGTCATGTTCCTTGGGCAATTATGTGCGCTATCTTTAGTGATTAGACTAACTGTCTACACGCACAGTAAGGGGACATTGAGAAGTCAACATTTACGTGAGAAGCTTTGAGAATGGTTAATGCCCTTTAAAGGGATCGTTTAACAATGTTAAATCTGAGATACACGGCTCTACGTGTTATCAGTGTCTGTGATATGGTGAAATATAGAAGCCCTAAAAAAATTGCGCTTCAAAATGATCAAGAAGTGCCCCAAAAAAGTAAAAATCTTTGAGTGACCAGTTTTACCGTACTCGTTTTCCCCTATAGACTGTAGTGTTATGAAAACCGTCAGGTGAACGGTTTTTAAAATTTGGAATTCCAATCATAAATATCTTGATAATCAGACAGGCGATCGGCTTGTAAAATTCATGGCGTTCCTGACTGACCTAAAGGTTTATAATTATCATTGCATCATGAGCTTAATCCAGAATTTTGTTTCAGAATTTGAGACAAAGTTACCGGATCCCTTTAAGTGACATTTCTGTAGCTACCGTTGTTAGGAGGTAGGGGAAACTGAGGTGTGATATGTTATTGAAGAAAGAACTGCAGTCATGTGATGTCCTAAGTGTCTAGCTACTGTATTTTTATGTATCCACCACTATGGTGCTAGAGGCTTTATGTTTCTGGTCGTCTGTATGTTAAATAAAAGTAATAAACTTGGCACTAGCACAATATGGGGTTATAGAGGTCAGAGATAATATAATTATAGAAGCAAGTGTATGAACAGTCATGTTAACATGACAATGCTGAGGTATTTTCATCCAAACTTGGCTGAAGGGTGTATATGGTCAAATAAGGTATAAGATATTAGTGGCTATTTGTTTGTGGCTCTGGCAACCTTTGTAAGCCACATCGACTAGGTCAAGAGTAAACTGAAGTTTACTAAACACAGTTTTGGGGTCAAAAGGTTAAGATATACAACAAATTGTTTGTAACATGGACAATGTTTGTCAAAGATGTTGTATCTTGTGAAATATTGCTATGAGGATGACTTTAGAACTGTTGACAGTATTATAATTAGGCCATGGCTTACAGCATATCAAGTTCATTTTGTTGTTTAAGTAATATAAAGCAAAGTTAATAGCAATGACAAACAAAATTGTCCTTTGATTAGATGCAGTACGTGTATGTAAAGCTCTCCAATTAATATTTTACCCATACTGTCTCCTTATTTAAGAGTACTATTAAGCAATACACTAGGGCGCCACGAAAATAAGATTTTGTGATGTGGCAATAGATGAGATACAGTATATTTCTGAACACATGTATCTTGGTATTCCTTTTTGTTTGCTAGGCTAATGATTTAAAATTTAAATTATCCTTTATACATTAGGAATGAAGTTTGCTTTCTCATGGACTAATTTCAATACCCCCAGGCACGCTAGTTTGTAAAACCAAGCTTCATATGAATGTAAATGGGAATGTCTAGGTCATCACATATATAAAACTCAACATAGCATGCTCCAGGAATCAGTCGCTGGGCTCAAAACTCTGTCAGGCTTGAGTCCTGTCTGGAAGTAGGATCCTGAGGGTATGACCAGTGACAGCTTGAGGAATCCCCTCTTAAGCTCCACTCTGTCTTATCATACCATTCCACCTCCCGGTTGCGAGGATTACGGGCCTGATACATACCGACTCCTTAGCAGTGACAAATCGGTTGTGGGAAGACGTCTTCCAAGAAATTATAAATTCCTTCCTTTTCTCAGATTAACTATCACTGATCAAACTTATAAAGTGAATGCAAGGCTTCTTTTAACATAATTAGGAAATGGATTTCATGTTTAAAACATTTATATTATTTATGTTTGGAACTTTTTGATAATTCTTAGTCATCAACTTATTCAAAATGTTAAATTGCCTCTGGGCAGGCCTTGGATAAAGTGTAAATTATGCTCTTTTTTCTTCTTTTATTCATGCTAAATTATGAAGAGTAGAATTTGTTTTATAAAGGTCTTCACTGACAACCTAATTTTTTAACCTGCAAGAAGATCTGTCTCTCAAACTGGGACGCTCAATCTCTCAACACCGTTTTATTGTGGAGGAAGAGCAACGATTTCTGTTTGCTTTAACGTGACTTTGGAAATAACTTATCTCTTAGGAGATTAGTAATAATTTTAGCCTAGAAATCCTTTTGAATGTGTCTGAGCCCCCCGGGGAGTGGGCAGGGTTTCCGTCTGTCCAAAGGGGGTCTCCCTAACTCTGGTCCAAGGGTTGGTTCTTTCCTACATCTCGTCGACATCCTACAGGATATGACAAATGGTGCCTGTAGATAGTTCCTACTGTCATCGGCTTCTCTGTCCACCAACGTGTAATTAGGAGACATGATAGGATAATTTAATCAGTTTTGAGTCTTGCGAAGGCGGAGATATTTGTCTCAAGTCAGAAGGAAGGACCTTGCCCGACTATCACCCTGTAACATTAAACTCTCCACTTAATCGTAGTTGATGGCATGTCCAGTTAATCTAAATACATGAATCTTTTATGTTAAAACACTGTTTAATGCTTTAGTGACTACCTGTCCACAAAGACCACCTGTCTACAAAGGCCACATTTGTTGTTTCCCTTGAAAATGGTTTCTCATTGAATCATGTACTAAAGTAACCTGTCTGCAAAGACCACCTGTCTACAAAGGCCACTTTTTGTGTTTAACTTGGGCGGTCGCTATAGACAGGTTTGACTTTACATGAGTTTCAACTTGAATTTTCTCATCATATTTCGCATGGCTTTCATCTCTATTACAAGTTGTTGTATTCCCTCTTGAGTCCTTGTTTCTTGAAATGCATCTCTTTTTAGGGTGGGATGGAAGTTGGTAGGGTAGTTGAACCATTGTAGGGTGGGTGAAGGAAGATGGGGCAGAGGAATTAGGGATAATTTTTATGTCACATATGGAATGAACGTTTCATGCTAGCTTTCAAAATGTTCAGAATAACTTTCAAAACTATCAAATGGTTGTATTTGAAATAATGTTCTTGATGTGATGAGTAGGCCTCTATTATAGGATTTAAAGGATTTTTCTAAACTGGTCAGCTCTAAGTTTGATCCACTCTATCTGATGCTACAGCTGGATGTGATTCATGATGCTATGTATCTTCGCCAAAGTCATTACGCAGTAACATTTAAGCTTTCTAATCGCTGGAGGATGTCTTGAGACCAAGAATCAATCAACACAGCCATTTTTCCATTTTTTCTTCTTCTTGGGTTGAAATTATCTCTCAGAGTGAAAATAGTTTGCTTTCTTTTTCATCTTGTAGTACATGAACATGAACATCTAGATGCTTGTCAGCAGAAGTATAAAGAAAAGTGCATAATTGATATCAACATATATGTATCATAGATCAGGAAAACTATTGTTTTTATTTAGATGGGTATCTGGGAGGGAGGGAGGGTTTGATTTCATTATTTGTAGTAAGCAAAGTGTCTGATGCCAGACAAGATGTGTGTTTTCCAGGACAAAATAGTTGTTCTTAAACTGCAGAAGGCAGGGATTTATTTTTATTTATTCCATATAGATGCTATGATACAGTTTTGCTTTTGCCTTTTAGACTTATTGTATTGGTCAATCAGAAAGACATTGTACAGGATTAAAATATCACATATTGGAAGTGATAGATTTATATGCTATAAAGTAGCATTTGTAAACTATAGTGGGTGATGTTTATGTTCTTATTTACTGTGCAGGGCCCCAAATATAATCTGACAGATTTATTGAGATATGCCATGCCTGAACCTCACTCCTTGCATGAAAACCAAGAGGATTTGGACGGATTTGTTTACTGGTCACTCAGAAGTTCCTCAAGTTTTATTTGAAGTGTCTGCTGGAAGTGATTCATAGATCAATGGGACTTCGATCAAATCATTCCAATGTGTGGCTGCCATCAAACTAGGCCTACTTGTACTTTTATACATGTAGATCAAAACACCCAGTGGGCTACAAATTTGCAAATAGATGAAGCCAGACATTTGCGTGTGAAGCCTTGAAAACGATATTTTGAAATATATCTTCAAGGTTGTTCATTTTAAAAGAATATGAGGATCCTACCAAATGTATTTTGAGCATGTACAAATGTTTTCCCTCTATTTCTTAATATGGAGGAAAACATAAGAAATAACAACAAGAAAAGTAAAAGAATTGCAAAGCAAAACAGAATCAAACACATAGAGAGTACTTTGATACTTGATAAGTTTATTTTAGACATCAGATTGCAGATAAATGATTATCTCTTCCAGATTTGGCATAGATCTGTTTTTCCGCATATGATGAGTATCTATGGTTAATCAATGCTATTGTTTGTTTATTTAAGGTAATACAAAGTTTTAGGAAATTTTGAAAATTGGCTGGATAGAGATTCTTTACAATTTTTATATATTTGGATGCCCATGTGAATGTATTATAAGCACTAGAAAATTTAGCCCCTAAAACACTTCTGCTTTTGAGAAAAATTGAATATCAAATAGCGTCTACGGCCATACAATGGCAGCTGCGAAATAGTCAATTGGTCGATTTTAGTCAAGAAACATTTTTTTATAGCTAAATTAAAATCTTGACCTTGAGAGGGAGCTATACAACATAAAGAGTTTATTATTTACATTTTACAATTTCATCACTTTAGACTCGATTTCAACCACGACAACGATCACTGAATATTGTAGGATCGCATATGCTTCCAATATTTTCATTTGAACCAAATTCATGACCCCATACCAAAACTCTGTATTACCTTTAATCAAGCAGTGGATTTATCCTGCTGCTAATGTTGTTATAGTACTTGAGTTATATGTTGTCTTGTAAAGCAAGAATGAACAAGGTGCACTAGATTTAACACACTCAAACTGAACTGTGCCTTTCTTCATTTTATTTGAGCTATGCATGCAGACTGTCTTTTAGGAATTTTCTTAATGCTCAGGAGGAGAATACATCATATGATGAATTGCTATTGCAATCTCATTTATGTTGGAGTAAGTAGGAATGGTAATCACCCTTGTCAAAGGAATTGGGCCCCATCTCACCGACGGTCTTCTTTGATAGATGGATTAAGGAAATGGATGGGTAATTTGGGAGGATACAACAAGAGGAATTGATGCAAGTCTTGAGGAAGTTGTCCCATTCCAGACGAACTGTGAAGCTAAATATTGTGAGTGTGTATGGGAGGTACTTGGCAGAAGGAAGTCATTACTGGAACTACACACTCCCAGCTCACTTTCACCAACAAAAGATGGACCATTTCCATTGCCAGCAGTTTCTGTCTGTCCAGTGAGAACATGCTCGCATGACTAAAATTGAAAGAGAGGGAGGAGGATGAAAGAGAATTGTATTGTTTGTCTGGACCACTAGAGAATATATAGGTTAATCATGTCACGCTTACTCGAATGTGCCAAGCTGCCTACATGATTTTTTTTAGGAAAACAACAGCAACCATGAAGCAGGTAGTTAACCACAATCAAACAAAAGACATTACCAATGTGGCAAGATTCCAAGTCACATTCGTGCATACTGGAAATAGAAACCACTTGTTGAAAGAGTTTTCTGTGTAAGGACCTTCGTGTTTGATTTTGATCTCTTTGAGTGAAAGCTGTCTTCATCACCATCTCAAAATGAGATTAGGATAATGACAATTGTCAGTAATGCAACAAAAGATGAATTGTGACGTATATACCTCAGGCATGATTACAACCCCAGATTATTACTATGTCGATACTTGACTCTATAATGGTTGCCCGGAACACATTGGCACCCTACATTTAAATCTGGATCCCTTCCCCCCTCAAAATTTCAAAATGAGCATTATTCATACTTACATACAGGCCCCTAAAAATGAATCCTGAATAATTGTAATGTGGATATCGTGACAGTCATGCATGATGGATATAGCAAAGTGAACTCCAAAACCAGAGTGTAAAATAAATGAACCAGTAGATAAATTTTATGTGCAAGTTTGTTTCGAAAACCTTTAGATTACCTGTTCTTTTTAAGGTATGTGTACTATATATCTTGAGTATTTATTTGAATATCCACACTGCCTTTTTTTTACATATGATATTTACATTACAAAGAATGTGGGATTGATACCAATGTTTGTATTGATTTTGGCGGACTGTTATCAGGACTTTTGCAGTGTGCAACTCAAATGATTTAATTCTTTTTTTGTGTGTGTGCATGGGTCTGGTTTGTAGATTCAATAGTACATTGGCAGTAAACATTTATAACTAAAGATTTGAAAGCACTGTTATTTGAAAGCACTTTTATCAGGGTTTAAATTTTGTGATTCTGTGACTCCCAATTCTTGATTTTGCAATAGTTTGAAGCTAACATCAATTTTGTCAGAGAAAAGGTTATCTATAATAATTTTCTTGCGTAATCATAAATAGGACAATGTCCTTGAGAAGCTTAAAGTCTTTAGGTAGCACCCCACTGCAGTGATACCCTTACTATCTCAATCAAGATGAATTAGTAATTCCCGTTTTATTTTTGTCTTTGATATACGTACATCAACTCAAAATAGTTTGTCAGCTGACCCTTGCTTGCCACTTTTGTTCGCAGTTATCTTTTAGAAAGTTTGACCTGAGCTAGATGATACTGTCAATCTCTATATATTCCAGATTATGTCAGAAGTGGGTTGGGGTAACCTATGTTGTACCTGTTATGTTTCCGATGCAATTGACCTGATGCCCCAATTTTTATTTTGTATAATTTCATTATTTCATTATTTTATATTTTATTCATTTGAGGGGTCATTCAGGAGACTGAAGTGAGGGGGTTTAAATGTAGGTAGTTAAAAAGAAATGCAATGTGTGGGTACCTAACAATTCAAAGAGGATTGACAAAAAGATATGAATTCTAGAAAGTGATGAGAAGTGGCTGTAAAAGAAGAAGATGGGACCAAGGCGAATACGAATGAGGATAAGAGGGGATGGATATGGGTAAGGGCAGGAGAGAGAGAGAGGAAGAGAATAGGTGAGGGGAAGAGAGAAGAAGTGAATAGGTGATGGAAAGAGAGAAGGTAAAGGAAATAAGGAGGGAAAGGAGCTGGAGATTCAGGAATGAAGGGAAAGGAAAAATTGAAAGTGGAAACGGGAAACAAATACATATAGAAGAAGAAATAATGAAACAAAATGAAGGCATATATTGACAGATGGATTGACACTACACAAAAGTGTATAGACCTAGGTCCTAAGATGTACATGTGCATCTTACAAAATATTAATATTACCGGTATCAAATGTAGTTTGGAGTGGTAGCCACTTGATCTTGAAGAGTCCTGAATTTATTTGCAACACAGTTTCCAATTATCTCTCAGGATGTTTTCTCGATATTCATCAGTTTGGGAGACATGCAGTCCTTGTTTTCAAGGCTTGCTCTTGGACTGAGGAATAAATCATTCAGGATGCTTTTCCGTCTTTGGCTCTTGGAGAGGATTATATCGTTAGCACCTCACTCCCCGAATGTTATCAGTAGCCAAAACATGAGAATAACCATTTAGGGCAAAAGCAACAAATGGCTGCACAGGGACCCGACCTTAATTGACTGGAATCAAATCCATCAAGTGATGTTTGAAAAGGTGTGAAATATTGCCAAATCCACACTTCCGCCCTCACTGATCACTGCACCGTCCTACTTGTACATGTGAATATCATTACCTATGTTTGCCTAACTTCTATCAAAATGCAGAATTTAGTGTGTTGTGTTGATCCCACTTTCTCACAAGTTGAAGGTAAATTATGCATGTAGCATTAGTCAAAGCTGTAGAAATCATAGAATGATGTCCGAGGTGCTCCTTTATTTATATTGCCCAATAACATGTGATACCAATATTAGATACTGAAACCCACCTGGGAAGTGGAAAATAATCAAGATTGGGTGTGCAAGTACAAGAGGTAACATGTCATCATGGGTAGAACCATGACCCTACATGTACCTTGAGAGTTTGCTTTTGTTAAAAATTATTTCGTCTTGTTTTTAATCTTGATATTTGTGTTGCTATTTTGTGTACAGTGTTGTAATTAATGGGATTCAATAACATGGCAATTTTACCCTGACCTGGGGGGGGGGGGGGGGGGGGGGATATGAAGCACCTTGCGTTACTTTTCAAACTTAAATTGCAATAATGACATATTGCAAACGCAGTCTGAGAGATATAAATGCATAGTAATCAGAAACAAACATTTTAGAATAGTATCTGCGCAAATATTAACCTATGGTGCATCCTTGAGCTATAAAGAGATGTGTTTATGAATAGAGGGAGGCATAACATTACCCCCTTCCCTTTCCTACATTCATATGAGCCTTACAGTTGCACTATTGCAATGTATGTGGGTCACAGTGGGTTGGGTTCGTTTGAGAACAATGCTTCCGTGAGAAGACCTAATGAGTTATTTAACACCTCATGAAAGTAATTCAATTAGTTCATTTCCAGCTTGGAGTAGCAGGGAACATCACGTAGTGTTCGGGAAGTCGTCGTAACTATCGTGTACGTTTATCTGTTTCTGACTTGTATAGCCTCTAGGGCATTGACAGCAATCATTTCTATCTGTCTCATTGCACACGAAGGCAAAACTACTCGTATGTCTCACAAGTGTTATTACATAAGTGGAGTGTGTTAACGACTAATTAAAGTTTATATGTTTGAAGAGAAAAGTGCATAACACTGCGATAAAGTTTTTCACTGGTATGCGATATTCATTTTAATAGTTAAAAAGACTTTCAATTTTTTAGCTAATGAAGATGAAGGTACCCGCTCCAACGTTTGCAGACATCATTATGAGTGCGTCTGTCTAAATCTTTACTCATGTCCTTCTCACTCATCTCTCCTTAGGCTCATTCACATGCACATATGTCAGACCCCTGCGGTAAACCCCCTGTGAGACATATGTGAACAAACCCACAGAGTATAATTGAGCCTTTCTCTTTTCTTCTCTTTTCTTTTGTTTCCTTCTTTCATTTTTTTATTAGATCAGCAGTTGTTTCAGAACTGCAATGCTTTGAGACTTGTTCTCAATAATAGGATCACATATTCTCTTGCTCTTCATATTATTCTAACAACCAGGTTTAAACAATGAATGAGAGAGAGAGATAGAGAAAGAGAGAAGGGGTGAAGAGGGTAAGAAAGGGAGAAAGAGGGAAAGGGGGAGGGAGGTTTGAGCAGATCCGTTTTCTTTTTATCGAACTCAACAAATTTACTTGCTTTCAATAACTGTTCTTTTATTACTTCTCTACTGAATTCCTGAAACAGCTATGATTCCGTTTACCAAAAATCTCTTTTAAAAGTCTACCATGTTGTGTTACTTAAAACTCATAAGACCTGAAATATCATCTGTTTATCCCTCTTTCATGCTTGTTTTATCAGGCTGTACACACTGCTGATCTAGTGGGAGTAGCAGAGAATGAAACCACTCTGGTCGTTGTCAATCAAGTGCCCTCTACCGATGAGCTTAGCCAACCTACGACAGGGACTGTAGAAGATGCCCATCTCGGCGGTGGTGTCTTTACTTTGGCAGGTAGGTAACCTACATGTACAAGATACCATTCATTGGAGCATTCCCAATGAATATCTCAGTCCTTAGGCGGTGTCACACAGAAAAATCCCTTGAAAAATCCCTTGAAAAATCCTTTCGAGGGAGAATTTTCTTGCTTCGTTAGAGGATTTTTAATGGGATAATTGATGACAGACAGCAATTAAGAGGATAACTACAATCCAGATAACTAAAATCCAGATTTTTGGCCTCTGTGTGACAACGCCTCTTATGTGTATTTGTTGTTGTTTTGTGTTTTTTCATAGCAGGTGAAAATGCATTCAGATTAGAGGAGATGAGATCTAGAGAATATGAAGACTGTTTCAGTTCCAGCTATATGCTTGTATGAATATAGCTGGTATCTCACCTGTTCATGAAGCTTGTATTGTCATTTTGTGACATGTTTTTTGAATTTCTAATGATTAAAAAGTTTCTTAGCGTAACAAAGAACAAAGATGTTTTACACCAGCTTTTATTTTATTTGTTTTACAAAAGTTCCTTACCCCACTAAATGTGATTTGATTTTAGTATACATATTTTACATAGCCCATGGACAGAGTTAACTCATCTTAGTATTCAAAGGGTTAAATGAAATGATCATTATGATCTCCTCTTTTAAATGTCTGCACTTTGAAGAACATCAATAAAGAAGAAAGGCAGTTTATGAATAAGGTACATACCTGCTGCTTATCATATCTTTATAAGTAATGAATTCTATCGTTCCGGTATGAAAAACCTTACATACCGACATCCGTTGAGGTTAATCCAATGGATTGCTCCACAAACCTTTGCTTGCACACACCCTGTCTCATCTGACAGGTCTGACGTCACAACATCTTGATATTGTTTGGGTCTCAGAAAAACTAAATCAGCAACGATTTTCAGGTGCCCTGCGTAGACTTTAAGGCAATATATCATACAAATTTTGACAACCTACATTAGCATACATCATATCGATATGTTTTGTGAGCTTAATTAAATGCAATTACTTTTGGAAGACTGATGTGTTTATCTCTGATGAACACTGACTTTTTTTATATAAAAGTTTTATTTCTATTGAAAAGTTAAAACTTAGAGGACTGAGAAGATCTTTTTTATAGGTTTTTATTAATTTTCCACACACACAAAGAGAGAGAGAGAGAGGGAGAGAGAGAGAGAGAGAGAGAGAGAGAGAGAGAGAGAGAGAGAGAGAGAGAAAATATAGCACAAATTCTCCCAATTCTCACAAAAGTCAAATGTAATTCATGGATAAATAAAATAGTTGAAAATTGGCAAGCATCAGTGAAAGTAATAAAGAGCCTCAAACTATCTGTAATAGTATTAGTATTAGTATATAAAAACAAACACTTCACCACAATGCCTCCAGGATACGGAGGGAAGGAATATGGATAGTTACTTCTTATTTTCAGATGTACATCTGATTAATCTCAGAGTGTCCCTCTTATGGTCTATTCTGAGCATCATCATCCTAATGCATGTATGAGGTTCTCACAGTCAAGAGATACTAAGGGTTACATTGATGGTATCTGAATAGAATACATGTTCTTTACCCCCACCAATTAGTGATTCACTTCAAGTGGAGTATTGAATCATGTTCATCGTCTACTATATTTGGCTCTTGATCTAAAAATGAACTCTTTTGCCAACCACAAGGAGATTTTGTGGAATGTGAGTACCGTATTCATGTTAATATGTGTTTTTTTAAAAGAAGAACATCTTATGAAAGTAGAAATTAGAAGAATGACAAGGGATTGAATGAAAATGAATCATGGGAGAACATTAAAGGCTATGTAGAGCAATTGCAGTGTCTTTTAGGAAAGAAAAGTATGATTCAGTATAGGCCTATATCTTTTGGATATAAGCAAAGTATGCCAAAAGGAAATTAAGATGTTGATCAATTGTTTATTTAAGATGTGAGGTACGAGTATCCATTTACTTCATCTGGGTCAAGAGTGGCAATTATACATTAATGCCTTGCTGATGGAAGTTAGTTCTGTGCCAGGGTTAGATAAGACATGTTTTACCAAATGAATAATGCACATGTATATTTGTATATTCTCTTTTTAGTCGTTCTATTCAAGTGAAAGAATGACCAATGGAAATGTTGGGTTTGTAGAGATGCTATACTTTGACTTTCAAATTTCAATCAGAATAGAATTTGAGAAAGGGAGCAACGAGGATTCATCCAAAATGGGACAGTGGAGATGAAGGAAATGATGATTGCTTGGGACAGGAATTAAGGGAAATTGAAAAAAGAATACTTTCATATATCTGAGTCATTTAGAGTGAGAAAAATATTTGTAGTACCTATTTGTAGCTGTAATTCCTCCCCTCCTCCATTTAGAGAAAGTTTGTATTCTTGATCAAGTTTTCACTGTAAGCGATGATTTTGCAGAATAGAGGAGCATCTAAGAGAATCATTCAACATACATCCTTGGAATCAAAACATCAAGTACTTTCATAGGAAAGCACCCTTTTTTATGTACATATACATGTATGTTTGCACATTTATTTCACAAGTACCGATATGTATTTTTAGCAAATGAATACTCCCAAGAGGTATATCCATTTAACCTATAATATTTTGACAAGATGAATATGCAAGTCACTTGTATTTTGTTGAGATTTCCATACTTTTGTGAATACCATAGGTATAATGAATATGAATATCAAGTTAAATGGTAATTGTGGCTTCTGATTATTCTTAATTACCCCCTCTCTGTATTCATAGCTGTTAAGAAGGAAGATTAATATTTGTTGAACCACTAAATTCTTTAACTGCAGAATGTCTTTAACTGGTAATATACTGGTATATAAATTGATTGATCTGGATTTATTTTTAAACATTGAACCTGATCAGTAAACTTTACAACCCACCTGTAACGACAGAGATAAGGTGGGGGAGGTGGGGGAGGGGGATAAGAAAAAGTATTTTCTTTCTTTCTGATCATTAATCATATTCCATATAAGGTTATTGAGTCCTGCTGCCAGGCCGGTAACACGGCATGCGTGACAAGGACACAGAAAAATCAAATCAGGTGTATAATTTCACTCATAAAGTTCATGTGCAGGTACACAATAGTCTGTTCACACCAGGCAAAATTTATACAAAAGTTGTATATACTAAAAAAGAAACATAATAAAAACAGTAATAAAAAAAAATGATTGTATGGTGAAAGGGGCGTACACTCATGAAGAAAAAATATCATTGTATAAAGAAACATGGTGTAAAGAAACCAGTTTCGAGCAGGTCAGTTGACATGACAGTTGTCTAATCATCGGAGTGCATGCTGACAATAAGCCTCGCAGTTATATGATTTAACCATAAAACGTTAAGATGAGATGGGACCCTCTTTATCGAGTTGTCGTTTGAATAGAGCTCATTCATGTGTTTCGCTATGCGATGTTTAATCATATGACATTCAGACTAGACTAGGATTAATCACTTGTTGTATATGGTCTTTGTAAAGCTATACAATGAACTTTTGTTGTCTGATTGGCGGTAAGTTACTTTTCATTCCTGTTTGGATATACATGTACCTGCAAATGTCAAAACCTTCATGAGTTTTTTTTTTGAAGAGGAAGGTGTATGTGTTTACATCTAGCAGGTGCTCCAGAAATGTCACAAATGTGAGAGATTATCCAGGGCGGGCTGTTTATGTTGCCAAATTAAGCATGAGAGAGTGGGTGGGTATGAGGTCATTAAACACAAGTGAAAAGTTTGCCCCTGTAGCCATAAGTTTGCATGTAATGAGCAGTCTGAGGCCATTTGATAATGTTTCACTTTTATTATCAGGTGTTGCAATTTTTCTTGCAAAGATTTTCCCCGGAGGATTTCAGATCTTCAGTAGATCTTGTCTTGATAATCATCGCCCTTCCCTTCTCACCCTTCTTTTACATCTTGTGCCTCTCTTATGAAGGTGACTTTATATTTGCTGTGTTAACAATCCAGGAGTTATTGTGTCAAACTTATACCAGTAATGTTAGGGTTAAGATTGCAATTGCAGTGTAGTCTACAACCCAATTGTTTGTTATGTAATTTATGATTTTGGTTAATGATGGCAGAGCATTTGTCTCTGGAGCTTGTTAATTGAGCAACTGTTAATATACAATGGATAAGAGGTTAAAGAACCTGTGATGTTTTCAAATAAAAAAACGCTCCATAGCCTGCATCCCTTCATTTCTTCTGAATCCACTGTGCTATCAAGCCATGTGAATGGCATGAGAGGATAAACACCTTGTTGGATGGAAGAACCCCCTTCGTCCTGTACATGTATGTCCAGACATTGAAAAGTTCCTCTTCATTGATCGTAATCCAAGAAATGATGCAATGTATTTTACGTGATCTGTTTCCACTTTCACACCCATGGTTCTGTAATGAGAGGTTATCATGTGCTGTCCAGATGGTTGAAGTTCAAAGGTCACTGTACCTGTGACAATCATACAATTGCTGTGTTGTGGTAAAAAGTTCACTTGTATCATGGTTATGGCATCTCTTGCCTTGTATATTGTGATAATAATTGTGACAATGATTATGTAATAACTGTATAGGCTCAGTTTTTCAGTAAGGTGAAACTGAATTTTAATTTCTTAGCAATTTTGCAATGTCTATTTTCATGTTGAGATAGATTTAATTCAAACCAATGAGTCATCTTGAATTCAGTTTGTTAAACAGTTAATCATTCCATGCTTCAAAAGTTTTGCACATTGCATTTTTACCCTCCCCTTCCCCTTCCCTGGTATTCAGACAAAGTGACTCAGCTGCCACTCGTAATACTTCTGCAATCCCACCAACAGGGTAGAGCAATATACAAATATGGTATTATTGTTTGAAAAGTCAAAAACATTGAAATCTCTTTCCTAAAACATCCTCGATGTAATCAGTACAAATTATGGAAAAGGTCTGTTTTCTACTTTATTTTGGTCGTTTATTATGTTTGATCCAGTTTTGAAAAAGCATGTTTACCACTTGCCACCCAAAGTGTACATGAGCACCAGTTGTATGTCTATAAAATCTATAAAAGGTTATTCTTGGCTGAGTCATATCTAGCCCAGACAGACTGAGAGAGAGAGATAGGATGAGAGGGAGAGAGGGAGGAAGATATGAAGAGAGGAAGAGAGAGAGAGAGAGAGAGAGAGAGAGAGAGAGAGAGGGGGAGGGGAGGGGATGGAGAGAGAGAGGGAGAGAGAGAGAGAGAGGTGGAGAGAGAGGAGAGAGAGAGAAAGTGGTGAGAGGGGGGGGGGGGAGAGGGGGTGGAGGGAGGAAGGGACAGGGGAGGATGACAAGGGAGAGGGACATCGAGAGGGGGAGAGAGAGTTTGAAAAGCAAGTGGAGGAACTGAAGGAAGGAGGAGTCTGGACATGAGAGGTAAAGCAGAAAAGTGTTGGGTAGTGGGCTCTTGAGGTGTAGCAGAATTCGTTTGGAGGTAGAAAATGGAGGTAGATCAAGTATAAAGGGAACTTGATCTCCTTTGCTTAATTACTTTATATACCTTTTTAATGATCTTGTGCAATCTTTTATGAATTTTACCTCAGTAACTTATTAATAGTTGTATATGAATATATGGTGAGTGCATTCACAGATGCACAGGTTATTTGTACACCACATGGAGATGTTTAACTCTGCACGGTAGTTCACAATTGACCTTGAAATGACCCATCAGCTCAATGTATTGGTATATGTTCTACATCTGATGTCCATATGTTCTCCGTTTCAAGGCCGCAAAATCTTGAATCTCTAGCATTGAATTGATACCCCATCCTCCCCAAACAGGAAAACCAAACATACTATGAAATGAAAAGCTGATTATGAAATTGACACGGTGTGTATATTCATGATACATCCACTATTTCTGAACAGAACAGCATTTTAGCATTAAGCCTTCTAACTTCTATCTGTTACCCATCTAGAGCTGCACATTTTAACCAATATGAAATATCAAACTGGGAATATTTTGACACAAGTTTGTAATCCAATGCACAAAACACTCTGCGCTTCATTAAATAAATTTGCTTCCTTCATGAGCAAGCGCATAACCAGGATTTTATTTTAGGGGGGGTGGTAGTGAGCACGCAAAGCGTGCGAACCAATTACAGAGCATGCAAAGCATGATCCCTAGGGGGGTGGGTGCAGGGAGGGGGGAATTTTCCCCCTCCCTTGCGAAGCGCGGAAGCTTTGACGTTTCATTAAATTATTAGAGAAAGAAGACGATTCATTGTACCGTTCTCAACTCTTAATCCTTGTTTGAATCAAGTTGACGTTACATTAAATTATTAAAGAAAAAAGACGATTCATTGTACCATTCTCAACTCTTAATCCTTATCTGAATTCAGTCCCCCCTCCCCGTCCCGCCCGAAGCATGGAAGCTTTGACGTTTCATTAAATTATTAGAGAAAAAGACGATTCGTTGTACCATTCTCGACTCTTAATCCTTATCTGAGTTCAATTCCCCCCCCCCCCTCCCGCGCGAAGCTTTGACGTTTTATTAAATTATTATTATTTTTCTGAGGGCATGTGCTTCCCCATGTCTACGCTCCCCAATGTCTACGCTACTGTAAATGATCATACCCTTTCATTAGGGAGGATCCATGACCTTGGCCAAGAGGGGGTGTGATGTTACAACTTGTACTTTACATTATTGAAGTTCATTTACATCCCATGGGATGCCTTCCTTTCTATTAGCAGGTCAGTGACTAGCCCGTCTTGGGTTTCGCCTCTATCGTAAATCTTGCGTCAAAGCGTTTCTGATCCCGGTGGATGCGACGGAGAGCAAATCGAGTATGAAAGCTCAGTAATGACAAGATAAACACGGAAGCTATCCGACCCCTTAGGGTTGACTGTGAATCTCCATGTCCTCTGCTCGATCTGTGAAGGACGTAGGACATTATTTGATTTCCTTTTCTGCGGGGATTTAGTAGCTAAGAATAATGTGATTAAGTAGAGAACTGTGAAGTGTGAATGCGTACAATCCTACAAGCCTTTTTTCATGGGGAGAGGGGGAGGGGTCTTAAGAATGCTGCAAAAAAATGCTCATGTTTGATAGGAATTTATATTTTCTCTTCTATAAATTCAGAGTTATTTTAGCATTAAATTGTACCATGTCTTGGGTTAAGAAATGTTATGTCATTGTGAAATCATATCTTATTTACAGGAGCACATTTTTGATTTCCTATAAAGAATTTCATTTCTTTTTGGCTAACTTAATAAACTTTTCAATTTTCCCATAGCTTAATTGCTCTGTGCTCTTGTGCAATGTATGTATTTATGTTTTTAACTTTTCTCCCACGAGGTGCCTGTGTTGGTATATTCTTAGCACTTTGTTCTTAATTGATCTTAATGAACAGTATGCAGATCATCTCCATGCAAGACTTAAAAGAGGCATTTTTCATAATGCAGATTTAATCAGGATTAAAATACCAACTGTACATAAACTTGTATTAAAATGCCAACTTTATAAACTTGTATTTACCATAGCTAAATTGTTCTGTGCTCTTGTGCAATGTATTTATTTATATTTTTCTTAATTGATCTTAACGAACACTATGCTGATCAACTCCATGCAAGGCTTGAAAAAAGCATTTATAAGTATATTCTCATTTCTCAGCACGTTGTTCTTAATTGATTTTAATGAACAGGGTGCTGATCAACTCCTTGCAAGGCTTGAAAGAGGCATTTTTTTTTATAATGCAGATTTGATCAGGATTAAAATGCTAGCCCCATCACTCCCTACTTGACAAGCTGATCTCATTTGGGAGGTCTAGTGATCTCTTGATTAACTGAAAATAGCTGGGGCTCACTAATGAGATAATGAGCAGGAAATGTGCAAGGAGAAATGGTTAGAAGGGTCCTCACCGCTGGATATATAGCACCACACCTTGATTTCTGTGCTGAGTTTGACCTTTAAGAATCGTGAAAACTGAAAGTGAGAACCTTTCTATGTTTGCCATTTTCTTTTGTTACATATATTATTTATATATTTATGTATATTTTGTTTACATCGGACAGGGCATTTGATATTTCATATTATGAAAGAAAAGAATAATTAAATGAAGAAAGTATAAAAAATAAACAATGTTGAGTGAAAATGCTAGCTATAACATCGTTTAGTATATTTGTAAAGCGCTTAGAGACATTTGTATTAAGCGCTATATAAAAATTAAATATTATTATTATTATTATTGTTTATTTTTATATATTCTATTCATTGTATTATTCTTTTCTAATGATCATATGAAATATCAAAAGACCTGTCTGATGTAAAAAAAAATATATATATATATATTTGAAGAAAAAAAAAGACAAAACAGAGAGAGAGAGAGAGAGAGAGAGAGAGAGAGAGAGAGAAGGAAGGAAGTAAAGAAAATACCGGTTTCAGAAATGCAAATAATTGGGTCTACATTTAAATCATTGAATCAAGAAGATACTCCTTGATTGAACTCAGCCAGAACTTGAACATGTTGAAAATATTAAATATAAATCAAACCTGTGTGGATGAGTTAAGGCAACCATAGATTTAGTTTACACTGAAGATACTGTCATGTTATTATCTCAATTTGTACATGTAGGAAGCCAGCCAAGTCAGTTCCCCTCAGCTCCTGCAAAGGTGAAGGCCCATGCTACTTACCTGCTCAGCAATCATTTGGATTGAGAAGTTAGCTTACTATAAATGGATCATGTTTTGTGATATGTTGTTGAAAGGTGGCAGCTGAAGATTGCAGCTATCTATGGAAATATCTTGCGGCTATCCACTGGCAAATCTTAGAGAAGAACATAGCTTGAAATAGAGGCTCTTCACCTTCACCTTGAATCATAAATATCATGATTGATGTTACATACGATGTTAACCCTTTAGATTCCATTTGATTTTGATAGAACACACATTTACCATAGGCCCAAGACTGTGTTATCTTGGGCTTGGTGTTCGATGGGTTTATGTTATTATGAACACATGTCATCACTGCTGCAAAGAAAAAGGGGTTTCCTTTAGAGACAAGGTATGGTACTCATGTGTCTCAACAGAGGTATAAGTTTGACTAAATTGGAGCAGTTTGCCCCTGCAGACCTTCTTTATATCTACGTAGATGTAGATGTACTTCACTTGTATTGTAGAGGGAAACAAAGGGAGGCAGAAACGGGGGGGGGGGGGGATAAAGGGAAGCAGAAACAGAGGGAGAGAGAGAGAGAGAGAAAGAGAGGGAGGAGGGGAGGGAGAGGGTGAGAAGAGAGAGAGAGAAGGAGAAGGAGAAGGAGGGGAGGGGAGGGAAGGGGAGACAAACAGATCAATGGACAGCAGTGTAGCTAGAGTTTTCTATTTGGGGTTTGGGGGCACCCAATTAATCTTCTCTTACAATAAATAGATATACAAGCTAAAAATATCCACCCTGTTTGTCATTGCACTCATTCACAACTGTGCTTCCCAAAACTAGTTTCATGAGGGGGGTTTCCTGTTCCAAGGTGACTATTTAGGTCACGGGTCAATCCATTGTTGTAATGGCCAGAAGGTCTTTCTCTTTAAGGTCTACCCCATCTGTATGTATGGTCATGATGTAGTAACTCGACAATCTATTGCTCTTCTGGTCTCTCTATTAGCGGCTTCCTTTATTGACAGCCAAATACGAAAGGGACATCCTGGATTACCAAACAATTTGCAGCCTCAATTGGAGAGCCTTTAGGAAAGCTGTGGGCACAGTTACACACCACATTCCTCAAGTATGAAAAAATTAGGTATAAATTATTGCCAATTTCGGAGTGAAAAAAAAAAGTTCACTCCAGGTCACTTGGCTGCAATGATTTTCCTATCATTATTCATATATACGTATGCTTTTAATGATACACTGTCTCAGTTTTATTGTGTGTTTGGGATATTTTTATTTGTTTCTGTCAGTTTGTTTATAAGCCTATCTGCACTAGTTTGGCCAGGAGGGATTATACCTCCCTGCATGGTCACTGCCAGGTGGTTATCTCATCAAAAGATTACAAAAATTACACTTATAATGTTAGTAGTTGCAACTAATGTGTCATATAAGAAAAAGAACAATTTCAAGCTTTGCATTGTTGAATCGTTTTATCAGCTAAATTAACAAAAGGGTCCATTTCCGTTTATTCTGAAAACATATGAACTGGTCCTTTTTTTAGCTGATTGAATGAATACCAGTAAAGTAAGCACTGAATATGTGATCCACTGAAGAGGGGTAGATGGAGAACTGCAGAACTTAGAGGAGAGGGGGGGGGGGGGGGCGTGCAGGGATTTACACAACCCTATGGGCATAAGTAGGGGGGAAAGGTCATCACAATTTTAGGTAATCATTAAAAACAGGTCACTTACAACAAACAGAAAATGGCTTTGATATTTCAGGTGATTGATTTAAAAAAAAAGAAGCAATTACACATTGTGTATTGATGGGATGAAATGGATGGGGGGGGGGGGGGGATTCCCCTGTGCCAAATAGATATGCTACTGTTTTGACTGCGTTTGCTACAGTATCAACAATTTCTAATGCGTCATGTCAGATAGCTTTTCCAGACATTCAACCAAAATTTGTTATTTTATGGGTAATAATGTGTCTGCCATCTTGAGTTGGATATTTGTCTAAATATGTCCAAATTTGCCTCTCCGCACAACCAAGCTTCAAACCATACCACACACGATAAAGCGCAAAGAGCGGTTCCTGTTAATGTTACTCGGGATGTCTGTGGTCAGCACGAATGTTACCAAAACAGCTTGAGTAGGACTGCAAATAATGTTTGAGAATTTTTTTGGTTCAGCATAATTCATATCTTCCCATGAAGTGAGGCTCTTGGTGCCAATATCACCACATCCTGGGAGTTCAACCACATGATGACAGCTACAGTCATATGGTGTGTGTGTATGTGCGAACGTTACTTATATCTCTCTTGGCTTTTAATCTCCCTCTCTCTTCTTATGCTCTTGCTGGTGTTATTGTTTTGTTCCCCAACGTCTTCCCCTTCCCCTGCTTTCACTCCGAAGCCCCAGCCCATCTCCTGTTTATCCCACTTTCTCTGTCTAATGATTTCGCCCTTCTTTCTCTTTACTCCTCAAATTCACTTTTGAGGTACAGTGATTGTGTGTGATCTTGATTCTATCCCCCCCCCCTTTCTCTCTCTCTCTCTCTCTCTCTCTCCCCTCCCCTTTCTCTCTCCCCTCCCTTTCTCTCTCTCTCTCTCTCTCTCTCTCTCTCTCTCCCCTCCCCTTTATCTGTTCTATACTGATCATGTTGCTGTCATGGTTTTGTTCTCTTTCTCTTTCTTTCTCTATTTCTGTTCTTCTTTCTATCTATATTGTTCTCTCCCTCATATGAGCTAATGTACTTAGATTAGCAAGTGTGCGCTTGTAAAAATGACGTCTGGCTGGAATGCTTCCCAGAGAGTGGAGAATGTGCATACATTGTGTGCGGGTAAGCCTGAATCCAATTACCTGGGTAATAATATATTTATCTGTAAAGCGCTTTGAGAGGGCCTGCGATCCTGAAAAGCGCTATATAAGAACGAGCTATTATTATTAATATTTATCTCATGATGATGATGTCTGCATTTTCACCCATCTTATATTCCTTTTTTGCTTCACAATATCCCTCTCCCTCTTAATCTCTCTCTCTCAAACTTACCCTTCCTCCCCTCTTTATTTTACCTTTCCATCTGCCCCTCTTTTATAAAATTATACATCCCCAAAATATATCTATTCATCTGATTCTTGTTTTACTTATCATTTCCATCTATACCAGTCTCCTGATCTTGTCTCCTTATATCCCAACATCCTCGTTCGATGACAAGATGCCTTAACATGCTCGTATGTCTACTTGGCAACTAGCGTGTATGTTCAGTGTTATCCAAATTATAAATCATGACATGGAAGTTTGTAGAGAAAATGTCATGGTCTTTGGAGTCGATTTCTTTATGATATTCTTCTGCTCTCATTGGGTGGTATGAACAAAAAAAAGTGGTAATGAGTGAATTTGAATGCCCATGACCTTTGCCAATACCATGCTGTCTATGCCAGCACCTAGAGTGAAACTTCCAAACATTATGTAGGCCTTCTCATTTTTCAGTTGCCGATCATTGAATTTTCTTTCTTTTAATAGGCCTAAATTTTTTCTTTGATATAATATATTCTAGAGTTTGTTTACATTCCTCACATCGGGACTTGGGAGAATGTGTGGGTGTAAAGCTAGATATATAATGCTGACCAGGCTTTTTGTTCACTTCTCAGTGCTTCCCTCATGTGTCCGTATGTGATGTCGGCCTGATGAAATTATGGTGTATTATCACGTCTGTCCATGCTGGGCCTTCAAGTGCAAACTCTGCAGGACACATATTCACATAGTCGAAGAAGGAGAAACCATTTCTCAAGTTCATAGTTGGGCCTCTAATTGAATGTGTGGTACAGATTATGTCTTACTGTTTTTCAAATTCTCCCTGATAGGTGGGGTAAAGAGGAGCGAAGGAGATACAAGAAGGTGTGTTTGTGTAGGTCAAATTAAGTTGTACCTCTACTATTGTTTACAAATTCAGAGACAGATGGAGATGGAGAGGGGGGGGCATGCATACTGGTATGTATGTACAGTAGAGGTGTTGTGGTCTTGAGGATAAGTCACCTGACTGCAGATCACAAGGTACGGGTTCAAATTCCAGCCTGTCACTAACGTCCTTTGGCAAGATGTTAATCTACATTTGCCACTCTCCACCCATGTGTTATAGGAGTACCCGGTAGGATTCAAAAGCTAATGAAGTGTGCTCAGCATTGTGAGCATATGTAAAATGATGCCTAGCTGGAATGCTCCCCACGGAGTGGAGTATGTGCGTACATTGTGTGCGGGTAAGCCTGAATCCGATGACCGGGTAATAATATAATATTATCTGTAAAGCGTTGAGACATGGGTGATGTATTTTAAAGCGCTATATGGAAGCGGAATACTATTATTATTATCCCAGATTCCCAATGAAATACTCTCGAATCAAAAGTCATGATCATGTATTTAAGCTGTTATTGAATCAAACAGACCACGGTATAAGCATGGACCTACTACATGGTATAAGATAAAGATTATCCTTTTTCATGAAAGGGGATACCCAATAATCCCCATTTCTTGGAGAGCAGAAAAAGTTTCTTTGTTAGGAGACCACATACATGTGGAATGTCTAGAGTGATTATTTTGACGAAATTCACACTTTTCCATATCCAAGATGTTGAGGATGGAGCGCTACAAAGTGATCATTATCCAGGCCATTGAGTTCAATTGCTGGCGGCAGTCCATATGTGATCAATTGATCCTCATACGATGATCCCGCAGGGGGAAATTCCTTTTGATTCTTGTCCTTAACTGGTTGGGTTTGTTTGGGTATGATACTGTGCCACTGTTTGTAAGTTGATAATAGAGGAGGAAACACAAGTGCTCTCAGTACAGGTGCACAGGTACCACCTTGCTTGTCAACAGGAGGTACAGTGGCAACAACCTGTCCTGTGTGTCCCGCCTCATATCATCAGGACTTGAATCAACAGGAGCAAAGAAAGAACACTCTTCAAGAACACTGTCACATTGAGGCATGGAGGTGATGGGGTGCTGTCTCAATGAAGCACCATTTATTTGGATGAAATGCAAGGTTATGTTTCTGTTTGCACAGACGTTGATTTGTAGGCTAATGATCCAATTGAAAGCAGTCCTCTTTCACATTCAAAGTAGAGTTCTTGCGACCTTTATGTCTCCTTAGAGCATGACATGAGCCATGATATCTATATCTGGTCAGTAGTACATCCTTTTAATACTCTTGGTGGCTAAGGAACAAGTCCAGTACGCAGACAAAAGAAATATTTAAAGAAGCTTTTCTAGCCTCTATACTCTGAAGTCCAAACGAAATAGGCCTAAGTAATAATAGTATACTGTCAAATGTATGTATGAAAGTCCCCAAAGGGAAACAGAAAAAAGGGCAACTTTAGATGAGTGGAAAAGATCTGTTTTACTCCTTTAAGTTTTCAGCTCAACTATATTACCAACTGCTCTACTGAATGGCAGAAACAGATTTTACAACATGATACTTTTAGACTACTTTAAACTTAGATGAAGTGTGAAAAGGAGGGTTTCATGATTTTGGCTTTGAAAGACTTTTAGGTGTGAAGTTATGAGGATATGTTGAAATATTTGGCCTTTAACGATGGATAGCATCAACGCCTGCATGTTTGGAAAACATACAGTGCATAAATGTTGCCCTATATTTTAAGATGGGGGTACATCATTGTGTGAAATGTCTAGACTGAGACCAGAAAGGATGCACTGTTGAGATTCATTTGATAAAATGTGACTACTCTCCATGAGATATGTGCGCTATGTTAGGTCCTAGTGAGCAAAAAAGTGAGATTGTGTTTATTTTCTCAAACATGATTGCCATGCTGTGAAGACATAGTATTCAATGTTTTTAATCTTGTCTGAGATCGCTCTCTGTCTAGGGGTAAGCATGGAAGGAAGGAGTGTTCAGCAGAGGTTTATCGGTCATTGACTCCTGAAACAAAAGCACTCCCTGCCTCACTTGGATGCTCTCTCCATATGTCCTCCAGCTATTTACCGTGCTGAGGTTTATGGAGGAGGAATGGGCTTATGATACCCCAGCCATATTGAACTGCTTCACTTTTGTCACTCTTAACAATCCTTTTCCTTTCCCTTTCCCTTTCTATCTGACTTTGTGACTCCCTTCTCTCTCCATCATATATCTCACCCTGTAGAGTTTATTCCCTTTATATCTGTCGGTCTGTTACATTTGATATGTGTGCAAAAATATATGTCTGCATTTTAATTTTTTTTTTAGTAGTCTGTGTTTGTAGCCCACCCTAACCCCCTTCCCTCTAATACTCCCATTCTCCTTTCTGTCTCTGTTATACTAGTTTCATATTAAGGCCCGGTCACACATGGGGGACGCACGGCCTGGGCATTGAAAATTGTCAATGTTGCCAGTGTGTCGTGCGTTAGGTGTGCGTCATCCTTCGTTACTCATTCGTCGAGCGTGCTGGACCAACGCCGGACCAACGCTATGCAATCGTCGTCATTCGCTTTGTGCGTCAGGATTTGTTGTGCATGCTCAAAAGTGTGCGTGGAGCTCGACACTTGAATGTCAACGCCAAAAGGACGCCAGACCCATAGACCAACGCCGGACATACGTGGAGCACACGTCCTGTATAAGCGCAGCACGCTTGCAACATGCCTCGCATTCAGTGTCACTGTCAGCTCGCTAGCTTCTCCCAAATCCTGACAAAATTTGGGCGCACAACCTTTTCCGATTTTCAATGCGCGGGCCATGCGTCGTCTATGTGTGACCGGGCCTTTAAGTCCGGATCAAGCCCATAATCAGTCTAGACCCAAAATCTAATATGAACGGTATCGGCATCAACTGCAGTAGATACAGACTTCTCAGCCCTCTTTTAGAAGAATTAAGCTTTAGCCCAGACTTGGTCCTGTCTGTACTTGAATGGATTTGTCATAGTATGAGTGCACTGTATGGTTTATGACAGGATCAGGTGCGGAAAATGGGGAAACATGGGAAAATATAAGTATATATGCGCATTGCACCTATGATGCTTATTGTTGTAAGTATGAAAGGTAACAGGTTTTGTAATGGGAATAGAGTGTGTAGCTATTGCCCTGAAAAATAAGTAGGGACACGACCCGCTTCAGCAATGAATATGAAAGCAGTACTACTGTAGTCATTTTATCCCGGAGTAGCTGTCTCATTCCTCTTTATCTCACGGGAAGTGTTTTTGACTATTCATGCATGTAAGCCAATACATTCTAGAAAGTATGCATCATCTGCAGCTTAAATTTCAGTATTTCCCACTCATCAGCTACTTTGCTTCGATGCCAGAGAAATAACTGAATAGAGAATTGCATTAAATGTCAGACTCAGCTTTTACTGGCTGGTTCAGAGTAAAATATTTGTGAGAATGCCTGGTCCTTTGGGGTTAAGTTTTTTCAAAAGTGCATTGCACTCTTGTTTCTATACTTTTAAACATGAGCAACAAAAACGAAATTTGCGATTTTTTTTGTATTTAAAAGATAATTGGTAATTTGTAATCTATTGCAGGCCTCAAGAGTGAGTATTCTTAGCAATAATGGAACTCTGAAATCAATTAAATTTAGTGAGTAATTGAAGAAGAAAAAAAATTGAATTGAAGATTGGAAAGGGAGAAAGTAGTTTGACTTGTTCATTACCCCTCCCCTTGTCCAGTGTGTATGTTGCAAAAATCATAATGGCTCACAAACCCTCTGCTTTTACCCTTGGGAATAAAGCATGCCTATTTTCATATCCATCTTGGAATAGTAAGTGGACCTTAATTTGAAACATTAGGTGAAAACAACAACAAATTTAAAGTGCACCTAAAAAACAAAGTGTTTACATGTATGTGGCATTAATGATCTGGGTTATTGGTTCACTATTCTGGAGAGGAATGTCTGTAGACCTAAATCTTTATAGTTAGAATAACATCCCAATTTTATCAAGTTATAAAACTTCCACAAAATGAGGTCATGATATATCATGGCTATCATGATAGACATTGATTAAGAAAAATTGGTATCAATCAATTCTAGAAACAAATCATCTGTTCTTTATGTTCTTTCTCTCTCTCTCTCTCTCTCTCTCTTTCTCTCTCTCTCTCTCTGTGTCTCTTTCTCTCTCTCTCTCTCTCTCTGTCTCTTTCTCTCTGTCTCTGTCTCTGTTTCTCTTTGTCTCTGTCTCCCTGTCTCTCTTTCCGTCTGTCTGTTTCTCTTGTCTCTCTCTCTTTCCCTCCCCTTCTCTCTCTGTCCCTCCCCTTCTCTCTCTGTCCCTCCCCTTCTCTCTCTTTCCCTCCCCTTCTCTTTCCCTCCCCTTCTCTCTCTTTCCTTCCCCTTCTCTCTCTTCTCTTTCCCCTTCTCTCTCTTCTCTACCACCTACCGCTTCATTTGGAGATGCATCTTAACATGGTTTTGATTTGTTTTTAGTTAAAATCCTTGTCTGGCTTCCCTACCATGATTCATGGACATCAAAATAATTATCCATCTCAGGTTGTTTTGTCGACATCCAAAGATTTAATTCAAGGCTTACTGATATAGTGCATGTAGAGGGAAGGGGCTTATGAATTTCTTCCTTTACAAAATGAATCTTAATATTGTGATGATCGATACAAGACCCATTCCATTGAATGCAGCATCTCCAATCTTCCTTGACTTGTATATACTATATTTCATGAAAATGTTCTTTCTTTGTTGCATTGATTGGGTCCAAGACCCAAACAATTAAATTTTCCCAACCTTCATTTGGGAATCATTCCCACTGTATCAAGAGGTTTCCTACTAATGGAATTAGCCTTGACTTTCATATTTATGCAAGGGGCCTCACAGAAGCAATTTTACGAAAAATACTTTTGTTTCATAATGAATTTTAAAATTTGGCAGAATCTAGTGAGGTTTTGTTCTATTTACTGTAATGCTGGATTATTTGCAAATCAAGTATCAAGGTGAAATTACTCATTTTCAGAACACATTTCAGGAGTAAAAAGTGTTTTTTTTTTAACAGGTAATATGAATCATGATGCCTATGATGAATACTGTTAGCCAATTTTCCTCTATCCATGAGTTGGATAATCTCTTTTTTTAGATGACAGATATTATTGGTCAAGGTCATAGAAACATTATTGTCAAATCATTCAGCTTATCGATTAAGGCCATGAATTGAATCATAAACCTCGAGTATTGAGCAAATATTTTTATTTTATCAGTATATTGTATCGGCAGATTACAATGACTATTGGCACATATGCACCAAATCATGAATAATCAACATGGAAACCTGTGACTCCTTTTAAAGCTTGTTGCAGTGTCATTTGATCAATTAAATTGAGAGTCCTAGCTGTTCAGTCCTGGTTTCCGTGTGAACAATGCAGTGTCATCTCCTCCCATCAAGGGACTTCAGACCAATATCAAAAGCGATAGCTACGACCTGTACATCATCACTGGTGTGTCTTGTGTCCGCTAGAATAATATTTCACCAGATGCAGACATATTTTTGTGGAGTTGTATCCTGGATGACCCCCAAAAGTTGTCACTTGACCCATATCATCCTAACACGAATGAACGATATGGAATATTGATGGTCAGATATTGGTCAGATATTGGTCAAGTCAGGGGAGGAGCTAGGAGCTTCCGAAAAGAATTGCTTCTGACAGCCAGATTGGTAAATTGTTTGCATGTTTTCCCAGACACTGCTTTTGGAATGGGTAAACCTGATAAAATGCCTGGATCTGTTGATAAAGGAGGAGATGGTTGAAAAGTATCGTACCTTCCCCTGCTTCAACAAATAGTCTCTTCTTGCACAGCCAGTGTATATCATTGGTGTGTTAATTCTTTGGATGTTATCCCAGACCTTGTATCTCTATTAACAAGTAGACTTGTCCAAATGATATTTGGGATACAATCCAGTTCATAGTAATGTAATAAGTTGGCCTTGCACCATCCATACTTCATGATAAGAAATAATTTGGCATATATTCATGTTTTCAGAGGATGGGTGGTTTTTTATGTTTGTTACAATATTCAGATATTTTTCTTTCTTTTGCTTATCTTAATGTCCGTGCATGAATCAGATGCCTGGAAGTATCTTGTTAAGACTTCATCTTTTCTTTTGAAAAATCATTTGGGAGAAGAAAAAATGACTTTTTATGCATAAAAACAGCCCAGACTTCAATCATTCTTCACCACACTCCACGAATGTAGAAATCATCGGTCACAATGGGAATAAGATGAAGACCCCGGAGGAAACAACCAATCATACTTCTGCTACCAGTTTGTCATTGCAGACTGTACCTCCTTTCCTGCTGTCAGAATCATTTTGCCCACGGCCAGGTAGAGCTAGCTGGCTGGATTATAATACCCTGGAAAGCCAATGATATTCCATCTTCGCCCCCCTGGGCAACTGTGTAATTACCTGAAGACTTGGTATCTAGGAACCTGCAAAAACTGTGATGAAAGACTCCCAATAAAATTTGCTATTTCTCTTTCTATTCCTGATAGACTGGTTGATATATTTTTAGAATATCATAATATAAATATAATTGCTTGCAACCATCCTGTCTATGTTGTGTTTGTAAATCTTCCAGCCATGAGGCTGTGTTCATAAACTAGCAATTTCTCTTGTATACTCTATATTGCTTTTTGCTAGGAGTTTTTTCCCCTTTCACCAATTACGATACAAGATTGTAACTGGGGCTGCTGGGCTATGCTCTCTTGCTATATAGACCCACTAATCATTTCATTTTTGCACAAGATGATGAAGATGGATCCAGTAAGGAGAGTGTCAGGCACTTTCTATACCCCTCTTAATCCCCTCTCCCCCCATTTTATCCAGCAGAGGTATAAATATTTACACTTGATAAGATGTATACGCTACCTGATACATTTGTAAGATATGCACGGCCTATCTTGTGCATATTGATTGGAAGTGAAGAGGATGATGTAAGACTATGTAAGATAAGGTAAATGGGAGTGTCAAATAAAGCTCTTTATCCAAGCTTATTCTACAGCTTCTGAATTTGAACATGGATCCCTCTTTACCTTATATGGTCTGTAGATGTCGATATACCTTTGATCCTTACTAGCATCTGATGTAAGAGTATAATTAGACACCTAGTCTCATCCAGGCAACCTACTGCAATGAAACATGGAAAGATATCGAATGTTGAGATTCATTCAAGTAATGTGTAAGACATGTTCATGGAAGACTTTGAAAGACTTAACTTCCCAGCAGCCGCATACTTAGTGCGAATCTTATCATTAGTCTAGAAAGCTACTCCAGACTCTTCAATCCTCTATATTTAGGATAGGAGTTTGATTGACGGGTCGTAATCTAGAAGAGAGCGATTGATACCGACGAGTCTGCCAGCGCTTAGACCCGATTTCAGATTGACATCGGATCGTGAGTCATCAAACGAAAGATTCTTGAGGATTAACACTTCCAGTCAGGATTGATAGAAGTTAAGTCAATGCAGTAGGGGTGACTTGACGTGAATGTATAGATTTTATTTTTTAATCTGGTGTCATAGCTACAAGATTTATACAGCATTGCCCTGCATCGGGGCTAGACCTATCACGCCCTTACAGCCAAATCATTTCAAACACATGCAGAAATAGTCTAGGGAAGTAATTATAGAGTCAAGAGCTGGTCTTTGAATGTGATTCAGAAAATTTGTACCCCTATATGGTTCATGTACAAATCTACTGGTATAGATGGGCATATTTTGTAAATGGAAGTGTAATATAACTACGGTATGTAAAAATGTTGACGCATGAAAACTTGTGGACTCTATAACAAAAAACACATTGCATTAAGTTTAGTTCAAACACTTTTTGGAAAACTACAAGCATTTAGACTCACATGATTTTATGCATTATTTCAATCTGCAATGTATTAAGAAGGTGATGCTTTTTAAAGAGTTTGCATCAATGCTATACTTGCCCAGAAAGTTTCCCTTCTAAGCAAATTTGTGTTGCTCAAGTGACAATTTCTTAGCCAGCCTATATTCTAAGTAGCTGCAAGTACTTGTACCACATTGAATCCAGCATATCTTTAAATTTGTGATATATGAAATAGGTATCTTAAGAAGACAAGAAGGTGATTGTATGAAGGTTGTTCTAAACAACTTCTTATCACATGTATGTCATATTTAATTTGGCCATTTCTAAAATGTACATGTGGTAATGCTTCCTTAGATACAGTGATATGAGAAGAAAGACATACACTTCTCTGGACCTCATTTCTGCATGGCATAGAATAAGGACATTGGGTAGTCAGACCTGCTTCCTAAAACATGGGTCTCTCTAAAAATAATTTGTCATAACAGAAAGCATCTGTCTTCAAATGGAACAAGACGGTGAATATGGATTGTGATTGTTTGAATGTCATATGAACTGCTTCAAAAACCTTAGTGTGGTGTCCTAGAATCCCCTTCTCACTTGAATTGTAATTTCTAACAATTTTCTACCAAAGAATGTATATATACCTTGGAGCACAAGTTCTATTCTAATTATGCCATCAACATAGGATGATTGTACAAATTGAAAGGAGAGCTACGTGTAACTCTTTATTTTCATGATAATACCTCATTCACACAGCCAAACCAACTAATTTTCAGCCATTGGGGGGTAAAGTAAAGTTTATCCAATCTGTATACCTGAGGTCGGTCTCGATTTTCACATTTTCAAAAGTGATTGTTCTTTTTTTTTAATGGATACAAGCACCTGTCCTTACTGCTATGTACATGTATTACATGTGTTAGTAGACCTGCTAAAATTTGTATACCATTAAAGAAAAATCATTACCACAAGTTGCATGGTATACTAATTCTGAACTAAAAATTATGTGTTGTGATTCAAATTTTTAGTAGACATGATTAACTTACAAAGTGTGAATAACATGAGTGATATTATAATGCACCATTCTGACAAATTGAGTAAGGCAAGACCGAGGAGCACATGCACATGTAGTACATGGACCATCTCGCCCTCCGCTCCCCCCGCTCCCCCCACCTCCCCCTCCCCTCCATCCCCCTCCCCTTCACTGAATCTAAATGAGCTACAGTACATGAGCTTGCATGGCCAGGTGTACATTTTTCTTGCACCTCTGCAAATTGACTGTCTTGTTTGGGTGACACACAATCATTGGGATGTGACCATAAGGTGAAGCTTTTAATCACACTTGTGAAAATAAACTTGACTCAATTTTATGACTATGAACATATCTAACAAGGGGCTTTATTTGCAAGGTACAGACTGTGTAATCCAGAAGGAATCCATCAGTGATTTAAAAATAAGGGTATGTAGTAGTGCTGTAGCCGAACCGCCGAACCGAACGGAAGTTCGCCGAACATGGCACTTCCGAACCGAACCGAACCGAACCGAACACAAAGGCCTGGTTCGGATGTTCGGCAAAAAAAATGTAAACGTTTTTGCAAGCTAATAAACTTTTCATTTTGTACCTAATTTTCATGTTATGATTGCTCATATTATATTTACTTTTTTCCCATTTTCCGCCCTTGTGATTTATGCCTATCCAGTGGTGGGCGCAACTTCACTGGCGCCATTTAAATCCCAAATCCTGACCACGCTACGTCGCGATCGCAAGCCATAAACAAGAATACATGTGCGTGATCAAAACAAGTTCAGCTCAATTTGCTCAAACCCATTGAACAAAATATTAATATTTTAATTGTAACCATATCGGACAAATTTTACAATATAAAAAATGAAATAAATATATATATTATAGTATGGTATTTATTTATTCAGGAAAAATAGGAATTTTATATTTTTCCTATTGAAAATAAAAAATTATAAAAAACAGTTCTTGGCGAGCCTGAAAGTCTATATTCAAGATGGCACCTTTTATGACTCTAACATTAGACAACAACCGTCTCAGAAAATCTTTTAAAAACATCATTTATTGACAAATTGAAAACATGATTCTTTTAAAATTGAAAATAAAACACGATTCAAGACGGAAATACGAATGTAAGTAGTATTTTTCTTCACAAATAATTACGTTTAGAGCAGTTTTTTAATGTGAAATTTGTGCTGGTCGGAAGCAGTGTGCAGAAGTCCTCCGTGCCGGTCAGGCCCGGCAGGGCGGGCGGCCTGCCCAGTCCCGACCGCCGTGGCTATAACGCTGCTTGCTTTTAAATTACCGAACCCCGAACCGAACCAAGTTTGGGTGAAAAATTGCCGAACTTTGCCGAACCGAACCGAACACGAACATAGCGTCTGACTTACAGCACTAGTATGTAGGGAGCAATATTGTAACCATGTGTCTTCATTTATTAATCCCTGAAGTTTGATATTTTAATGAACAGTCTGTGATGGTGGTCCACCTATAGTATGCCCCATTGGTCCTACATTGTAAAGGGTTAGGGTTGGGTTGAATTAAAGTCTGATTTAAAGTAGGAATACATGTATACCACCATATTGCATTGCTAGAGATTCTTTCCTGTGTCAAAAACTAAAAAAATTTAAGACCAGGGGCTAGTTGAAAACTTGAAAACAAGTGTTATGAAAGACAGACCTATTTGCAAAATTATTTGATGTGAAAGTAGTTATTAATAACTCCCTCCCTCTCCATCCCTCCCCTCCCTCTCTCTCCCACCCTCTTCCTCCCTCTCCCACCCTCTTCCTCCCTGCCTATTCCTCCCTCCCTGCCTATTCCTCCCTCCCTCTTCCTCCCTCCCTCTTCCTCTGCCATTAACATCATAAATGGTTTATTCACACTGCACACTGCTTTGAAGTAGATTATTATTTTGCTTGGATTTATGGGTTGTTAAAATTCATGTCACTCTACATTGTATTTAACTTTAAAGTTACATGTAATCTTGAGGTCTGGTATGGGAAGATTTATTCTGGATTGTTTATCCTACAGTAGATTGGTTGGTTGAACCAGTGAAATAAAAACAAACGCTCAAAAACTTACTGGGCGTTATCTTTGATAAACGATAAAAAACCCACAACTCCCATTTGCACATAGTGACCTGTGTTACCTACTTACCTGGATTTCCTTATCTTTCTATGCTCATTACTCTGCTCCTGTACATTTTCTACCAAAAATTGTTTCTATTTATTTGTAATCTTAAACATTCAGTGTAAGTTTGGTTGGATTCTGTGAGAATGTATTTGCTATATTTACCAGAACTCAAGTTTATCTTTAATAAAGATTTAAATTTATATATCTGCAATTATTCTAGTGGCACTCAGGTCCTTGAACTATACAGTTGTTTATACTGTTTGCAGTTATATATTCATATTTCAGACAAAATAAAAATATATATTGGGGGGCTGGTCAATAAATGACAAACTTGTGACAAATACCTTTAAATATTTAGATAGAAAAAAGTGAAATGAAAATAGATATGTGTGGGTGTAGGAAAATAGGATAAAGGGGGTAAAAGATATTTGTTAAACTTTAAAATGATATCCAGTGTAATAGCTTTCCTCCGCTGTACATTGTAAGTTTCATTTGCTAGAGCAATTCTGTGAAATATGTCCGACATGACAGCAGAAGTGTTTTATTAATTTGATTTCATCCAAAAATGAAGAATCTCTAGGTAATAACTTCAGGGGGGAAAATAGGCAGTGGTCATATTAGAGAGAATTTTCACTTTTTTATCAAATTTTTGAATGAAATGGATAAATGATTTATGGCCCAAGTGCGTGTCCTACATACAGATTTTTTTATAGAATTGCCCATAAACAGGAGCCAAAGACCTGTGATGTCTGCCTCCCCTATGAAAAGAGCACACATTTTCAAGCTAACAATCGATTTAGATGCTCTGATTATTTCATCACTGCTTACATGTATATGTAAGAATTTGCTCATTTGCCAGTTCACAAAATCATTAACAATTTAAACAAGTAAGCAATAAATCCAACCCTTTCTGTCTGCTTTAATTGTCTGCTATTGCAAACTTTGTGGTTCGGGTTCACAAATGTAAGAGAGAGTAAAGCGCGTGGGTTTGTTGTCTTTCGTGTAGGATGTTAATGGACTCCCAGGTGTATATTATTCCAACTGTCTCTTTTTTGTGTGCAGGGATACCTTTTTATATTGTAATGTGCAAAACATCAAATGTTTCAGCATGGTGGTGTTGTTATTGTAAGTGAACTATCTCCTGATTTCCTGAAACAAATGTGAGGATTGACTGAGTGGGTATCTCAGCAGGCTGGCGGCTGTGGATCAAGGCCCGTTGCTAGGGTAACCCTACATTGTTTTTTTTTCCTAGGTTCTATGATACATATGCTTCAATGGAAAATTGCTCTGCCGTCAATTTTCTCTTCTATCACCACAATCCTAACTTCAACCTTGGACCAAACACTACAACTATAATTTGAACTTTAAGCCAAACCTATTACTCAGTGCTATCTCTAACCCTATATCTTAAAGCTGGGAGCAAATGTTTCTGGATCATCATGACTGCTCATAAGGCCTAAGGGACTGCTGCAGTAGCCTGGAACTAAATATATGTACATATCATATTTATATTTTGTGGCTTGACTTTACTTGAAGGTGGTCAGAGATACCACCTAAATGTTTCATACTACCAAACCAACTCCACACGGACTCCAAACTGACCGCTTCTTGACCACATATATAATGTACTAGAGGTAAAAGGATAAAATCATGAACATCATTTTTGAATGAAGTATTTTTATTTGTAGAGGACTAATTATGATTCTTGTAAAAACATGGAGAGATAGAATTACAGTTATATCAACAAACATGTTGTTAAGTTATCAGTTGAACTGTAGGCCTCAAAAGAATATTTTATTCTCCCTTTTTGTGATAATGAAATTATTTTAATTGAAGGAAAAAACATTTTTCTCCAAATTATTTATCCTAAAATTCAGTCTGATGTATTTTGTAATTCTATGAAATTAAACACTGTATGAAACATTGAAACTTTAAACAGCAGCCACTGATAAGTCTCAATGTACTTTCAATGAATTGTAAAAAGTATGACGTGTCCAAATTATTATGATACTAGAAACTTAGACTTCCTGGATGACCCTTTTAACCTGTTCAAGTACTGAACACATTAACTCTCTCATGCTATCAACTCAAAGTACAGGTACACTTGTAAAGGTCGACTCCTAACCCACATGAATGTCATTACATTAATCATAGACATGGAAACTAAGTGTATTTTAAAGACAAATTGGCAAGGCCACTTTGCATTGAATTGCATACTGGTGGTTCAATTTTTTTCTTTTTGATTTTTTTTTTTTTTTTTTTTTGGGGGGGGGGGGGCCGGGGGGGGGGGGGGGGGTCCCCATACAAACATGAATGTGATAACATTGGTCATAGACATGGACACTTGATGTGTTTGTAAACTTTGTATTATAAAGGATGAAAGAGC
The DNA here is from genome assembly GCF_000002235.5 of Strongylocentrotus purpuratus. Lineage (NCBI taxonomy): Eukaryota > Metazoa > Echinodermata > Echinoidea > Camarodonta > Strongylocentrotidae > Strongylocentrotus > Strongylocentrotus purpuratus. The sequence goes on from NW_022145612.1 coordinate 48,377,588, forward strand.
TTTTTTTTTGGTAGCTTAGTGGTGGTAACATGTTCTTTTTATTCTTGGGGACAGGGGATCCTTCAACAAACATGAATGATGATAGGTGGGCCTCTTAGCTTTATTTGAAAAGTCAACAGAGACACTTATTAGATGTATTATCATCTCAGCACTTTGTCACGGCTAGCAATCTGTCTAGCAACAGGACACTTGCCATTCTCAGCAGAGAGCAATGATGATACACATTAAAGGTTGCCATGGTTTCACTTTGTTTTATAATTCGTATTTGTCATGGTAAGTTGTTGGATGTGATGAGAATTTGCACAAGTGTGTTATATTATACTCCATGGAGCTGACCTTAGAAGTTAGCAATTGCAAAAAAATGAAATGTTCATCATTTCTGTATGATCACAATGTTCTAGTATTTTTGTAGTTGCATAGTCTGAAATTATTTTGTAAGATCAGAGATGATATCAACAATACGAAGTACCGTCTCTTAGTGCTTTACAGATATTATTATTGCCCCGGTCATCAGATTCATTCATGCATAGTATGTACCATCTCCACTCCCTGGGGAGTATTCCTACCATATATGGTCACAGTGAGGTCATATGGCAATCACTATCACAAAGGCTTTCATCATCCTACCAGGTCCCCATTTCTCTCCTAGGTATGGAGTGGCAAATATAGATTAATGCCTTGCCAAAAGACATTAGTGCCAAACCCACAACCTTTGCATTTCCAATAAAGTACTCAAGTCAGTACTAAAGTACTACAACACCTCTACCTCTACCTCTACAACTGCCTATGAATGTGTCAATTAAAGGAATGAGGGATTTTTTGTTTACATCCCCATGTTTGTGAGAAAAGTCATGCTGTGATTTTCATTGAATCAGTCTTTCAAAATGTGTCACGTCTAGACCATTAATCAATCCAGTATATTCCAATTAGAGTAGCTTCACAGCTTTGGTTGTTGCTTGCGTCGCTTAGAAACTGAGAAATCATTCAGTAGGTAAGGAACCATTGTGGAACCCACTGCCGCTTCTTCAGGATATGTATTGCTTTAAGTAGATAGGTCTCTAGAGTAGTAGAGGCACTGCAAGTTGCATTATTCATTTAGCAACTGAATTAACAGGTTATTAGTGAATTTGTGTTGCTTTCATGTGTGATGTAGCGATAACAGCATTACACAGCATTATTTTTCAACATGAGAATTTTAAAATTCAATGTATGCCATTACTTACAAATATAAAAACATGTAGATGTGAAGTTGGTTACAACTAATTAAGTTAGGTATATTTTAATATCTACATTCTCAAGGTTGTTTTATTCAGTTTTCTTGAGTGAAATTGCAGACTTTTCCAGATCGACGATGCAGGTACCTAGTCGATCATTGATTTTTTCAAATCTCAGGAATAGAATGACCAGGCCAGCAATTCGTCTTTTGGATCATGACAATTTCGACAGGTCAGATAGCAGTCAAACAGATTATCTCTGCCTTGCAACATTGATGTCATTATAAAATACACTTTAGATGACATGGCTCTTTGCGTTTAATGTTCCTTGTCTTCCTGATTGCCAGGATGTAATTCATTCTCAAGTAGATAGGTCTAGTCTTAGGAAATTACACTGGTGACAGCCTGGTCATAAATCTTTCACTCAGTTTTTCTGATTATTATGACTGTTGTGACAAGTTGATGAACATGTCACATGACGCCATCTTTCCTCTTCTTATCTTTGATGTTTTTCTCACCAATCATTTTGTTTTTATACTGGGAGGGAGGGGGCGAATTTATTTATATGTCGGGGTCAACTCTGACAGTTTCTTGAAAGAAACGTAACTTGAAAGAAACTTTCTGCTCCTCTTGATGTCAAAAAGTATTTATTTGTTGTAATACAAAAGAAGATGGGATTGAGAGCTGTCAAGTTATGAACATCATGTACAGCCATATGTTATTCCTGTATTTCCTTGATACAGTGTTTTATATTGAACAATATATTGATCTATTTAATTTGCCCGTAGAAATATGATATTTGTCATGTTCTCTGATATCCTTATCAATTTGAAAGAAAATCAAATTAAATAGCAATGATTGCATTGTATTTCAGAAAGTGTAATATACATGTAAGTGAAATAGTAATAATAATAATAAATAATAATAATACAAACGTTACTTATAAAGCGCTTACCACCGAAGTCTCTTTATAGTATATAAAGAAATGTAAAGATATAAAGGCAAAAGTATTGCACTGCCAGAAATATTACACATCTTGTAGAAAAATCCTCCAATTGAGTTTTTTTTAATTGTAGATTTAAATTGTTTTTTTTAATTGTAGATTTAAATTGGTAAATTAAATGTAAATTAAATTGAGAATAATGTTAAATTGTTAAAAGTGACAAAGTTGATATGTCTAGATATGGCTAGAAAGTATGGGGACACTGTTTGATTATTGCAAATACTTGAAGTATGATTTTTTTTTTCTCAAATTTTGCTGATTGTGCAAAATTCACAATTATTGAGTGAAGGGTTTATGCAGAGGTCATGATGTAGTGATAGCTCTGCCTTTATGTATTCCTATTAATGACAGACTTGACAATGACTTATGAAAGTCCTTATTAATCTCTCCTTTGTGTCTTAGGGTTAACCAGAGTTTAACATCACAACACTGCCAATTTTTTTTTTTTTTATTCCTTAACACTTTGGAGACGACAGGCTTCTACAGAAGACGGGCGAGTTGTCCTAATAAGGTTTATTTTATGTAAAATTCATTGATGAAGAGATGAGAAAGTAGAACGAAGTAAAATTAGTTTGTGGCTATCATTCTCTTCCAAATAAGTATAGCTGTCACCAAAACAGAGAGAGAGGGCAGTCCAAATTAGGCTTGATATAATACGGAAGCAGCATGGAGTAATTATGATACCGTGCCTAATTATTTTATGAAACGGCAAAGATTGCCATTGAAATGTCAACTTCATTCTATTGCCATAATTTGACTTAATTTAATGAGATGGTATTCTTAAGGATATTCTTTTTTAAATTTTCCTTCTTGATAACAATTGAAGAGTTTCAGTACTTTAGGTAATATAGATCGAAAGGCTTGTGGAACCGAAGAAATTATCTATCTCTTTTAAGGCTACACATTGTTGAACTTCTGTTTGGATATAGAGTTGAACTTTTCTTGGGGTCAGATGACTGCATAATCTTCCAAGGTGATCATATCTTAACCATATCTATTGCTGTTTTGGGGGATGAAAAAACAATCAGAAGATTTTTCAAAGTTCTTAAGAATATATGTCAGAGTGAGGTTAGGTTGGTATAAATTTAACAGATTTTTATTTCTTCTTTCTCAAGGTAGCCTCACTTTTCACTCTCTGTCTCCCTGTCTCTCTTCCTCTCTCTGTCTCTCTCCCTCTCTCTCTCTCTCTCTCTCTCTCTCTCTCTCTCTCTCTTCTTGTTTTTATCTCCCCACTCTTATTTATTGTTTCTTGTCTTCATTTTATTTCCCATTGCAACTTTTTTTAAATACATTTTTTAAATATTATGGTATTATTTTACTATTTGAAAGTTATAGCCTTTCAGTTTGTTCAAAGTATGCTTCTTGGAAAAAAGAGCCTTGAGGGAGAACACAAATCATGATTGTCACTTATTTGGCTTTTATTCTCTATGCTTAGAGCCAGAAAGATATTAGACTCTGTATTCTAGTTAGTGAATTAACATCCTTCTGGCTCCAAGCAAACAATAGTATGTTTTCTTACTTATGGGTCTTTTTTATTCACTTATAAATTTTGAGTTTAATACTTTAGTTGGGAAGTTAAATAGACAGATTGTAGTGCATACACCTAATTTGCAGTGAAACACAAGGATAGATCTAAGTTCATTTGACCTATAGATAATAGTCAGAAGTTATTATTCTGAGAAAGGAAGCCTGCTAGCCCTGTTATGTGTCATTGACCATTCATTAGTTAATTATACAGATTTCCAGGAGAGTGGTTGCCTCTTGTGGTTTCTTGGGTAATTGTACAATGACATTTTTTTGTTGATATTGTCTTGCAGTTCAATGCTGTTGCTATGACTGTAACTTATCAATCTTGTTGTTAGTCTGGTTGTTTGGCCTCTCAAAATCATAATCTACCCACAAAAACATCATTTTTGGCATAGAATTTAAAAGGCTTTTTTTTTTTATCAGACTCATACACAAAACAGTAAAATTCCTTTTGTCTGTGTGCCCCCACTTCTACCCCCCCCCCATCTCTCCTCTTTCTCTCTGTTTCTCTCTATCTCTCTCTATCTCTCTTTTAACGTTTAATGTGTAATTGGGTATTTCATTAATTTGTGTATTGACTATCTTTCTTTACAATGTCTGTCCCTTTTTTCTGTTTACAAAAGAAACAAATTTTGAAGATTTATTTCGGGCATATCAAACCCTGAGTGTAGAATCTTCATTCTTAGGCAGGCTTTTGTTTCCCACAGTATCGAAGAGGTTAATAATGTCTACATAGCTGCTTTGTTTCGAGATGGCTATTGGTCAGGAGATGGTCATTGGTCAGCCTGTCAGGAATGTCGTCATGATAACTTACGAGCTTACATAGGTCGGTTATCTTCTGAAGATACTTCCAAGGTATTGCCATGTCCACAAACAAAACTGTCAGGAGAGACAGTTACAGGATGCCTGCATCTTATTAAACATCTACAGGATGAAATGCACAAACGTTAAAGTTATGACCTCATTGATGTCAAACAAATTATATTAGACATTTTAAATTAAACACAATGTGATCACATACTGTAATTGATAAAGGAAGAAGTGGAGAGGTAACAGAGAGATGTAGATAGTTTATTTTATTGAACCTTGCAAAGCCCAGACATGGTCACTGGCATATTATATAGCTGAGTCGTTTCTTATCACTTAAAAAAAACAGTCAGAGGTGCGGTTTGTCATTATCTCTACCCCTTAATCATAATGCCTGCACAATGTACATTACCACATTATATAAGTTGAATAGATTTCATCATTTTTGTCATGTTTGACCCTTCTTAATCTATTAAGTTATTACTTAGTTTTACACATGTCAAAACATTGATGATCACCTCTGGGAATATATAATGCACAAAGAATAATGAAGTTGATATGCTTTGTATCTTTATTTGAAAATTGTACAACCTGTAATCTTTAGGCATTTATTTTTCACCTGGTAGAAGAAGCATTAGTTAAGAATTTTCAGTATGATGATAATTCTTCATCATTTGTCTTGAGTATCCATTGAGTTAGGGTAATAAAATACAATCTTTATTGTATTGCTCTCCATGCTACCAGCATAATTAACTGTGCTCTATAACCATACTGCCCAGTTTTGGACACTCAATAAAGGTTCTCTTTCAAGGCTTACGGAAGGAAACTTGTAAGTCAGCATAAGGAGATACGATGATGAGCACTTGCAGATGAGGAAGGGGGTCTAGAGAAGAGCCCTTATCCCTCACTGTTAAAAAAATATCTACATTGGTGTGAGAAATGATGTCTCCTTATGGCATCTCTATATGGGGACTGGTTGTATGTTACAACATAAATGTAAAAATTATCTGAGGGTTACAAGGCCAGGGGTCCATATTAAAGACCATAGTTGGTCTATGATAAGTTTGACAGCCCACAAGATTAATGTGTCAATCTCATTGACTTTCTGACAACCTGTCTGAGGGTTCATAATGGTTATACAGTCTGTCAGTTGGGATTTCTCACTAGAATCAGAAGTAAGTTGTAATTGTATGTGAAAGTGTATTTCAATTTGTTTTCATTATATCTTCTCTTCTTATTAGATGAAAAAAATTGGGATTAAGCTTCAGAACCATATCAATAGTACAAGACACCCTCTCTTCGTAAGTAATGGTCAGTTCCTTGGACTGTATCTGTACTATCCTGAGATCATCCATGGCGCAGCTAGCAGCCGGACTATCAGGGCTCATGTCTCTCAATGGCTTTAATCTCACATGTCTAGTAGAGCCAAATGTTTGAACATCTGCCGGTATGATGGCCATTTAAACCCTGTTCATATTGGGGACAGAAGAAGAGTAAATCCAGATTAAATAGTCTGGACTTAGTCCAAGCTCATGATCCACACTTGATGTGGACTTCTTGACCCGCTTCAAGACTAGGATCGAATCCATATTTAATCCTGTCCTAAAAAGAAAAGATGTTGTATTGCTCTTTAGATGCCAAAACATGGGTTAGGTGGTCGGAAATCTTCTTTTTTTTTAAAACTTTTTTTTAGTTTTTTTCTCCCTCTTTGGGCTGATATTTCTCAGTTTTGAATGTTTCAATATTTTTTCTCTCTAAAAAATGGTTTTAACTTTTTTTTCTTTTTAAAAGCTGACCTTAGATTTCAAGATTTCAATGGCATTACAACATCTTCTTTTTTTAGGCCTTATATGAATGCAATGCTATTCAATGCGGAGCAGGATGCCTCTTCATGGGTTTGCCCTGTATTTTTTTACAAGATGCTGGGGGAAAAAAATGAGACATCATGGCATTATTAGGCATGCTTTGTGTTCAACCATGGAAACAGATAGGTGTAGCAGATATGATGCACTCTAACTGCTGTCAAGTGGGTAGCCATCGCTCTGGACTAAGTCTGGACTAAGTCCGAACTTTGTCATGTGGGTAGCCATCGCTCTGGACTAAGTCTGGAATAAGTCCGGACTTGGTTCTTTTCGGCAGTGAATATGACAGCGGTATCGGAATGGTGTCATCTTTCTTGTCTACTCCCCTATGTCCCAATCATCATACCTTGGTGTTCTAATGTTTCTTTCAGGAGTCATCTTCTAGTGTTTCATCATGACTCATGAATTGTTCTGATTTGAAACATTTGGTGCATGAACGGATGAAGCAAGGATGACTATTTAATTTAATATTTCTTGTATGTTTGTATTTATGTGTGTGAGGGAGGGAGGGGGTATGCATGTGTGCTTGCATCAGGAGCTGTGTTTTTCTATCAAACCAAAATATAAAGATCTAATGCTTGAAAACTTAATCTTATTATTGCCCTTCATATGGTAGCTTCGGCTGCCGGGTCAACACTTAAAAAAGTTACTCTCATTTCAAAATATATTTGGAGATTCCATGAAAATTGTTTTTTAACATTGGGCAGTAATTAATACTTGCTGTCAACCATGTGATATTTAGGTCACCAAATTTATCCTGTCCTTCGTGACATCTTTTTCAGAGCATTTACACTAGCAGTATTGTGTTGCCATGGTAACTTGATAGGAAAGAGTCCTGTGGTGCCCAAGGATCCTAGAGGGGCCTTTCCTTGCTAAGAAAGGTCAAGGGTTCAACTCTGGCTACAAACTCGTTATCTCTGTCCCTCTCCGGTTATATCTGTCCCTCTTTCCTGCCATCCTCTTTTTCATGTCAAGTCAATGCTCCGTATCTGGGAGAGCAGTGAGTAGGATCTATCTCTGGTAGCAATCATATGTAATTGGAGTAGACCCAGTTCCTGTCCGGCAAATTATCGTATTGGGCAATGAAGGATTGATATCGAGATAAGCCCGATGTACACCCACGAATTATTCTCCGGAATCTACTCCAGACAATTGAGTGATATGTCTCCTCAGTGGATAGGGTTTGTGAATTTCAAAATAGTGTTGAAATTCTAAAAAGCATATTTCAAATCCCTTCTATATGTTTAATCTGATTTTGATCTCTTTAAATCAAGGTGTAGTCTCAATTATCTAAAGATATAAAGCTAAATATGTAATGGGATTAATATGATGGTATTGAGAGAATCATTTACATCTGAATTTTTTTTGTGTGAAAAAGAAGTGTCAAGGTGAATCGATTGGATCTCAAGACTCAGCCCCAAAGCTAATTGATTATGTTATTGTAACAAGCATTGCAGCAAGATTGAACTTTCCCTTTTAACTCTGTCACCCAGTCTCGTACACAGACATACATGTATAATAAATGTTTTAGGAATTGGGACACGCAGAGATATTCATCTTTCCACATTCCGCCCTTTGCTCCAAAATTACTTTGATATATCGTTGTTATATATAAAAGGTATAATTTGAGTTTTTTATATGAGAAGATGAAGAAGAAAAAATTGTTTAATTGTAGAGCTCGAGATATCCATTTAAAAAAAAAAACTAAGTGAATTATTTCCTTGGAAATATTAATTTGTTTACAATGATATTACTTGGTGTTTGAAAATCACTTTTCTAATATTTCAAAATTGATTTATTCACGATACAACCTTAAAAGAAGACTTTAAAAAACATTGAACATTACCTTTTAAGGAAGAACCAGGGAGTTCCAATCCCAACTCCCTGAAGAACCTATAATGACGTGTTAAACATTAAATGGACTCCCTTTTGTCAATGTCTACCTATCACCCACACTCACCCACCCACCCACCCACTCCCATCCCTCCATTTCATGGATGGGGGCTATAAGTGCACCTTTGTTGCCCTTTCTCTACCCACAGATAATCAGAAAAAGGTGCTTTGTGTGGAAGATAGTAATGTAACCAAGGTCTTGCTTGGGACTTGGGGGAATTGTGGAAAATGGAAAATAAAATGAATTGAATTCCATTGTAACCTCACCATGGAAAACTATCAAAATATCTTGTACTTAGCCACGAAAGTGTCATACTAGAAAGATATGAGTATCAAGTTGAAGACTTAGGTTGTCAACCCCATTTGCGCATAATTGTGTTGGTCTAGATTCCTGTATTCACTGCAAAATAAATGGTGTAAGTGACACATTATTGTATTTGATATAAGAAATGAGGAGTTCCACCGAGAATTGCATGAATATGTCTGGATGATGTTAATCATGTTATTTGCACCCTGTCAGGTTGAAAACAACTCTTCTGAATTTCTGAAATGGAGATGCTTTTATTCTAGAAAAGAAAAGAAAGGAAAAGAAAAGAATCTGCTAAAAAGGAAGTTTTCTCACATTGTCATATTCTAACAAGATCTTTCCTTGATCCAAAATTGGCATCTGAAAATAAACAAGATATGCAAGTCATGTCCATTTCCTCTTTTGATTTGTAATGAGAGAAAATCTAGTAAACCATCAGATTTCCCTCTCCATACACACACATCTAGTCCTACACTTTTACCATTTTGAAGAAAGAGAAAGATGCAAAATTATGGAGAATTCACCCACCTCCAAACCTCATTAACCTTACATCATAATAATCATTGTATCATCATTGTCATCTCCTTGGCATAAAGCCATTTTCCACAACATGATGGCTTGGGTATGTATATTGATTAATCAGTTGGATATATTAATTATCTATTAATATGATATCACAACCATCACCTTGGCATTATGCCACTAGCTTACAACTTGGTAACATGATTTTACAACTGGTTGATGTACATGGGTAGTCAAACAATGGGTCAATGTTATAGGTACCAACAGGTGTAATATACATATCTACCACAAATTGATTTATAATTAATGAACTAATGATGGAAGAATAATAGACTCTGATGTGAATTGTGCATACTTTGTATCAGATTGTGACAAAAAGTGATGATTGAATGAGTTACTGCCTGGGACAAGTTGAAGTTGAGAGTAAAGTACCGTTAGCATGATGAAATGCAATATCTGTTCATCTTCTGGTTTTTTGGCTCAATATTAATGGGATAGATACAGAACTTGAGAGGAAGTCCACTCAGATACTTTTAATTTTGATCCCCAATGACTGGATACAACACATGACATGAACCTATCCACCACCAAAAATCCTTTCTGACCATCCACAGGTGTCTGACTGACTGTAATCCTACCTGTCTGCTCTCCCAATATCCGACGTTGCATGGAACAGGTACCCCTCATCCCCCTAGTTCAATTGTAAAAATAGATCAGTAGTCACAGAAAAGTTGCATTGTTTCTTTCTATGACCAGTAATCATGATGTTGGTGACTGGCCATGCACTTGTGTGCCAGCGGGTTGCTTGGTTCATAAGTTCAAGGCGATGCTCTGTCTATTCTGTCTGTCTGCTTCGTGAGTAGGGATGATATGGATGATTTAATGTTAGAAGGCAATCCGATGTTGATAAAAAATGTCTACTGAGATCCAGGAGGGCGATAAGTCATATCATTTAACATTGAGGTACCTGTATGCCTTTCTGGCTCTAAAACTACACAAATATGAATATTAGACACATGATGTCCATCAATAAATTTCTATTTATAATCTCAATCATTTCTAAAGAAGGTTGATGCCATAGATATGAATGGTACCAGACAATCAGGAGTATACTTGTGATTGAAATTGATACTCAAGGTTTGCAAGGATATGTGATACGCAAACTGTCAGCTCAAGACGATGGTTTCAGTGTCAGACCTTCAAGATTTTATTGTCAATCATAGTGAGTCCATTGACAAGCTAGATGACTCAATTGTCAATCATCATAAATTTATATCTCCATGATTGAAGGCCTATACTGTGTATCTAGATACACTCAGTCATACTAAGCTGAGCCGTCCATCTATAGGGAAGGAGGAATTATGAACAATCTTTAGGATTAAAAGGACAAGAATGATCGACACAGCACCCTTGATATAACAGGGTGAGCTGTCCATCATTGGACACTGTTAGTGACATCACCAAATTTCAATATAATAAAAGAATTTAGATGCCGTGTTTCTCAAATAAGTATTTGTGATTGTAAACATAAGGCTTGCTAACTTTTTATTCTGGTCATAATTAACAATCGGTGCAGTTGACAATTCTTCTCAAATCAGACAGATGGAAAAAATATATATGTTGTCTGTACATGGTTTGATCCTGTTTTATATATTTCACTGTTCACCTTCCATCTCCTCTTCTATACAGGTGGACTACCAGTCTTGCAGACTCAGGAAGATGAGCACCAGTTGATGGGCTCACCGGGGCATCTGGACACCCTGCATCACCAAGACGATGAAGAGGAGGAGGAGGATCTAAGCCAGGATGCAGTCCAAGGAGATGAAGTGGTGAAAGATGAGGTGATGGAAGAGGAAGTTGAAGCACCGGTGGAGAAGCATCCAAAAGCAAGAACCAGGAGAGGAAAAAGGAGTAGACATCGATGAAAGAGATTGTTTTAAGAACTTGGACTTTCCTGAAATTCAAAGTGATGAGTTTCTCGTCTTGCTACTTTAGCCAACCTGGCTAACTTTCTCCTTAACTTCAGTTTGAATGCTTTCATTTTACTGAAGGTCTCAGTTACAGTATTCATGTAGTGTAGACTGTAATAGACCACTGCATAGTTTCATCCAGCTACCACTTAATTTTGATGAAAGAAAGCATTTACATGAAAGATGATATATGTATGATTAACTATGTTTAAAAAGTATCCTAAATTGTCAAGTCGATATTGAAATCTAAAATTAAATGAAATGGAATACAGAATAACAGAAATCAGGCTAGTGTGGGCCTTCTTGTTAGGGAAAAGGTGTAATCAGCTACAAACTGGAGATATTCGTTGACAAATTTTAGAGCTGATTTCAGCATTTTGTCACTTTAAAAGTTTGAAAAATATGTAATGCCCCTACCTTGTTTATTTAATGACCATGTCATGAAAGATTTGCCAATTCAGAAGGTTTCTTACAAAATACTGGTCTTCAGACATCCACACAATACGTTCCTTCTATTTCATTTTCCTGTAAAGAAAATACTGTTTTTTAACTATTTAGATACTGAAATCACCTACGTTTATTTGGATCCAGAAGGGCATTAACTCTGTTTAAATTAATTATATGAGTAATTGCCCTTCTGGCTCCAAATTAAATGAAATGATGTGGAAGTTGCCAGCTGCGGAAAGTTGAGTCTTGTACCCCTTCACAAACTGGTTGACCAGCAGAAATTTGGGCTTGCACTTAGTTTTAGAGGCAGTTGTGGAGATCAGCTGCTCATTGATTTAAAGTCAACATATTTATTGTCATATAGATCTTCTCATTTTTTCCCTAGCACTTAATGGCTATTACTAGTAATTCAAATAAGTGATTTGTAAAATCTAATCTCAATTATAGATATATAAATCAAGGTAATATAATACATCTGGTTATTAATACAATTCTTAGCTTCTTTTATATGTTTTCATGAATATCATCAATATTTCAAATTTTTCTTTTCCTATTTTTTCTTTTCGTAAGGACGACAAAGATGTGCAAAGATTAGCCCATTATAAGGTTGTTATGAGACTGTGTAGGCTAGCTATATTAATTTATCATTCCTATGTCAGTGGTTTAATGACTTTATACACTCTATTGCATGAGAGAGGATGATGAGTATTGAGTGGTTATCATTCGGTATTAAGACGATTCAATTTGATCAGTTTCATTAATTATAGATGTTACCAGGAGATACAAATCACTAATAGTGTATTAGGGACATTATGGACCTTAAGGGGCTCGTCTGTTGTATTATCCTGAAGGCTATAATACCCCCTATACCTAAACTCTTAAGTATATACCTGCATTTTTAATATGCCAGGCTAAAGAAAATCACAAAGTATATTTGAGTATTTTGTAGCAAAGTGATGAAAAATGTCTAACATAATTGAAATACCAGTAGAAATACTCCTTATGTACCTTCATGATAATGGAATCAAAGTTTATTAAACTTGACATAATTTAAAGTTCCATTTACCAGACATGTTATACTTCAGACACCCCTTTCCTCATTTTCATTTGGAATGTCCTACTGCAGTTAGACTGAATCTTGGTATTTTTGTATGTACTGTCAGTTCATGCATAATAGAATTATCTGGTATAAAATGAAGAACCAAATTTAATGATTTAGCAATTGATTATTTTATTTTGTTGGACATATTTTGAATAAAGGAATTCAATTTTTTGCATTGTATTGTATTTTGCAAGAAGTAAAGGCTTTTCTTGGTATTAAACTTGAAAAAGTGATAAACGAAGATGTACCAAGTCTTTCTGTTTCAGTATAGATCTATATCTCTTTTTCCTTTCCTTTTCTCATATGCCTTTGTTCCTCAATGTATTTTACTGAACTGTAACACAAGCAGCCGACTAAAACATTCTCATAAATATATATTGTAGGTTGTATGAGAAGAAATAAAAAGCACTACTTTTTAAATGAAGTTTGATTTAGTAAAAGGATATCATCGAGGTGGATCTAAATCTAAATTTTATTTAATAGTCTATGGAGTAATTTCTTTTAGTTTAACAAATACGAAAGAAAGCTTTGCCTATCCCCAACGATTTGATGGTAAGTTAGCTTTTGTGAAAAAACTTATGGCATTTTAATAGATAAAATGAATGTTTTTAAAATGCTTATATGGACTAATTCAGTTTGTTTTTATTGGATAAAGGGACACTTTCCTGAAAAGTCTGGTGTTAAATTTGACTTAACTTCCTAAAATATTCAACTTCCTGAGGAAAAAAATGCAAAAGAAGGACTTTCTCTGTCTCTCCCCCCCCCCCCCCCCCCCCCCTCTCTGTCTCTCTCTCTCTCTCTCTCTCCCTCTCTCCCTTTCTCCAATTACATTTTTTATTTCAGCAGGCTGTAGTAAGATGGACTGGAAGGAAGGAAGTTCAGTAGTGAAATATTTGCAGACTTGGGATCTTTCCCTCCTATCTCATTAACAATTTTGACGAAATGCCAACAATCTAATTTAGGAAAACCGCAGCGTCGAACACACGTAAAACGTGGGCGATTGGTTGTGCTGGGTGAAAAAAAAATAGCAGGAAGCATATGATCTCTTGAAATTTAAATTGAGATGTCATACATGGACTGAAAAGATTTAATTTTTAGTTGAAGTATTAATATAAGTTGTACGTTGGAGAATAGTTGGTGAGGACATTCAACAAACATTCAGGGATGTGAAATATTTAGTGATGCTGAGACAATAATACAGAAAGCGAATAGTTTGCTTGTATTCAGCAAGTCAAGGACCACTCTTGAAGGTTGTCAAGAGAAGTATGTAGTTGTGGCATCTTTGAGCAGAAAGGCACACATCCCGAGTTGCCTTTGCAATGTGCCTAAACGAGGCAGATGCTTACCACAACCCCATGTCTATACAGCAAAAGGTGACGATGGTGTACACCCCCTCCCAACTCCCTCCCCTCCCTCTAGATGACCCTAAACAAAAAGTAATAACTTGCTGTGGGTCTACAGCTCGTAGGGGCCTTCCTGGAAATGCCTGCCCCTCTAAGTCCTGAGAGGATTCTGCCGCCCCTTACTTTTCTGCTTATGGATCATGCACCACTAGTATGTTCTTATATGATGTGACGTGTATATATGTTGTGGGTGATGATGATGATGATGATTGAATAATGTACTTTGATGAGATAGGATTCTCAAGGGAGGTTCTTTTCTCGTATTGCGTGACGAACATTGAGGCCAGCCAAAAAAAAATTGGCCTGAAGGATCATTACAGACGCCAGATAGCCAGAGAGAAACAACACCCTGCCACCTTAGATGTATTGTTTTGTCAGTTCGTGAATCCATTTTTGACAGAGGGTAATGGGGATAAGAGGTATCATGTTTTGGGTAATATTTAATTTCCTTAAGGGGCATTTTAATGCTTCTGATGTCAACCTTCTTTCCCTTCAGACACTTTCGAGATTTCTTGTAAAATTGCCTTGATATCCTTCATTCTGTTAATATTCATCTGTCCGGAAAGTTTAGTTTAGAATCTCGCTTTGATACTAACCAGCAATGAACCACAGTGGTGTATGCACAAAGTGGTACAAATTAAAGTGGGTGGAATCCTTCCCCAACTGGGGAATAGAATGCGAGACATCAAAATAGACCGAGGCGTCGGCCCAAGAGACTGACAACCCATTAGACCGACTTCCTATAGACAGAGAATGTCTTTCTTGTGTACTCACACACAAAAAAATGTCAAAAGACCAATAAAACGGACTTGTCGGTCTCGTGTGTTTGTCTTGTGAACCGTCTGATAACTTTCTAGAAGGCCCGCGAGACGTACACCATCGGTCTTGTGGGCTTCGCTCTCTGAGGCTGCAGCCGATGGACTATAACCGTCCCAGCCCCGCGTGTCGTTTGTATGTG
This sequence comes from Strongylocentrotus purpuratus, assembly GCF_000002235.5. Lineage (NCBI taxonomy): Eukaryota > Metazoa > Echinodermata > Echinoidea > Camarodonta > Strongylocentrotidae > Strongylocentrotus > Strongylocentrotus purpuratus. The sequence continues at coordinate 48,392,603 of NW_022145612.1, forward strand.
GGGGAGGGGGGGGGGGGGCTCTATAAAGAGGGGGAGGGGATAGAATGTAACCGGGCAGCCCAAAGACAGAACAAAAACTGTTGTAGCCACTGGTCAAGGAAAGGTATCATGTGTACTTAAGGTAGGCCGTCATTGTGGCTGGATTATTTGGAGAACTGTGGAATTAACAATAGACACGTTAAAAGTTACGATGCGTGAGTAACGTTATAGAAATGTGTGGGTATATAACGGGTACATATTGGGTTTTCTGTATGAATACGAAATTTGGTGTCACCGACAAAAAAAATAATGATGGGAAGTGGGAACTTACATTAACCTGATTAGTGCAAGTTTCAAATCGTTGATATGTTACCAGGTGTTTTTTTTTTGTTCGACCGTTTTATGTTTAAAAACAAGACCGTGTCCCGAATACGGTTAAATCTGTGTTAGAATCAAGCACAGTTTAGTATTACATTACACCCTGCTGGCTTCTTGGCGTGACTTAGCTGATACTAGAAGAACATCCAAATGTTTCATGCTGCTTCCAAATAATATTCATCTTCTCTTCTTACACAACTTTGTTTAAAACATTGAGGTTGAGATGGATTTGATTTGATGCCATCTTGTCCAGGTGCTGTGATCCTAGAGATAGAATTTCGCTGTCCATATGCGATGTGAAATATGAAGTCCGACTAGGGGTCAGGCAACAAGAGGGGTCACAAGACTCTTCCTTTTAACATGATAAGGATTGGTCATCTGGCCAAAGTCGCCAAAGGTTTGCTTCCACAGGAAAAAGGAGTAGCTAGGTGATCAGCTGTGGGAATTTGCAGACAAGGCCTGACAAATTCGAAGTTTTCGGCGACAGAAAAATAATTTTAATAGGGGTATCGCATCACCCCTCCCTGTACTATTGACCCCTCTGATACCAGCTCATTTCGACTTCTGTAAAAATTTGATAGTTTTCTTATATCTTCCATGAAATGTACATTCTACAGGTAGATTCTGTTACATAATTATACAATTTTAGTACTCTTAAAAATATATGCTCCTTTGACTCTTTGTCTGGCACGATTAGATGTCGTGTCCATTCTCTTTTTTTAAAATTTAATGCCGTCTGTTCCATTTTGCTACAGGAGGATTCTACAAGGTTGCAAAAAGGATCATTTTTATTATTTACGCTAACAGCACGAGGATTACGCAAGGGCGCCAAACCATCGAAATATAAAAGTTGGGGTCACACCTTTTCTGTTGGCCCCGTCGCCCCGATGTATTTCTGTAAGGCCTTTTTTATTTAAAGTTTAATGAAGGATGTATTCTCCTTCGTCCATGAATTTTCTGTGATCCTTAAAAATGGAATGACATCCCATTTCGCTGTCCATATGCGATGTGAAATATTCTGCTAGGGGTCAGATACACCAACCAGAGGAGTCATTAGACCATTTTTTTTTATAAGGATAGGTCATCTGGCCAAAATCGCCAACGAGTTGACCGACAATTTACCTTCATGGATAGACGTTCAAATATTGTTACAAAAATATTTGGTAATGAAGGGTCATTAGCCTTGGGAATTGCCGACATGGCTTGAAAATTGTTAATAGGGGTATCACGTCCCCCTTGTTGATCCATCTAATACCAGCTCATTTTTGGCTTCGGTCAAATTTTGAACGTTTTCTTGTATTTTCCATGAAATGTACATTCCGCAGGTAGATTATATAACATAATTATGTAATTGTATTAAATACAACATGAATACTCCTCTGTCTGGGCCCTGTTACCTTGAGACTTGATATAACAAATTTAAAAAGTTTCGGGAACTTTTATAAGCTACTGAAATCGTGGCGAGTGACTGACAGAGCATATTTGTCACATGAATTTATAATTTGTTATTGATAACAAGTTTTATGATATAAGTCTGAATATACCGAAATCGTGGCAACTGATTGGCTGAGAGCAAATTCGTCATAGGTCTGCCAAGAATCGAAATCGTGTCTATTCATTTTATCCCAAAGTCTTCATCTTTAAGACGCTCTGAGTAATATCTTTCACCTATAGTCAAATATCTACGTCGTCATCATTATTTCAGTTTAATTGTAAGTACTCTTTTTCTTTCTCTTTCTCATGTTGTCTGTCGAGTATTTTTTTTCTCCATCTTTGTAGGGGAGGGGCAAATTGCGACATACACGTGTAAATGCCTTCTTTGCAGAGTTTTCTCTATGTGGAAGTGAGGTGGGTCGGTGCAGACAGCAGTCATGGTAGTCGATTGACAAGGCTATGGACATTGCCTTAGGTTGATATTTCATTTTCAAAGTTTTTTGCGGCCGTGTTAACAAACAAAAAAAGTAAAATAGAACAAAACAAAACAAAAACAAAACAAGGATTAAAAAAAATTAAAAAAAATTATGCGAATGGTACACCTATCGAAAGTATTTGAAATGCAGGAAAATAACATAATACTTGTACACTAAATATTATCGATAATTTTATCAAAACGCGGGATATCAGAAAGGATTTAAAAGAAAAACAAAACTAGAATTGCTAATAGATTTGGCAAGGATTAAATGGGTACAATTGGTAAGGATAAATTCCTTCCAGGTTCGGCTACTTTTGCTAGAGTATACAAATATTCTGGAAATTGATGTTTATTCGATGTGACAGTAAAAATGCTACAAGGTTTGCCAAATCAAAATAGGATAACCATCCGCGTCAAATCAAGAGGACCTTATCACACGCACATGTTTGTTTGTTTTTGCTAAAAAATCAGACTGAAATAAAAACAACATCTTTGTCAAATTGTATGATTTGTCTGATGTTTTAAATGTTTTTTCGTTAAAATTGTTATATCATTTTTGGCATACGATAACATTTGTGAAAATTCAATTTACTATGATCATCATCTTGTGCAATGACTATGTTGGTTAAAATATTAACAGGGCACTGCCGTCATGGGGGCACACTGGTTTCACTTGATGAATGCAATATTACCAAGCAAATTAACAAGGCCATTGATTAGGTGGCGGGTTCAATGTTTCACTACATATCCGCCACCCAGAATATATTCTTGGTTCTGTCTCGTTCAAAAGAAAATTGCATGACCAGTCACACGTAACGTTATCTTTAATTTTCATAACCTCACAACCGGGGTCGTGTGTTGGCTGTTAAAGGGATCGTTTAACAATGTTAAATCTGAGATAAACGGCCCTACGTGTTATCAGTGTCTGTGATATGATGTAATATTGAAGCCCTAAAAAACTTGCGCTTCAAAATGATCAAGAAGTGCCTCAAAAAAGTAAAAATCTTTGAGTGACCGGTTTTACCATACTCGTTTTCCCCAATAGACTGTAGTGTTATGAAAACCGTCAGGCGAACGGTTTTCAAAATTTGTAATTCCAATCATAAATATCTTGATAATCAGACAAGCGATCGGCTTGTAAAAGTCACGGGGTTCCTGACTGACCTAAAGGTTTATAATTATCATTGCATCATGAGCTAAATCCAGAATATGTTTTCAGAATCTGAGACAAAGTTACCGGATCCCTTTAAGATCAGCTCAGATAACATTGACCTGAGGATGGGTCGCATCGAAGACATCCTAAGTCTTCCGAAAGTCCGTCTACCATGTGTGATGTCAATCAAAATACTTCAAAATAAACCCTAGTTTGTCAGGCCGACAAGATAGTAGTATTTGGCCGCCATACCAAGGGGTATTCCTTCCTATCTTCTTCATATTATCAGGATGGGTTCACTAAAGATGCCTTTTGGACATCGTATTTACACCTAATGGTTGGAGTAGCAGAAATATTAAAGCGATTGTTCAGTCAATGAAATAGTACAATTTTGTGTGTGTACTTGAGTTGTTTTATATTGTCCTAATAAAATCGTTGAACTATCATGACGCAAAATCCAATGATAAGTAATGTTTTTTGTTAATTGGTATAGGTTACCGGTATCATAACACTAGGCTGCCGCTTATATCATCCATTGTATCGACGATGTCAATTGACAAGTTGTACCATATTGAAATCACAGAAAAAGGGAACATACAAGTATGTATATAATGGTTTGATATGAGACGTGGAAGATTTATATGCTGAATGATGTCTTTGGTAATAATGACTTATTAACATGATGACGGAAACATGATCATTGATATAGTGGGCAGAGCGTAGGCCGCAACAATGTTCTTTCCTAAACCTCAGAGGTAAGAACACTCCTAACTGTATAATTGACATACCATCATGCTTCATATTACGTATCAGTTAAGATATCAAGATAACCCACGCCATCGTAAATGACGGGGAAACATTATCTTTTAAATCGTTCACTTTTTAAAAATGCAACAGTGTAATTTTAAGAAAATTCATATTTGTTGTTTACTGTAATAACTATGTGCGAGGGATTATGTGACATTAATACATTTCTGATTCGATGCAAAACTTCAAGGCTGAAGGAAGAAGAAGAAGAAGAAGAAAGAAGGAAAGTAAAACGGAAGGAGAAAGGGAAGATGGAGGGAGGAGGAGGATAAGACAGAAAAGAAGAAGAAGTAATAAGTACCTTTTTTCACACCGGGCTCGATATCAAAGAATCTTAAACGACTTCCATCTCGTTCCTAAATTACCCGTCACACACCTCGAAGGTACTGTATCTAATGCGTCTTTGATCAGGAAAGTTGGATTTGGTTGGATCATGGACCCATGCAGGCGCGGATCCAGGATTTCTTAGAGGGGGGCCCAATTTGTTTTATTTTTTTGGGCTGGGAGGGGCACGTGCCCCCTTTGCCCCCCCCCCCCCCTCCCTAGATCCGCCACTGCCATGGTTGGATTAGGTTATTGCATGACGGAAGGTTGTGATAGCAGTATTGTGCAGTAACCTGTGTTATGCATATTATGAGCGGCATCCATTTAACCTATTGAAAGAGCATCTAATCTAGCATTGAGTCAACCCATTACATGTAATATTTATTTTTTTTAAGTCTAAAGGAGTGAAGGGTGGGGAGAAAGAGAGAGAGAGAGAGAGAAAACACGGAGAGAAGGTTGAAAGAGTGGGAGGAGGCAGAGAGGGAGAGAGATAGACATAGACATACAGACAGGTAAATAGAGAGAGGGGGCTTGACGAGTGGGGGAGGGAGCGGAGGAGAGAAGGAATGAGAAAGTGGGTAAGAGAGAGAGAGAGATAAAGAAATAGAGAGAAGAAAAGAGGAGAGAGAATGAGGGAGAGACAGACAAAACAAGTAGATAGGTGACGGAGAGAGAGGGAGAGAGAGAGAGAGGAATGAGATGGAACACAAATCTGTCATCGAATATTAAAGTAAGATTTTTTTTTAAATAATTCATCACATGAATTTCTTCCCTATTCGTGTGGCATCTGTATTAATGTTATTTAAAATCTGTTGAGATTTTCTATGATATAGTCATTGGCACAGACAACTGAAATTGCCTTTTGCCCATATAGGCCTAAGTTCGAGATTCGTTGACCTAGATGGTGTTGAACTGTTGATATTATGATGGCATCTCGACTTATTCTTTCCGGTTACTTCATTAATATCTTTATGATATCACTGTCATTTCTTCAAATTGGCACTCATGTTGACGTGTTTTTGTTTTTCCGTTCAAACCTAATTCTAGCGTGGGCTAGACCTAGGATCATAATACCCATTTTACGAACTTATCAACAAGAAATGGTTACTATGGCTTCCTGCCACATACACTGATTAATTTATCGCCACATATCCCTTGAGAGAATATAATAATTTGAAAATATAATGTCGCTGGGGTGGGACAGTAGTTTTCATCTTGAATTGTATCATTATAATTGGTTGCTATATACACCGAACAAACGCGATATCGTCATATTTGAAGGTTTGCGCACTTTTGCGTTGATCAAAATTAATGCAAAGCAAAACTTATCGATCGAAGAAATACGTCATATAAGTGATACAGGAAAAAGGGAAGGAAATGATCAAACAGACATAAAGCTAAAAATGATATGGCGGTATGCATCCGTGGTTTCGCGGCTAGAGGCTTGAACCCGTGTCGACCCGCTCTCTGAGACTCCCGAGGCTTAAAATAGCCCCCATTTAATCCCACTGACTTACAAATCCCATATCCAATCCCGCAAGCCCCCTTTCCCTTCCAGTAAAAAAAGGTGACCTGGCACGTACTATGTACGTTGGTGTGCGGAGGAGTAGTTAAAAGATTCAAGCTATGAGCGAAGAGTGAGGAATGGGTATTTAAGTGAAATGTAGGAAGACAAAAGAATGGGAGCGGAGATTAGGCTTGAATTTAATGTGCTTGTTCTGATAATACCAAATAATGTATTTTACAAAAAGTGTAATGGCTAATGATTTCAGAAATTATTTTAATCCTAGAAATGAACATCCCTTGGGAACTCTAAAGATGAAAACCAATTACTTTTTATGTTTCCTGATGTTTTATTGGTTATTGCCAAAATAAGTATTTGTATTCTTGGTTTCATGAGCACCATTTTGACTGTTTGGTTTGTTCGTTTGTTTATTTGTTTTGAGAAACCAAATGAGACTCTGACAACAATATAGAAATTATCTCTGAGAAGACAACATTAATTCTTTTTCGATTATTGGGTCAAATAATGATTGAGTTCGATCATTGGAAGGAATTTTACGTACTTTTTAGCTATAGGCTATAGATACCATCCTTATTTTGTTTTACTATTTCAAACGTATAGCTTCATCGATATAAACACTTGTCATATGGATTCAAAAGTAAAAAGCTACTTTTGCAATCCTGAAATTTGTACTTTCAAACCTAATGTCTGAATATGGAAATGGAATGGAATATAAAATACAACATCAATAGCTCCATGTTCATACATTTCCAAAACAGATGAAGTATTATGAAAATACTAAACTGATATTAAGAATTTAAGAAGTTCTTTGTTGCGCGCAGTTGCCTTTCATTTACCACGTTAAAAAAAAACCGCAGCGGCTTTTTTTTGCGGCGGTTAACCGCAGCGGCCACATCTGGACAAGACAGACCTTCAGAGAACGTCACCAATATACCTTCCATGTACATGCACACAGAATGAATACAGTTACTGAGTCGAAGACGAAATAGGTCGAGTTTATGTCACCTTACAGTTATCTCTCTGTTGCGTAGATTCGATGGCCTGTCTGAATATGGTTATGATAATAACCAAAGCCCCAAATACGCAAGGGTCCCGAAAGACTCTCTGCCATTAAACAGCCTGGGGGCTTTATGACAGATGGAAAAATCATTACAGATATATTCAACTTGGCCGTTCCCAGGCAAAAATACTTGTGGCTATTTGGGTTGTGCATGCATTTATTAAAGCAAAGAGTTAGGTCACAGAGCGGGTAACGTTTTCCTAGTAATATGTAATGGATGATGTATGATACTAAATAACAGGATGGACTAGAAGTAGAATTTATTTCTATTAATACCTTTAAGAAAGATAACTGGAACAATCAATCAGATTTTGAAAACCGTCAACATCTTGCCTTCCTAACAATATAAGCATTTGAATTACTGTATCAAAACAAAATAAGTTGATAAGAAATTGTCTTTCCTACTATTTTGTACGAATAATTGACGATATACCCCTCCAAAGAGTAAGGAGCCATGATTTTAGTTTATACGGCTGTGTCCCCATAAATAAGTTATCGTTACTTATAAAATATACCAGCCAACAATCATTTTCAGAATTGTATAATGATATTAACGATAGGCATAAAGTTGACTTGTACTTGTGTTAAGAAAATTGCTGGTCGAATAAAAATGAACGGTATATAACTGCGACATACACATCAGCATGATTAGCCTGGCAGCCATAGCGAAATAAAAAGTTAGAAAGGTACGATAATGATTACTTATATCAGAAAGTATTAACACAATATTATTGAAAGGTATGGCACCTTCAAGGAATGCAATTCGAATTAATGTAATTCCTCAAAACAAAATAAAAACACATAAAGCTAAGGTAAGTTAGCCCAAAACATATTAGCAACGATCGCTCTGTTAAAAACTTTTATACTACAGTCGTTCGTGTATACGTTGGAAACTTGAGATTATTGTGTGAGTTATCGCGTCAAGAATCTCATTGACTGAAACGGTAAACGTACGGCGGCGTCTATATGGCGCATGCTCAGTACCATCCACTCTGATTGGCCAGCTGAGTAAACTTCGGGTCTGTAGCCACGCCCATGTCTCATAAAAGTTTCCCAAGTGCGGTGTACTGTGACGGGATTGGTTGATCGTGTTCCCCAATGTCTTGCTCCTCTCTACGGTGTGAGTGTGTATGCCGAATGCAGGGTCTAATTAATGAAGCTCCATCGATCGGCCCATGTGGAGACTCAATGTCAAGTTTCTCCGAGTACATTACGGTATTTTTGTAAGGTATATACACATACCGCATCTACCAGTCAACTAACTGGGTCAGGTCTTTGGAAGAACATGATTCTTGAACATTAATACTGCATATCATTTTTATGCAAGAAGGATCCATCGAAACTTGCAGCTAAGGAACGGAACATCGGATTCTGAGGGGGAACATATATGATTGTATATACTACAATTCTTTTACTCTTGGAAGAATACAATATTTGACCATTCTGTGCATTTTCTGCGGTCTGTGTTTGACGTTTCAGAAATTTGGAATAACTAGCCTTAATCAACGGTGTTTCTTTTCGCTCATCAGTGTAAATTTGTTTCGTTGGACCTGGAATTTTATATCAAATCAGAAGACTATTGAATTTCATAAAGGATTTGTATCATTTTTGGTGAGTGTTGCTGGTATTTTCTATTTAGAGCCTGTTCTAAGCCTTTGATAATAAATAGTCCTACATACGTAATCGCTCGTGAAACGTAAGGATTTATTTCCTGCGTGATTTAATGGACATCAATAGAAACGTTGCGAAGGGGAAGTGGGGTATCGATTTCCTTTGTCGAATACAGCCAAGTCACCTTCTTATTAAAAAAGGATGAAAGAAACTTTAATTACATCCTCGTGTCATTGTGACAATGTATAACAGTATTTTCCCTTGATATACATACATGGAAATGATATGGCCTTGGCAATGCATCTCTAGGCCATTTTATTCCTTGGTGTTTATATAATGAGATATGTGTGTATTGAGAGGAACCGCGTAAAGAGGGAAGATAACAAAATATGTGTCATCAACAACTCTTATTGACATCATGAAAAGCTCGGGTTTATTTCTTTTAATTTTCTACTCAGATAATATTGTTAGGAGTATTATTTTCTGAATGGCTGTTTACTTCCAAAAGTTGAAGTGATGTCTAATTAAGAGTAATTCGCCCCTATATTTCTTTAAAAGAAAGAGGAGAATGTAATAAATAATAAGGATTTGTACATAGTTAATGCCTCAATAAATACCTGTGATGTACATATTCTTTGTTTTACATGGTGCTGTAATCATATGCAACTGTTACTACAATATCACTTATGTAATACCGAATGACTACAATGCACAACGGATGAGGCAATTATGTTTCCACTAAGGGTGGGGGTGGGGGGAGGGGGGCTATTTGGTCACTACGAACACAAGATGCGTAAGTTATGTTTGTTCGAAGATTAGTGTACCAGCAGAAAGAAATATTTCCTTAAATGCTCGGTCAATTCATATCTCACCTCTCGGGAAACTGAAGGCTTGGGATCAGAACGAGGAATGAAAGAGCTTCAACTTCCGACCTTCTGGCAAAACAAGAAGTGGGAGAAAAAGTCAAGATTGTTGAACATCGGGGTTAAAGACGTTGTGTCAATTGATGGGATGGTTTCAGGCCCACGTCATCCTTGTGTTCTACCGTATCGGCTACCCACCACCTGTCGTTAGGGTAGAATAAATGGGTCGGGATTGGAGAATGGGGTCCCACTGACAGTCTGACACCTTGAATGCATGCTTATGGAATATAATGGAAGTTATAGTGTGCTGTTTTACATCTTTGTTCCAAGCTATGGAAATACTACGAATATCTACAAGACTTGAAGGAGGATCTTAAAAGTTAATCGTTTAATCAAAAGGAATTTCCTGTAGGGCATGGACGTGCCTCCCATGTGGAGATGCCACGAATATACTTATCCGTATGAATGGAATGATATTATGTTTCGTTCACCTTTTGTTTAGTTCATACATTGTTTAGTTCATACCAACTTTTCAGACTTCCGTCTACAAAGTAATATATTTAGTTATATTCGCTCGTAGACCGTGGTTTTTTTAATAAATGATAATTCGGAACAAAGCTTAACATACTGTGGTATACTGGTGAAGACCCTTAACTCTCATTCGAGGGGTCCTTATATCCTGGGACAAGGTATTTACCAACATTTGTCCCTTTAGACATATAGGTGTATTAATTGGTACCAGTCGTTATTGGGGATAGTGATAATTGCAGGACCCATGAGAAGAACTGTAAATGGAAAACTAAAACCATATTATCCTGTAAAAGCTTTTGAGAGAAGGAGCTAGTAGATAAAGACGACGGTATTGTTTTTTTTCTTTCTCTCTCTCTCTCTCTCTTTCTCTCTTTCTCTCTCTCTCTCTCTCTCTCCTCTCTCTCTCTCTCTCTCCCTCTCTCTCTCTCTCTCTCCCTCTCTCTCTCTCTCTCTCTCTCTATATATATATACATAAATGATGTCAATGAATACAATGTGCAAGCATACTTTTGAGCATGCAGAAACGAAGAGAGAAATAACAGACCAGACGCTATCACCTGGCACCAATAGTGTAAAGGGGTTAAGGGCATTTTATCGAACATACCAAATAGCAAAAGGACAGTAGGGGGTCACGTGACATGACTTCCATCAATGACCCAATGCAAAATCGCAACGGATGAGAGGAGGCCAGAATGGTTTCCTGAAATACCGAGATGACATGATGAGATGCACATGTTCCTCCCTCTCCAGAGTACAGGTCCTCAAGACAAAATGATGACCAACTTGATGCCCTTTTGACTAAATCAAAATCGCCATGCTGGCATGTATAGCTTCGACTGCAAAACATTTGACTTGAAGTTGAGGTACTTTGTCACGTCGTGTGGTACTATTCCTATTATTATCTTCATTGTTTCTCCAGATGTAAGAATGGCATAAATGCGTCAGTTGCAAATACTTTTCACGTTTTACAAATTACATCTACAGTATTTTCTTTAGAGTTTAAAAACTTACAATCGATACTGATTAATTTTCGATAATATTTATTTATTTGCAAATTGTAAGGTACTACTTGCAAGATCTTGATAGCGCATCTGTAAAAACCTCCCCCTCAACGAAATCACTTGAATATCTAAACTTTCCGCATGAAAATCCTTAAGACTTTTTTTCTTCTTGAAATGAGATGGATGAGGACGGGATGGGGATTTGACGAAGTTCATCTGTGTGCATGAATGAGGCATCAGACAGGTAATCATTAACATTGAACAAGTTCCTCTTGAAGCTATAGAAACCTTCAACATCACACAAAATTAGATCATGTAAACTGGTTTAGCAAAGTTCAGGGTTTGTTATTAATCCATTAACTGTCTGGGTATGTGACGTAGAAATATGTCTGTTCTAAACCAAAACCCGTTTGGAAGCTGATTTTATTCTCTATGCATCTGCATGTCTTTTTGCATTTTCAGTTAAAAGTTGGTCTTAAAATTTATGAAAATATGCTCTCTCAAACCTACCGAACCACTTATTTTCCAAGGGACGAAGTTTGATTGAATTTGTCATCCTTTAATACTGCTTGTGATGAGTCTTGATGTTAGACGAATTCTGTGAGTTTATTGTCTCGCGATTCCATCTATTTTAAGCATCGAACTCCATATTTGGAAACGGGATTACATACTTTGGCAAGTTTGTTGCACAGCAATGTGGTTGGAAACTGCGAGCCAAATTTTATCTGGAACTCGAACAGAGTCATGACCAATCACAAATTTCAGATTTGAGTGTTTAATACATGAAACTCATTTTCTTGGAATCATGTTTATTTTGGGACTTTTAATTTAGCAGCGCTCTAAAAGAGCAAGGATGAAAAATGTCTTAAGTCTGTTGAAAAAGAAAAAAAAAGTTTAAAGCATAATTCAGTGAAATATGATGGAAAAATAAGTTAATCATACCGGTATTACCGACACTATATTCGTACGTGACCTAAAATATCACGAAGATCATGAATGTTGACAAAAAGTCAACATTCCATGTTCACGAATGTTCGTGTCATCATAGAAGCAATGAAAACCATATTTGTATCCCTAGTGACAAAACGTCTTAAGTCTGTTGAAAAAGAAAAAAAATTAATGTATAATTCAGTGAAAATATGATGAGAAAATAAGTTAATCGTACCGGTATTAACGACACTAAATTCGTACGTGACCTAAATTATCAAGAATATCATGAATGTTGACGAAAAGTCAACGTTTCATGTTCACGAATGTTCGTGTCATCATGAAGCAAATGAAAACCATATTTGTATCCTTGATACAATGTCATGTTGGTATTGGCTGTCCTCTCTTTGCACTCTCTTTCACGTGGTTTTATATTAAAAGCCCCGATCTTTCTGACACACCCCCAGTGGTAATATATTGTAGCCATGCCAACTGTCAATGATCATGCAAGCATAAGAGGGTTCTCTTGTTGCTAGCCCATTTTGGTTGATGTGGGGGGGGGGGGGCGGGGGTGGAGGGGATAAACACGTGGGCAAAGGAAAACAGGCGGATCAGACGGATGTGGATAACTGTAGGAAGCGCGGGAAACGTATGCTTCTTTACATTCGGTTATTTTGGGTCGCTTGCTTTAATCATGGATCTATATACAATGATGACTTTGTCCATTGGATGTTTAAAGGGGTGCCGTGGCTCATAATGAGTGGAAAGAGCATAATTCAGGGAACAGACGACCAGGTCCGGTCCATTGGATGGTTCCTTGGTTCGAGTCCCTCGATTGTTTACGTGGTAGCATGTAGATTTCTTTTCTGAGTATAGACAGTATAGAAACATATTATTTTGAAGACGATGGTGAATACCAAACATATGCGTATGGCTGAAGGAAAGAAAATATTATATCAAAGTATTATATGGGGGAGGGGTACGGGGGGGGGGGGGCAAAGATTATCAGACACCATAGTCCGCTGACCGGAAGGTCATCGTCAAGTTTAGATGCTGCAATAAACTTGTTAGACGAACCACACAGACTTTGTCTGTCAGATCTATTGAAATAACCTCCGTCGTTCCGTCTCGGTTATGAAGAGTCGTTGAAAGATAAACACATGAAACTCTCGGAAAGGTGGAGAAGATGTAGCCAATAGTTTGTATAGAAATAACGGATATTGTAATCCTGTAATTCCCGCCTATCAAGCTTGTCCAAAATGACTGTTCAATGCTGTGTTTTGTTAGATATTCTCTAAACAATATTGTTTATTATTTTTGTAAGAAAAGGGCTTCCCCCATGCACCAAATTTTAAAAAGTCGTTGCTTGTAACTAGAAGGGGCACCCAGCTAGTTTTAGAGCAGGGGGCATATAGGAGCGAAGGAGGAGCCCGCCACATTTAATTGTTTCACATACTCTCATTCTCTCTCTCTCTCTCTCTCTCTCTTCCTCTTTCTCTCTCATTTTGTTGCCATTTAGTGGGGAGGGGTGCACGTACCCCAAATCATTCACCTTTAAATAGTCATCATACCCGGTGTGAAGGAGACACCTGCCCCTATGAATATTTAGAGAGCCTTTGTCTTCACATTTAAACAGGTTGTTAACAAATGTGAGCCCTATCAAATTTAATTTCTTGGCACATTCGGATCCCCCTAGACAAAGTTGGCTACGCTTATGATAATGAGCCCGTCAAATGTCAAGAGGGATTCTTTTATGATATCATATACTCCAGAAATTGTAGAGTTATTTATAATTTTGTTTAGTTGTAAGTAATGTTTCTTCTGTTTTGTTTGCAAAGAAAAGTGCTGGAAAGAATAGCTATCCTCTATTGATATGACATCCCTGATTTCCCCTTTATTTCGATGTTAATAAATTGTGGTAACATGATTGCTCGATGACGTAACAATAGGTCTCTAATGATATTCTTTCACGTTTAGAAACGCTACTCTCAAATCTTATGGAGAAGTACCCTATGCTATAAACAATAATACTAATAACCTAGGACAATCACAGCAGGCTCGAGAACTAAATCTTGTTATCGAAATTTTGATTTTAACAGCGTCACTGGTGAAGTCTTTAAAACGTTTTTTTCATACCACTTTAATCTTTCTTTTATTAAAAAAGTACAAGCAGTAGGTGTGTCCCTGGGGTTAACAAAACTGTGCTTTCTTTAGTTAAGGAATATCTGGTATAATAAATCAGTCAATAGTGCAGACTTGAAAACGCTCCTCGCAGTGCAGAAAATCGGCTCTATTTCCTTAGTGGTTTCTTCCCACCGCTTACAGATGGAAGTTTAAGTTTAAGTCCATGTGAGCAAAACTAGGTAAGGTAATTACATCTCAATGGGGTGTCAAGTTATTAGTAACAGTATCGCAGAAACGCACATATGGGAACAAGTCGCCATCATACCTACATCTGTCAATTAACAGCCAACCGATATCCATGCAAAAGGAAATTGTGAAACCGCATGCTAAATTAAACTAAATTAAACCAATGGAATTGCTGCCCCCTCCCCTCCCCCTCCACCATATTTCGTGTACTGTTTGGTCGTTTTATAATATTTGCAATTTTTTTTAAGTGCCTGCCTGGTAGGATTATTATTTGGTAGGAAAATTATTTATTAAGATTTGCATTGCTAGAAGTGTGATTTGGGACCGGAGTAATTCATCTTCTTGGTTCAGAACCATTTCCTGATAAAATAATCTTGGAATAAATTGGAAAAGGGGAGATAACGAAATAAATGGATGTGTTTGTGAGGGGGGGGGGGGGCTTTAATCCGAAGAAATACTCAGAAATTTTCAATGGATTCATTATTTGATATATACAAATTCAGGTTAAAGTTGTATCAGAGTTCACGGTTCAAATTTAATCGGCGGTCCGTATCATTGCGATTGATCTTGACCTTTCGTGACCCCGTGGGGTGATAATTTTGGGGTAATTTAGAGTCATAATCTACCCAGACAAGTGCTATGATTTAGGCCCCATGTAAATATATGGTAGGTAATTTTGAGGTTCCGAATTCGGTTCCCACACGAGGAACGTGATCGTGAATTTTGATTATTATTTTTCTTTAAAAAACATTACAAAGAACTTTTTGTGAGGTCACGACATGACTTTGGGAAGGGCTTTGTGTAGTCATTAAATAAATTGATAATGAGGGTGTTGATTTGCTAATATAGCATAAAAACAAGAGTAGCAAAAAAATACTGTTTTGGTAACTGGTTCTCATGTTATAAAGGCCGTGTTAATGAACAATAATTTTGTATTTAAAAACAAAACTAATTAGGCAAGCATAACAAAAAACGTGCGTGGATGTTCACGAGCATCGGTACTCTGTAAAAGAGACTCGTATGTGTTCTATAAAGGCTTGTTTGTTTACCGAATCAAGATCTCCCAACTGATAACATTGATGAGTGCATCAATTAAAACTGTCTTCACCACTGTATTGTGGTCATTATCATTTATTTCAATCAATCAAAGGTGTTTTGATAATCGGATCAGCTTGGTTCTTATTTTATTAATCATTGCACTGACAAGAGGTGTAGCGTGGGTCCCACCACTAAGGGGGAGGGGGTGGGCGGACTGGTGTCAGGGGCCGCACTGGTGTCAGGGTGGGGGCAACGGTAAATGAAATGCAAAAGAACGAGGCCGTCGAGTTGGTTGAAGGTGTGGAACGACGTGCAATCAGCTTTGCTGTTGCACCCCATCTCCAAGTTCTCTTTCTTTCTTATTTGTCGCCATTTGATGAAGGGGCGGAGGAGGGAAGAGGGGGGGGGGGCGGGGAGGCATGCCCCAATGCTCCTGTATCTACAGCAATGGTGATAATTGATTTAAGCTCATTGGCATATTAGAATGTCATCTAAATAACTTTCATGTCATATTAGTCAATCCGTCATCCAGGCTTCATGCCCAGTATATTTGTATTAGTATAAATCTAACCTACCTGACACTTCGTTGTTACGGGAAACATCATCTGAACTATACTAACCAAGACGTCGTACCGCCTTCAAGGGCGGTGCCAGGATCCATTGTAAAATGGACTGCACAATTCCGAAAATGGATGCTTTTAAAAGTAAAACAAACACAACATAATAAGACAAGACAAAACTAAACATAAATCATCGGATCTAATGCACATGCTCTTCTCATATAAAATCTTAAACGAGGGCATATTTACGTTTTGTGTACTTGCAGTATCAAAATGCTGTATTGAGTTTTAAATGGGAGTTATGGGCCTGTTGTGCCAAAAGAGAAAACCTTGGTCTTTGTCTTTACCGACTGGAGATGTTTGAGTGGTAAATGAACTTTAATAGTAAAATCTAACATTATATATTACGTAGGATGTAAATTAACATGCACAATTTTACTCTGACATGTATGAATTTTATATTTCATAAAACAACAACAATTGTGTAATTTCCAAGTATATTCTATGATCCATGGAAGTAACAGCGCCTCCAGACAGCCTATTTATAATCTATTATCATCCATCTGTCATGCGGCCATCATATTCATCGTCGTGGTTTGTATAATAAATACATGGCGTGTATACATGTAGATGGAGTCACGGTCCGCCAGCTGCTTGTGTTTGGACAGATATGGGGAAAGGTCTGGTTATAAACACAAACGTCAAACATAGATAGTCGATGGGCTTGTATACCATCCGCCAGAGTTAACCTTGTACAGTGTAGTGTACAACAATATCGCTGACTTGGTATTCAATTGGTTATAATAATTATGACGTTATGGGTATGCCTATATCTCTTCGTGCTGAATATTATGCAGCCTAGCCCATATACATGTATAATGCTCTAAGGATTTAAAGGGAAACTTTACTACAAATGATTTTAACGAGTTAAACATCCTGAATGCAATAGTATTATCAGATAGGTAAATCTGGATTAAAAGGATTTCCAAATGTAGCATTAAAAAACAAATTCACTAATTGCAAACTGTGTTTTATAACCAATGATGATGATGATGATCCACAACACTTGTATGGCGCCATTTATTCTGTTTCAAACGTTCAAAGGCGCCCGGTCCTCCAATAGTCATGGACTACACATTTGCACTCTCGAAGTATTCAATCCTTCGAGAATAGTGGTCATTTGACTATTGTACAAAATAATGATGCGGCTGTGATAGAGGTAAAAATCAAAGGAAATAAAGTAATAATAACATTGTGATGATAATTAGGATATTAGGATGATTATAAGGATATCATAATTGTTTATTTAGCAATTGAATCCGATGGCCGGGGTATACTCACAATGTAAAGTGCTTAGAAATGTAGAATTAAGCGCTATACAAATGTGACTATCATTATCATTATTTATTTATCACATCATTATTCTTAAAAGATCATATTTATATTCCCATTAATTTATTTTAAACGGAACAAAAAAGCATTGTATATTCATGTATAATTCTACATCTACACTAGATTTAAATTATTTAAACAAAAATAGATTTTTTTTTTTTAAATGAAATAATAGTTGGGCAGCCTTTTCTCCTTTACGTAATATTCATATCATTACTTATAGCTATTTCACCATTGTTGACACAATTAACTGAAGAAACAGCAGCTCTAAGAATATAAACCATCTTGTTTCACAAATCTTCAAATTGGCCATCTGTCTCGGCGTATACGAGATGTTCATTGACTGCGATGGTAACACCGACTACTGGCTGCACATCTGGCTTTGTAAAATGATCTTTTTGAGATTATCATATCTGTCAGTTCAAAATGTTGCTGACGGTCAAGAAGTGAGATGTGAGCACTCTTCCCGACAGTCTGCTAACTTTCACAGGATAACATGTCTTTAGTGACATCATGTGAACGAATATTGTCCCTTCTTTCTTTTTAATACGGCAGATATAAACTCTCGTATAAATCAAAACATTCGACGTACCTGGTGTATCATTCATATCATATGCCATAATGGCATATATTTTGTTTTATTAGAGAGAAGACAAAATAAAGGCGCTCGATGACGACTTAACGATTTCCCTTCTCCCTATTTTGGAATGGTGGGGGGGGGGGGCGATCACTTTGGTCAGTCAGTTGTTGTAATAGTAACATTTTAATAACAATAAATGTTTAAAAACTTTTAGATAATGGCAAGCTTCGCAAGAAATAACATGAAAATATAATCTATCTTTACAACAGACGTCATTTCATTGAAATTATCAAAATATATTTAGATCTGATACAGAAGTTACCAAGCTAGCGGAAAATGAGAGCTAAGTAATATGACTGACAAGCGCTTTGAAATGAGTGTTTATCTTTACTTGCTACACATTCGAGTTCACAACTTTGCACTCGTTTTTAATTAAGAGCATTTCAAAGAAATCTGTAAATGTTTTGGATTTTGGTAACACTGTTATCATTACTGCTCGCATACATTAATATGATGGGACGGTTATAACTCCATCGGGATGTTTACCTTCCTTGCCCTCGATGTCCTGCAACAGTTATTACTTTTAGAATCACATATGATTCCATCATGGCTTTACTTGCGCAACGGATGTTTTCCTAACTCATCTTGCTTCCCAAAAGGCACGTCCATGACCTTGAAACTTCGAAAGTAAAGTGCAAGGAGGACTGATACAAATGGAGGGGGAGGGGCCCGGGGTGGGTTGGGGAGGGGTTGAGGCCACAGGAGGAAGCGATCACTTTGCATTAGATCACCCCGGAGACCAAGCATTGCGGACGGTGAACTTGGCGGTGATCCGGCGGTGATGCGTATAAGTATCGCTAATAACCAGGGGTAATAAAGCAGACTTTTCCACCTGTATACCATGCATACGCCTCCTCAGAAATTGCAGGTATCCATGCCGATACAGAGAACAAGATTACTTGTATTGTTTTGTAACCATGGAGTAAATACAGTCCAAACTTAAAACTTCACAATTTCAAAGTTTATCATGATTCAATACAGGGGTGTCGCTAGAGTAGTTTTAAAGTGCGGGTGGGGGGGGGGGGGATCTGACACAAGAGCTATTGTGTCATCTCGATGCCCATTATGAAAGGTATTTAAAAAAATAACGGTACCATGTTTTTATTTTAAGGGTTGGCGTTAATCTTTGAATCGTATTTTTCAAATAACAACATCCATTATCTGACTAAAATGGTAAAACTTGAAAAATCTATGTTTAATTCCTTTCAAGAATAACATTTGTAACGAAATAACCTTTTTTAATCATTGTTGGAAGTCACATCCAATTTAAATGAGGACATCTCGATTCCTGCTACATTGGCTCTCATAATAATGAGATTGTAGATCTTGTTTTAAATTCTCCCCTCCATGTTTTATCCAGGACGTTACAATAGTACTTGAAACTTATCCCCTTTTTACAGAAAGAGTAATAAGTGACTACCTGTTCGGCATATGGAAACGTTACTCACAACAGAATAAAAGATCGCTTTGAAGTTTAATTAATCACTTACCGACAAAATGTCAGTGTCCGTCATGTTTGCGTGCGCCTTTTGACGTAGAAGAAAAAAGAAAAAAGAGGGTAGTCAATGAATGAAGATGTATGACTTCCTGTGAGTATTCGTGTCTTAAAATACCTTGATAGGTAGGATGATCTCCAAGCACGTATATCAAGCTAATGGTAGTTTCGCAAAGTGCAGTCTTCTAAATGATGTCATAGAAAAAACAGATGTATAACTTGAAAATGAAATGAGAACTGTAGCAGTGTTTTAATAAGAGTGTCGACTAGGCCTAGGTGGTTTTAAAGCCATGGACCTTTCAACTGTAATATGACTGACATAAAGAAATGAGCCTATGTTAATGCGAGTTAATTTTGAGGACATTGCGATGATCTCAACATGGATCTTTGCTTTTTTGAACTTGCAACTTCATTTATTTTTCTCTGAGAAGCATTTATGTAGGAGAATTATTAAATGCCTTGAACAATATGAAGGTTCATCTATATTGCCTTCTATATGTTCTGCATAACTTAACCTGGTAAAATACTCCTTCCTCCTCACTTGATTCTGTTTCACTGCTCAGTAGTGAATGCAAACACTTTAACCGGAAGTATCTCAATATGTTATGCATTATTCAACTCGCAACTCTTTCAAGCGGGTCCAGACAAATGTTTACTTACAAATACGTTTCCATAGCTACGGAACTACATTTTATTTCCCCAAATTTAATTCTTGTAATGTATGCATGAGCATGCGTTGTGTACAGGTCATCGACCCCATCCCCTTTTCCCCCACATACAGCTCCCAGACAGCGAGCAGAGGAAATAGCACAGTCGGTCACGTACAGTGTGATGGAGAAATAATTATTCTCTGTCGGCAGAAACTTAACGTAATTTATGCAGCGTTTATTTGCAGGAATTATGATTTTCTGCTAAAAACACGCTCCTGAAGTATAGATTAAGACGTTTTACTTTTATTTTAAAAGTTGATACAAATTTAAAGTTATTTTTAAAAAAGCATTGTGTTTTTGTTATTGATCGTGAACGTGAATTTTGAAGGGAAAAAAGCACATAAAATGCATAGGCCTACATAACATTTATAATGGCGTCCAAATTCAAATAAAAGAATACTTATAGAATACAATTCTGTATAGTGTACTGTAAACCCTGTTTCGTTGATTCCATTTTCTGTTGGATCACTTGGTCTCATCATGTTCCTATCTCTCTTTTGCCGCCAAATTGTTTCAAAGTTTAACACATCGGTTTAACATTTAGAGGTGTATTTCACCATAAGATTGTGGATGAGACAATCAAACTATGGAAGTTTACATCAATACCTGTATATGCGTGTGATAATATACTCTCCAACAAAATTAAACCATCGCTTGTAAATTTATTACATATTATTAATCGCCTATTAAATAACATTTTCTATGAAGCAACCCCAAAATAGACAAAAACCATGGACCTACTAAGAATGCAAAAACAATAATTGGTATATACAACACACAGGGTGAATAGACACGGGTGTACCGCGTGCTTCCACCAGCACATGTTAAGGGTGTGTACCATAAATTTGCATAAAAATGAAACGAAAATATCTGAATTAAATTAATTTAATCGGATTAGATTGATATTAATTGAATTAATTGATTTTGACAAACACACGAGCAAACAGTATAACTAAAAATAAGGGTATTGTTGATTGTCATTGTACAAAATCCAGTTTTTGTCCGTATAGTATTTAGAGACAAGTGAAAAAAAACTTATAGTTTTAAAGTAATGTGAGGTGAGACTATTTTGTTTATGGCAGGTGAAAACGATTGGCTTATTAAAAAGCATTGCTCTTTATGGTAAGCACTTCTTGTTAAACTTGAACATCTATAAGGAAGTGCTTTGAAATTTTGCGCAGTAAATTTTGCCCATAGTGATGTTGATGATGATGCTGTGACAAATTTCCAACCTGTTCCATGTGGAATTTGTTGATATGATCAGCTTTAATCAGAAACTTATCTGTACAGCGGTCGATTAAAAACAGAAACAAACTGGATATCTAAATTACATGTGTCGCCAGCGTGCTTTAGGACTTTTCATCTGTATAAGATATGGACTTGTAGACACGATTAAGTTTCTAGATGATTTGTATTAATCTTTTGATCATCAAATGCTTTGAAGAATATAAAACCACTAGGTGAGATTTTGATTTTCCTGAAAACGTCAACAAAGCGGCCGTAATAGGCACTGCAGAATCATGAAATTAATTGCAGCATTTATCAATTAATTTTGTCTTCTAGTCTTATCGTAACTGCCTTGTTTTTTGGTAATTAAGAATTCTCTTATATCACGCCTACATTCCTTGCCCCGATTTTCACCTCGTTCATATTTGATTAATTTAGAGTCATTACAAGGGCCCGGGGAATAAACCTAAATTATTTCCCTCTGAACGAGTAGTACCTATAAAAGCAGACAGCTCAAAGGAAGAAACAGGTTTTAAAGTAGACTTCAAACAAACTTCATCGGTCAAATAACAAATCATCTTTGAATGTAGATTATGTGTATCAAACAAGAGATTTACACAACGTTCATGAGGCCAAGTTAGTCCTTTACCCTTCATTCCCTCGAAAGTCTTTACGTTGCTTATAATGTCTGTGGGATATTCACAAACAAGAATGATTTTCTTTCACATTACGGTTGCCTGAGCTCCACTTTGTCTTTATAGAACATTCCTAAAACCCACATTCGTAACTCTTGATGGGTGTGTTTAACGTCAGGCTAGCAGGATACTATGTATTATCGGTCCATTCAGCACGTCCAGGTAATACTACACCGTCAAAGTATAATCTCCAATTGTAGGGTACCTTTTCCGCAGTAATTAGAGCAATGGATGACAATAGACTGCAAATTATCTAAGGAAATGATTTAATGAAGTTCATTGCTTTTTGATAACCAGTCATCCGCCAATAGTCTGGAAAGTCTACGCCACTTTGTAACTCTCTTTTAGAATGGGGTGCATGTCGTATTTTGAAACTTTGAAGTCCTCTGAAGACCTGTGTGTGTTCGCATCATCACCACGCTGTGTTAGTAATGATTGGGGAAGAATCGGATGGTCTTATTTTCAAATGAACAGATGCAAGGGAGTAAACAATACCACAAACAAAATATCAATTAAAGATTAAGAATGCAAGTACTAATTGCTTCCTAGCTTTTGTGCTGTTCTTCATTGACATGACTGCATTCTTTCATTATTATTATTATTATGCAAGACGCCCCAGAAATATACCTTAAGTTTAAATATTTTGACCTCCCATTTGTTTTCTTCAGTGTTGTGTGTAACATCCTACACCTAAAGAGAAAACCCATCAATTTGATAGCAAAAATATCATTAAACTATGATGAAACCTACTAGGCCTTGCATTTCATCTGCGATGTTACAAACTTTATATCAATTGGCATCCAGCTCCGATACTTCACGGCTTGACAAGATGATCACACGCCCATGTTCACGTCACTCAATTGTTGCTTTAATCTGCCTTATTAGTGTCACGACTTCAAGATCAATGAGCAGTGTCAGTGCTTGTCAATAACAGTCATTAATCTCAATATTGTCGAAATTTGAAGTCTTTGATGAGAAAGGAAACG
Organism: Strongylocentrotus purpuratus; assembly: GCF_000002235.5. Classification (NCBI taxonomy): domain Eukaryota; kingdom Metazoa; phylum Echinodermata; class Echinoidea; order Camarodonta; family Strongylocentrotidae; genus Strongylocentrotus; species Strongylocentrotus purpuratus. The sequence goes on from NW_022145612.1 coordinate 48,415,787, forward strand.
ATGATAATTGGAGTGAATCTGTTTGTCTCGTTGTATCTCTTGCAGACGGCATTCCCAACATTATCCGATGACTGATCTGTGACTGATATGCGACCCGCCTCGCGGCAAGAAAGGTAACTTTGATTTCCAGACCTTATTTTATCTTAAAGGCCCACTGCACTACTTGTAGCTACTTGCACCCTCTATATAACAAACAATGCTTAATCGGTGACTATTGGTCCCCCATGATCCTCTTTTTCTTATGTTAACTGAGAGCTGAGTTGATGAGATAACCACCTGTCCAGTGACCCTGTAGGGCGGTCTAATCCCTCCTGTAAACTGTGGCAGATAAGCTTTAAATGGCATCCTTTAAAGATATGGAACGGCGAAACCACTGTTTTTTTTTTCTTTTCTTATATGATGATGACGTAAAGTGTATTATGCTTCACTGTATCTTAAAACAGATCTGAGTGAATACGGCCAGGCAATATTATTTTTGACAATGGAAATTTTGAGCTAAAGTGTATGATTCGAACGTTAGAAGGAACTGATCAACTTGTGATTTTCTCGTCTTAAAAAAAGTCTTAATAAAAAGTCCTCCGATAATACATAACAGATGATGAAGCTACGTGAAGATCGACGGCATTTGATAGAAATTACTTTTAAAAGCATATGCTTTTTTAAAATTAGATATGGGCATACACCATTCTCCTCTGCTGAATTTTAAGTAAATATCCATTTACGGGTTCATGTAAAGCATGTAACATAATGTCAAACGCGATAGGAAGCACGCATCTCTGTATAAACATGGCAGGTATGAACACCAATGCACTTGACTCTTTTCCCCCTTTGTTTTGAACTCATTGGTATATGTTTTTACAGTGAGTGAGTGTATAGTACAAGTCAAATGCAAAGGAACATAAAACAGAGAGCAGCGTGAAATTGTAACGGAAAATATTCGTCCCAGATGTATCAGTCACAAACATTAACCAGTGTCAAGTTCAGCATTGTATATTTTGACAGTACTACTTACTAAATTATTGCTAAAAGTCATTTTTAAATCATGTAGCATTGTCCTACCATTTTGCGAACCATCAATATCTTATCAAAGGTTATGCCACACAGGCTCTGGAATTTATACGCGGTTAATATCCTATACTAACTGAAGTCGTAATTTCAACCCTGGATTAAACACTATGATAATTACCCTAAACCTAACATTGAACCTAACATTGAACCTAACCTAAAAAGCCTCTTGAACTCTAAACCTAACCTTAAACCTAAGTCGAAGCATATCCCTAACGATCCTAATCCCAATTATAACCCCTACATCTTCGACGAAAAAAAGAGCGGAAATGTTGTCGCCGAAGCAAATATTGGAGCACAACTATCAAATTATCAATATTCATATCATCTTAATTGGCAGATTTTTTTTAATAAAAGTAATCAAAGTGCGTATGCGGTATCTAAATTCGGTTCTTTGTACAATGTAAACATCTCTTCCCCATCATGAGTATGTCTCTTTATTGTAGTGCTGGTTTAGTCGTATTGTAAGCTCAGTAAACAGTCTGAGGAGATGAAACGAAGACTTGATGAGGGGTCATGCAAGGGCGGAACCCCCATGAGAAAATCAGTTGTAACATACCTGTGCACACTGTCCTTATAATGGGTTCCGATTTAGATATTGGGCGTATCGTTCAAGTTAAGCAACAAGGCCATAAGTTTAGGCATATATTCAATTAGAACATTTTGATTTTATTTCTGCCATGTCATTAATGCGTACAAGCCCTAAAAATGTTTCAGGTGTGGTAATATACTCACACAATTGCGTGTCCAGAAACAGGGGATCTGAATTTTCGTGGGCAGCCTCTCTATAGCTAAATTCATGCCAGTGAATGCAATATTAAGCAATATTTTTATGTGATTTGTTTTCCTTCAGTCTGAGATAAATAAAATGAAGACCCACATACACAAAAGTTCTTTTTTGGAAGGGGGGAATGTACTCCGCCCCCAGCCCTATATATTGGATACGCCCCAACTCTCACTTTTCGTAAAGAGACCGCATCACTTTTCATGACTTCACATGAAGTTTCTCAATGGACATGTCTGTTTATTGATAGAGTATTGATTTAGTTTAGTTGTAAATACTGGTAAATAAAATAACGTGTGATTACAATTTGTCAACTTCCATTAGTTTTTCTGCAGATTTGGGAACCAATAATGAATGAAATCATTAGTATAATACAATCCGCATGGAATATCAATGAAGCATTGCGTGTGATGATTTCTCTCACACCCAGGGCCCGATATCAAGATATTAAACAAGTATCTGATGAAATAATTCGAATATAAAATTGGGAAAATCTATTTTCCATTCGTTCTTCATCCCACTCACTCACCAAGTCGTTGATTCCCTAATCAGCATAATCGCGTTAACAAGCTTTAATGTAGTTCAATTCATTTTCTCCTCGTGCAAAACAGCCGTTTATATGCATACAGTTCGAGCCTGCAGGCATTATTAAAGGAAGTTAGTTCATACCATTTATCAAAAACATGAGTCTCTGTAATCAGTCTGAGTTGAGGTATAAGGAATAGTCACGATACATTTCGGATTTATGAAAATCTTTTGAACCCATGATCAGTTTGGGTAAAGAATATGGGTTATGGTTTTAATATAGATCAAAGCGATGTTTAGATCAGGAAACGGTTCGTTAAACGAATTTGGGATAAAGGTTGAATCTTGACCCGGATCTGGGTCGATTTTCAGCACTTGGATTATCCGAGTATCCTCTTCGCATCTCAGTGCTCGGATTGTATAGCCTCGCCCCAGGGCGCATCATACATCCTTACTAAAATACTTTTTGAAAACCATTTACTGCCAACAATGCATTTCCAGCATTCGACAGATTTAAAGATGGGTAAACTTTTACGGACAGGTTTAATAATAGAATATGTTTCGACAAACTGAGCTATCATCGCAAAACATTGAAGAGATACAAAGATGGCACAAATCTACCATCCAATTCAGTGATTCACAGATAATTCAATAGAGTCTGTAGCTAGACTATTCAGAGTAGGCCTGTCTCTAATCTGATATATATAATATCGCTTCATAAGCGAGGAGGGAAAAGGAAAAGTGATGTGTCTACTCAGGATTCAATTTGATTGAATGTAGGTAGGTATAGAAATTAAAATAAATTCTTTCTTCGAATAATACAATTTGCAAATATACAACATTTTTCATTTTTAGCTTACCAAAGAATTATTTGCCACATTAATATAGAAATCATATGGTAACGACAAAATAAATAATTTTCAGTTAAACACAACTATGATCATTTTGCTTCTTACCCCTCAATTATGTAATACTTTTTTAGTTATAATACCAGCAAATAACGTCACAACATTGGAATGCTGCACTCGAATGGACAAAAGATTCACTCATTTTTATGTTGAATATATCGTATAACGAAGTAATTGTCGCAGAGTTGACTTCTGTTGAGTCACTGGGCAGTAATGAATACCTTCGTTTCAAATGGTTACTAAATTTAATGAACAGAACTAGGCTAACTTATTAGAGAATTTTCTAATAATGAATATGTGAAGAGAGGACCAGAGAGTATTCGGGGTAAAAAACGAGTGACTGTATTGAGCACAACGTAAAGCAATAAATACTATCATATTTTATGAATTTATATTTACTGTGAATTCAGATAATATAGGATATAATGACTTGTTATATGGACAACTTAATGATATAGAGAGAGAGAGATACAAGAGAGAGAGAGAGAAGGAAAAAGAAAGGGAGATAAAGAGGGAGAGAGAGAGAGGAAGAGAGAGAGAGACTTATAGGGCAAACAAAAAACTGTGTATCAGTGGAACATGCCCGAAGTTAAAATCTTCCATAAATCTTCAACTTTCATACAGATGTGTTGAGGGAAAGAAGGCGAGATAAAATGGATGGGGAGAGGGGGCGAGGAAAAACAGGATTTTCCAAAGTAGACATATAGAAATGATGGTTTCCATATTTGATGTATTCTGTCGCGTGTAAGTGATTGTCAAACGGATAAAACTGTTGACAGAGCTTAGATTAATATTCGTAATGGAATTATAGGCGTGGGCTGATTGTGAGCTGACGAACAGCGAGAGGCGATGGCTGGTTCAATCTCGCTCAGATCAAATTAAACGCAACATCATCACCTTGCACTATTTAGAGGTTCAGACATGGGTTATCTTTGAGATGAAATGATTTCAGGGACAAGTTCAAGATTTAAAATAGCCGACCACAAAGTCTGACGTCACGTCCAGGCAAGAAAGAATAACGAGTGGGACGTGTATTTACAGAACATCTTCCCGTATTATCGTCATTCCACGAGTATAACTGATTGCAGTGATTATACTGATGCCAAAATTGTGATTATTTAATATCGAAATCACAAGTTGAAGTATGTAACAAAATGCATGAAAGACAGAATGGATGCTTGGTTGTCAACATTGTAATCTTACATGGTCGTCAGGTTAGGAGTGATGCGCAACAGAATCAGACAAGAAAAGTTGAGATGTACTTTTGAGTTTACGATGAAGTATAACGTAAAAATCACTCTTCCATGTCACTGTTTATATCTCTCTGTATCTTTTTCTCTGTTTCCCTCTCTGTCTGCATCTCTACGAATCCACTCACTATTTCACTATCTGTCTCTGTCCTTCACTCATCTCTCGTTTCCTCTCTTTCTCCCTCCATATCCCACTTATTTTCTACTTTGCTCTTTAACTGTATAAATGAAAAATGTCCTAGCCACATAATCTTCAATGAAACCTTTTTAAATGTCGCATCAAACATTTTCGTTTTCCTCACTGATACAAAGTCTTTCCGATGTTTTGTTCTACAGGTGTCATGGGTGCAGACCGAGTGTTGGCGCTCTTTACTATTTTATTCTGGTTCTTATCCATTGTTGAAGCCTACGACCCATTCCACTATGATCGTAAGTAGTGATAAATCCATCATTTACCGACCAATTTATGTTAATCAGTTTGAATTTATGCTAAATCCATCCACCTGTTCCTGATCCAGGGTTCAGCGCAATACCGTTTATAAAAATACTTAAGACAAATGTAAGATATACATTAAAATGCAATATTTTTCGTTTTGAAAACTTCTAAGTAGATAAAATGGAGATGACACATTGTGGAGATTTAAAAATCCAGGTATTTCAAACCACGAAATAAAAAAGAAAGATTATATCCTCAGACAGATCACAATCACATGTTACTCACTAATTTGCCACAAAATTATGCCACTTGTACGATTCTCACTTTACTTTTTGCCTTTTCAAAGTGGATGATGGCTGCATTACGCTAAATGCCAAATGAAAGGTATTTATACGACAACTTTGACATGTGCCAAACTCTTACAGCTTCTTTTAATCGTATTTTATTGGGACCGATCAGTATTTGGGCCATAAATGGACACCATTTCATAATTTATCATATTTTACCTCGAAAATCCACATAAATGTATGTTACAATGAACACATACCAATGTATCATCTTACTGTTGCAGTATATGTTCATATTTTAAGACAATCAATGTATATATTTTGTTAAGCAAGAGAAGTAAAACAAAATAATACCTTTCATATTTATGTGTTTTCTTCGTAACCAGCCAATGACCCTTGTTTCAGAAGATGTACCCGTTACTACGCTCCGGTCTGTGGGTCAGATGGAGAGACCTACTACAGTATATGCGTTCTATTCTCCATAAAGTGCCATAGAAAAGACCCAGACCTCGCTGTTGCGTATCAAGGGAGATGTAGAACACGGCATCCCGCAGTATGTAAGTCATCGTTGTTGTTTTTAACAGTCTCGAAGGTGAAGAAGAAAGAAAAAATAATTTGTTTTGATTTTGAAAGTATACTTGACAAAATTATAATTAGTATAAAAACTCTGCCGACCATTTCCACAATCAATTATACAAGGCTCAATGTATCCAATTCGGAAGATTTATTCAAACATTCAATTTCATTGATAAGGAGACAATTTACTCATTTATTTACCTCAACCACAATTAAACAAAAACATATTGGACGATTTTGCTCAAATGAAGTAAGTGTAAAGGTATCCAAAATAATTCAGGACGACCCCGCTCAACTAGAAATCGAAGCTGATCTCATTAAGACAGCTGAATGGATCGCAAAACATTGTGGTTGAAATGTTTGCGAGTATGTCATTTAAAACATTCATCTCAGTATATTTAATAGTGTAAAAAGTAATACTAAAGATAATGACTAACATTTCAGGCGGTGAAATGCTACAATAACTTTGGCACTGTGGCTCAACTCCTAAACCACAACGCCTGGTTTATACTTGTGCCGAGTTAGCGCGACGCCATTTGAAGATACACTATTAAGGACCAAGATGGATGACTTCGTATCGGTTCGTTATGTCATCGTTATCATTATGTTTCTTTTTTTTGCAGTACCAGAAGAAGACTGTCCTCGTGAGTGTCCCGACATAGTATCTCCGGTCTGCGGCAGTGATGGGCGAACCTATGACAATCCATGCTTACTGGGTGCTATGGCATGCGAAACAAAGACACCATCATTAGTCAAGATTAATGATGGATACTGCGATCAAGAAGGTAAATGACTGTTTTTAGATATGTTTCATGTCTAGGACGTCTTTGAGCCGGAAAACTCTGAAAAACTGAAAGATAGATGGCCTGTAAACAGAAGTAAAGAATTCCAGTGAGCTGTTTATTGTAAAGGGCATGACTATCCGTGTCGAACAATGCTAAAAGTAGGGTGCTTTGGAACAATATTTTTTAAACTATATGTTGCCATGGTTACAGACCAAAATTAGAATCCATAAAACGTTCACTGTCATGGACGGATAAGTGGATAAGACTTAGTAGATCAGGCTCCTCTATGACCCAACCTTCTTGTGGCCCGACTTCAGAACAATTGTTTAAACAGTTATCCATATTTATGTACATAGTTTTCTATTGTTAAATGTTATATTGTATTTTCTATCATTTGTATTTTCACTGTCAAAAAAGCCATTGGAAGCAAAATTTCTATGTAATGTTTGCATGCATGGACCAATAAAATAATCTTGAATCTTGAATCTTGAATCTTAACCAAATTTCATTAATTAGGGCCTTTGCTTCTATAAGTCCGCCGGAGATTCCAATAGAACTAATTTCGTTTCATGTGTTTAGCCTCCATTTTTGAAAGCTCTATCGTAGCGTTTCGTTTGAGGTTTATGATATCCAACAATCATGAAGGGCAATGGACCGTAAGAAAAGGGAGCATTATTGTAAATATCATAGTGGGTAACTTTGGATTAAACTCGAACACCAGAAACCAAATTCCAGGATTGGAAATTGACGCATCATCATGATTAATTATTAGAGTTTTGAAAGCATAGAATGTTAATAAGATCTAAAAACCAACGGTTCTATGCTGATTTCCTTTAGTAGCATATTCGCTGATATTGTATAGAATACGAATTCCGATCAAAGGGGTAAAACACAATGTTTATTTTTTCTGCTCTCCTGAAATAGCTCTAAAACTACGTTCTGCATGTACTTTGATGTCATTATGGTGGTCATCCTTTTAAAACTAATCAACAATAATAAATCCTCTTTGTGAATTTACAAGTGCAATGGTGAATGACTTGAATCGAGAAAAGAAATTATTTTTTTTAATACAAAATAATGGTTAACAATTGCAATTGTTTATACTATGTATTTTTCCCTTTACTGGGTGCTACTCCAAACAAGTTTTTATAAACTTTTTTGTAGTTTCCGTTTTTTCTCTTATATGTTTGCCATTTTTGTATACATTATAATATTGTTTTTATGCTTGAGAAAAATTAATAAACTGAACTGAGCTGAACTGAACTGGTTTAAGTCTTTTTCAATCTAAATAATTGAAATGTCTTTATATGATGCTTGACAGGTACATCAATACTTTTACAAACTACAATGATTCTATTTATTATCTGTGTATCAGGTTTAGGAGGTAGATGTCCACTGGAGTACAAGGGAAAATACAAACCGGTATGCGGTCGGGATGGTAAAACATACGTCAACCAAGGAATACTACAGATCACAGCCTGCGTACAAAACGACCCAAACCTTGCCTCTCAGGCGCATAAAGGGGAATGTGAATTTAAAGGTGAGATTTAATGTTTATTGTTATTTCATATATATGTCTATGTTTCTGTCTTTGTTCTTTTTCGTGATCATACGCTGCATTTGACACTCATATATAAAGTCTTATTTTTATAATGATCCTTTGCTGCGATCGCAAACATAAATATCACGATAACAGTCATGTCTCTATTTGATTTACCCGATGACTACACAATTGGTGATAATAGTAGTTTCAATCATCTTATGACATGGCTCCAGATTTCATTTGCAATTTTAAGTTCTATAATCATAATCATATAATTTAACCTCCGTTCTGTTTAGTATTAAACAATACTGTAAAGAAAGAAACATTTTTAATGATTCCAATTAGAAATCACTTCATTAACATATAATATTCTCATTTATTGCATTAGTTACTATGTATTACTCACACCAGACAACTTCAGATCTTAGGATATTTTTTGATGTGATTCTTTTGTTGAAAGGGAGGCGGAAAAGACGGAAATGTCGGAAACCGGCATGTGATATGAACTACGATCCCGTGTGCGGGACGGACGGAAAGACATATTTCAACAAATGCTTCATGGACTACTTTGCTTGCAGGAGGGACATGGATACAATGAGGCTCCTTTACCTAGGTGTCTGCAGACAAGAAGGTATGACTTAGGGATGACGTGGTCCCTTAAAATCTGAGCTAAAAATCAAAGTCTACAAATATCATGAGGCACAGAAGAACACTATTATGTCTTTCGAACGTGTGTCTAAGATTTCATGTCAAACATCGTGACTTAGATTATGTATTGGTTATTATCTTTTCTTTTAAATGATAAAAAATCTGTTGGTGTTCGCGATCACGAAGACGGTTTTGCTTCCGTGATTAAACCATATTTTTGTTGTGATTTGTGAAGAAGAAGAAAAAGAGAGCATGATAAATATGAATAGATAGTATTGGTAATTAGTTATCATTATGGAAGAGAAAAAAAGATGTTATATGGTAATGTTGTGTTATGATAACAAATTTGTATTGTGTTACACATCTTATTTAGCGATTACCTTGATTATTTCAAGCTTTGCGTACCCATTAATCAAGAACCTAAAATATAATAGAATCCTTGACATCAATAAACCTTTGAAATGAAAAGGGAACCAAGTCATACATTTATATATTTGAGGCTTCATCTTTGTTTCTCATATTTCTTTGTTGACAGTTGTTGTTCTTCTGACCAGACCAACACGTGGCCCAACTCTAACAACACCAGACGGAGGACGGGTTACAAATCTACTTCCGGGTCCACTTTCCAAGTCAACACCAAAGACAAGAATAGAGGCAGAAACACAAGCTCCAGAATTAATAACAATCCCAACCACAGCAACTCCGTCGACAACTGCGACTACTACAAGAGCAGATATCACACCATCAACGGTACACACAGCAATGGAAACAACGCCAACCACATCTACTCCACCAGCATTACAGACTACTCCGACAACAGCCATACAGTCTTCTCCAACATCATCAGTAGAAACTTCACCGACAACAGAAAGAGAAGAAACGACGTCAATTGCATCTACTCCATCAACAAAACGACCTGCTTCAACAACCTTAATAGAAGAAAAAACATTCACAACACCAATAACAGAAACTTCGCCGACCACGATGCAGGCTTCGTCGACTTCAATGATTGATGGTACAACGGCAGTTACAGAAAAGGAAGAAACTTCGCTGACAACATCTACCCCATCAGCAACACAGTCTACTCCAACAACATTGATTGAAGATGCAACATCACCAACAGAGGTAGATGAAACTGCACCGACAGCATCTACCCCATCAGCAACACAGTCTACTCCAACAACACTGATTGAAGATGCAACATCACCAACAGAGGTAGATGAAACTGCACCGACAACATCTACCCCATCAGCAACACAGTCTACTCCAACAACACTGATTGAAGATGCAACATCACCAACAGAAGTAGATGAAACTACACCGACAACATCTACCGCATCAGCAGCACAGTCTACTCCAACAACGCAGGTTACAGAAGAAGAAACTGCACCGGCAACATCCACCCCACCAGCAATACAGTCTACTCCAACAACACTAATTGAAGATGCAACATCACCAACAGAAGTAGATGAAACTACACGGCCCACATCAACGCCATCAGCAACACACTTTACTCCAACAACGCAGGTTACAGAAGAAGAAACTGCACCAGCAACATCTACGCCATCGGCAACACAGTCTACTCCAACTACACTGACAGAAGATGCAACATCACCAATAGAAGTGGATGAAAGTACAGCGACAACATCTACCCCATCAGCAATACAGTCTACTCCAACAACAATGACTGAAGATATGACATCGGCAACAGAATACATAACTCTTTTAGAAGATAAAACGTCGCCAACAGAATTAGATGAAACAACGCCGACAACATCTACGCCAGCAGCACCACAGTCCACTCCAACAATACAGGTTACAGAAGAAGAACCTTCACCGGCAACATCTACCCCATCAGCAATACAGTCTACTCCAACTACACTGGCAGAAGATGCAACATCACCAATAGATGTAGATGAAACTACGCCGACCACATCTACCTCATCAGCAACAACGTCTACTCCGCCGCCACCATTCATTGAAAATACGACGTCGGTTAAAGAAGTAGAAAAAACTACGCCAACAAAGTCTACTCCAACAGAAATACAGACTACTCCAACAACATTTACTGAAGGAAGAACATCACAGCCACAAACGACTTTGTTTACAATAGAACCTACAATTTCAGTAACACCGATGTCTCCAACAAATTTGAAAGTAGAAACGGAGGAACCTGGTTCCTTCAGCACTACTACTTCACCCACTCCACAAACAGACTTAGGTAAAAATGCAACAGAACAACCACTCTTAGAAACAACCATGGATGGCAGCGGCATGTCATCTTCCCCAACAATTGAAGTCCTGTCTACAACATCAACATTCTCTACTGTAGAGAAAGAAACAGATTTATCATCGACATATAACCCTGTGAATGTAACAAAGTCACCAGGATTAGATGTCACAACTGCTAAACCTCCAGGACTAATCGTAGTGAATCAGACAGCTGGTACTACTCCAACCGAGAAAATGGTTACCGACTACTCTACAGAAATCGTGAAGGACACAGAGCAACCAACGGTAGAAACAACGTTGTTTGGATTGACTACTGATGAGGGAAGTGGCACAGTGACTCCTTCTAGTGGTACCACTCCTTTATACACAGAGTCGGATACTGGTGTAACGCCTACGTCTTCTAAACACAGAGACACATATGTTACAACAGAAGAGCCCAGTTTTCTAAGTACTAGTTTAGTTGTTGAAGCGACAAGCCAAGAATCGAATGCAACTGAAAAACCAATGTTTGAAACAACCACAGAAGGCAGCGGATTGCCATCTTCTCCAATGACAGAAACAACATCAGTGATGGACATGACGACTCCTAAGTCCCCAGAACTAATTCAACAAAATGAAACAAGGGCTGATCCAGAAACAACAGCGACGGCTTCTTCTACAGACGTCATCATAGGCACAAGGCAACCAACGGTAGAAATTACATTACCTGGATCAACTACTGAAGGGAGTGGTGAAGTGACAACCCTGGACGGACAGACGACTATGTTTTCTATAGAGTCTACTACTGCAATAACACCGATGTCTCCGACAGATTTGACAGAAGAAACGGAGGAACCTAATTTCCTAAGCACTACTTCTTCACCCATACCTCGAACAGGCTTAGGTCAAAATGCAACAGAACAACCACTCTTAGAAACAACTATGGATGGCAGCGGCAGGTCATCTTCCCCAACAATTGAAGTCCTGTCTACAACATCAACATTCTCTACTGTAGAGAAAGAAACAGATTTATCATCGACAGATACCCCTGTGATTGTAACAAAGTCACCAAGTATGGATGTCACTACTGCTAAATTTCCGGGATCGATCGTCCTGAATGAGACAACTGATACTACTCCAACTGAGAAAATGGTTACCGATTATTCTCCGGATCTCACTAAGGGAACAGAGCAAACAACGGAAGAAACAACGTTGTTTGGATCGACTTCTGAGGGAAGTGGCACAATGATAGCCATAGATGTTACAACAGAGGAACCTAGTTTTTTAAGTACGAGTTTAATTGATGAAACAATGGGCCCAGAAACAAATGCAACAGAGAAACCGATTTTTGAAACAACCAGAGAAGGCAGCGGATTATCGTCTACTCCACCGATCGAAATGTTATCTACAACATCAACATCAACATCAATCAAGGACACAACAACAGCACTGCCTACAATCGAAATCATGTCTGTCCAAACTACCATTCTAACGGGGGAATTGTCATCAACCACTACAATCCAGGATGAAACTACATCACCAGGGATTGACATGACTACTGCTAAGTCCCCGGAACAAATTCTACAAAATGAAACAAGTACTGATCCAGTAGCAACAGCGACGGCTTCTTCTACAGATGTCATCACAGACACAAGGCAACCAACGGAAGAAGTGACATTACCTGGATCAACTACCGAAGGGAGTGGTGAAGTGACCACAGTGTACGGACAAACGACTTTGTTTGCTATAGAGTCTACTACTGCAATAACACCGATGTCTCCGACAGATGTGCCAGAAGAAACGGAGGAACCTAGTTTCCTAAGCACTACTACTTCACCCACTCCACAAACAGACTTAGGTAGAAATGCAACAGAACAACCACTCTTAGAAACGACTATGGTTGGCAGCGGCATGTCATCTTCCCCAACAATTGAAGTCCTTTCTACAACATCATCATTCTCTACCTTAGAGAAAGAAACAGATTTATCATCGACGGATACCCCTGTGAATGTAACAAAGTCACCTAGGATGGATGTCACTACTGCTAGATTTCCGGGATCGATTGTTCTGAATGAGACAACTGATACTACTCCAACTGAGAAAATTGTTACTGATTATTCTCCGGACCTTACTAAAGGAACAGAGCAACCAACGGAAGAAACAACGTTGTTTGGACTGACTACCGAGGGAAGTGGAACAATGATAGACACAAATGTAACAACAGAGGAACCTAGTTTGTTAAGTACTAGTTTAATTGATGAAACAATGGGCCCAGAAACAAATGCAACAGAGAAACCCATGTTTGATACAACCACAGAAGGCAGTGGACTGTCATCTTCTCCACCGATAGAAATTCTATCTACAACATCAACATCAACCAAGGACGAAATAACAGCATTGCCTACAATCGAAATCATGTCTGTCCAAACTACCATTCTATCGGGTGAATTGTCATCAACCACTGCAATCCAGGATGAAACTACATCACCAGGGATTGACATGACAACTGCTAAGTCCCCGGAACAAATTCTACAAAATGAAACAAGTACTGATCCAGTAGCAACAGCGACGGCTTCTTCTACAGATTTCATCACAGGCACAAGGCAACCAACGGGAGAAGTTACATTACCTGGATCAACTACCGAAGGGAGTGGTGAAGTGACAACACTGTACGGACAGACGACTTCATTTTCTATAGAGTCTACCACTGCAGTAACACCGATGTCTCAGAAAGAGACAGATTTGACGGAAGAAACAACGGAGGAACCTAGTTTCCTAAGCACTATTAGCTCACCCACTCCACATACAGACTTAGGTAGAAATGCAACAGAACAACCACTCTTAGAAACCACTATGGATGGTAGCGGCATGTCATCTTCCCCAACAATTGAAGTCCTGTCTGCAACATCAACATTATCTACCATAGAGAAAGAAACAGCTTTATCATCGACAGCTATGCCTGAGGATGTTACAAAGTCACCTAGGATGGATGTCACTACTGCTAGATTTCCGGGATCAATCCTCCTGAATGAGACAACTGATGATACTCCAACTGAGAAAATGGTTACCGATTATTCTCCGGATCTCACTAAGGGAACAGAGCAAACAACGGAAGAAACAACGTTGTTTGGATCGACTACTGAGGGAAGTGGCACAATGATAGCCATAGATGTAACAACAGAGGAACCTAGTTTGTTAAGTACTAGTTTAATTGATGAAACAATGGGCCCAAAAACAAATGCAACAGAGAAACCCATGTTTGAAACAACCACAGAAGGCAGTGGACTGTCATCTTCTCCACCGATAGAAATTCTATCTACAACATCAACATCAACCAGGGAGGAAAAAACAGTATTGCCTACAATCGAAATCATGTCTGTCCAAACTACCATTCTATCGGGTGAATTGTCATCAACAACTACAATCCAGAATGAAACTACATCATCAGGGATGGACATGACGTCTGCTAAGTCCCCGGAACAAATTCTACAAAATGAAACAAGGGCTGATCCAGAAACAACAGCGACGGCTTCTTCTACAGATTTCATCACAGACACAAGGCAACCAACGGAAGAAGTGACATTACCTGGATCAACTACCGAAGGGAGTGGTGAAGTGACCACACTGTACGGCCAGACGACTTTGTTTTCTATAGAGTCTACTACTGCAGTAACACCGATGTCTCCGACAGATGTGACAGAAGAAACGGAGGAACCTAGTTTCCTAACCATAACTACTTCACCCATATCTCGATCAGGCTTAGGTCAAAATGCAACAGAACAACCACTCTTTGAAACGACTCTGGATGGTAGCGGCATGTCATCTTCAGCTACTATTGACGTTCTGTCTACAACATCAACGTTATCTACCAAAGAGAAAGAAACAGATTTATTATCGACAGCTATGCCTGAGGATGTTACAAACTCACCAAGGATGGATGTCACTACTGCTAGACTTCCGGGATCAATCGTCCTGAATGAGACAACTGATGATTCTCCAACTGAGAAAATGTTTACCGATTATTCTCCGGATCTCACTAAGGGAACAGAGCAAACAACGGAAGAAACAACGTTGTTTGGATCGACTACTGAGGGAAGTGGCACAATGATAGCCATAGATGTTACAACAAAGGAACCTAGTTTTTTAAGTACGAGTTTAATTGATGAAACAATGGGCCCAGAAACAAATGTAACAGAGAAACCAATGTTTGAAACAACCACAGAAGGCAGTGGACTCTCATCTTCTCCACCGATAGAAATGTTATCTACATCATCAACATCAACATCAACCAAGGACGAAAAAACAGCACTGCCTACAATCGAAATTATGTCTGTCCAAACTACCATTACAACGGGTGAATTGTCATCAACCACTACAATCCAGGATGAAACTACATCACCAGGGATGGACATGACAACTGCTAAGTCCCCAGAACAAATTCTACAAAATGAAACAAGAGCTTATCCAGAAGCGACAGCGACGGCTTCTTCTACCGATTTCATCACAGACACAAGGCAACCAACGGTAGAAGTGACATTTCCTGGATCAACTACCGAAGGCAGTGGCGAAGTGACAACCTTGGACGGAAAAACGACTTCGTTTACAGTAGATTATACTACTGCAGTAACATCGATATCTCCGATCGAGATAGATGTGAAAGAAGAAACAGAAGAACCTAGTTTCTTAAGTACTACAACTTCACCCACTCACCGAACAGGCCTAGATCGAAATGCAACCGAACAACCACTCCTCGAAACGACTCTAGATGGAAGCGGCATAATATCATCTTCACCAACAATTGAGCTCCTGTCTTCAAAATCAAAATTCTCTACCGTAGAGGAAGCAACAGATTTTCCGTCGACAACTATGCCTGAGGATGTAACAAAGTCACCAAGACTGGAAACCACAACTGCTAAATTTCCGGGAATAATCGTACTGAATGAGACAACGGATACTACTCCGACCGAGAAAATGGTTACCCAATATTCTGCAGCAATCAGTACAGGCACGATGCAACCAACGGTAGAAGTTACATCCCCTGGATCCACAACTGAGGGAAGTGGAGAATTGACTACCTTGGAAGGACGAACTGGTTCGTATGCAGAAGGGTCTACTACTGCAGTAACTCCGATGTCTTCAACAAAGTTAGATTTGAAAGAAGAAACCCAAGAACCCAGTTTCTTAAGAACCAGCACTTTACCCACCGCACGAACAGGCTTAAGGCAAAATACAACAGAGGAACCGCTCTTTGAAACTACTTTCGATGGTAGCGGCATGTCATCATCCGAAACAACTGAAGTCCCGTCTACAACATTATTTCCCAATAAGGAAACAACGGATTTACCATTGACAACTAAGGTTGAGGATGTAACAAAATTGGCAGCGGTGGATGTAACGACTGCTAGACCTCCCGGTTTAATAGTACTGAATGAGACATCTGGCACTCCTCCAACCGATAAAATGGGTACGGATTTTTTTACAGACATCACCACAGAGCATCCAACAGTAGAAGTAACGTTATATGGATCGACCTCTGAGGGAAGTGGAACAATCACCCCTTCTAGTGGTACGACTACTTCATACACAGATTTGGATTCTGGTGTAACATCTACGCCTTCAAAATCCATAGACACAAAGGTTACAACAGAGGAGCCCAGCTTTCTAAGTACTAGTTTAATCGTCGAAACGACGGGCCCAAAAACAAATGGAACTGAGAAACCTACATTCGAAGCAGGAACAGAAGGGAGCGGATTGCTATATTCTCAAACGACTGAAATGCTATCTTCAACATCCAAATTAACAACCGAGGGCGAGTCAAGTCCATCGCCAACCATCGAAATTACGTCTTTTGAAACTACCATTCGTACAACTGAATTTCCGTCAACCACTACACTTCAGGATGAAACAACACCGCCAGGGATGGGAATAACTACTGCTAAGTCCCCAGAACTAATTCAGCACAATGAAACCAAGGCGGCTACAGAAGCAACAACGACAGGCTCTTATACATATGTCATCACAAGCACAATGCAACCCATGGTCGAAGTGACTTCGACTACTGAAGGCAGTGGTGAGATGACTACCTTGGAGGAACGAACCGGTTTGTATTCAGAAGGGTCTACTACTGCAGTAACTCCGATGTCTTCAACAAAGTTAGATTTGAAAGAAGAAACCCAAGAACCCAGTTTCTTAAGAACCAGCACTTCACCCACCGCACAAACAGGCTCAGGGCAGAATGCAACAGAAGAACCGCTCTCTGAAACTACTT
This sequence comes from Strongylocentrotus purpuratus, assembly GCF_000002235.5. Lineage (NCBI taxonomy): Eukaryota > Metazoa > Echinodermata > Echinoidea > Camarodonta > Strongylocentrotidae > Strongylocentrotus > Strongylocentrotus purpuratus. Next base: position 48,433,073 of record NW_022145612.1, read on the forward strand.
TCGATGGTAGCGGCATGTCATCATCCCAAACAACTGAAGTCCTGTCTACAACATTATTTCCCAATGAAGAAGCAACAGATTTACCTTTGACAACTAAGGTTGAGGATGTAACAAAATTGACCGTGATGGATGTAACGACTGCTAAATCCCCAGGATTATTAGTATTTAATGAGACAACTGGCACTCCTCCAACCGACAAAATGGGTACGGATTATTCTACAGACATCACGACTGAGCATCCAACAGTAGAAGTAACGTTATATGGATCGACCTCTGAAGGAAGTGGTACAAAGACCCCTTCTAGTGGTACGACTACTTTATACACAGATTTGGATTCTGGTGTAACATCTATGCCTTCAAAATCCACAGACACAAAGGTTACAACAGAGGAACCCAGCTTTCTAAGTACTAGTGTAATTATCGAAACGACGTCCCCAGAAACAAATGGAACTGAGAAACCTACACTCGAAGGAGAAACAGAAGGGAGCGGATTGCTATATTCTCCAACGACTGAAATGCTATCTTCAACATCCAAATTTACAACTGAGGGCGAGTCAAGTCCATCGCCAACCATCGAAATTACGTCTTTTGAAACTACCATTCGTACAACTGAATTTCCGTCAACCACTACACTTCAGGATGAAACAACACCGCCAGGGATGGGAATGACTACTGCTAAGTCCCCAGAACTAATTCAGCACAATGAAACCAAGGCGGCTACAGAAGCAACAACGACAGGCTCTTATACATATGTCATCACAAGCACAATGCAACCCATGGTCGAAGTGACTTCGACTACTGAAGGCAGTGGTGAGATGACTACCTTGGAGGAACGAACCGGTTTGTATTCAGAAGGGTCTACTACTGCAGTAACTCCGATGTCTTCAACAAAGTTAGATTTGAAAGAAGAAACCCAAGAACCCAGTTTCTTAAGAACCAGCACTTCACCCACCGCACAAACAGGCTTAGGGCAGAATGCAACAGAAGAACCGCTCTCTGAAACTACTTTCGATGGTAGCGGCATGTCATCATCCCAAACAACTGAAGTTCTGTCTACAACATTATTTCCCAATGAAGAAGCAACAGATTTACCTTTGACAACTAAGGTTGAGGATGTAACAAAATTGACCGTGATGGATGTAACGACTGCTAAATCCCCAGGATTATTAGTACTTAATGAGACAACTGGCACTCCTCCAACCGACAAAATGGGTACGGATTATTCTACAGACATCACCACTGGGCATCCAACAGTAGAAGTAACATTATATGGATCGACCTCTGAAGGAAGTGGTACAAAGACCCCTTCTAGTGGTATGACTACTTTATACACAGATTTGGATTCTGGTGTAACATATATGCCTTCAAAATCCACAGACACAAAGGTTACAACAGAGGAGCCCGATTTTCTAAGTACTAGTGTAATTGTCGAAATAACGGATCCAGAAACAAATGCGACTGTGAGACCTATCTTTGGAACAACAACAGAAGGTAGTGGATTATCTTCTCCAACGACTGAAAGTTTATCCTCAACATCACGATTCACTACCAAGGAAGGAACTACATTGCAAACCAATAAAATCACGTCTGTGACCGGGTATTCTACAGAACAAACTGCGGAGACAAAGGTACTAGTGACCGATGTTACATCATTTGGAATGGCCTCTGAGGGAAGTGGCACAGTGACTACTTCCAGTGGAACCATTACTGTAGACAATCGAGAGTCGGTTACAGCTGTAACTCCTTCGTCTTCAGTAACAGAGGAGGAACTTTTCCAAACGACAATGGAAGGTAGCGGAATGTCACCTTCCCCCACGATTGAAATTCTTTCTACAACGATCACTATTGAAGAGGAAGCAACGATGTCAATGTCATCAACTATAGGCGAGGATATATCAAAATCACCAATGAAAGATGTGGCTACTCCTAGATCACCTGGACTTATCAAACTCAACGAGACAACTGTTACTGGGGAAACTGACAGATTGGTGACCGATTATTCAACCGACCAAACAGGGGGCACAACACCGTCGCAAAGTAGTGTTACTCCTACATCTTCTAAACAGATAGACTTGAAGGAAGCAACAGAAGAACCTAGTTATATTACTGTCAGTACTGAAATGAGAGACTCAGAACAAACAGCAACACAGGAGCTATTATTCGAAACAACTATGGAAGGAAGCGGAATGTCATCTTCCCCAACGATTGATAATCTCTCTACAACAATCACTATTGAAGAGGGATCAACGATTTCCCCGTCAACAACTATACTTGAAGATGTAACGAAACCGCCAGTGGACGATGTGGCTACTGCTAAACCTCCAGGACTTATCAAACTAAATGACACAACTAGCACTGCTTCAATCGAAAAGATGGTAACCAGGTATTCTACAGAACAAACTGCGGAGACAAAGGTACTAGTGACCGATGTTACATCATTTGGAACGGCCTCTGAGGGAAGTGGCACAGTGACTACTTCTAGTGGAGTCACTACTGCAGACAATCAAGAGTCGGTTACAGCTGTAACTCCTTCGTCTCCAAAACAGACGGAATCGAAGAAAACAACAGAAGAACCTAGTTATCTACGTACTACTGTTATTGGTGAAACGACAGGCCCAGACAACACAGCAACAGAAGAGGAACTTTTCCAAACGACAATGGAAGGAAGCGGAATGGCATCTTCCCCCACGATTGAAATTCTCTCTACAACAATCACTATTGAAGAGGGATCAACGATTTCCCCGTCAACAACTATACTTGAAGATGTAACGAAACCGCCAGTGGACGATGTGGCTACTGCTAGACCTCCAGGACTTATCAAACTAAATGACACAACTAGCACTGCTTCAATCGAAAAGATGGTAACCGGGTATTCTACAGAAGAAACTGCGGAGACAAAGGTACTAGTGACCGATGTTACATCATTTGGAACGGCCTCTGAGGGAAGTGGCACAGTGACTACTTCTAGTGGAGTCACTACTGCAGACAATCAACAGTCGGTTACAGCTGTAACTCCTTCGTCTCCAAAACAGACGGAATCGAAGAAAACAACAGAAGAACCTAGTTATCTACGTACTACTGTCATTGGTGAAACGACAGGCCCAGACAACACAGCAACAGAGGAGGAACTTTTCCAAACGACAATGGAAGGAAGCGGAATGGCATCTTCCCCCACGATTGAAATTCTTTCTACAACGATCACTATTGAAGAGGGATCAACGATTTCCCCGTCAACAACTATACTTGAAGATTTAACGAAATCACCAGTGGACGATGTGGCTACTGCTAGACCTCCAGGACTTATCAAACTAAATGACACAACTAGCACTGCTTCAATCGAAAAAATGGTAACCGGGTATTCTACAGAACAAACTGCGGAGACAAAGGTACTAGTGACCGATGTTACATCATTTGGAACGGCCTCTGAGGGAAGTGGCACAGTGACTACTTCTAGTGGAGTCACTACTGTAGACAATCAAGAGTCGGTTACAGCTGTAACTCCTTCGTCTCCAAAACAGACGGAATCGAAGAAAACAACAGAAGAACCTAGTTATCTACAGACAACTGTCATTGGTGAAACGACAGGCCCAGACAACACAGCAACAGAGAAGGAACTTTTCCAAACGACAATGGAAGGAAGCGGAATGGCACCTTCTCCCACGGTTGAAATTCTTTCTACAACAATCAGTATTGAAGAGGAAGCAACGTTTTTCATGTCAACAACTATAGGCCAGGACATATCAAAATCGCCAATGGAAGATGTGGCTACTCCTAGATCACCTGGACTTATCAAACTCAACGAGACAACTGTTACTGGGGAAACTGACAGATTGGTGACCGATTATTCAACCGACCAAACAGGGGGCACAACACCGTCGCAAAGTAGTGTTAATCCTACATCTTCTAAACAGATAGACTTGAAGGAAGCAACAGAAGAACCTAGTTATATTACTGTCAGTACTGAAATGAGAGACTCAGAACAAACAGCAACACAGGAGCTATTATTCGAAACAACTATGGAAGGAAGCGGAATGTCATCTTCCCCAACGATTGATAATCTCTCTACAACAATCACTATTGAAGAGGGATCAACGATTTCCCCGTCAACAACTATACTTGAAGATGTAACGAAACCGCCAGTGGACGATGTGGCTACTGCTAGACCTCCAGGACTTATCAAACTAAATGACACAACTAGCACTGCTTCAATCGAAAAGATGGTAACCGGGTATTCTACAGAACAAACTGCGGAGACAAAGGTACTAGTGACCGATGTTACATCATTTGGAACGGCCTCTGAGGGAAGTGGCACAGTGACTACTTCTAGTGGAGTCACTACTGCAGACAATCAACAGTCGGTTACAGCTGTAACTCCTTCATCTCCAAAACAGACGGAATCGAAGAAAACAACAGAAGAACCTAGTTATCTACGTACTACTGTCATTGGTGAAACGACAGGCCCAGACAACACAGCAACAGAGGAGGAACTTTTCCAAACGACAATGGAAGGAAGCGGAATGGCATCTTCCCCCACGAGTGAAATTCTTTCTTCAACGATCACTATTGAAGAGGGATCAACGATTTCCCCGTCAACAACTATACTTGAAGATGTAACGAAACCGCCAGTGGACGATGTGGCTACTGCTAGACCTCCAGGACTTATCAAACTAAATGACACAACTAGCACTGCTTCAATCGAAAAGATGGTAACCGGGTATTCTACAGAACAAACTGTGGAGACAAAGGTACTAGTGACCGATGTTACATCATTTGGAACGGCCTCTGAGGGAAGTGGCACAGTGACTTCTTCTAGTGGAGTCACTACTGTAGACAATCAAGAGTCGGTTACAGCTGTAACTCCTTCGTCTCCAAAACAGACGGAATCGAAGAAAACAACAGAAGAACCTAGTTATCTACGTACTACTGTCATTGGTGAAACGACAGGCCCAGACAACACAGCAACAGAGGAGGAACTTTTCCAAACGACAATGGAAGGAAGCGGAATGGCACCTTCTCCCACGGTTGAAATTCTTTCTACAACAATCAGTATTGAAGAGGAAGCAACGTTTTTCATGTCAACAACTATAGGCCAGGACATATCAAAATCGCCAATGGAAGATGTGGCTACTCCTAGATCACCTGGACTTATCAAACTCAACGAGACAACTGTTACTGGGGAAACTGACAGATTGGTGACCGATTATTCAACCGACCAAACAGGGGGCACAACACCGTCGCAAAGTAGTGTTACTCCTACATCTTCTAAACAGATAGACTTGAAGGAAGCAACAGAAGAACCTAGTTATATTACTGTCAGTACTGAAATGACAGACTCAGAACAAACAGCAACACAGGAGCTATTATTCGAAACAACTATGGAAGGAAGCGGAATTTCATCTTCCCCAACGATTGATAATCTCTCTACTACGATCACTATTGAAGAGGGATCAACGATTTCCCCGTCAACAACTATACTTGAAGATGTAACGAAACCGCCAGTGGACGATGTGGCTACTGCTAGACCTCCAGGACTAATAAAACTAAACGACACAACTAGCACTGCTTCAATCGAAAAGATGGTGACCGGGTATTCTACAGAACAAACTGCAGAAACAAAGGTACTAGTGACCGATGTGACATCATTTGGAATTGCCTCTGAGGGAAGTGGCACAGTGACTACTTCTAGTGGAGTCACTACTGTAGACAAACAAGAGTCGGTTACAGCTGTAACTCCTTCGTCTCCAAAACAGACAGAATCAAAGAAAACAACAGAAGAACCTAGTTATCTACGTACTACTGTCATAGGTGAAACGACAGGCCCGGACAACACAGCAACAGAGGAGGAACTTTTCCAAACGACAATGGAAGGAAGCGGAATGACACCTTCCCCCACGATTGAAATTCTTTCTACAACGATCACTATTGAAGAGGAAGCAACGATGTCAATGTCAACTATAGGCAAGGATATATCAAAATCGCCAATGAAAGATGTTGCTACTCCTACAGCGCCTGGACTAATCAAACTAAACGAGACAACTGTCACTGGGGAAACTGACAAAGTGGTGACAGATTCTTCTACCGACCAAACAGGGGGCACACCACCGTCGCAAACTAGTGTAACTCCTACATCTTCTAAACAGATAGACTTGAAGGAAGCAACAGAAGAACCTAGTTATATTACTGTCAGTACTGAAATGAGAGACTCAGAACAAACAGCAACACAGGAGCTATTATTCGAAACAACTATGGAAGGAAGCGGAATGTCATCTTCCCCAACGATTGATAGTCTCTCTACAACTTTCACTATTGAAAAGGAATCAACGCCTACACCAGCAGGTTATACTACATATGGAATAACAAGCTCAATACCAATGGAAGTCCACACTACACCATCAGCAATCCCTACTGCAGAAGAATCAACGATTTCCCCGTCAACAACTATAGACGAGGATATATCAAAATCGCCAATGGAAGATGTGGCTACCCCTAGAGCACCTGGACTTATCAAACTAAACGACACAACTAGCACTGCTTCAATTGAAAAGATGGTGACCGGGTATTCTACAGAACAAACTGCAGAGACAAAGGTACTAGTGACCGATGTTACATCATTTGGAATGGCCTCTGAGGGAAGTGGCACAGTGACTACTTCTAGTGGAGTCACTACTGTAGACAAACAAGAGTCGGTTACAGCTGTAACTCCTTCGTCTCCAAAACAGACGGAATCGAAGAAAACAACAGAACAACCTAGTTATCTACGTACTACTGTCATAGGTGAAACGACAGGCCCGGACAATACAGCAACAGAGGAGGAACTTTTCCAAACGACAATGGAAGGAAGTGGAATGGCACCTTCCCCCACGATTGAAATTCTTTCTACGACGATCACTATTGAAGAAGAAGCAACGGTTTCAATGTCAACAACTATAGGCAAGGATATATCAAAATCGCCAATGGAAGATGTGGCTACTCCTAGAGCACCTGGACTTATCAAACTAAACGACACAACTAGCACTGCTTCAATTGAAAAGATGGTGACCGGGTATTCTACAGAACAAACTGTGGAAACAAAGGTACTAGTGACCGATGTTACATCATTTGGAATGGTCTCTGAGGGAAGTGGCACAGTGACTACTTCTAGTGGAGTCACTACTGTAGACAAACAAGAGTCGGTTACAGCTGTAACTCCTTCGTCTCCAAAACAGACGGAATCGAAGAAAACAACAGAACAACCTAGTTATCTACGTACTACTGTCATAGGTGAAACGACAGGCCAGGACAACACAGCAACAGAGGAGGAACTTTTCCAAACGACAATGGAAGGAAGCGGAATGGCACCTTCCCCCACGGTTGAAATTCTTTCTACAACGATCAGTATTGAAGAGGAAGCAACGATGTCAATGTCAACTATAGGCAAGGATATATCAAAATCGCCAATGGAAGATGTGGCTACTCCTAGAGCTCCTGGACTAATCAAACTAAACGAGACAACTGTCACTGGGGAAACTGACAAAGTGGTGACAGATTCTTCTACCGACCAAACAGGGGGCACACCACTGTCGCAAACTAGTGTAACTCCTACATCTTCTAAACAGATAGACTTGAAGGAAGCAACAGAAGAACCTAGTTATATTACTGTCAGTACTGAAATGAGAGACTCAGAACAAACAGCAACACAGGAGCTATTATTCGAAACAACTATGGAAGGAAGCGGAATGTCATCTTCCCCAACGATTGATAATCTCTCTACAACTTTCACTATTGAAAAGGAATCAACGCCTACAACAGCGGGTTATACTACATATGAAATAACAAGCTCAATACCAATGGAAGTCCACACTACACCATCAGCAATCACTACTGCAGAAGGATCAACGATTTCCCCGTCAACAACTATAGACGAGGATATATCAAAATCGCCAATGGAAGATGTGGCTACCCCTAGAGCACCTGGACTTATCAAACTGAACGACACAACTAGCACTGTTTCAATTGAAAAGATGGTGACAGGGTATTCTACAGAACAAACTGCAGAGACAAAGGTACTAGTGACCGATGTTACATCATTTGGAACGGCCTCTGAGGGAAGTGGCACAGTGACTACTTCTAGTGGAGTCACTACTGTAGACAAACAAGAGTCGGTTACAGCTGTAACTCCTTCGTCTCCAAAACAGACGGAATCGAAGAAAACAACAGCAGAAGAACCTAGTTATCTACGTACTACTGTCATTGGTGAAACGACAGGCCCAGACAACACAGCAACAGAGGAGGAACTTTTCCAAACGACAATGGAAGGAAGCGGAATGGCACCTTCCCCCACGGTTGAAATTCTTTCTACAACGATCAGTATTGAAGAGGAAGCAACGATGTCAATGTCAACTATAGGCAAGGATATATCAAAATCGCCAATGGAAGATGTGGCTACTCCTAGAGCACCTGGACTTATCAAACTAAACGACACAACTAGCACTGCTTCAATTGAAAAGATGGTGACCGGGTATTCTACAGAAGAAACTGCGGAGACAAAGGTACTAGTGACCGATGTTACATCATTTGGAACGGCCTCTGAGGGAAGTGGCACAGTGACTACTTCTAGTGGAGTCACTACTGCAGACAAACAAGAGTCGGTTACAGCTGTAACTCCTTCGTCTCCAAAACAGACGGAATCGAAGAAAACTACAGAAGAACCTAGTTATACTACTCTCAGTACTGAAATGAGAGATTCAGAACAAACAGCAACACAGGACCTATTATTCGAAACAACTATGGAAGGTAGCGGAATGTCACCTTCCCCCACGATTGAAATTCTTTCTACAACGATCATTATTGAAGAGGGAGCAACGATTTCAATGTCATCAACTATAGGCGAGGATATATCAAAATCGCCAATGAAAGATGTGGCTACTCCTAGAGCGCCTGGACTTATCAAACTCAACGAAACAACTGTTACTGGGGAAACTGACAAAATGGTGACCGATTATTCTACCGACCAAACAGGGGGCACACCACCGTCGCAAACTAGTGTAAATCCTACATCTTCTAAACAGATAGATTTGAAGGAAGCAACAGAAGAACCTAGTTATATTACTGTCAGTACTGAAATGAGAGACTCTGAACAAACAGCAACACAGGAGCTATTATTCGAAACAACTATGGAAGGAAGCGGAATGGCACCTTCCCCCACGATTGACATTCTCTCTACAACGATCACTATTGAAGAGGAAGCAATGATGTCAATGTCAACAACTATAGGCAAGGATATATCAAAATCGCCAATGGAAGATGTGGCTACTCCTAGAGCACCTGGACTTATCAAACTAAACGAGACAACTGTCACTGGGGAAACTGAAAAATTGGTGACAGATTCTTCTACCGACCAAACAGAGGGCGCATCATCTACAGAAGCTTTGACCACAGCAATATTTGTTTCCAACACTGACAAAGCTAGAACACATTCACCTGGGATGGCTATAACTATCCTCACAGAACATGAAGTTCAAACCGAAGGTGCGACACTGAAGCCTACATCAGGATCTACGGAATATACACCAAGTCATACTCTGGTAACCACAGACAAACTTGGCGTCCAGGAACTACACGGTAGACAGACTACCACACAGCTACCTTTGAATACAATTTACACTCAAATTCCTTTAGATACTCTGCCGTCTCAGACTACCATAGAAGACTTTTCTACAAGTCACATCAAGTCTCAAACTACAGGCATAGTAAAATCCCCAACCCCGAGAACACCTGACTTGTCCTCTGTCCCATCGATATCAAACAGTCCGTCGGGCAAACCAACGGAAGTCACCAGCATACCGACAGAAGATATGGAACAATCAAGCTCTATCCCAGTAACATTTACAGGGATTTCGACCAATGCTGTCACTGACAAACCCAACGAAGTCGAAAGACACAGTGTGGTTCCTAGCGAGAAACCAACGGAAGAACTTGGATCAGGAGATACCGGAGATCTCACCTTTACAACACCATCAAAATCAGATCCGACTGTGACTTATAAGCAGTCGAGTACCTGGTTTACCGTTGTAAAAGAACTAGAAGCTTCTACATTAAGTAGTGGAGGCGTGGCAACTGGAAAGGAAGTCAACACCAGTGATCTACTGTCAGCTACCGTGCATACAACAGTAGCAATTTCTCCATCAGCTTCAGCGAAACTATTCACATCTTTGGTGGCTAATAGAACGGTAACGGAGGATGATTCAGAAGTGACTGAATTGCAGGAACCGAGCACCAGATCACCAGACAATGAGAAAAAGATAGTCACCGGTGATACTGAATTGAGCTCTACAATCCCTACAACTAAAAAACTGGAAGCTGAAACAAGTTCTATTACGGATGCGTCTCAGCAAGAAGGAAGTTTAGAAACCACACCATCCACGACATCATCACCAACTCATAGAATTCATACCACGTTAAAACAAGCGGTAAGCGATCACACTGTCACAACTCGAAGAACTCCTAGCAGAATAGTGTCGGAGCAAACGGATCAGAACGAAAGCATATTGACACCAAAAAGTCCAGAAAATGTTACTCCGACAGAAGGAGTCGACTCTCCTACGCCGAGGACAGCAGTCACTGACATAATATTTGATGGAATAAACTATATAACGAATATGACGATGACAACATTAGGAGGAATATTTACAACATCGCAGCCACCTGTAACTTCATCATATAAATTGTCTGATTCAAATAAAACTGAAGTACCACAGACATCGGAAACGAAGTCAACTTTAAGCAGAATTCTGGAGGCTGCATCCACTCCAAGAAGCCAAACGGTGACTACAGCTGAGCTCTTTATTGGAGAGGGGTCAGGGGATGAAAGTACAATGGTATCAGGGCGTAGCCAACAACCTTCAACTGTATTCACACTTTTGAGGACCAATCGTATTGACGAACACACCGTACCGTCAGAAACAACAGAAACACGGACAGGTGAGGAATTTTCTTATATATTTTTTTATTGTCTTTTATGATTCCAAGCACATGATTCAAGTTTATAAGTTAAAAACAAAATCAACTAGATTCTCTTTTACACTGTCTACTTATAAGAAATGAATACTGTTTGAAACCTATAATCGTGTCTTTCCGAAGGGTTAATGACATGCGATAAAAAATGACGATCAATATGTAATGTACTTGGAAATTATGATTAAAAAGGAGTATATATATATATATATATATATATATATATAGCCTATGATTTTTGTATTCTTCAACGGGAAATTCAGAGTTATCCATATTCTATTTCATTCTCAGGGAAACATATTTACCCTCTTAATAAGTTCTATAAAACTTTCAGTCAAACTCATTCATAACAAAGATGATGTTAAACATTTTTTTCTATTGGGTGGACTTTTTTTAAAGGCGATTTAAATTTTCCATTTCATTCATAAGGAATAATATTTTATTTTTATTTTTATAACTTCTATGAAAATTTGACTCAAACATACATTATGAATATAATATAAAACATCATATTATGATGTTTTACAAATTTTGCTATTAGATCAATACGGGAAATTTAGATTTATACATATCATTTCATATTTCATCCTTCCATATATTATTATCTCATCCATTTAGAAAAATACTCTGACACAAAACATGTTATAAACACGAACAGTAATTCGCGATTGATAATCAAAAGAATAATATGTCTCAGAAAGGACCACTGTCAACTTACTTTTAAGATTTTATTCATGCATTTACACAGGTCGTATCAGGATACCATCAACTCCTCCGCCTCCCCCACCCTATCCGCCAATGATGAGCACTCTGCAGCCTCCTCCAGTTGACAGCTCTACCTCCACGTCATCACCACCATCATCACCTCCACGGGGCCTACCTCGTACAACTGCTACGATGTCTTTCACGGGTGCCAGTGATCTCCCGGTTGCACTGGTGGCCACAACAGAGACAGTCCTGGAGAGGACGGAAGAGCAGGATGGGACCAGCGGAGATATGGATGGAGATACCATTGCCGTTCCGTCAGCCTCCGTTCACCTTAATCAACCGGGATTTATGGCCCGTACGTAAAAATGTTTTTAAATTTCAGCTCAATGTTTTAGAGAATGGAAGGTCAAGCTTTGTATTACAAAAATTGCCTTACTTTGCATCGATTTAACAATAATTCAATTGCCAAAGTGAAAATAACAGAATGAGTGCGCATAGATCATATAATCAGAATTACCAATTTATTGTTGCCTTCCGTCTTGGACGGGAAAAAGTAAGAAAAAGCAACTTTTATAGATATACCCGGCTCCTTGAATTAGAATGCCAAGGCCATATATTCCTATGTGATTCAGGGAGTGATGAAGCCAATTTGTATATGAATTGTTTCACACAAGGAACTAATACTACTCTATTCAACAAATATATTTTTTTTTCTTGATCAGAATAGATGAATTGCAAATAAATATAATTACATGCATGATCACTGAGAACCTGATGTCTGTAATATCGATGGAACATTAGAGTGTTTTATTATTTGAGAGAATAAAGGAGTAAAGGAAGCAAGAAAAACTTAAGTCAGGAGAGGGTTGGAAATTAACATGGTTGAATTTAGATGATTGATTGAAGAGAAAAGTGCAAGTTTCGATGATTACAAAATGTTTCTTTTCTTTCCAACAGGAATACGAGAATGTGGCCAGTGTGGGAATGAAATATGTCCCGTCTGCGGTACGAATGGCTTTACATTTCAATCCGAATGTAAGCTCAACCAGACAGCGTGTTTACGAAGGAAAACTGGTCTACAAGTAGCTTATCAAGGAGAATGTATAAATGGATTTCTCGAGCTAGGTATATATTCTTCTTGTGAATTAACACTTTATTTATGAGCATTTGTAAAAGTTAGAGAACTTTGAGCCTCTTGTGTCAATATATTTTTTCTATAGCCCCATGGAATCCAAACGGCTAAAAATGATATTTCCCTTTTTTTAAACTGAGTGGAACATCAAGTTGCCAATTAAACAGACAACATGTCTGTAGATACAAGAAAATGTTTAGGCAGAAATTTGTTTAATAAAAGCAAAAGCAAGCATTAGTAGATATTTAAAGAAAATTATATTGTACTTGTGATATTTTTCAAACTGAATACTGAAAGCGGAGGCGAAAACAATTTAAAACAAAATTTGTCAACTTGCTGTTTTGCTTCTATGGCTATGCGTGGTGTTAATGGATACTTTACTTAAGTGGAAAACGTCTTAGTGTCTTATTTAATAGAGGAGCTAAAAATGTCATAATGTAGAATCATTAATTTTGTCAAAAGTTGCTTATATGTAAATGTTTTTTCTTTCTTTTTCTATTTTTTGTTGCAGTAAAAGGTGATATAAGCTGTCAAGACTTTGAGTGCCCCATTACATACAATCCAGTATGTGGAAGCGACAACAGGACTTACACCAATAGTTGTGAACTTCAGAAAGCCACAATATGCTTGGAAGGTGGAGCTAGTATTGAAAAAATATCGGATGGAGTATGTAAGACGAACACTTGAAGGAAACTGATGTGTCTGATATTTATATATGATGAAAACTGAAGCGAGGTGATGGGATAGTGTTAACTTCAGTTGTGAAGTCTTTGTGAAACATGCTTATGTGCAATGGTTGTGACATTAGAGGTGATAAGTTTTTTCCAATGTCTTTTAATGTCCTATTAAATGGATGTTCATCACATCGACTGCTGGTGACAAGGACCATGTTCTGCTAAATGGTTCTGAATGCTGCAGAGGATGTCACGAGGTGAAAGGGGATTTTTCAAAGTGTAATACAGAAGAAAGAAATATACTAATTTCTCTAAAATTGGTGTGGGAGCTGCAACTTAAACCTCAATGATGGAAAGAAATCTGAAACATATTGTATTTGTTACTTTGCACACATGTCTCACCAAGCAGTAAAATATTTCCTAAAACTGAAATCATTGAGTCGCGAGAACATCTGAAGAGATTGAACATGTGAAAGAATAAGGAATAGAGGTTGCCAATTGACCATTCTTAAACATTAAAAAGAAATCAATATGCCTCTTACAGAAGAAAGGTGTATAATAATTTTAAAAACGTCCTGCTGGATATTTAATGTTGATGCTTTAATAAGTTATATCTTCTTTTACTGTGTTTAATATTTCATGACTCTTTGCTCATAAGAGCAAAACAAAACTGGCAATGATGATCAATCTTAATCATGGACATTTTTAAAAGAAGAGCTTGCAGCAATGAAAGCTCAAAAAGGATTACTGCTGCCGTGATGTGCTATATGAATTGGCAGATGCTGCTGTATGTATGTACGCCATGAAGCAATGCTGCATTATCATTGATAATTATTGTTTCTGTTGTACATATTTATTGATAATGATGATATGTATTGATATAACTTATTTTAGACAGGTGTTTGAAATGGACAAAACAGATATAGTGTTGATAAAGTATAACTGCACTTTTTGATATTTTGAATGATCTTTTAACAATGCAAGAAATACAAATTTTGACAAATACATATGTATGCTAGTAATTGTTATTTGACCTCACGCAAATTTAGATGATATACGGTGGAGAATAGAGGGAATATAAAAGGAGAGATGGTGTAAGGGAGAAAGAGAGTAGGAGACAGGGGGAGGGGTGAAGAAAGAGAGATATGAAGATAGAAAGCGTGAGTTTTTTATACTAATAATTCATTCTATTTCTTTACCGAACGTGAGCTTCTTTGTCAATTTATATCAATGAAGCAACTTACTTTAAGTGGAATATTAAAGAAGAAAAAATGTAAGAAATGAACACATTCATGAATTAATAATTACATGTCAATTATTTAATTACCAGAATATATTCTGTTGGTTTTAATGCAGATAATGTATACTTTCTTGCATGTTTTGGAAAGATCGCAGGAGAAAAGGCTAGATAATAATAGCAATATGATCAAGTCTTCCTAATACATCTACAACTTTCTATGTGTGAATAGTTTGAATCATAATTGCAACACCTTGATATTGTGATAAGTGCCTTGTTGAAGTAATCGTCTCAAAATGTCAATGAAAAACTATGCATTCAATGTTTGCGATTGTTACATTTAAATACGAGTCTCTCCTACGCAATAGAACATAGCAAGAATGCATAAGCATTTATATCTGATATTGTATAATGATAATTTCTTGGTGAAATTAATTGTAATGTAAGAATTGTCAATATGTATGGTTTTGTTAAAAACATATCATGTTAAAGGAGTAAAATCATATTTTTACTTTTATATGATGTCGTTTTGATATAAAAATGTTTCCTCTTCTTTCAAAGCACTTATGACTGTACTAACAATATGAGAAGTGTGGAGAGTGAGACGTAAAATTTATAATAAATGTATGACAATTAATGAAAATTTGTGACTCTGAAGCTTTTGTAAATCATTTTTAATATAAGTATAAAGTAATAACATATTAATGTTGAAATAATTTCTGAACGTGAAAATGTTTTTTGTTACATTTTCGATACTCCTCAATTTGGGTTTATCTTGAAACCCTTGGGAGAAAAAAATGCATCATTAAAATAGCCAATAAATCATAAAATTACCAATGAAATGAAAGAAAAGTAATATAATATAGAGCTCATATTTTCAAGAAAACATTTCAGAATGACAGTCTCAGTTTTTGCATAATATTCATGCCAAGAGGTCAAGCATCTTTGAAGGTTTCATTCACAATCACATTGCTTTCTTGATAATTTTATGACTATGATATGCTCAACCCCGTCATCATCAAGGCTTGTTCACACACATGATGTGACAAAGTAAACTGCAGCAACGTTCTGCTGGATTTATGTGAACGGGGATTCAAATGGGGTGGATAGAAACAAAATTTTGTTAAGTTTTTTAGCATATCCTCTCTCATTTATCCATCATTCCTAGTGCAAAGTGTGTTTCTGACTAATCGCACAAGTCTCTCTATGTCAACAATTTTGCATTCTCTTCCATAATTTTGTATTCACTTCCAGTCCCATGTTTCCATTACACCTCACAACCTCAGAAATATTCCCACCATTGGCAGTCAACACCCAGTCATTATAATTCATAACACTATATTGTTTTACAAATCAAAATAAAAACAACTTCTTCATGAACAACCTTTGTGGCATTTAATAGAACCTGACAATGGCCAGTGTGTGAAATTGTGTGAAATTGAATATTTACAAAAGGTTGCACATTTTCTGTTAAAAATAGATTTCATCTAATGAATATATGTATAATGCATACACTATCTACATAAAGTATATTTGAAATATATTAGAGATAAAGTTAAAATAAAATCCACAAAAAAAATTAATCTAATAAAACATCAGAGAAAATAACATCAAGAAATAGTAACTGCATAGTAGATGGTATAAAAGCTGGTCGAAGATAACAAAGCCAAATCCAAAAATTGCATTTCCACAAAATTTGTACCATGAGGCTTTGTATTTAAACTACCTATGATATGAGGGTTTCTTTTTTGATTATCAGTAACATATAAATGTTGAAAACTCTTAAGAATATTCTATGATAGCCTCAAAACTTTAAACAGTACCTTAACTCATTAATTATTGAAGAAACTGCCATGCAGACAATAGGGCACTAGTCTATTTGGAATATACTAAAAAAAGTATCACAAATACATGTATAGGATATGGCAAATATGGATAAAGCCCCGTTGCACCAAATATTTATGAGAAAATATATGTGAATATAACTGTATATAATCTTCTTTCATATTATGGAAACAATATTGCACAACTAAACATGTTACAAATACTGATCAACATATGGATGGGTAATTAATGTGGCATGTCTATTGCTTATACTTGGGTAATAACTGACAAACAAAACTGTATGAACTTAACATATATACTCCAACTACCAGTACATGTATACTTGGCTTAATGATATCCCTAATGAAAAGAAGGTTAATCGCAAGTGTAAAGTGGGTGCTTATACATAAACATTTAAACACAAAACATTATGGGGGGGGGGGTGAGAAATACAGCAAATAGCACCCATGATTTCAAGCATGAACAATAACTATAGTTCAAACATTAATGAGTTGTAATTACACTTATTATACATTTACAATAAATAATGTTTCTAATCCAAAATGATATACATGAATTAAATAGATCAGGTGCATTGCACTGGGGGTCTTTATCACCTGGTTAAACAAATTAAGAAACTTCCCAAAGAAAAGAAAAGAAGGAGACGAAAGGAAATAAGTAAAATAATAATTGAATAAAATGAAAAAGATGGAGAGTAAGCAAATACAAATCTTAAGATTGGTTGATTGTAATCTGTTTAAAATAAATATACCAGGTGTAAACTCACTAGTATCAGTCTTAAAAGGGGAGAAAAAAATGACCGGCCATCATTCCAACAACAAAAATGAAAACACACATTTAGGCTTAGGTTTCATAATAAATGATTAAATTTGTGTCATTTTCTTCAATCTTAAAGTATAAACATTGTATCTTAAATTCTCTGGTCCTATCTAAATGCATGTAATATTAGACACTGGCATAACATTTATAATTGTATAATAATACGCCTAAACAAAAAAAGTGATTGTAGATCTACAGTACCTAAACAGTATATCTTACTTAATCAATAGAATGAGAACTATTGATGGAAGTGGCTGCTACACACTATGTTATCTTTCAGCTAGAACAGAACAGCTTAATATACAATTCTTATTGCTCAATTAGAAATGCTGGTCTCATGATTATCCATACTTTACTAGGCTGTGCAAAGATCTACTGCAAACACTTGTGCTGTACAAGTTACATCATACTAGGACGAGGAGAACTTTTAATAATGGTCTGAATGTATCCATTCCATTGTTCATGTACATGCATGTTCATGGGAATCTTTCAAAATGAAGTCATTCATAGTAATATTGGCATTACCTTTGCTAAATGCAAACACTGACTGGCTAAATTCAATTGCATTCAATAATTATCTATGAAAAATGCAATAATTTAATTTTTGATTTTGCGCGGTCAATCATCTCATGATGGGTTTTGTTTCTATTCAAAAAGATGTGAAATAAATTTTCATCTTGAAAACATTTCACGATTATTGTCTGATCGACGGTGAGACCTAATGAGAGGTAGTATGGTGTTATTGATGTGTATTCTACTAGCAGCAAAGCAATGTACAAAATACATGTATTACCAAACATTCGATGATAAGAACTACAGCATTAACAACAACAATATACATCAGTTGAAACCATAAAGAAGATACATTTTGATCTCTGCAATGCCACATACTGGCCAATAAGAATTTTAAGCCACAATGAAGTATTGCATACAGTTTGCTCAGCTAATCTCAAGAAGTAATTACCTTGACATCAGCAGTCATTCTAAAAGTCAAAATATAGTTATTAACACTATTCATTTGGCAAGTCTGGTCTTTTTTTGGTCAGAATGAAACTTGTATGAATGCATGTACATATACAGTATTACCTGTTTAGTATTGAGTCGAGGCCATAGAAAAGCGGATCTACACTTTACAAAACTTAAAATATTTCAGGTCTTATAATTCTTCTTCAATAAATAGTGAACAGCTGATTGAAGAAAAAAATCCTTGCTTTTAATGGCTTCACTGAAAACCTTAGAAAGTATACCCTCACTCAGGATTCTGTCCATAAAATTGGAAACCAAAGTAAGGACTATCGTTTGATAAATTATATTCTACTTAACAAACTTCTACATGTAAAATGTATAGATTCACAGTTGATTATTAAATGAACCCTTCTTTTCTACACTGACATCCGAGAAATGATCGAGATGATGGAATGCTTTAATGCTGTTCCTTTCTGTTTTAAATATCATTTAACTCATAAAAATTGCAACAGCCTGCAAATGTCTACATTTCGGGATGCCATCATTCTTCAAATTTCTGTATTCATAATAATACCGTAAGGATTTGTTACATTATATTAATCCAAGTTAACCTTTTTTCCTGTTAACAACATTGCCAACGAGTTTATTGCCTTTAATGCCTCTATGAACACAAAAACACCTGCTTTACAGCTTTTTTAATCATTCAGAAAAACATGAGAAATTTCTTTAGATAAATGCTAATTTTTCCATTTTTTGTGTCATTACATACATAAGAATTAATTATCAACACCATAACATATACTGGTATTCATATTTGGTATACAGCTTTCCTCATCTACATGTATTGTAAACAAGTTGTATATTATTATTATTGATAGGGTGATGAAGAAAAAAAGGATGAAGAAAAAAAAACCAGTTATTTATATGGAGCTGTGAAAAGCGCCTAAAAAAGAGCACAACATATATCTTGCATATAACAGGTACTGTTAAAAAAAAAAATACAGTTAGCGAGAGAAGGATATTCTGAAAAAAAAATCCAAATTCAGGTTTCACAGTGATAACAATATTAGAGTGAAACTAGTTGTGTATAGAAATTAAGGTGATAAAAAAGGAAGACTTTAAATCAAGATAGGAATTGGTTCTGAGTATCTCCACTCCCTGGTTTGAAGAGATAGTCAATATTCAATCACAATCGCCTTCCATATCTTACCAGGGTATAGAGTGGCATATGTAGATCAATATCTTGCATCTTCCACTCCACAGTTCAAGCCACTTGATCTTCAAGCAATTGGATACCATTTGAATTGGGTAAAACCTGCATGTTATCCACAGACTCCATCGCGACCAATCTTGTGCTTTCGTTTGGTGTTGTGGTTAAAATGTTATAATCATACCTCATGGAAATAGAGATTAGCAGCCACACAGAGGGCAATGACACAGAAGCTGTTGTAGTATATCAGCAGACGGAACTTGGGATCCACATCTCCTTGCCTATACCAGTAAATCTGAGGAAAATAAAAAATAAAACGGAATCAAAGTCAAGAAATCAGCTCTACTATCGCATTTTTCAAACCCGTTGAATACTGAATGATGTCATTCTCAAAGGATTGATACAGGGACTGAGGGACCACCTGGTTCCCTTAGACCAGGCCTTCTCAACTAGTTTATTAGAAGCGCCAAAACAAAAATGAATTGAGGTTGAAGTGCCAACCTGTATGTTTGGTGACTGTGTTACGAGAGAGCGTAGCGACCGAGCTGATACCGGGTGGGGTCCAGGGGGTGAAGCCCCCGGAAGCTAGTGGATTTTAGGGCTTTTTTGAGGCCCAGGGGCCTGTTTCATAAAACTTTTTATCTATAACAACTGCTAAATTACTATGACAAATTTGACAAGCTTATAACAGTAGCTTGTAACTTGTTATTGATATCAAGTTTTATGAAACAGGGCCCAGATGTGGCATTTTTAACACCTTTTTGTTCCATAAAACATCAATCATAATTTCATATTGATGTGAAATAGTTAGTACAATTCCTGGCTAAAATCTACACTGGAAGTTAATTTATATGTAGTTATTTTGGTGCAATAAATATGGAAAATGTCAAAATGAAGTGAAAATCAAACAAACAAAATGGCTTGCTTACATTTTGGGCTCAACTTCGACTGCGACTTTTTGATTTTTCTGAGTTTTTTTATTTTAGTATATAATTTTTTAATGTTGTTCTTTCTTTAATTTTTAATTTTTAATTTTTTATTAATTTTTTGAAACAGCCGCGCGCCACTCTGACTGACCGCAAGCGCCACGAGTGGCGCGCGCGCCGCCAGTTGAGAAGGCCTGCCTTAGACAGATGGTCAAAACTGTACATATGATAGATGTGAATAAGTTTGTTAGTTTGTTATACCAATTTATTAGCTTGAGATGGGTTTGTGTGCATCCGTCATATGATAGATGAACACAAGAGCCAATAGCTAATATCATTTCGAATGAAAGCATGAACAATGTGTTTTGCATAACAAATCTCCTAGACCCTTGGTATTTGATTTAAATGGATATAAATACAGATAAGTTTTATGTAAAATTTAGATTTGAGATCACTGCTTCATAAACTATGAATATGAAACTTATTAAATAAATAATAAATGAGATGACCCTTAGGCCTGTGAAGTAAAATGAATAATTCTCGCAAATTGAAAACATTGTAAGCAAATCAGTAGTATCCCTAGATAAAGTACTATGTATCATTTTTATAAAATTGATTTAGGGCCTAATACTTACCAGCAAAATATTTCCAATGCATACAAAGATGATACAGATTGAAAAGAAGATATTGACAGGCAATGGAGGCCACGAAGGGAAGACTAATGCACTAATGAAGGTGACCTAGGTAAAGATTAACAGAGTATGCAATATATCATTAGTTTAAAATCAATGTTAAAATTAATCAATTGTGTGCATTTAGCCAGCTGTATGAATGAAGAAAACACAGAAAAATATGTCTGATAAAGACTATCTCGAGTTATGGATCATGGTAAAATATAAGTTTGACAGAATCGTAACAAACTTTACACTGAATGATAATTACAAATAATCTACCAAAAAGAATTTGGTGGAAAATGTATCAGTTGTTCAGCAAAAAGAAAAGAAGAATGAGACAATCAGACCAGTAGTCTTTAACAAAAGAAAACATAAAAAAGGTATGCAATCAATTGTGCTTTTCAGAGTAGCTTTAGAGGACCAGTATATTTTAATGGTCTCTGTAAAGTTACCTTAACTCATTTGCCACATGATAAATATTTAAAAGTAGCTTTAATTCAGTTTTTTTCAAGTGGTGCTTTCACCAAATAAGCTCAAGATGGCCCTGCAGTCATTTCTATGACTTTGACATGTTTCCACTGTTTGAAAATATGGCAGGTAAATTGAAAGATATTTACAATCTGAAAAATCTTTCATTTTATTACAAGCAAAGAAAAGTTATTCTGTAAAGAACAGACACTACATTGTTATGCTGTTAATTAGCAATTCATATTCCTTTGTAATAAAAGTTATTGCAACTCTTATAAACACCCAGATATAAACAGTGATTTTAAAAAAGAAAATTTGTTTCAGATAATGCAAAATTGTAATTTATATAAATGTGTAATATATCTGTTAGCTTCTTACCGTGACTATTACAACCAAGACAATGCCAATTATAACGTTCACCGCTCGTTCCTAAAATGAAAGGCAACATAAAGGTAAGCATACAGCAATGATATAAGGAATATCATATTTGATATATCAGATCAGATCACATTACATGTATTCATCATCAAAACAACTTTATTTTCTTTATTTTAGCACATTTTCTTCTAAATTATCTAATTATATGAAGTCAAATCTTAGTACCCCATACTTATCAAACGTTTAGAAGAAGTCCTCTGAATCAGCTCTGTAAAATAATATTTGTGCATTTCTATCAGATCCTTTGACCCCTCCCTACAACTGAAATTCCTTTTGTAATGTAATTTACAGCATATTACAGTGAAAAAAATAAAATTACTTTAATAGGATCAAGAAGCTATTGGGCAACACTCTATCAAGAGTTAAAAACACATTAATGACCACTCCTTATATGTCAAGTTATCTGGTCAGGTTTCAAATAATAATGACCATTTTTTCTTAAAGGTTTCACAAAACTTGTCAAAAGTGACAAATGACAGTTTTTGTTATAAGCTACTGAAATCCTTGCTTCTGATTGGTTATCAACAGATTCGTCACTGATTTTTGTCATTGAAAAAACACTTTGTGAAACGGGTCCCTGATCTTACCCATGTCTGTGTCTCCCCGAAGAGAGGTGCTTGTATGTCTGTATTGTAGGCACTCATCTTGGCTCTCACCACATTCACATGCCCCTATTCATACCAGAATCAAGAGCGGTAACTTATTTACAGGAACAGATTTGTGTGACACCTTGAGTTAACACATCACATCAGGTGTATAGATTCTGTGTTAAAATGAAAATGAGAGCAAGATCAATTAATCAACAAGAGTAAATCAAGCTACATATCATAATATATAGTGTGTCCCAGAAGAAACAAAACTGAGAATTATCAATGTTTTATCATAACTTAATCACGATTATAATTAATAAATGACACATATTTATAAAGCTTGATCCTCTTCTTTCATTTGATGCAAGTCATATGATGCATATATATTTCATGCATGAGTGATTAAAAAAAATTTAAAGAAAGGGTACCAAAAAGTCATTTGGCGTACAGTATTTGAATTTCAAAGTAAAAATTACATTTCCATAAAGTTCATTTTCTACCCTTTCATATGACACATCAATCAGGAAAAATGAGACAGGAATAACAAATTCTGTTTGTTTAAAGTAATGCTTGCATGCTTTATCAAATGAATCTGTTCCACTGGCTGCCTGCCCTAACAACAAAGAAGACAAAAGAATTCATGCAAACTTCACGATCAGCCATGCATAAAAGTCTTTTGTCAACGCTGTTGCTATAATTAGCTACGGCAGTCAGCCAGTGAAAACGAATTTGTAATTCGTTTAATAAAATTATAGAAATGCAAGCATTACTTTAAACAAACAGAGCTTTGTTTTCGCTGGTCTTGGAAAAGACGATTTTGTGAAAAACTTAGCAGACAAGTCGAGCAACAGCGTCGAGATGTCATTGACCTTGTTCTTATGACGCGGTTTCTTGAAAAGACCCACAGACTGAGTGGTGAACATAAGTCAGTCCCACATATTTTTTAATCCCATATGATTGAATGGTTGAGATAACATAAAGTTGAATGTGTGGGCTATAGCACTTGCATTGTCGCCCTTTTCAAATTCTAATCATAATGGTCTCATTTATTTTATAACTTCTCATGCTGCGACTAGATCTACATATATATTTACCTCCTGGTCTGTTCCGTGGATTTCAGAATTTAAGATGACACAGTCTCAGATAATGGATATGAATTGGAACCAAGTTGAAGTGACAAACGCAGAGCAAGACTAGAGTGACAGCTTGTTTTTATTTCATCACGTGATATGGTGACGACGATTGATCAGCTGACCATGCCATCGACCGATACGGTACTTTCTTTTATTTTTTTCTAATCGGTTCTCAGTGTATATAGCCTAGATATAGTAGCCAAGGGGGATTATTTATGTAGCCTATTAAGGGTAATGATTAATTGTCGTAGCTTAGATGAACATGCAATTATTTTAGTTCTGTTTTTAACTGTTTCTTGGTTTTTATATTCAAGATGAATGGTTTATGTGTGATTTATAGCATGCATATAATCCCGGCCCCCCCACTCAGTGTTATTTAGGGTACGCATATGCTCGTACCCTTTTTTTGAAAGCACCCCCTATCTGAGGACTGCCAACATTTCCGAACCCCCCTTTCGCGGGCTTTTCGCGTGCTTTTCCTGCCTTGGAGACCCCCCTAAATCAGGAAAAATGCTCAATGTACCCCCCTAAATTCGGAATAATTTCTCAGGAGTCCAAAGAGATGAGAGAAAAAAAGAAAAACACCCCCTTTTTAAAGAAATCTCCGGGTGAAAAGTCAAATACACCCCTTTTTTTACAATTCTCGGGCCGGACTTTGTCGCACGAAAAGTACCCCTTTACCGGACATTTTGGCAACACGCATGCGGTCATTCCGACCTCTGAGTGGGGGGGGGCCGGGCATATAATGCATCAATAAAGAATATTGAAAAACATAAAACGTTTCGACTCCTCTATGGCATCTCTCCCACTCAGGGGCGTACGCATTTTTTCAAGGGGGGGGGGGGTTTAAAATATTTTGCTCCCGAAAATTTGAAAATCGCGCCGGCCGAAAAGTCACTCAGTGGGGGGGGGGGGGGGGGGGGGGGGGGGATGTAAGCAGACACTTTTTTTTTTTTTTTTGGTCTCAAAATTTCAAAATTTGACATTTTTCTTCGTTGGGGGGGGGGGGGGGTAAGGTCACCTTATTTAGGTTAGCCGTGGGGATAATTTTTTTTTTTTTTTAAATAAAAGGGGGGGGGGGTTTTAGGTTTTTTTAGGGGGGTTTACATACATTAAAATACCAAAGGGGGGGGTTTGAACCCCCAAACCCCCCCCCCCCCTGCGTACGCCCCTACTCCCACTTATGTTCTTGCTCCTACTCCTCTCGCTCCACCTGCTTTCATTCTTCTGGTCTTTCTTCTTCTTAATTGTTCTTCCTGTTCGTCTTCCTTTTCTCATTCCCCTATATTCTGCAAGCTATACTCCAGTTCAGGCTTATTTCACCACCATCATCTTTTTCTTCTTGGTCTTCTTCTCTTCTTCTTCATCTTCCTCTTCTTCTTCTTCTTCTTCTTAGATCTCTTCTAATTCTTTTTCTTCTCTCACTTCTTCTTCTTCGATCTTAATTCTCTCACTACTTCTCCTTCTTCTTCTTCTTCTTCTTCTTCTTCTTCTTCTCCTTAATTATCTCATTTTCCTCCAAATATAGGCTTCTCCCCGCCGACTTCTCATTGTCTTTAATTACTTCTTCCTCTTCTCGTTCTATTTGTTCTTTTTCTTGTATATATACATGCATTCGCTTATGCAGGCACTCCCTTTGCTCTGAATCGACCCATGTGTATAGCCTACATTGCGAGCGAGTGAGGTGAAATGTAGTTTCGATATAAAAAAAAAGTATATATAAGATATATTCGGCAACCTCGCTGCCCGAATATGACGATATTTTGGGTACGGTACCTCGTCAAATGGAAGAATATCCGGGCAACTTGTTGCCCAAATAAGGAGGTATTTAGGGACTGCATGCGCTGCCTAAAATCATCTTGTTTCTAAATGTTGCAAACAAGGGTGTCGATTTGTATCCGTGGTTGGGGGGGGGGGGGGGATGATAGGTGCCAAAATATTTTCGGCAATGGATCAAAGCAACCAAGAGAGTGTGTGGCAAGTTGCACCCCCTCCCAAGCGCGTAGCCAAAATTTCATTTTAGGGGGGGGGGGTGGCGGTAGTGAGCACGCGAAACGTGCGAAGCGAGCTCCCTAGGGGGTTGGATGCAGGGAGCGGGAGTTCCCCCCTCCCCCGCAAAGCGCGGAAGCTTTGACGTTTCACTAAATTAATAGAGAAAGAAGACGATTCGTTGCACCGTTCTCGACTCTTAATCCTTGTTTGAATCAATTTCCCCTTCTCCGCGCGTATCGCGGAAGCTCTGACGTTTCATAAGATTAATAAAGAAAGAAGAAGATACGATGAACCATTCTCGACTCTTAATCCTTAATATTTGAATCATGTTCCCCTTCCTCCGCGCGTAGCGCGGAAGCTCTGACGTTTCATTAGATTATTAAAGAAAGAAGACGATTCGATGTACCATTCTCGAGTCTTAATCCTTGTCTGAATTCATTTTTGTCCATTCCTGCGCGAGCGCGGAAGCTTTCACATTTTATTACATTATTAGAGAAAGAAGACGATTTGTTGTATCGGGTCCTTCATGAATTCACTTTTCCCCCTACCGCGCGAAGCGCGGAAGCTTTGACGTTTCAATAAATTATTACTCTTATTCCTTGTCTGTATTCATTTTTCACCCATCCCGGGCGGAGCGCGGAAGCTTTACCGTTTCAGTAAATTATTAGAGAAGGAAGACGATTTGTTGTATCGTGTCCTTCATGAATTCAGTTCCCCCCCCCCCCCTATCGCGCGAAGCGCGGAAGCTTTGACGTTTCAATAAATTATTACTCTTAATCCTTGTTTGTATTCATTTTTCGCCCATCCCGTTTACTCCTTTACCGTTTCATTAAATTATTAGAGAAGGAAGACGATTCGTTGTATCGTGTCCTTGTCTGAATTCAGTTTCCCCCCTCCCGCGCGAAGCGCGGAAGCATTGACGTTTCATGACTCTTAATCTACGTCTGAAATCATTTTCGCCCATCCCGCACTATGCGCGCGGAAGCTTTCACGTTTAATTAAATTATTAGTAAAATAAGACGATTCGTTGTATCGTGTACACTGACGTTTCATTTGATTACTACTCTTAATCCACGTCTGAAAACATTTTCTCCCATCCCGCGCGTAGCGCGGAAGCTTTTACGTTTCATTAAATTATTAGTAAAAGAAGACGATTCGTTGTATCGTGTACTTTGACGTTTCATTTAATTATAACTCTTAATCCTAGTCTGAATTCATTTGCACCGCGGAAGCTTTGCCCTTTTCACTAAATCATTAGAGAATGAAGACGATTCGTTTTACTGTTCTCTATATTAATTCATAATTCAGTTTCCCCACATGATGTACGTATGGAACGTTCGTTCGCAAATCTTTGCATGCACAGCCCGAGTGGTGGGTAGCATGTTATCTCCCGGCAGTGCTTGTCGCAATAGCTTCTCGAAAGGAATTGTATACTACTGTTAGTGTTGACGGCCACTAATTAGGCCCATTAGTGACTATACAAAATATATGCTCTTCCTCGCTATTTGGGAATGTGTCAGTTTGCGTTTAACGCGAATTTTGTTGAAAATCATGTGATATCACGAACATTTATAAATCACTTGTATGAAATTGAAAATAGGTCATGATTGGATTTCATTTGGGGGGGGGGGCTAGCGCCCCAAGCTCCCCTACCAGTACGCCAGTGACATAGGCCTACATCAGCTTTTTAATAAAACAAAAATAAGTTGTGACATAATAATCTTTCTCCAAAAATTAAAAATGTTTTAGGAAATATCAGGAAATAAAATGAGTGATTTTTTTTAAAAGATACAATGACGTGAATTTTAAAAAGGGTGAACGGAAACAACATAACAACTAGTGAACTATCTTATAGTCATACTAATGTCCGAAAATCTTTCACCTTGTCTCCGATCTCATCACGAATTCATTACAGAGTTCATTTATGTTTACACTGTCCAGGATTGTCCGATGTGCATAGCATGTGCATTGCTACCTTTGCGCTTCGCGCTTAACATTTAGCTCGTTGCTTTTTGACTGCGTCTTTGCATTTGGCGCACTGCATTTCTATGATGCTGTTGATTGAACAAATTGAATAAATTCATCAATTCCTGATGAAGCTGTATGAGCGAGAATTCAATTTATTCTTGTCTCATATACGGTTGTCTCATTTACTTCGTATACATGTATGTATTATGAAAATGAGATAGCAAAATGTGTATATTGATGGTCATCTTGAGAATTATAACCATTAACTACACTCATCGGGCTCTCATCATTAATTTTTCTCTTCATTTTTTTATTTTTTTCATGGTGAAGTGAATTATTGGGGGGGGGGGGGGATAATTGTACAGGCCATCCCCCCACCTGAAATATTGGGGATATATCCCCCCCCCCCCCATCCCCCCGGGATTGACACCCATGGTTGCAAACGAGCGATGAAGACTTTTTAAAAATCTTATCTTTAAAGTGTTATTTCCTTATGATAATACATAGCAAATTTAAATATTTTCTTTTCACAAAATTGACGTTATCCAAAAGGAATGACATAAACGAAAGTTAATTTTTCTCGCGGCACCCCAACATATATGTCTTAATTTGCGGCAATTAAACCTAGTTGAAAACGCTGCTTTGCCCTTAGTTTGTTTCTTTCTATTTATCTGTAACATACTTTTTCAAATAAAGAGGGGGAGAACTTATACCTTAAAAGAGGCACTTCTTATTAGAAGGAGAAAAGTGAACTTAGTGCACGTGTCAAAGTAAAAGGGGCTACTAATTTTGCATAAGGGCACCTATTAGAGGTGAAAAGGGGTATTAGTCATGGTAAAGGCAAGGGGCACTGCAGAACGAAAAGGGGCACTTATAAGAAGGGAAAGGGGCATTTTTTTTAGACAGGAACAAATAGGGGTATGGGTCAAAGTTAAAGGGGCACTTATTAAAAAGAAAAAGGGGCACTAAGGCCATTAAACAAAATATACATGTCTAGCGTCCCCGCCCACTTCCTTTTTGGGGGCCGCCTCCTATTTTTTTTATTTATTTTTTTTTAAAGTAAAAAAACATGAAAAACACTGCAAGAATGGATCTATTTCTGATTTAAAAAAAAAAAAAAAAAAAAATGTCAGCGGCCATCTGGAAAAAAGCCCGTCTGACAGGAAAAATGTACCGAGCGGCCATTTTGTGCCGCCATTTTGAAGGAAAAAAAGAAGGAAAAAAAGGGCCTCCTCCTCAGGCGCGTAGCCACGGGGGAAGGGGGGGCACGGGGGGGGGGGGGGCACGTGCCCCCCTAAAATTTCCAAGATCGGTTGATTTTTTTTAGACCCCTTTTCTTTTACCTCGATCGATTACATGTAAGTGCCCCCCCCCCAAACATCGAACTCTGGCTACGCGCCTGCTCCTCCTTCCTATTTTTCCAAAAAACAGGACGCATAGATCTAAACATGTTTTTTTTTTATTTGGCCTAAAGTTAAAAAGATGCGCTTTTCAAAACCTTCGAGGGTACTTGGTAATCCCCCCCCCCCCCCCCTGGGTGTGGGCGCCGCCTCATTACTCGGGCAGGGAGGTACGGTAGAATATATACATGTAGGCCTACCACCAAGAAAATTGATTTTGTAAAGTTGTCAAACTTTGTTGTTGTTGTTGTTTGATTTGTCTATCTATCGTTTGTCACAAAAATATACACACTCGGCGTCCCATAGCGAATTACTAAAGTGTTCGTACTCAACTCGTGCAGTCTACTGAACCGCTGCAAATTTCGAAAAGAGCCGAGATTTACATCTTTGGTGCCATCATGTCATCTGTTAAATCTGTGAAAGTAAGTTTTACTACTACTGTTCTTCCCTAAAACTTTTTTAATTGGGTTGTGTGTAGGTTTCGTACAGTAATAGTTAACACAAAAACTGGCAAAAGTAGGGAACCCGACCCGGCCCGGGTTGCCAATGCATGTCGCGGCTCCTGCCCCTGCGGCGCGGCGGCCTTCATAGAACCCTAGAACGTAGAAATTAGAATGCACCTCGCATGCCTTTTAATAGCTGATCAGTTGAAATTACGAGATGGGTGGGGGGGGGGGGGGAGGGGAGGGGTGTGGGGCGCTAGTGTACTTTTGTATCCATTTTAGACCTGTAACTCCGGTGTGAAGACACTACCAACAAAATTGGCGCTTGTTCAGAAACCTATCCAAAATTTGTCCCGTAACTCCGGCGTGGAAATACCCTAAAAGTAATAGCAATAAAACTTACCCAAAATGAAGTAAATATTCATTAAATGTCCAAATAAATATCATGAGTTAAAAGTCGTTATGTTTACTACCTGTTTCATGTACATTTTCTTGTTATTATTGGAGTATTTTTCAGATAAATGATAATAATAATAATAATAAAAACGTTACTTATAAAGCGCTTACCACCGAAGTCTCTAAGCGCTATACACACAAAATAACTGATATACAATTACATCTTATACAAAACTAAAAATGCAAATAGACATACAAATTACAATACATATGGAATACACATCGAAGTGAACAGAGTTAATTAATCATCAAACGCAATTTTGAATAAATGTGTCTTGGGACTAGTTTTGAATAGGTTAACGGTTTGACAGTTTTTGTCTCGCCTGCGTAGCAAAAAGCGAGACATAGGCGCCGCTTTTCCGGTGACGGCGGCGGCGACGGCGACGGCGTCAACATCAAAAACTTAACCTAAGGTTAAGTTTTTGAATTTTTGGTATAATTTTTAAAGTATAAGTTCTTAGTCAATGAAACTTTGACTATAGGGTAATCAAGTATCCCCAATCCTGTGAGTAGAATTTCAGATCACAAAGTCAAGGTCAAAGGTCATTTCAGGTCAACAGACTTGGACTATGTTGTAGCATCATCATCGAAAACTTAACCTAAGGTTAAGTTTTTGAATTTTTGATATAATTTTGAAAGTATAAGTTCTTAGTCAATGAAACTTGGACTATAGGGTTATCAAGTCTCTCCAATCATGTGAGTAGAATTTCAGGTCACTAAGTGAAGGTCAAAGGCCATTTAAGGTCAACAAACTTAGACTTTGTTGTGGCATCAACATTAAGATTTTCAAAATGCTTCTTCTTCGTTATTTTTCAACCGATTTTGATTCTGATTGTTTCATATGATAGGGCTAGGAGGGGATTTAAAATTTCTACACAGAATCGTGAAATTCATTATCTATGCTAATTTATGCAAATTTATTCGAAATCACAAAAAAGGCTTCTTCTCCTTCATTTCTCGACCGATTTTGATTTGGTTTGCTTTATATCGTAGAGCTAACTTTGGTAGACTAAACTTCTATTCAGAATTTTGAAATTATTCTCCATTAATTAATTATGGTAATTTATGCAAATTTATTCCAAAAATAACAAAAATTGCTTCTTTTTCCTCATTTCTCGACCGATTTTGCCTTATCTGGTAGAGCTAAATTTGGAACAATAAACTTCTACACAGAATTGTGAGATTTTGCTCCATTGATTATTTATGGTACTTTATGCAAATGAAATGAAATTATGTCCCTTCCAGGGCATCAAATTTCTATTTTTGACCAGTTCAAAAGTGTACCGCATAAAATTTACGATATTTGTTGTTGTGAGATGCGGATGAACGCTACGTCATTGACGTTCTGGTTTATCATATTGAATTGCGTTATGCAGGCGAGACCGCCGAGAGCGTTTCCCTTGTTTACATTTAAAGGTAATCTGTTCCAAAGTTCAGCAGAAGCTTTGCGAAAGGAGCGATTACCATAAGAGAGAGTTGACACAGAAGTAGATACGAGGTAAGGCTGTGCACAACAGTGTAATGAGGTACCCGAGTACACTCCCATGCTTACAAGCGAATACTCGAGTATTCGGACGCCATGTTTTTTTTAAATTTTTTTAAAATTTTTTTTAAATTTTTTTTAATTTTTTTAATTTTTTTTTTGAATTTTTTTTTGATTTTTTTTGATTTTTTTTTTTGCCACCACCATACATACCACTGGAGCAGTATCCCAGTTCTGTCGCCGAAAACGCATGCAATTTTACTTTGAGTTGCAGTTGAAGGCGCCGATTTAATAATAATAATAACAGTGAACAATGCTGTTTTAAAAACCAAAGATGGCAGAATAATCCATTTTCCTCCAAGTCCAAGCAGAAATCCAGACATTTGGTCCCAGTTTCTGAGTGGTGAGTTTGACAGTGCTTGAGTTGGGAAAAATTTTTACCGACGGCACCATGCCAGCGGCCGCCGCTCACCCAGGCACGGGTAAGCGTCGGCCTGGACATTTAAAAAAAAAAAAAAAAAAATTTTGCGGCCGAATATTCGGGTACGAGAAATCGTACCCGAGTAGTTGTCAACCGTGCGGGTACTCGAGCATTCGACTACCCTTCACAGCCTTAATACGAGGTTTAATTGTGAAGATGACCGTAAATTGCGTGAGGGTTTGTATTCCTCGATTAATTCTTGCAGATAAATTGGTGCCAATTCATGAATGCATTTATAAGTTAAAACTAAGATTTTGTACATAATGCGGTATGTCACCGGCAACCAATGCAATTCGCGAAGTACTGGGGTGATGTGTTCACAAGAACGTGTGCGTGTTACAAGCCTGGCAGCAGAGTTTTGGATTCTCTGGAGTTTTGCAATGTGCGACTCCGGAAGGCCATAAAGAAGGCTGTTGCATTGATCAAGACGGCATGTAATAAATGCATGTATAAGCGTTTCGGTAGATTTTTTATCAAGAAAATTTCTAATACGACCTATCTTGTACAAGGCATATGAAGCTGAGCGACAAATATTTTTTATATAATCATCCATCCTAAGATCATTTTCAAAGATGACACCAAGGTTACGTGCACTTTTGACAGGTTGTATCGGAACATTAGCAATTTCGACAGATGGTAAATGGGAGGACTTTCTGAATCGAGATGTTACATGTATAACCTCAGTTTTATCTTCATTCAACTTCAAATCATTAGCAGTGGACCAAGCTGTGATATCATTTATACATCTTTCAAGTTTAGTAATAACAGAATGGTCGGAATCACGTTTCAAAACAACATAAACTTGGGTGTCATCTGCATATATCATTCGGCCTAAACCATGCGCTTCAATAATATCTTCAAGTGGTGCAGTGTACAGAGTAAATGATAAAGGGCCGATGACGGATCCCTGAGGAACACCTTCAAGTGGAACATGAGGTTTGGATAATGAGTCATTAATGACAATAGATTGTGAACGATTCATAAAGTAGGTTTTAAACCAATTCAAGGCAGTACCTGATACACCTTATCTATTACGTAAGCGATCAAGAAAAACATCATGACTGATAGTATCGAAAGCCGCAGAATAGTCTAAAAGTATTAAAACAGCTTCATCACCTTGGTCCACAGCTAACAACAAATCATTATATACACGTAAAAGAGCGTATCATCCACGTGATATTAGTATACACTTTTTCACAGGTTTCACGGCAAACCGCTGCACCATCGGTATTTACCTGAGATCGAGTCTGAAAATGATTTGATTTATTACATTGTTATTATTATTCATTATTCCTGTTATTTCAAATAACCTTTTTGAGTAATGATCTTTTTTACATCTACCAGAGATTTATTCTAAGCAAAGGTTTGTGATTCATCAATCATTGTTGGTTATGGCCTTAAAGGTAAAGACCAGTATTGGTAACGCCCCAATTTCAAAAAATGAAATGGAAGCTCTCATTACCAATCATGTGAAAGAATATGTTTTGACCAATATATGATGATAAAAAATTTGCCGGGAAACCCCCTACTAATTCATATATTTGGTAAATTTGTTTCTCTCATGGTCTGTGAGAGATATAAGGTAGTCCCATATACATCTTTCTGTGTATAGTGCTTGTAACTTTACGAAGAATGGGCCAAATTTCTTATCATTTTGATGATTCCAGAACCTTGCAGATGCTAGATGCTAGATGATCAACCTTTTCTGATCTATTCCACAACGTTTCTTTCACAATGCAATCGCATGACCATAACTGGTCTTTACCTTTAAGGGAAAGGCTTGGGCAAGGCTTGTTGAAAATAATATAAAATAAGATGTTGATATCACCTACGTAACTACCCATACCTGTGTGTAAATAGTTCTTTTTACACACTGTCGAACCCAATATAGGCAATATCATCAAAACTCCCTCATGCCATGCACCTGCATCAAGCAGTGGAATGGACTGTCCCACAACATCATTGAGGCCAATACCATCAACACCTTTGTACAAAGGGTATTGAGACAGGAGGTAGTTATAGCCCAACCAGCAACATTTTAATTTATTTTCGAAATTGTGAATTTCAAGGGAATACCGGGTAAACATTATACATTTCAATTGGGAATATCCTGGACAATCACTTTTGTATGTAGCATGGAATGGAACCCACAGTATAGTAACAAATAAATGGTCCCCTAGATCTATCTAGATCTAGACATTTGTATGTCATTTTCTTGGATAAAAGTGGGAAATTTATATGTGGCTAATTGAGAAAACAATACCAACAATATATTTTAAATCTGTGTAGAGGCTGTTCAGATGTACACAATTATGTGGAACTTAGGTTTCAGTAAAAGATCATAACTTGTTGTTTCTAGGGTCTTGTTGGACTTGTTACCGGTGGTGCCTCTGGTCTTGGGAAGGCCACTGTGGAGAGATTCGTGAGAAATGGAGCCAGAATGGTCATTGTGGATCTGCCAAACTCTCCTGGTGAAGAGGTAGCCAAGAGTTTGGGAGAGGACTGCAAATTTTCTCCCGGGGATGTAAGTTAAATGCTTTGTA
This sequence comes from Strongylocentrotus purpuratus, assembly GCF_000002235.5. NCBI lineage: Eukaryota > Metazoa > Echinodermata > Echinoidea > Camarodonta > Strongylocentrotidae > Strongylocentrotus > Strongylocentrotus purpuratus. Next base: position 48,467,651 of record NW_022145612.1, read on the forward strand.
CTGTAGTATGTCTCGTATTAATGAAAGGGTTGTGAAAAACAGAGCTGTACCTTTTGCATTGCTACATGTACGTTCATGCTCATTCTTTTGATGCATAAAGAGACTGGTAGAGAGGGCTTGTAGGAGCAGAGGTGGTACCGTGTGCCGGTAGTTTAATATTGGATATTTTCCAGAAATGCTATGGTTTCACTTCTCACTTAAATTTTCCTTATAATGTTGTATGTGTTCGTTAACAATACATATTACTTAGTTGCTGTATTGTCTTTATCTTAGATTACTATTCTTCTTATTGTGTAAAAGCTAGATATAAAAAAAATGATAACAAAAATGAGAGAGGATTTAATTCATTTTAAAAAAAAGTTTAAAAATTTGATTTACATGGTGGATTCACAGTTAAGCAAGGGTGCTAATGCACTCTTCAGTTGTTAGGATTTTACATTACAGATGTCAACAATTACATGAGAAGTGTAAATCACTGGACATCATAGTAAATGATTTACCGTAAAGTTATGAGCATTCAACCTCTCGATCAAAATCTGCATTATTTTGACTTGTATTGTATTTAAAATTCAGTCCCTCCCCTAGTTTTATTTAAGAAATTGCTATATAAATGTCATTAATTCATGCAAAATTTGAACTCCCATCAGGTCACTTCAGCAGACGATGTGACACGAGCCATAGATGTTGCTAAGGACTCCTTTGGACGTCTAGACGTGGCTGTTAGCTGCGCAGGAATCGGTGTGGCAGTCAAGACCTACAACTTTAACAAAGACAGACCCCACCCCCTGGAGGAATTCCAGAGGGTCCTGATGGTCAACACGGCTGGAACCTTCAACTTGGCCAGACTGGCCGCTGGAGCCATGGGCAAGAATGAGCCCAATGTCGATGGAGAAAGGGGTATCATCATCAACACAGCCAGTGTAGCAGCGTTTGATGGACAGATGGGCCAGGCGGCGTATTCAGCTTCTAAGGGTGCTATTGTGGGCATGACTCTGCCGATTGCAAGGGATTTGGCATCTCAGGGGATTAGAGTTTGCACCATTGCACCAGGTATGCCTCAATAATCTCCTTTTTCATAAGATTTAGGGGCTACCTAACAAAAAAAGCAGCCCCCCCCCCAAAAAAAAAAAAAAACATAAAAACAACACACACTCAAAGACAAACAAAGCAAAGCTACCACGATATCTGATATTGATGTCAAGACTTTCCATATATTGTAAAGATATCTATAATGATTACCGGTACATTATAAAATACACTGTGGGGTGTATCTCTGTTCGAGTCATATAGCTGTCATAAGCACTTTGATTAAGTGTTATATCTAAACTTGGCAGAAAAGGTTTTTGAAGTAATTAGTTAGAAGTAATACAGTAAAATTAAAAGATAACTTCGATTACACTTGGGTTTCAACTTTCAAAACCTTTTTTGTGCCAAGCTCATACATCAGATAAGACTTCCAGTTTTGTTTAAGTTGGGGGTAGCATGACCATAATATCACAAAGTGTTCTTCATATATCTTGACCATAGTCTAACAATCTATAAGAGTGCCCTTGAACCTATCTCTGTTCAAAATCTATCTTGAGGCTCGAGTGTTTACTCCTAGTGGACGATGGGATGACCACTAAAATTATATTTTGCATGGTTTGCGGAGGTCTCCCAATCGTAACTTGTGAATGTTACTAAAAATATAGAAACACTAATGACATATGTTGCTGTTTGTAAAGTGTCCAATTTACCTTTAGAATGATTAGTTTGTAGTAAATGTGATCTCCCAAAGAGTCAATTCAGCACAGCATTCACAACATGTGCTTTATACATGCTCTGTGTATGTGTCTATGTGAGTCTGTGTGTTGTGTATTGTGTGTGTTATGTTTATGGTCTATGGTGCTCCACCAGCCTAGTTCAGGTGTATTCACTGATTACATGATGAAACCTAAGATTTTTCCATCGTCTAATTATGTTGACTTGCGATCTTTAGTTTAGTTTAAAACATGAAGAGGTAGGAGCCAAAGAGAAATGGTAAAAAGTAGAGGTAAAATGTGAAAAATTGCTTGTTTCTAGAAGTTTTGGGAGGTCTAATAACAGAGACTCTGTCTGCTACAGATAGTGTAGTCTGCTACCCATTGTAATACACACTGTAACTGCCATAGCAGGCAGTATTGTGGAGTATCAAGTAGTTTGTATTTTTTCAGTCAAGGAAAGATTTTCAGAAAAAAATTGTTTGGCCTTACTACTAATGCGCTACAGTTAATAAATATTACAGATATCTTCAATCACACTTGGGTTTCCAAACTTGTTTGTGCCAAGCTTATCAGATAAGACTTCCACTATTGTTTAAGTTGTAGTAGCGTGACCATTATCACCCAGTGTCCTTCAAATATGTTGACCATAGACTAACAATCTAAAAGAGTACCCTTTGACCCACATGCATACTATCTGTTTCAAAGTGTTTATTCCTAGTGTAGTGTCCTACTTAAAGTGCCATCAAGGTTGCCTACAAATCACAGCTAATTAGAACTTATAAAGAAAGAACATGTCTCTATCTCTCCATTACAAATTACTTTAATTTGTTGTTGTTGAAAACAACATGAAATTTAGTATTCATTCTAAAAGCCTCCATAATTTTTTGATAAAGCAAATTAAATACCTGTACTCAATTTATAAGTAAGAGTAATTTTACACAATTGAGTGTATTTTGATGATCAAGCAACATATTCACTTTAATAAAGTTTAAACACTTACTGATCTTCAAGGAAGCATCAAACTCTAGTGAAATCTTACCCATCTTACCTATGTATGTAGTCTTTAACAAAAATTCTCTCAACCTGCCTAAAATGGATCTAATGCATTTTGCATTTAAATTTGAAACTATGTTGGAACAATTATTAGTTTATTTTTTTTTGTTACCAGTAGTTGTGGCAAATTATATGGTGACTGTTTTAGAATAATTTATCAAATTATAAGAAATTAAAAATTGACATGTAGGGACTACCTTTACTTGAAAATAAGTTATTCAATTTTAGTAATTTATTTCCATCTCATTGGTCAAATCTATAGGAGCTAGTAGAAAGATGGATAATACACACTCATGCTGTCACATTGTGATTTATGCTAAAAAAAATTTCCTTTTTCTACACAGGTCTTTTTGACACTCCACTTTTGGCAGGGCTTCCAGAAAAAGTTCGGACTTTCTTGGCAAGGAGTATACCCTTCCCCAGCAGGCTAGCTCATCCTGATGAATACGCCCACATGGTGGAATCCATCGTTCAGAATCCCATCTTGAACGGGGAGGTGATCCGCTTGGATGGGGCTCTCCGGATGCAACCATAATGGGTACAACGTTTAAGTAGGTAATTAGAATCGTTGTCAACTAGTACAGATATATGTCAGGAAACATCACTATGCTCATGCCTATAAAAGCCTTAGAAAAGTAGTCAGTGACCGATAAGGCACTAGGTTTGAGAATGATGTTCAACAGGTTCTGGGATTAGCGACAGGGTTCAGAGTTCAAATGCACAAACTATTATTAAAACTACATTGCTCTATAAGTTTACACTCTTATCATTATGATATTTTTTGTACTGTAGATGCATCGACTTTTATTTACGACCTAGGAGGAATATATATTTTCATGAATGACCAACCAAGTGAATCGGATCAAGCTTTAAGTTTAATAACATTTTGATAGGAATTATGTAAGCCGAAAGGGCATGTGTCTTTTGAAGTGGCATTGCTCTTATGTTTACTCTGAAAACAATTATTAAGTGCAATCACTAGTAAACTTTGTTTGTTGATGATATTAGATATCAATTGCTGTTATACATGTACTACATGTTTTTTTTAAATGCAAAGTGCATTGGTATAACTTTGGCTGAAGTATGTACATTGCATTTATGAATACATGTAGTTTGCTCAGGTGAAAGGATTATAGCATTTAAATGTTTTATTGCAAGGTTTGAACACAATCCAGGGGCAATGTATTATGGGTGATTAGACCCAGTAAACCTTAATGTGGATATTTAGAAACTACTGCTTGTATAACTCTTTTCTATTATTTTGGTTATTTTTATTCATCTATCAGTTAAAATTTAAAAAAAAATTCTTAAGATGGTGGTACCATGACAAGGTCATTTGCCACTGTGTCAAACGAAAAGAAAGGAGAGCAGTATGTTTTAAGATTTCATTTTTTAAATCTTTATTTAAAATCATGTATTCAGAGATGATTACCAGCAGTATGATTCAATCATAATAAAAGGCCAATTAGATTGGCCTTTTATCTTTATGTACCAATGTATTCTTATCAATATTCCGTATGTCATATCTCGGCATATCCTTGGAGTATGTTATGAAGTTTGACATGCATCAAACTACAATTAAACATGACTTGTGTGGTACAATTGATTTCTGATTGACAATTTTACATCTGAATGTTCACAGCCTTGGACATTCATCTTGTTTCCAGCATAATACTGTAAACATTTTAAAAATATTTTTGTAATGCAGGTGTGCTTTAGCCCAACACCATTGTGATACTAACATGTACATCTTCCTCCTTTTCTTGAAAGTTCTCCATGATCATGAATTATGTGAAAATGTTATTCTAGATTCAACTTTCATGCGTCTCTTTGTACCTTTTCAATCATGAATACACTGTACACATGGTTTGTGGAACTGCTCCGTGCTCTGAGTGGCTGAAGGGAGTTTAAAATCCTCAAGGATGATGTGTCTTTGATGTGCTAAGTTGTGTGTCTACATGAGGTTGATATGCAGCGAGTAATGATGCGATGTATTTGAAATAAAACCCCATGATTTGGGCCTATGATGTATTTGCTTATTGTACCAGGAATGTAAATTCTTCTTGATTGCTTTTATTGTGTTTGATAGTGAGCAAATATCCACAATTCTGTAGAGATATATATACAGTGGAACCTCAGTATAAAGAGATCTGATATAACGAGGTATCTGACTTATAACAAGGTGATTTTGCTGGTCCCAGCTCTTTATATGCTTTTGTTTTTTTTTCCCTGGTATAACAAGATTCCTGATATAACAAGGTCATTTCCTTGGTCTCAAGGACCTCGTAACGAGTTTCCACTGCAATTCATTTACAATATGATACTCAAAGTCAAGCATATCACTTGTTTGTCACTGATTACATTCAGGTGGCCTTCATGTCGGATGCACGCAGCGAAATCTATTCAATTCTCTTTTATAAGCATTTTACTGTGCAAAAAAAGTTTTATATTGCACACTCGTGTCCATGTAACAAATTGTGTCATGTGATACATTTTTAACCAATGGGATACAAATACCCTATGTTAAACAATATATCAAGGTTCCATTGTTTTTGTTGCTTGTGCTGGACAATACTGATTTTAAATATGCTCTATGACCAAGTTTTTTAATATATGGTTGCCAAAGCAGTGAAAAGGCTGAAGTGTCATTAAAATGTGGGTGGTGTTGTGATGGGGCAAGATGAAACTCAACCTGTGTGGGCAGGATGTCAAATCATGAATGTATAATTTCACATCATACTCGGGTCATAAAGTTCAGTATAACTGAAAATGGGAGTTATGAAAAAACATGTAAATGCTTCACAATGTGCATTTATTGACTTTTACCACTTTCAATCTGTTTATTTCAATATTCAAATCTCATATTGTGTCTTTTAGATGACATCAAAATAAAAATAGAATACATTTTGTCTGATGGTTACCGGTAATTGCTATTTAAAAAAAAAATCTTTTCAAATCTGTTATTGCCATAAATTCCAAGGATAGACTCCCATCTTACTCCATAATTCTGTAAAGGATAAATTTTTCGGGAAAAATACACAAATGAAAACAACCACAAAGAACATTTAATTTAAAAATAGATTTAATTTGTCAGACTTCTAAAAGGAGATGATTGTTTCATATTTTGAATGGTACATCAATGTTCATGTGTGCAATGATTGTTAAGAAAGTGTAGTACAATGAGGCATAATCTTTGTTAATTTTATAGAAAAGAAGAAAAAAACATGAAACATAAAAATCAATATTTACAAGTTGAGAAATATATAAACATGACAGTATGCAAACTCCTCGATGTTCAATTTTAGAAGAAAAAATTGTCACACTCATTCAATAACATGGTAATAAAGCCATCAAGGCATCCTTTAGATTATAGATGCATGTACGTTTAAAGTACTATTTAAAAAATTCATAAAAATGATTAACTTCCCTCAAATCATTATAAAACCTTTTTTTTAATTCCCTTTTGATCTTTTGCTTCACTCTACAAATCTTTCACAGCTTGCAAAAACTAGCACTTTTCGACAATGTTAACACAGAGATGGATCTTACTTCTAAATATTTTACATAATATGTATAATATGCATGATTTATATATACATGTATGATATAAAACCTGGCTTTGAAATAAATGAGTAGAATAAATGGACTCTGAATTTTAGAAGATGACCTAAATTTTCCCTAGCAATTTTCTCTTCTTTTTTTTTTTTGGGGGGGGGCAGTCTCAGCATTTCATGACAACATATGGACATACATGTATGTACAATTGCGTTACGGGCAATTAAGATTTTTATTTTTGAAAGTTAATTTTTACCATCAATTTATTTTTATGAAAATAACACCTTGCCATGCAAAGTGAAACACCATCTTTGGACTACGTCATTTTTGTTGCTGGACATTCTTTTGGTGTTTCAAAATCTATATAGCTATAAAATTCAAATGACATAAACTGAATGCAGACAAAGAGTATTTCACTGTGCATAGCATATGGAGTATTTTGATTTACTGACCAGCACATAGAAAACAATACATCCTTTTACTTTCTCCATTCTTTCAATGATTATCAAACAATCTAAATCTGACTGTCACTCTATATATTCCATACACAGCAAAAAGATTTCTATGCACATAGCACTACAGCACATAGACTTTAATACACAATGCATAGATGTTCAAGTATGTAAAATTACATATCAAAATCTAAATACATTCATACCAAACAATGTACCGGTACATAACATATTTTTTTAGCACCAAAAAGGTTTCCTGCATTAGTGGTTAAATTTAACAGTATTATATATCAAATTTGAATTCTGGTCTCTTTTATGACTTATGTAATAATTAATATCTCCCTCTCCTTAATGTACCCTTGTCTCCTCTCTTCATTTCCCTATCCCTCTGTCTATTCCACTACTCCTTCTCTCTTTGCATTCAAATATAGCAAAGACACTATCCAGCAAATAAATGACTCGCATTATCTTTATGGATATTGATACCGGTATCATACTGAGTTAAGTCATTGTTGAAATTGCTCAATCCTAATTAGGCTTACAAAAGGAACCATGTAAATGGATTGAATGGTCCTGGAAATGATAGACGGCTGCAAGTTTGATGTCCATTACTCGAAATGACAACCCTCCAAATTGTGCAAATAATCCATGAGTCCAATCATACATAAGACTTATCTGGCCATACATGTCCCCAGAGCACTGATGGTATTCCATACATCTTGGTTCTATGTTAGGATCTAGTAAGATTGCTCTCCCACATCTATGTGGATCATCAGATAAGATGTCGCTGTCACCTCCGTCCTTCGGGTGACTGGATTCCTCACTTCGGTCACAATCTCTAGGTGCAGAACGGTTTCAAAGGGTCCAGAGATGGGCTTTTGTAGGGACACGTAACCTTGTATGCAAATAAACATGGAAACCAAGATTAAAATTGCTTTATAATCATTTTTTTAAGAATTGCTAATATCAACCTATATTATTATTTTGATAAGCTAATTGAATTTTCACATGGGAAGTTTACATATGAGGGGTGCTTATTTCCAGTAATTCAAAGCCGTGTCATTCAGAATATTTTAATAAACGGTTCATTGTAATTAATTATGAGTCCCAAATTGTCTTTTCCCACGACATGTCTCCAAAACATCATCCACATACTAAAATAGTCGTTTATCAATCATGTGCCTCTTTTAATTTACTTCCAAGAGATACAACCTAGAAATTCAAGGAAAAAAGCCAAGATTATTTTTCTTTAAAACGTAGAATTGCTGCTGGGTTTAATAAAGCTCTATCTAAAGTTGATATTAACAAAACAAGTTTGACCAAGGTCTAGTTTATTCTGAGTTTTGCCTTAAATCCTCACATCAAGTTTAACCTTAGTAGAAACACAATTTAGCAGATTGATGAAGATATACAAAAAAAAAACATACTGTAACTTAAATTTGGACATCAAGGATGTCATTTTCAAAGGGTCTGTGTGTATATACATAAATCTATGTTGGCTAACCTGTAGGTAATCCTCTGGGGAATAATCGCGTAATGACAAAGTACTGATCCTCGTTGCCACTAATTGATCTGAAGTACGTCTGTGAGCTCCCGCCATAAGCACTCCTGTAGTTTGGAAGCTGCAAACGGAAGAATGAATCATTTGATAATTAATTTGTGCAGATGATCCCAGCAATGAATAACAATCAAGTATCGGTAATCGGTATATCATCAGGTTTGGATGTTTACATTCAAGAGACTGACAAAGTTGTACAGGCAAAACTGAACATTTAATAATTTTTGCATCACTCTAACAAAACATTTACATTATGATAATAATAGCAATAAGTAAGAACCGGTAAAGGCTACTTCACAGCGCTCCCTTAACAGTATGTATTGTGCATTTACAACAAGGTTGTCTATATCTGCATTAGGGACCAATACGGGTGTAGATATAATCAAAGTTTTAATCGAAATCTTTGACCAATACAGAAAATTATTTACTTTCCTTCAAGGAAACTATTTCCACTTGCCCAAAAAAGGAAGGAATTCACAAAGTTGCTTGCCAAACTTGTCCCACTTTCACAGTCAGACAAAGTTTCCTCAAACCAATAAAATGGGAGTTCAAATAAATAAATTCAAAATTACTTTCCCTATCAGCCAAGTGATAAAAGTCAGTTTTCCATTTGAGAATTTTGGTTGCCTTTGGGTGCTGGGCAAGCAGGTTATCAGCACCCTGGGCTATTTACTCACCCCTATTGTAAGCAATCTGATTGGTTGCCTCAGGAACGGAATGCTGGGAAGAGCCACGAAGGTATGGCTGATGGTACTGTTCAAGTTGCCAGGTGGGCAGTCCGGTGCATTACCGGTACGTGGACAGGTCTTCACACATTGGATGTTGTCATTGCTATAAAACACAAGAGACAGAACAAAATAATAAAACACTGCTAATACCTACATGAGTCCAAACCCAGAAGGATTTATGAATAATAAACAAGGTTATAAACACATTCAAAAGGCCATCTTGAAGGTGATTTCAAAACTTTTCAACCTAATAAACACTGTTTGAACCACAAGAGCTACTTTAACCTACATGTATACCCACTACATTGAGGTGCTAACTGAACACAGCCATGAAGATCTGATTTGATCGAGTAACCATTGACTTCAATGGTATGGATTCACATCCCACCGCTGCCATCACTAAAGATATTGTTTCAACCACAATAGCTACCTTACCCCACGACCATTACATTGAGGTGCTAACTGAACACAGCCACAGTGCTCTGGTTCTAGTCATCGGACACTTCACATCCCACTGCTGCCATCATGACAATGGTAGAGTCATCGTTTCAATCACATCGGTCATTTCAATGGCAATGGTTCATACCCAATCGCTGCCTCCATAAACTGCCTGAAAAACAATGGCTATGTCAGCATATATGTATGACAATTATATTGAGGTGCTAACAACTGTAAACACAGCCACATTGCTCTGGTTTTAATCATCAGTCACTTTACATCCCAATGCTGCCACCACAACAATAGTAGAGACATCGTTTCAATCACAAATCTACCTTAACCTATGGCCATTATATTGGGGTGCTAACTGAACACAGCCACAGTGATAAAAATGGCGAGGATATACAACATGTTGCCACATAACAAAAACAATGATGCCTTGCAGGGAGTAGCATATCACATAAGATAATGACAATGTTATATTGCTGTGCAAGAAATTTATGATTATAAGTATATCAAACAAATGTATTCATTTTTCATATTTCAATGGATGTGCTAGCTAGACCAGCATTTGTTAATCTTTTTTCAGTAACAGTTTCCCTTTTCAGAAATAAAAAATTCAAGTCATCCCAATCCCAAATTCATCACAGAATATAATTTGTGCATCACTCTGAAATTAATCATGTGCCATGTATACACCCACAGGCATATATGATTCTAATTTGTATGAGCGAGCAAGCAAAAGAATTACATCTCCATTATTTTAAAAAGTTAGTTTGTATTCAACACACTAGATAAGATATAAAATAATGTATGCCGGCATCCCTATGTCAAATATTAATAAATATGAGGATATTTGGGCATCTCTTTGCTCAGGATTCTCCTGTTTCTAAATGTTGCGAGCAAGTGAAGTGAACGAGTACCGGTAGTAAATATATAATTTTAATATTGAAGATATCAAATATATTTCATCCTCGCTGTCAAATAGAATGATATCCAGGTGCCTCATTGCCAAAATATATGGAGGTATTCAGGCAATTTGCTGGCTATTATTTTGAAGGTATATTATTTAGGATATTTCAGAACCACAAGTAGAAGGACATTGTCTAGACATTCCCGGGGAAAAAAAATCATGTCGAAAATGCTTTGGTACAGTTTTCTGATTAAATAGATTCAAAGCATTACAGATTGAATCATTGTTTACTGCCATGCATAACTGAAGGAGAAAAAAAAATTAAATCCACAGGTTATGATATGGGGTTAAATGCACATACTATCATTATTATAGATAAACATTTACACACAAAAAAATCCAAGCTATCTTATTTGTGTGTTAAAAGTTTATTTATATACAGGCACAAAAGTCAAGGTATGAAATTAAATTTACATTAACAAAGTAAAATATAATATATCAACATGATGTGGACATGTTGATGAAACAAAGTTATAATGAACAAACTTTGCTCAACTATTATCATTTCAACACTATACATGAAGTTTTATGATTAATCGGCTTGAATTCAGGCATAAAATGATAATTTTAATGACATTTGTACCGTATCATCACTATATGACTTCAGCCTTATGATAACACACATGACAAGGGCTACATTTCCAAAGCATCAACTTCACATATCTACACCAAAGTGAGTGAGAGAAGTTGTAGAAGAAGTAATATATTTACAAATTATGCAAATGTACATCCTCTATATCAATGGCATTTAACATTTTGACAGAAAAACTGTGACTTTCTAGTTAAAGTAATAAACAATTTCTAAAACAAAAATATACAAATTATTCACTAAAATGTTTTGAGAAAAAAAATCAATACCAACTTAATAATATTTGATACTATTAGATCAATAATTGAGGAGGAGAAAGGACTAAAGCAACATTATTGTATTCCTTGAAAGGTATCTAATCTTTTTGGAGCAAAGATACAAAATCAATTGAAGGTATTATGTCTGGTAATTCCACATTTTCTCTGTGCCTAAATTCATCAGAGATGTTAAACATTGTTCATGCTTATGTCATTTTACTTTGCAATGGTATTTTTTTAATGTGGTTACTGTAACGTTTGTGAATGAGGCCTAAACAGAGGCAAATTGCTTCTTAAACACATATAATGGTATTTATCTCACTTTAAACATTTGAGATTTACCCACATTTAATGTTCTTATGAACTGTACAAAAGATATCCATCTAAAATATTAATTTAGGCTGAACTCACTAAATTTAGCCCACTGTGAATCCTACAGTTATCTGCAATGTAGTTAGTAAACCTTTTTCTGAAACTCTTAAGATTCAAAGATGCTTGATTGCAATGGATAACCTATCATAATGTCAAATAATCTAGAAAGACATGTTATCCCTTGGAGAGCCAAGCCTACTACTGATTTATGTTTATCAATAATGATCATTCTTAAAACATGCTGCAAGTCAATACTCCTTCAATAAAAGAATGTTCTTCACTTAAATCATCTTTGATCAACATGCCATGACCATAAAAGTCTTTCAAACCTTATGTGACAGGAAATGTTAATATTAAAGTGGGTACACAAATTAAGAATGAGTAAAAATGATAATGAATCACTGTAAATGTAAAATGCATCTAAATTTTTGAAAGAATTAGAAAATCTCCCCTGGAAAATGTGTACAAAAATATTTGACTTTTACTATTGAAGCCAACTTCCCTATCATGGCTTGATGTTTCCAAGACTCAGCAATCTGAAGGATTATACCACATCTCTTGCCATATACATTTGTGAGGATATATAATGGTAAATATAGTCATATGTAGAAGATGCATTTGCTAAAGCGCTGACCAAGATTCTAGCATTTTTGCTGTGAGATTTTCAGGAGATGGATATATATCAACTTTTATATTGGAATACAGCTCCATGAGACTTTATCTAAATGGTCTCAAAACCCAGACACCTTCAATACTGCAACAAGGTCTAATGAGCGAATTCACACTGGTCACTTCCATTTCACAATCCTTTCTCTATGATAGACTGGTCTACACGAATGGGTGGTCATGTGGGGACACATCGACATAAAGCTTGGTCAAGTATTCTGCAACCAGCTGTGATGAATCCTTCAAGTAAATCTCCAAATAGATGTAGAGCATATAATCAAGTGGTCCCACCAGGGAGCGGACCATCTTGACGCTAGCCTTGGACCCCTTTTGAACCAGTCGGAATTCTCGTCCTCGATTCCCTCTTGGCATGCGAAAGTAGTAGTCGTACTTGGGGTTTTCCTTGGTCTGAATTTTGTAGATGACTCGGTTCCTGTCAAAGTTGGCAGGGAGGGCAACGAACTTGTGGCTGATTGACACTGGTTGTAAGAGACAGTAAGAGTTGTCAGGCTCACAGGGGACACGGATACACATGTTCACGCTGGATAAAAGAGAATGAAAACAAACATCCAACAACATGATTTCAAATGCAATCTGTTCTGATTTTGTTTAGATGCTACACATGTAACATTCTTTATAGCGTTTTCTCACACATGATTAATTCCTGCAAAATAAACCCCTAAATCAGAGTATGATAACATTTTTAGGATATCGTAATCGAAAAGGACACAATATAAAATTAAAATTGTGATTTTCTTGGCAACATGGTAATGACAGATATTGACTTTGATTTTAAACAAAGAATTTCAAAGAAGTTTGCTTTGGTATTTTCTTTTTAAACAGGCTTAAAATTGTTAACTCAATAGTTGTTACATGTACTGGTAGTTCATTTCACTATTCATTTTTAACAACTTTATAACTGAAAGGAACATGTATGCACAGCAGAAAGGAAATTGGACATTAATTAAAGATCTTAAATTAAAAAAACATATCCATTTTAACTTCAATTGCATCACGAAATGTAAAGCATGTCATCACTACTGCATGAATGTGTGTCATCTTAGTATAAAAGAGGTTAGATACAGTAATGGTTTTTGGTTTTGACAGTGTTCAACATATGATATTAGGATCATTTCCTTCATCAACAACTTCACTTTTTGGTACAACCTTCATGTCATGTCAATGCAATAATAGTTTTTGACTTATTTTTGAATGCATATATGAGCACAAACCAATCATTGCCAATCATTATCAGTATAATCAAGTATTATTCAATGCTATACAAAAAGCAAATTAAATCAGTTTGACAATATATAGCTTACAAACAGACATTGATAGCCTAGTAAATGTTAAGAGCACAAGTACAAGTTAATTGCAAAACTAGTAAACTGAAACTCACCACTAATTGAGGCTCCACTTGCTTAGCTGGATGTTATGGCGATCACGATTATTTGTTCTGTAAAGCTGAGTCACCGAGTATAAAGCGCTGCATTGCTGACACACTTACTTTAACATAACATCAACAAACAACTGACAAACATGAAGATCATTTGAGCACATTTAAACTAACGTCCAGGCATGAAATGTACCCAGATGTTTATTTTACTTCTCTTCTCAGACTGCTTTATAGTTAGAACATAATTATTAGCCACAAGACAGTATTAATAACCCGCCCCCCCCCCCAAAAAAAATATATATATATATATACTTTCCTTTTGATTCTACTCATATACCTCTCATTAGCACTTATCAACATGGGACATTCAAGTTCTCATCAAACTTTATTTAATGTCAAATGAAAAGAAATATGTAATCTGATTTTGAAGTCATCTCGATCCCTCTCTTTTCTTATTCTCTAAAAAGAGAGACAATCTTCATGTTTACGTAATATTCATTGAAATTAGTAAGCATCCTAAAAGTTATTTATCTCTACTAACTCTTTAACTTCTACCCCAGTGAAGATTTCTATAACATCTGAACCAGCATTCTCCCTATCTCTGTGCCTTCCTTACATAGTACTTTCTTTTTTAATTACTATCCATGGAAATCGGTCAGCATCCTAACTTTCATTTATCTCGAGAATCTTTTTTAATTCTACCCAAGTGAAGATTTCTTTAAAATCTGAACCAGAATCCTTCCTATCTATGTGATTTCTATATGTACTTTATGCCAAATTACCCTCAACAAAAGATAACTTGTGTTCCTGCCTTGACAACTAGTGCATGTGTGACTCCATTTATCTTCAAGTTAAGAGTTAAGATACATAACATTGGAAGAAAATAAACAGCACACAAATAACGTATATCAAGTTGGAACTGATATGCAATATTAAAACATCAATTTGCATATATATAATGTAGAACAAAGCTTGCTGATGGGTAATATATATTATTGCCATACCCTGTATCTCATAGGAATATCAAAGTGGTTTACTAATTTATTACCTTGTTCGGACTTGGTAGTACTCTGGGCAGACGACGCTTTCACACTTGTGTCCACCGCGCGTGTTGAAACAGACCTCATCCTGTATGCAAGTGTCAGTTCCCGTTGAGCACTCGTCAAGGTCTGACGTCAAATGATAGGAATAGAACAAAAAAAAATTGGCTTAGATCTCAAATCCTGCTATATATTTATCACTGACAGCATGAACATACCCGGTACTCCTAATATCATAAACACATACTACTACTAGTCATCAATATTTACCTGACGGCCTGGTATACTGAGCATTTAATTCTCAATATACAAATTATCAACTACAGTGGTCACTTCAATTTTTAAAAGTGTTTCATACCAAGTTAACTACAGTTTAGGATATAACGAGTTAAAGGTAGTTTCCACATCAAAATCAAGTTCCTCAGTTCAAAATTGGACTATGTAATGATGACTCACTGTGCATTTGCAGGTGTGTTTGAGATTCATCAATAAGTTTCACTCTGCTGTGAATGAATGGGGTCTAAAGGCATTCAGGAACTATTCAAGGGGTAACCCATAGACCACTAAGCCCAGGACTACCCTGGATGAAGACTATGGTTAATACAGTGAAACATGCCTTTAAAACAACCACCTGTCTATAAAGACCACATTTTCTGTTTCTTGAATAATCTTTTTCATCAAAACATGCACTAAACGAAACCTGTACATAAAGATCAACTGCCTGTAAAGACCACTTTTCTTGTCTCTCTTGGATGGTCTTTATATACAGGTTTCATTGTATGTGTTTTTATAAAAATCAAGTCATATCAAACAGGTGAATGCAGAAAGCACTTATTTACCCTTGCAGGTGACATTATTCTCCATCAAAGCATAGCCAGCTGGGCAGGTGCACACGTAGGAGCCTGGAAGATTCTCACAAGTTCCCCTGCACAGCCCCAGACTGCACTCATCAATATCTGAACAGAGAATTAGAAACAAATATTATTCACAAACACAAAAACTACCTATTTGTGTATGCATTGCACAATATGGATATAGGGTTGATGAAAGTGTATGTACACAGTTGACAGCATTATTCTACCCCTTGTTAATTTGATGGGTTTTTTTGGGGTGTTTTTCATTACTCAAGAATAAAAGGTGGACTTGTTGAATTACAGCCTTTGTCAAATTCCTTTAGATGTAAGCTTCAATATGTCACATTCCTAAGCAAATTAAACCGGGTCATGTCCACTTTTTCAAATATTAAAAAAAAAAAAAAAAAAATTGGTAAAGGTATGAATAATTTTAGTTGTTAACTGAATATTGTCACTAATTGTATATAATGAGAATAATTTTATACAAGGATTGAAATATATAAACTGATCTATAATTGCACATTTTTTTTACAGGATTCCTATCAATTACAATTCCATACATGCAGAACTGTTATTTCCCATCTACAATAGATATATGGCTGCGATTTGAATCAGAAAAAACATTTTCTCATTTCCGTTACTACTCGACTTATGGATCTTCCATTGGAATATGCCACAGCTGACTAGTCGTCACACATTTGTGCATGCAACATATATATTTTAAACGATGCGGAAGTCTCACATGGTTCAATCCTCAGGTAAGGTACAAACTGTATACTCATGTTCAACTCACTGAGCTGAACAAACTTGTGCTATCACCCTTTCCCTGTTGATAAAAAAGCATATGTAGAGGGGCCGTGGTCACGTGGTTAAGTCGCCGGACTGTCGATCACAAGGTCCATAGTTCGAGACCCGCCGCGGGACTAATGTCCTTTGTCAAGACATTGATCTACATTTGCCACACTCAACCCAGGTGATGTAAATGGGTACCTGGCAGGAATTAATTCCTTGAAATGCTAGAGCGCCGTAATGGCAGCACAGCTAAAGCTGGGGTAATATTCTCCAAGATTGGAAGCGTTTAGTGATTGTAGTAAGTGCTATATAAAAACTAAGTATTATTATTATTATTATATTATACAGTTATATAAACAGAAACATGAAAATGAATGAAAATGGGTCAGATCCTGGCAACCATTTTTTAAGATTCAGTCGAAATTCTCAATCTGTGAAAAAATGTAGATTAGTTACCTTCACATGTGGCTCGATCTCTGTTTGCCTGGTGACCTGCAGGACACTGACAGACATAGCCTCCTTCCTGGTTGATGCAGCGCTGGTTGTTCTGGCAAACATCCAGTCCTTCAGCGCACTCATCAATATCTGAAAGAAAAAGAAAATTCTTAGCATTCTGTGCTTTGCATCAGGCACATGTTTTACAAAACCTTTTTTAATGACAAATGACAAAAATCAGTGACAAATCTGCTGATGACCAATCAGAAGCAAGGATTTCAGTATAACAAAGACTGTCATTTGTCAATGATGACAAGTTTTGTGAAACAGGGCCAAGGACTGTAATTACACTAGCACTATGTCAATTGACAATTATTCATTCATTCATTTATTGTAGCTATCGATTGAATTCAATGACGATCTTGAGGATGTTTAGTTAAAAGGATGCAGCAATTAGATGATCCAACATATGCTTCAGCAACAACTGCTATGGGCTATGAATCGTTAAAGATATAGGGTCATGGATTGGATTTTAAAAGGGTTTTAGGTGAGATACAGAGCAAGGGTCCGGGTTAGGTACAGAGTTTGGTTAAGAGGTTTGATTTAGGACTTCATAAAGCAATTTTCACTACACCAAATGTTGTACAACGTTATCTCAGTGATGGTGTATCAAAGGGTTGAGACCAAGACAGCTAACAGCCTAACACCCAATGAATTTATCATCAATTCTATAGTCCTACAGAGGTAGTACTTCAAGCTTCTGGGCTGTACCCATATAGATGTCCTCCACAACAACATATACTCAATTTCTTAGCCTTCATGCAAATTAAGAATCAATCAATCAACATAACAATGATTAAACTGACAGATAGACATGGGTTTGATAAGAAGTACTGTTAATGGTATACATGTTATACCATTTACATTAAAGGTCAGTCTTTGATAATAATTGTTCATGAAAATACTAACCAAAATTAACATTTATGAAAACATTGATCATTACAGCTAGATCAATTTTTTTTAAAGTGATATACACTATATATGAAAATATGAAATTATATAACATAACAAAAATAATGTTAATTTGGTCAAAATCAGTTTATGAGTGAATTGAAAATATATATAATACCACTAAACTGGAAGCTGAATAATCAAAGAGAGTAAAGGGCAAGTCAAACTTATTTTCATCATTTAAAGTCCAATGCATTAAAATTGTGTAAACCAACACCATATATATCTTTCTACCTTATATTTTGTCTAGATCTTTTTAATGCTCTCAACATCATAAAATGATCAGATATACTAAAAGCTTATGATATGCGGTTGGTAATATATAGAACGGAATAGCTTTGACTTGCCCTACGTTTAAAAAAAAGTACCTTCACAGGCGCTGTTAAAGTTGTTGAACCTGAAACCATTTCTGCACATGTTGCGGCACTGGTACTGTCCCTGTAGGTTGTAACATCTTTGGTTAGGCTTACACTCACTCAGTCCTTCTCGACACTCATCAATATCTGGAAACAAAGCATTTTTAGGGATAAATTGTAAAAGACAAGTCAGCCCTCACTGATAACAAGATTTTCAATTAAAGACACACTATGTTGTGCGGGTGGGTGCGTGTGTGTGAGTATGCTTGTATATGTTAATAGCAGAGTAACAGTAGGGTGTACCAAATACAACTACTACTTCTACTACTACTACTAATAATAATAATAATCTTATAATTCAGGGTTGCCTCATCAGTATTAATAATGTTCTAATAATATTAATAATAATATTAAATAATTATGGGCACTTCAAACCAAAAGTATCATAGTTATTTTTTGTTTAAAGTTATGAATATATCCAGATGGTTTTGTCAAATTACAGTAATTCATAAAGAGCTCTTCAACGATTCAAAATGCAGGTCTATGCAGATTATGTCTGAAAACATCCTCAAAAAGTTTCATCAACTTACACTAATTTTAGAGGGCTTTAACATTTCTGCCCACTATCTATCACATTTGGTGAACATCAAATCTAGTTTATACATACCGACACATTGCCCATAGTTGTTTTGTCTGAATCCTTGTCTGCAACCACAACTGAAGCTTCCATTGGTGTTCTGACAGATCTCATATGTTGCGCAATTGGCAAGTCCTCTGCGACATTCATCCACATCTAATATTATAAAAAGATCAGAAGTTAATGAGTAAAATGTCTAAATTCAAAGGTCAAATGAGAATAAGTTATTTAACAGAGCTTTTATCAAGCATAAAATGGTTAAAAATATGATAAAAACATTTATTGTCTTCATCAATTTGAACTACAACATAAATAAGGGTATAACTGACCCCAAAAGCATAACTTGGTAAAATATAAATGACAAATATTAAAATGGCAAAAAACAAGATGGGTTTACTAATCTCTTAAAAGGATACAATATTACAAATAATATGGGTTGATATCTATTATTTGAAGAGTAACAATAAGGAGATAGTTCAAATTATAAATATGAGTACATGATCTGTGGTCTCGCATGAAATGTTGTGCTGTATACGATCTAATATTTTTTGAAGATAAGGAAAGTATATCACACGATACTTTCAGATAATAACAAACAACTCACCCATACAGGCACGCAGAATTCTGTTATATTCGAAACCAGTCATACAGATAGAAATACAGGTATAGCTTCCCACATTATTTTCACACCTTGTACCTTCTCTGCAGTCGAATGTACCTTCCTGGCATTCATTAATATCTGGGGGGAAATAAACATTAAAGAAATATCAAGCAAGTATTTAACCTTAAAGAGACTCGGTTACATTGCTTCAGATTCTGAAACAAAATCCTGGATTTAGCTCATACTGCAATCGTAACTACAAACCTTTTACTCAGTCAGGACTCCCATGGCTTTTACAAGCTGATCACCTGTCTGATTATCAATTTCGTTCTCCTAACGGTGTTTGTAACAATACATTCTACTGGGGAAAATGAGTATGGTAAAACTGGTCACTGAGAGATTTATACTTTTTTGAGGCACTTCATGATTATTTTGAAGTACAATTTTTTTAGGGCTTCATGCAATCTTACACCATATATCAAACACTGATAACACGTAGGGCCATGCGTCTCAGTCTGTATGGTAGCAAAAGTTAGGTCATCTAAAGTTCTGTAATTTTGCAAGAATAAACTGATGATAATGCTACTTTAATTTTTTGTTAAACAAGTAGAACTATACCAACTAACATATTACCTATTTATTCATTAAAATGGATAATTTTAAGTAATTTGACGTGTATTACCATCGATTTGATCTGCACCTGCCATTCATTTAGTAAACAAAACAAATTAGTGACAAGTGTGAACAAGCCTTTAAAACAACTTTTGTATTACTATACCCTGTGTACACCTGTTCACATTGCCATTGGTCTTGAAACCACGAGGACAAGACTGACAGTCGTAGCTTCCCCTGATATTTATACAGAGCTCATTTATCTCACAGTCGTGGCTCTGCTGACTGCATTCATCGACATCTATGTTAGGGGATAAAGGTGAGTGAGAGAATCCGGAGAAAAACAAACTTGAACGTGATTTTTCAAATAATAAGTAGTGACAAGAATAAAATAATGATGATAAACTGATACAGCTGAGAAGAAGAAGATCTAGATCTAGGCAATTTAAAAAGTCTTTTGAAAAACATATTTCATCAAAAACTAAAGAATCTCTTGAAATTTCAACTGAATAATGCCTCTTTCGGGTATCCCTTCCAATAATTGTACTCATCTTCAGAGATACTTCAATCATAAATGAAATACATGTATAAATTATGTATGTTGTACAATGCATGGAACTGCCCAGACATGAAAGAGAAATGGATGTAATTGACACTGAACAAAAAGACACGAAACAAAAGAATAGGCGATAATTACACCATTAATATACTTCTTAACCCACTAGCACCTACTTTATCAATTGAAGAGTTGCTATTCACTCGTATTACTGATTTACTTTTTATAAAACTGACTTAAATCTGCATTTATTTCAATCCCTGGTATTAACAGATTCGACTAATATTTATTTTCAATATTTTCCTTTCTATTCTTACCAACACACTGCTGTGTGACTCCATTGATAGTGTATCCTGTGCCACAGGGTACAATCCTGGTACAATGAAAGCTTCCTGGTAGATTATCACACCGAGCTCCATCTAGGCATTCATGAGTGCCTCTAGCACATTCATCAATATCTTTTGGGAAAGATAAATACGAAATCAATTTTATTGTTTAACCCATCATTAATTTAAATACTAAACATAAAGTGAATTTGAAAAGGTCAAACAAGCAGGACCTTACTACAACGATCACTGTTATAAACCATGATGATACCAAGGTATATTTCTTATGGTCCCACCTTTTTTGTAATCTTACGTTATTGAGCCCCAATATAACAAAGTTTCAATACAACAAGGAAATTCTTTTGGTTTCACGTAGTTGTTATACTACGAAGGAGATTTCACAATAGAATACTACAAAGATGCTAGCTGTCTGTATGACTCTCTAAAGAAATGATACTTCTCTTTATCTGACTGTTCCGATGATGATGATAGGAGGAACTACCCCGTTCCCGCAGATAATAGTTTAATTTTAACTGAAATCCTTTGAACAACCTGTCAGGAGACATGCCAATTTTACTGCGAGAACAAGAGCTTATCCTCACCATTGCATTGTGACACGGTCCTGTCATAGTAGTAACCTGTTGGGCAGCTGGCATGTTGACAAGTATAGCTGGCGTACCTGTTTTCACAAATGCTTCGTTCATCACAGGTGTCAGTCCTCTCAGCACACTCATCAATATCTGTAACAGGAGATTACATGATTTTATATGATCTAGTGCAGAGATACAAACCAAGACTTCATCTCACATGGAGCTGATATTGATTTGACCGTCCTCTAATCAATTTTAGTGTTACAATAATATATTTTGTTTGTTAGCGGTTGGCATTGATACCAAGCCCAAGTTAGTTTGGGATTGATTATAGATCGGTCACATTACACAATACTAGATAGGGCCCGTAATCCCATTATAACTTCTGGAACAGCATATTTGCAATTTGATATTATTCGCAATTCTCCTCAATGCTATCAGTCTAGCATAAATACTTGATACTGAAAAGATGCTCCTCACCCTCACAGAAGTCCATCTATATGCTTCTTCTAGAGAAAGCACTATTATTTTGAGGAATGTTTAATTATTTTGTTAGAATTTCATGTTTTCTTAATCTGGTGGCAGCGGTGGGATATCTTGTCTGCTGAAAACCAATGAACATGTGTCTTGGTCTAGTCGACATGCTGTCAGACTGCATGTGGATCAAAAAGTGGTTCAAGTCACAGCTTGGCACTCAAGTGGTTTAATAAGGCATTAATCCAGGTTGTAGTACATCTACTATAAAGTAATACCCTGTATGCTTTCAATGCCTTAGGGCAAGAAAAGAAGAATGAAATCTTCATCACTGGGAGTACATATTCAGCCTCTTACCAACACAATACTGATTTACAGGGTCGTATTTTAGTCCACTTCGGCACACCACATCACTAATGCAATTAAAGGAACCAATGGTGTTGAGACATCTCTCTGCGTAGTTGCATGCTAACGAATCAGTCACAGCACATTCATCAACATCTGGAATATAAGTCATAGGTTATCAAAATAAACTTTATATGACGGGAAAATTCTAATGGGTGAAAACAACACTATAGGATACCGGTATTCTTTTTATCTGTTTGCATGCACATATATTAAAATAATCATATTCATTGGGTATGTTGGTCTCCTGGCTAATCAGACTGCCTGTATCATTATCAAAAACGCCCTTAAATCTATCAATTCCTTATCTGTTATCACCCCTACTAGCCTGTTTGTCGGATCTGAAGACCCAATAAAGTTTATCAACAATCAACTGATTCAACTAACAACTTTATAAGATAACAATGAAACCAAATACAGGAGCGAATCTTTCAACCATGTCTAATGGCTTTCTTCACATAACCAGTTGTATTTTTAAAAAATGGGGCTATCAATTGAGTAAATCTGAAATGCAAAGTCTTTTGTAGAAGAAAGATGAATGAACATATCTAGGCTTTAAACTTACAAAATGAAACAATTGCATCCATATTCAATGATCTTATTGCAAAAAAGCTTGCCTTCACAAGTATACCCATCTGACAGGAGCTCATATCCTGTACGGCAGTAGCACTCATACTCTCTGCCAACTTGACGACATTCATGCTGGCAAGGTGCCTGACTGCATGCCAAGTATCTAGGAGGGGGTCTTGTATCACCATCTGCAAGTAAACAGGCAGGCATTTTGCTTTCAAGAATGTATGAAAGTTTGTTAGCCAAGTGTGTTAAAGGGGAAGCCCACCCTGATAATTAAGTGGTATCAATAAAAAGCAGAAAAACGAGAGAAACAAATTAGTGAGAGCTTGAGCAATAGTAATACCTGATTAAAAGTAGGAAAAACATGAATTGTTAAAGTTGTCATCAGTGAAACACAAATTGGCAACAATGTGACGTACTTTGCTAGATTCACTCCAATTTGCTTGGTACAGAAATGTCATAAACTTTTATTTTATTAGTTATTGATGACAGAATAGAGTTGTTACATACAGTACAGGGGTTGTAGAGAAACATCTTTGCAGTAATGATATTTAGGGTGCATGTATGATTGAACATTTTCTTTAGGAAAAATAGAAATATGTTTTAGTACAGAGCAAATGGGAGGGAACCTCGTAAGATATGTCACAGAGTTGCCAATTTGTGTTTGATTGGTTCCAACTTCAAAAGGTCAAACTTTTTCATCAATAATCGATTTTGCTCAAATTTTCACTGACTCGTTCCTCTAAGTTTTCTGCTTCTATTAAAACCAACTTAATATCAGGATGGGACGTCCCCTTTAAGTAAATAAAACGTCTGTTTGGAGCCAGGAGGGTATTACCTCATCTACCTTAACACAGCTTTAATGCCCTTCTGGCTCTGAACAGGCACAATAATTGTCTTGATTAAATTGAGACCAGCATGAATGTCACTTGAGATAAATTTCCATCACCATTCTGCTTTGAAATCAAATTGATGGGGAATCTGTAACATTTGCTGCGGATTGTGAAAAAAAGGCAAATCTGGCAACTTGGAAAACGATTAACTTTAGAATCTAAAGGTTCACATATAATTACAAAAATATTTCAATGGAAAGATGAAAAATATGATTATAGTAGCAGTCTAGCAGACATACACAAACCATCTTAGAGTTTTAAAGACACTACTGAACAGTTTGACAGATATGATGAAAACAATTAACTGATGTGTTATAAAATGCAAGATCACTAAGAGCATAAACACCAAGTGAAGAATCTCTTCAGAAAATGAAACATGTAGATGACAGATTATGTTCATATATTCTAACACATATATCTTGTAAATCCATAAAAAGCACTGGTCTTACATCCACTTCATAATCATCATGATATGTCATGCTGACAACTTTTCACAATTCAGAAATAGAGTCAACACGATTAAACTAATTAAGCTTAAAACTAATATACGTTTTTCACCTGGGAATGTTAAGCAGTACTTTTAAAGTATACCTTCAAAGAGTGTATTTGCACTAAACAATGACCTGTGTTAGAACTTTATTATCTTACCAGCTACACAGGTAATGTTGTCCTCCAGTAAATGATTGCCCGGATGACACTCACAAACATAGTTGTCAATCAGATTAACGCATCGTTCTGTACACAATCTGTGGCTCGTTTGCAGGGAACATTCATTTTCTGCATAGGGATAAACAGAAGGAAACTTCACAGTGATTTGATGATAGGCATATCATAAAGTACTAAACTACCGGTAGTGCAAACTCAACTCTATTGTTTGTACCTGGCTTTATCACCAGTTTTAGACAGAAAAGGGTTATAAACTGTGATTAGAATTATCAACCAAGTGTACTTTATAGGAGCCAAACTAAATAGGATGGTAATAGGATGGTAATAACAAAGTGCAAACTAGATGTTTTCAAAGTAGCTACAATGTATAACCTGTATTACAAGAGTCTGATCAAGGGAATTAACAGTGCTAGGTCCCCCGAGGTTACTAAATTGACATGTATTCCATCACAAATATATTCAAAACACTTGACCATTCTAAATTAACCCAGAACTAGATGGAACTTTGACTGCGTGCAGTCGAAAATGACCCTTACAAAAAAACCTAATGGTAAATGAATAGTGTTTGAATGGTAGTGTCAATGGTAAATGGTATTTCAATGGTGTGCCAATGGTGGATTTTGTATGGTGAATGGTGTTTCAATGGTGGCGTCTGATGGTGAATAGCGTTTCAATGGTAGAGTCTGTATGGTGAATGGTGTTTCACTGGTAGTGACTTTGAAAAAACTACGTGTCCCTTATACTTTGAACTACAATTTGCCATATTGCTCCGGTTGTCTCATATTCGCCAGCACAAACGTAGGCTAGTTCGCGTATAAAGCAGACGGCAATCAGCGGATCAGACGACACTTGATAGTGATTTTGTATGTGAGATTGCTTTGCTAAATATAAAATACAAGAATCTTTTCCATATCTTTAAACTATCATTGATATCTGATAATTAAACAGTTAGTAAAATAAGCCTACCAAACTATATAATACAATGAAATACTTGAATGAAAGTAGGGGATTTTGATGTGGTGCACAATTGCACCCCTCTGTTAATAATCGAATAGTCCATGGTGTTCATGAATATTCATGTTTATGCTTACCTCGGCAAAATGCTTGCCTATACTAAATGGAAAAATTACGGTGGGGGGTTGGATGAAATGGACATAATGAACAAATCAGAATTGATCTATGATAATTCATGCTTCTTATCCTTTGTGTGCTTGACTTATAACCTTACAATCGTGTGGTAAATCAAATCCAAAGTTCGACTTGTTGTACATGCATAGGCAATGGCGAGCTTGCAACCTATTTTGATCAAATTATGGTGGGTGATCTTTCAAAAGTCAATGGGACATGAGGGTTCCAATGAAAGAGCTAGTGATAACGTACGTCGGAGTGGATGTGCTTTTCGTTTAAACAAAAAATGAATTTTTAACGATTTTTTGTGTAAAAGTCCATAGGCTAACGTACATGTTAGGCAGCTGGACTCTGCCGATAGGGGTGTTCTCAAATGAGACTAAACGGAGCTATATCTCTGTGATTTCTTTTTATTTTCCGCGAATTTTTCTTCATGATCAACGTTTCAAAGCTGACAAACTGCAAGGAATAATACCCCAATCCTCAGGAACAATGATGGATCTTTAGTTTTTTTCTTCAATTTGGAGTAATTTTTGATCTGATATGTGTCCCACTCATATAACTCTGTGGTGTACATTATTATACATTTGCTTTATGAAGAGTTAAACAGCCTGTTATTGTTAATTAAAGCAGCTTATAAATCATTCTATTTTATTACAAAAATTGAAATATTACGTTATTAGGGGCACACCATTACAACTTTTATCAAGTTATTTATCTGATCGTACACAATTAACAATTATTAATGAAGCTCGACGGAATTCCTAAGGATCTATTCTCTGCCCCTTTTGTTTAATGTTATGCCATGTTCAATCCATAATTTGCGTTATATTTTATTTGCAGACGATACCAGTGTATTTTGTAAAGGTCGTGATCCTACAACTTTATTTCATTTCGTAAATACTTAATTAATAAATTTAAGTATGTGGATGAAATCCAATGAGTTAATATTAAATACTAATAAAACTAATTATATTATGTTTGGAACTAAATCCAAAATTCCAATGGATTTAAATTTGTTCTATTCAAATAAAAAGATAACTCGGGTGTCAAGTACAACATTTTTAGGAGTAATTTCACTTCTAAAAGAAATATTGAACAAATTTATAAATTACAGAAACGTGGGATTCGCCTTATCACACACTCGTTTTTATCTATCTCACACTCTACCATTATTAAAAAAAAATGCAAATCATACCTATCCATGATTTATTAACCTTAAATACTACAATGGTCATGTTTCAGCCATCTAATAAACTTCTTCCTAAGATGTATGATGATTATTTTACTTTGAATTGTTCCATTCATATTGCTAGAAATGCTCTAAATATCCACCTCCCTCTAAAGTGTACATCAACTACTCAGAAATCGATTTTTATTTAAAAAAAAAAATATATATATTTTTTAACACAAGGCAATGGTCCAATTATTTGGAATAGCCTCCCAACTCATCTAAAAAATAGTAAGACCGTAAAACAGTTAAAATGATTAGTTAAACAACACCTACTGAACTCATAAATGATAATATTTTGTTGATATTTCCTATCTTTTTTGTAAATTTAAATTTTTATGTTTTTGTTTTGTTTTTGTTAAGTTTTTTCTGTAATAATTTTTTGATATTTTTCTTACAATGTATAATTTGTTATGTATATTCTTGTTATTTATTAAGGGGTCACTTTCAACAAGCCAGTTTAGTGCTTTTTATGACCCTGCCACTAATATCTTTATACATTATTGATTTGTAAATGTTTTTTAAAGTGGAAATAAATTGAATTTGAATTTAAATTTGAATTTATGGTATGGTATACTGACTAAATCGTGAATGGTGTTACAGTGGTACATATGTCTTTGGTAAATGGTGTTTCAATGGTATAGTGGTGAAATGATAATTGGTACATGAACTTCTATGGTAGTGACTAAATTTTAAATGGTATTTCAATGGTAATTACTTAATGGTAAATGGTAGTGACTGGTAAATGGTGTTTTAGTGCAGTCTGTATGATGATTGGTGCTTCAAAGGTAATAATAATAATAATAAATACGGTGCTTATAAAGCGCTTACCCCCAAAATCTCTACGCACTAGACAAACAAAACAAAATGATAAACAATTACATATAAAAAAATATTTAAAAAAATAAACTAACAAATTACAATACATGAAATATACATCAATGTGAAAAGAGTAAGTTACCTAATCAAAAGACGTTTTACTGTGGAAATACCGACATCCAACTGGGCCCGTTTCATAAACCATATATATGGTTATATATCGATATATATCTATAACAAATCTAATAATGACTATGGCAATCTGTTATACAAGTGAAAATCCGTTTCATTAAACTAATAAGAAGGTGCTAGAGCTCGGGCATAGAAATAAAATTTGGACACTATAGCTGACTGGAACTAGATCGATGCATGGTCTATTCCAAAATTATTTAATGGGTGATATAGTCAATGTTTATGTTTCTGAAGTGTCCGGACACACAACTCACCAACTATTTTCCTATCTTAACAGTACTTTTTCTTGATTGGAAAGGGTCTTTAATCAATATCTTACCATCAAAACTAGAGGCAGCCGCCTTACAGCAGTAGGCGAAGGCACGGTCACAAGATGTCCCTGTTCTCATGGATTCACACTCGATACCATCATGAAATGCATTGATACCAAGCTCACAGCAATCGCAGCATTCCTGGAAAGTATGATATCAATCCACCCAAAAAAGAATAAATTCAATTTCATCTTAAAACACCTTACAAGATAATAACACGATTCTTGAAAAGAATTTACTTATCTCAACTAGTTATTAATTGACTGTTATCATTAACTAACAATAAGCCTACAAAAGTTTATTTCATTTGTCTATTTTCACTTTTATAATCAGCATAATGATTGACAAGTGCTAATGAAAAGAAATGTATTGCCTTGATTATTAATTCTGTATGAGACTATGCAGATGTTTTGTTTAAATCTGAACTTCCAGGGCTAGAGGAAGAGAGGGCAGGGACATCAAATTTCCGTTTCAAATGAAATATACTTGAGTCTTCCAAGAAGGTATTAAAAGTTGAATGGTTGCCAATAGCGTTTAATCAAAAAGTCACTCATTAATAATAAACATGCCCTCTTTGAAAAGTTGAAACGGGTGCAAATAATTGAAACAATTATATTTTTGTCAAAAAATGTTTAAATTGCTTTTCTCATTGTTTCTTTGTTCAATTCACTGTATCAGTGATACGGAAGTGAGTATAATTTTGAATATTTGTCTGCTTTAGAGGACTGACTGTTTCCATTGTATGGTTTGTTGGGAAAACATTATGTACACATATTTCAACATATATACTTTACAATCCAGGGGGTCATAGGCTGCGTTCATGCTTAAATTTTGAAGGCAGAATGAGCGATCTGAAACGCTCATCGTAAACGCTCATCGTGATCGCAGTTCCACGATGTAGTGTTCATGCTTACTTCTCTGGCTCCCCCAGGCAATTCTCAGTGTGTGGCCTTAATTGGTCTTCCAGCTGGATTCGCAAACCTTCACTGTGCATGCTACGTAGACCCACTAGAGGTCAGTGCGTTGACCCCATTTAAACGCGTTTACAAATTGTAAACGCATCTTTTTGTGAGTTTACGATCGGCGATCGTGATCGCCGTTTTTCGGTGATTCTACAAAAGTGAGCTAAGACGCAACCGTGTTTTAAACTAAACGCGTAACAGATGCCTGATTCTAGCCGTCAAAATCAAGCATGAACGCGCCCTTAGAAGATCATCGGTCTGTTTTGGAAACATTGTTTTTTTCTTCTTCAAAACAATTATCAAATTATGGGCCTACTAAACACATCAGACAACAGGTTAGACTTTTTATGCACCAATAATGCCATTCCACAACCCCCTAGCTGTGGAGCATCTTATTTCACATAAAAGAGACTGTTGAAATGCAGTAATAAAATCACTCAAATTCGACTATTTTCAATTGCTAAAAATGTGTTTCGGAGGTTTTTTCACGTCCTACTCTGACCTACAAAAAGATGGGTTGAAGTTTCCTCCTCATTGTGTCACTTTTCATATACTATTACATTGAATATGGCATAGTGCCATACATTGTTTTAATGTTAAAATAACACAGGGCTTGATTGAGCTACAAAGAGGAGAATATTGCAAATAGTTCATTTAATATGTATAGGCCCTTTCTTTCAAAAAAGGAAAGATGTAGATAAAAGAAAACTCTCACACAACAGGCTAAGCTTTGACTGGGCCACTGGTGATGCTAGTTTCTGTGCTATGAGCAACTTTGCTTAAAAATCAGGAACTTAGAGTTTTCCTTGAATGAATTTCAAAGATCTTGTCTAGATAAGATCTTGTCGAGATAAGAGCCATTACAAGGCCGAAGGCTACATGAAATGTTTCCTGCAATCAATCACATTAGATTATTCCTACAATGTTCATGAGTTTTAAACGTTTCGATGAACATGCTAATCAGGGAGATGGGAGTTTACATGTATCTCCCTGGGCTAACTAAATATTAGCTTTATTTCTATTACAAGTTTTAATTGCTATTTAATATGAAGGTATGAACTGAGTTTCCTGAAATATCTTATATATTTCCAATAGACAATTTTTGATGAAATGATTTGAATTAAGATGCACATTTGAAAAGTTTCATGTATCACATCCACACAATTATATGTTTATTTTTTTCTAAAGGGAGTAATAGACTTCCAAATACGATTCTCTCATATTCATCTAAAAATGTTTACTTCAAGCCTCCATTCTGGAACCCACTTACCCTGCCAGCTGAGAAACATGTGTCATTGTTCATGGTCTGACAACTGCCTACATTCATCCTGTGATTAAGAGCTCTTTCACACAAGACTGGCCCGAGACTGTTTGCACAGCATGACTTCATTATAACCATACAGATCCCATGGTCCCCTGGCGCTATATCAGGGATTGCCTCTAGGTCGTCGCACGTGCGGCCTAAACCGGCAAATGATGCACCCCTTTCACAGCAGTCTGGCATCACATCTATCAGGGATGCTACAGGATGGAAAAGAGAAAGACAATTCTTGTTGACATAATGTGTTAAACAACTTAAACTTAAACTGCACAAAAAGCAAGTCTTAAATGTGTAAATGAATATTGAGTTTAAGAAAAAAATAGCTGTGTGTAACACAGGCTCCAAATATGCATCTACACTGTCCCTTACCGTATATAGTTGGAATATTTTTGTTTTACCCCAATTTATGGAATTATTTTAAAAATAATTCAAAAATAATAGATCTAGATAATAGTATACATTCTCAGATTTTATTGAATAATAATTTGACAATGCGTGTTTTGCGTGACTGCTAAGGCATGTGTGTGATACTATGCTTTTTTTTTTTTAGATCACAACAACTTATTGAACTGACTCATATTACAAAAACAAAGAGGTAATAAATTACTGCTTTTCTTAATTCTATGGCTGCAATATAACTCCAAATTGAACTATAATGAAGAGACTGATACCAACTAATCACAAATTTCAATACCATTCATAATTAGAATATTGTATTTGGAGTATATCATACAAACCTATAGCCTGTCACTAGCCATATAATATTTAGGAGTAATGATAATTGA
This sequence comes from Strongylocentrotus purpuratus, assembly GCF_000002235.5. Lineage (NCBI taxonomy): Eukaryota > Metazoa > Echinodermata > Echinoidea > Camarodonta > Strongylocentrotidae > Strongylocentrotus > Strongylocentrotus purpuratus. The sequence goes on from NW_022145612.1 coordinate 48,499,000, forward strand.
CAGCCTCTACTAGAGGCCCTCTACACCCCCTACCGAGCTCCCAAGCACATCAAACACATGAGGAGGGGCAGGGGCAGGGAAGGGGCAGGGGAGGGCTATAATAATCTCAATGCAAGTCATCCACTTCAAATCATCCATGTCAAGTACAAATTAATCTTCCAAGTGAAAGACCATGAAGAAAATGTGAATATTTGTTTGGCATCTAAACAGCAAAAGAGTGGCATCTACAGTTCATGATTAAGATCTTTTCTTCATTGATTAGCCACCTACATGTATGGCTCTGAACTTGTGAACTTCTATATGAAATCATTATCCCATTCCCACATAATATTTTGTTACATGTCTGGTTTCAAAGGTTTGTCAATAGAAAACAAAACTTCTTCTCAAAGCATAGCAAACTTGGATCTCGATCTCCATAATCACTTCCTCTTAGTTGGTAAATCAGGTTAAACACTTTTACAGATCATCCGTGTAGCCAATTATGTATTTTTTCCATTTCCTTTATTTTTTAAGGGGTGAGGATGGGGGGGGGGGGGGATCGTGGGGTAGCAGCCCAGGTGAATTTGCAAAACAAACTGAAAAGAATTACATCTGCCGACATCATGTTTAATGAGCTTGAAAAATCTCTATGAACCATTATTAGGAAATAAAGTGTTTGATTGAGCTTCACACCCCACCCCTGTTGTTACTAAGCAAAACTGTTTAAAAAAAAAAGCAGCAGGGCATTTTATCTAGAAATTGTTTTATTTGCATACATATGTTTCACTTGTATTAAATTGCATTGAGTATATATGAATATATGAAGGAAAAAAACATATTAAATTATCAATATTACGCTCAGTCTGCCTCTTTTTCTCAACTTCTAATTTCTCTTTTTGTGTCCTCCTCACAGTGCAATTTAACTGATATTGATGGTTATTTCTATCTCTATATAATTCAACACCCAAAATATAATTTTCTCATCTCATTTACCATTGATGTATTTTCACTTTTAATATGCAAGTGCCCACTTACAGGTAGGCTACAACTTACAAGTTCTTTGTCTTCATATTCACTACCGTTAAACTTAAAGTCTTGAAGACAATGTCTACATTTGGATTAATATTATTACAATACTGGTACATGTGGTAAAACATCACTTCTAATTACGTTGCACAACCTTCACTATTGAAAAGCCAATGAGAATTGGGTTGTTCCAGCATTAAGCCTTGAAAATGGGAAAATACAGACAAGGAGTCCTGTATAATGTACAAATATTTGTCAACACACAGCTACTAGACATAACACGGATTTCAGTGTCCATGCTCCTACCCATTCAGTCACTCTCTCCCTCGCTTATTCACCTGCACCTAACATGTCTTTCATCTAATTACAATATTAGGTAACCTGGTAATGTCATTATTTACTGAACATGCTGAACATAATATATAATCATCCGAGTAATTACAGTAGTAAACATGGTAAAATAAAAACGGTTTGACGATTGGACTTACCATGACAAAAGCTGAAACAGACGAGAAGTGTTATCAAACTTATGTAGACCTTCATGATGATTATTACCAATCAATGTTTATAATTCAATGTCAACGCGTGTATGTATGATTTCCCAGTCTGTTGCTTAGCTTAGGAGTACATTCCCGGATACGACCACAACTCCATAGAACCTGCAAAACATTTACCCCCGACAACAGCACTGATCCACGAGGTTTATAAATCCCACTGTTCAAACTGTTGTGTGTGACGCGACCGAACAAAATTACAGCGATGCTCTTTGTGATTACACAATGAATGATCCTGAGAAGTTTCCTAACCCCAACAGAAAGACCAGCTAAACCAGATTCACGTAACTGATTGGCTGATAGTTTTGATTGTTCGAACAAGGATCTCTATCGAGTTTGTACTGCACTGTAAATAACTCTTTTTCAACAAGATGCTCTCGAATACACGTGTTACTCCGTTCCTCGCCAGCGTTGTTATGCCACCAAAAGATACAGAATGCGATGAAGAGGCAGGACCATGCTGCTCACGTCTGTAATACACGTACCCCCATTGATTTATGACTTTTGATTCCGCGGGGGTCTGCTCCGAAACTTTTTGAGCACTCACAAGCGCTGAGTGATAACGCACCGGTATTTCCTAGATTAGCCTTCATAACGACATCTCCGATGTTTGCTTGTTTTATAAAGAAATATTTCCTGTATCATTTCCCTCAAAGTCTTTGTCTTCTGGTGGTTCTTTAACTTCCTCCTTTTGAGTTTTGCGTGAGCTAGAAAAGTATTTTTTAATTGTTTACGTATTTTCATAGGCCTGTACATTTTTGCACATTTTATTTGCAAGTTCAGGAGCACACACTGAATACATGAAATAACCCTTTAACTCAAATTTGTTGATTGTTTTCTCCTACTTTTAAAATCAAATGTTACGTTTTGATAAGTAGGCTGATTTGCATAGGAAATATAATTTTCCCATGCTCCAGTAGGGATATTATATTACTTTAATGAAATCGGCAGATCGTTATCATAGTGCGTACCCCATGGCCTGTGATGCAACCTTGACTTGCCCATGTACATACTCGGTGGCGCCTTCATGGATTTGGTGCCGCGGTATATTAATGGTCGCCGTTATGTAAGACAGGCGGCGCCAATATTTACCCATGTATCTGTGTGTATCACGGTAGGCGCATTGTCAGGTCTCTCGTTATGTTGTATTTAAGCAACTTATCTTTCTAGCAACACAGTTATCATCAACGGATTATAGGCATTTATGATGAAGACAAAGTTTATATTATATAGCTGACTACCAAAGGATTATATAAAGTTTTTGATAAAGCTATGAAAAGTATGACAATTTGTGTCAGTTTAAATTACCTAAATGATATAATTATAAAATGTACACAACTCAACATGAATCTTTATTTTTTTCGTACAAAGTATTCTTTTATGTTATATAGAAATGTCAAATTTCAAGTCTAATTAAGTTAGATAAAGCTTGTCAAAACACAAATATTAATATTTGGCTACAAGTATAACATAAAATAGATACAGAGAACAAACAGATGTCCACAGTGCCAATGACCAGCTGAGGTTAAAGATAATTTCCACAGTTTGTGTTCTTCTCCGCTCATGAGTTCCATCATGTTTTAAAACAATAGTTTTATTAAAGAGACGATAATTATTACCACGGAAATGAGACGTTATTTTAGACGTGGTTTTAGCGCACGGAACTCTGGTAGACTCGACTCGGAATATCCGATTAAAGGATTAACGTCCACCACTTCTAAGAAATATAATCTGTCTGACAACAATAAAGTAGGCTTTTGAAACAAAAATAATGTTCATATTTAGACATAGTTTGTTTGGGTATTTTCCCCGTAACTATTTACTCTCAAGGAAGAAATAAAAACCTCATTTTATTGGATTAATTTACAAATCCAGCGTTTTTGTCCAGGAGGAAATACCGTCTCGTTATTTGTTATGCCTAAACCCGTTTTTTTTTGTTTCTCATAATATTATTGGTTTATACCTGGATTATATGCTATTGTGCTAGTTTCCCCAAATTTAGCCGATGTAGGCCCTGTATTATAGCCAATGCTTGCTTTGTTCATCGCTTGCCGAACTTATCACAGTGGCATGTTGCATAGGTTCATCAGGAATTCAGGATAGTTTGAATAATCAGGAATTGGTTCTGTGACACATACCAAATATATTTGTGACAGTTTCGGTGTCCATAGTTCAGATGCTTTCATTGGACGAGTTCTGGTTACTATGGAATGTGTCTGAACCATAGGTATTGAAACTATTACAGGTAAATACCTTTAGAAGTGTTCTGGATGTGTCACAGAATTAACTCACAATAGTGAGAGTTGCTTTTATTAGTCCTGTGTGGCACTTTATCACCCTTTTTGGCGAAGTGAATAGGAGGCAGGAAGACTATTATATAGAAATGTATGAATTGATTTGATCTCAACGATATACAGAACAGGATAAGGACACAAAGCCTACATTATAATCTTACTAAATAATCGGCTGAATTAACCAAAGGTAGGAAGCCTTGATAGCGAACAAATACTCTGCCATCACCTCATGTCATGGTGAATTTGAAGGAAAAAAATGTTCTTATTTTTTAGATGTCACAAAAACGAGATGCTTGAACAGGAGGTGTAACATCCATACTATATCTCGCTAACTCTTCTTCTTGATTTGGGGGTAAACTTCTTATGACGGTAGGACCTCCACGTGTGATGGGAAACATCTTGGACAGGTTTCAACTAAGATCTGATCGGATACCACCATGAGCCCTGTCGAGAAAAATTAGGCGGAAACATATTTTAGAAATCGCTGTCAAAATATTTGGAGCAGAGTTCAGATCACTCCATCGTAAACTAACAAGAAGGCTGAGTTGCACCGTTTAAACAAGAATGTCTGACACTGAACGTGAGGTGTCATATAAAATGTACGTTATGGGATGAAACCATAACTTTATGTGAAATACATAACTTTCTTTCATGACCACTTTTAAAAGATGGTGATTGATATCCGAATAACATGTTTTGATTTTGATTAGTTAGCCCTTTGAGCCTTGTCAGGCTTCATTAGGTGTATAGTCATCTTTTTGTTACCGTCTGAAATCTAAGAGTAAACACCTCATTCAATGGTGAAGGCACGAGCCGGAGGAGCATATGCCCCTTCCCCATCGAATGTCGAAAGGGGGGGGGGATAATTTAAATGAGCCTGATGAGAGAAAGGAGAGGAAGAGTGTTTAAAGGAAGAGTAAATTAGATGACAGGGCAATTTCCTCATTGCACCCTCTCCTAATTGGTGGCCATGTTAATTCAATTTATCCAGTAAGACAGGTGCCCCTATCATCTTAATGCCCCCTTAATGGGCTGACACAGGCTACGCCACTATACATCCCCTGACATTATCATGGATCGGATCACTCCAGAACAACATTTCGGATAAATATTGTGATGATTTAGTGTCTGAGTTGTACCGTTTTATGGTTCACCTTTTTATCTACCTGAAAAAATAAAGGACCCAAAATGACAAAGGAATGATCATTGGCTACATAAATCTTAGACTGGTGTGATTATATCTTCGCGTGGTTTGTTGGAAATGGCTTTGATAGTCAAATTCCTAACCTACCTTTACAAATTGCACCTGAGCCAGCGTGATGAAATTCACAAATGTTATACATTCTAGACAAAATCGATCCAACTTTTATAGAAAGGGCGGTTATATTAGATATGGAAATCTAAAAATCCACTATCCTCCTGATTTTGGTTCAAAATAATGATAAGAATATTAGCTACTGGAATGTTAGTGCTTTTTACTCTCTAGCCGAATCGGCTTCAGATCGTAGTCAATCGCACTACTAGTTTGATGATAAGATTATTACCTGATTTAGCTCCCCCCTCCAACGGAGCGTGAAATTCATTGAAATTTAGATTTTATCAATCATGACTATTAAGATCCAAGATCATGTAGTGTGCGCCGGGCTTTAGGCCATTATTTTACTCCTCCAATCCTTCCTTACTATTGTAATGTTTTATAATTTCTATTTTATTTTTGTTATTTTCTCCATCTCTGTTTTCGTCTCCAAATTCATATAACTCTTCATTTTCAAAAGACAATCAAACATACATTTCTGCATAGATTTCGAATCTCATCATAAATGTCAAGCTGTCTGTTATCTGTCATGTCAGCTTCAACCGAACTCTTCTTTTTACTTTGGTCTTCTCTAATTCGCGATGAAATGAATACTGTTAGAACAAACTTGATCCTAGCATGTTTGTAACCTCTCGCACCGGGATGAATACCACTGCAGACCAAGGCTGAGCTGAAAACACCCAGAAACACCCATAGACATGACATTGATCAGGAGTTTGTAAACAACTTATTTATTAGATCTGATTTTAGACATGGATCGTTTATGGTGGGCGACCGCCTGCTTACTGCTGCGTAACTATGCAGCGTGCAAACACCCTTATTATCCTATTTGTGCATTGATGGTAGTTTTATAAAGGTTTTAAACGTTCAAAAGGTCTAACCGTCTCGAATCTTAAAGACCCATTGCACTACTTGTAGCTACTTGCGCCCTCTATATAGCAAACAATGCCTAATCGGTGACCATTTGTCCCCATGATCACCTTTTTTTCTTATGTTAAGTGAGAGCTGATTTGATGAGATTAAACCACCTGTCAGTGACCATGCTGGGAGGTCTAATCCCTCCTGGCCAAACTAGTGCAGTGGGGCTTTAAGATAGATAGAACAGGGGGAAGAAGTCGCACATTTGCTGGGTACATTTCCATGTTTTATCTTAAAGACAAAAAGACTTTATAGAAAGAAAAAAAACTTTAGGGTACATTTATTGCTTTATTGTCCTGCTTTTAGAAATCGTGAAAGGATTACGAAACAATTATGATAGGTGACGCCCAAGGCTATTGAAATTTTAGTCTGAAATTATTTGGAATACAATTATTACAAGGCCCTCAGGGAGAACAGTATTAATACCGATGAGGCTACCCTGGGAATCATAATATTGTAATCATTATTATTATTATTATTTATTATTATTATTATTATTATTAAAATTATTGTTATCATCACTATTTTTTAAATCATGATCATAATTTATTATTATAATTATCAATATTATTATCACTACTATTATTACAACTGTATTATTATTAACATCAACACAATAAGTTAAAACAACAACACACAAAACCAAAGAAAAAAGAAAAACAAAACTACACTAATACATAAACATGGTAAATTAAACAAAAAAGTGAAAAAAGGAAAACAAAAGAGAATGAAATTGAAAAATGTAGGTTACGGAAAATAGACGGGAAATCTGAAACACGATATGCACTGTAATGCGAGCTTGAAGTTATTTAGTCAAGAGTCCGCCTATTACCTGAGAAACCATATGTTTGCTCGACAAAAAGGGTTACATTTGCTAAAACTGCGGTTTAAGTGAAGATGATCTAGATTAGCACCAAAACGAACAGGCTTAGCAATTTCAAAAACAGCTAAAAATATATGATAAAGGAGCTGCCTTCGTTAACACCGTGTTAACTCCCTTTATCTCAATTAATATTTTAAAGCGAGAACAAGTCCTGCGCGACAAGCTACGAAGACCCTTTTTTTTTTTTTTTATCTTGATCGTATTTAGAAGTATTGTTTCAAGGCTGTTATTAAGGAGGTTTTGGCGTCAGAGCGATAAGTGGTCGATTATCGTCATAGCAGGTGAGCGGGTTTGGTCCTGCCGAGATGAATGCCGGTGCCCTACCCTTCATAACAAGACGAGCCCCATGCAGCTATTACCGTGTCAACAACCGCCCTTTAAAGAAAATAGATATCTACATCAGGATGCATTGGGATGTTCTCTCTCGGTGAATTGAGACTAGGGTAACGTGTTTTGCTTGTTGATCTGTTAGTTTTTTTGTGTATGTGCGTAAAGATATATTATACTGCTCTTCTTTATTTTTTTTTAAAGAGGTCTAAAACGTATCTTAAAAGTTTTTTGAATTCTATGAAATTGTACATGGTATTTGTGGATGATAATGCATTAAAGATGGAGTGATAGGGAATTAAAGGTAAAGACCAGTTATGGTCATGCGATTGCATTGTGAAAGAAACGTTGTGGAATCGATCAGAAAAGGTTGATCATCTAGCATCTAGCATCTGCAAGGTTCTGGAATCATCAAAATGATAAGAAATTTGGCCCATTCTTCGTAAAGTTACAAGCACTTTACACAGAAAGATGTATATGGGACTACCCTATATCTCTCACAGACCATGAGAGAAACAAATTTACCAAATATATGAATAAGTAGGCGGTTTCCTGGCAAATTTGTTATCATCATGTATTAGTCAAAACATATTCTTTCACATGATTGGTAATGAGAGCTTCCATTTCATTTTTTGAAATTGGGGCATTTCCAATACTGGTCTTTACCTTTAAAGGTGAATTAGATAGTAATTACCAATATGACAGGCTAGTCAAGATATGAAAAAATGGAAGTGAGGATAAAATCAAGCAAAATTTAAAGTTAATGGAGAATCTTTCTCATCTTTTCTGGCTATTCTGAATTTAAAAATTAAAATCTACAAGTCACACATGAAAAAAGAAAGAAATTTAGTCAGCAATTTTCAAACAAGAATTGGATTGTTTAATTTCATACTACCACAATTAAAAGAGTCTACATGTATTCATATTTGAACGATAAACACAGTTCTTAATCTCATTATCTCTTCGCACAGTTAATACAAGATAACACAAAGATCAAATTCTAACACGATACATAGAATCCCAAAAATATGAGCTGTACAACTTTAGAAAATGTTCAAGTTAAGTTTAAGATCTTTATCAAAATACAAGACAAAAATTACTATTAGGTGAGGTATTGACACAAAGGTTTCAGAGAAGCATGGATTATTTATGATGAATTTTATAAATATAAGAATTTATGAGGAATTCAAAGACACTTGAAACACAGTAATAAAGATTAACCCCTCCAATTCTGATTTATGGTACAGGTGTACCTGAATTCAAGCAAGATCCTAAAAAGAAATAACATGGAGAAAGTTGTTAAGAACAAAAACTACTTGGGTTTTTTTGACAAAAAATGAGAGAAGAAGGCTATCTACACTGTATAACTCTGGCCCAACATGATGAACTTACATGTATTTTTTGTTTTCCCTTCATTCCGATATCATATTACATCATATCATTAGATCATACACTAGAAAGTAATGAACGAGTAATCTGTATATACACTTTCAAAAACTGGTATTACATTTAAACCTGCTGTATAAAACATGGAGAATTGAGAGTTTGTGTAAAATACTGGAATGCGCTATGTACATGTAACAAGACTTGAACAGTGTTTTTTCATTTTTTACAACTGATATTAAGGTTTGAAATACAATTCACTTATTTACATTACAATTGTGAAAGATAAACATCCTCCTTAAATGCACAAAAATGGCTTAATCATGACACTTTGGATACTAATAAATACAATATCAGTCCATTATCAATATATTTCACATGCTGTAAAGTCCCAGCACCAGAATTTGTTCATAATTGTTTTCAGACATTTTTTAAGGATGTTGATTCTGAAAAAAGTTAGGAGGTTCAAAGGAAATGTAGGCAATGACATACTTCTTACAACTATTCATACAATACTATGATAACATCTATACAATCATCAGCTAAAGAAGTGCCTGAGGTCGAAGAAATGAATTCATCTCTAACCCCATGACCCTAACCTTTGACCCTAGATCCAAAACGACATACTGTGCTACATTACATATCAATTTGTGAATCACTCTTTTATCTAGATCAACCCAGAGCATTCCTTTATCTGAGCAAACAAACAAAAACACATGGCTGGTAATGGCATTGACCTAGTTAGGTCCACAATCCCCAAATATGTAGCAGACAAAAGTTAAGTTCAAACGAGAGTAACTAGCTCAGGTAGGGCTTAAAACTTTGAGGTTATCTTATTGTTACAGACTGTACGGACCTTGTGGTTAAGACTCTTAAAAGGTGACTCAAAGTTATGAACCATGTGCCATTTTATAGTTAGAGTAACCATTTTATGGTTAGAGAAACAGGGGTCCACACTCAGAGTTAAGTGCCGTGCGAAACGCAATTAACTTGGAGGTTACGCCAGCTTGTAGTTACAATGGCTGCACACTTATGTAGTTTAAAACTTTGAATATAAGTTTTTTCAATCCCGTCGAACCCTCATCTTTGTTAGAGGATCATAGTTTAAAACTTTGAGGTTTTGCGAAATTAGCTTTGTGTGAACATAGCTATAGAAAACTTGTAAGCTTCAGGGAGGCCCTCTGTGATGGTCTTAGACCAACCCATCACACATACGGCATATGCACATGTTAAAGGGGAGGGATTGAGATGTCAATATTGGGCACCAATTGAGACTCGAATCATGGCCAGTGATGGGGGTAAAGGAAGTACCTGGGAAGCATTCACTTGCTACATTGCCTGATTCTCTTCTGTAGGAATATTTATAAGTAAATACACATTGATGACCATGACTCTAAGGGCACATGAACCTATGCAAAATAACAGGCTGAGGGTTTGTAAAAAACTGATGGATGCATTTAGTTGCAAGAGTGTATCAAATGTGTTTTTTGCTTATAGTTTCATGCAAACAGTCAACTTTATTACTTCTCAATTGCTTCACTGAGGTGTTAACAAATACATTTGGCTTCTCAGATATTAATGCCTGTACTTTTAATCAACATCAAATGAGATGAAATGCCATTACTGTTTCCAACTACACCACGTTTCAAATGACTTCAAACAAATATCATGTTGTCTTGAAATCCATTTTTCAGCCCTGTTGCTATGAAATATTTAGTCCTAAATGTCATCAATTACTACAGGAATTACACATTTTTTCATCAAAGGTTTGTTAACTTTAAATTGAATTTATGTATTATTCTTCAAATAAAGTAGACTCCAAACAGACAAATGAATCGTATGATGATATTGTATGATCCAACTATTCAAGGATAACTGCAGCAGATCGAGTGTGTGGGTGTGGCCAGGTGAGGAGGGGTCAGGAGGAAGGATTTAGCGGATACCGGTGATGGGGTTGGGGATTGCTGGGGCTTCTGGGTACTCCGTCAGGTCAAGGGTCAAGACTCTGCTGATGATGCACTCCCCTTGCTGTAAGGGTGAAAGAGAGAGGGTGAAATGCAAGGCATGATGAATGCAATTTAAAACATAAACAAGTTTATGATGCAGTTGGAGTTGTTTATGCTGTCCCACTAATACAAATATGTAAACAAGAGAGCATTTAAAAGCTACAATTGTCATTAACAAATATGAATGAATATTTACATCTCCCCCCCCCCCCCCACATACTCTCTTTTGAAAACAAACAAAGAAAAACAATAAAAACAAAACAAAAACAAAAACTAAAACAGAAGCAAAACAAACCAATATAACAAAATAAAATAAACATGTTTTATCCCTTTAAAACACAAAATGATTATGAATCAATTTAATCTACTCAAACTATGCCCATACAGCATTGTAAATTCTGTTGGCACGTGCTCCAAAGTAGCATTGTGGACCAGGTCATTACAGTTAAAACATAAAACTATAAATAAATCATTATATCTAGCAGACTACCAGCCCAGACACATGACAACCTATCCACTACATGCACGCATGACCCTATAGCCTTATTGAAACCCCAGTCACAGACCAAAAACCACAAATGATGGCGTTTTCCAGGAAAAATTATGCATCCCGCTGGTTAAAGAGAAGGTTGAAATTTGGGAAGGATGGAAATAAATTTGTCCACTACATCCCTGTAGGATTTGTAATTTGTAGTCCCATGTATTCTATGTGGGGTGCATGTGATTTTCAGGAAGACTGAGTTAATATCTTGTAATGTTTAATAATTCCAAACCTCACAGTAAACACCATTTCCTCTGTATTACATAATTAACCTTCCTCATAACTCCTAGACAGTTTCTTTCACAATGTATTGACTACTTGGAGCCAGAAGGGCATTAACTCACATACTTTAACACAGAGTTTATGCTCTTCTGGTTGCGAACAGACAGTACATAATCAGTACTCAACCTGTACTCAATTCAATCTTTAAAGAAATTAAAGAAGTATTTACCTCTGGGTAGATTCCAATGAGGGAATCAGCATGGTTGTAGAACTCTTCTTTGAGTGAGATAACAAGACATTGGAACTGGGACTCTGATTGCTCCTTGATGTATTCGGCTACCTTGCTGATGTTGGTGTTGTCAAGGGCAGCGTCGATCTCGTCCAGCACAAAGAAAGGTGCTGGTCGATAGCTAGATTGGAGATCATCATGAATAGATGGATAAGAACAATTAGAATGGATAAATGATCTTGATTGCATCTCATAAATGCAGCACTATGCACCACATGGCAGCACACAAATTACAACAATACTCTACACAGAGGATTCTACTTTATGACAAGAAAACTCCATCTGTACTCCATCTGCCTTCTTGACATTTAGAATATCACTTTGATTTTATATCAGATACTAAAATACAATATGTAATATTTATTAAATATTCATACTACATCGAGGTTGCAAAACGACACAAATAAAATTTCAAGCCCAATGCAGAGATATGCCAACATCACAAATTGAAAATAATTCTGGTGGTGATATAATTAAGCCTACATTAACTTTCCTGAAATCAAAGATTTTCTGTCCAAGTACAATACACCTTAATGCATCATGTGTATACGGGAAGGTTTTAAAGCTGAATAAAAGAACATATATATCAATTTGAATTCATAGAAAGCATAAACATAAACATTGAACTAGTTACCTGTGAATGGCAAAGAGAAGGGCAAGTGCAGCGACAGTCTTCTCTCCTCCAGACAGGTTGTCCATGGGCCTGAAGCGCTTTCCTGGGGCTACACAATTGTAGTTGATGCCGTCCAGATAGGGTTCCTCAGGATTCTCTGGTCCCAGGAAGGCTTGGGCACTGTGGTTCCGAGACAAAGCCTACAGGAGCGAAGAAAATATTGATCAATTATAAAAATTAAAAACCATTCATAACATATTTCTTGATTTCACATTATAAAACAATATTCATGTACACTTCTCCGAATTCTTGAAGAGCATTACAAAGAAATACAGGTCTTAGTGATTGAATCACAATACTTTAAAAATGCTCCTTTGAAGAAAATTGTATGCTGAATAAAGGATCTACTATTTGGTTAATGCTTTCATTACAAAAAAATCAAAAAAATAACCTCCATTTGGGCTCATTCTACTTTTCAAAATGAAAGAATTGTGATTTAATGTATACTTCAAAAACCTGTCATATCAGCCTCATATTATAAAACTTAAGATACTGTGAAGAAAAGTGAAGACTTTTGATAATCTTTGACAGATTTGACATGGATGATCATTAATATGAAGATAACACCTGACTCTGTGGAATTTCACAACATGGTGGGCAACATGTGTGTTCTTCTTCAAAACATGGAGTGAAAATCACCTTTAATTGCTAATGACGATGAAGAATGTCTTCAATTTGTAATAATACATGCACGTCCATTTCACAGGGACAGAAATTGAAATGTCTGTTCACACATCAGCACCTTGTATGTAAAATCACTTGTGAAGTAGCATTTGGCTTGAACGCTTTCATGGTGATTCTGTATGACAGGTCTTGGAAATAGTCATTCCTAAGGGACCCCTTCCCTCTGCCAGGTTGGCCCACCACTTGGCACAATCAATAACCACTTTGATAGAAAAGGCAACGTGACAGGAGTCACAGAAGGATTATTGAGAAATCTCCTTGAAATTCTCATAAATCCCCTTTTTTTGTGCATTTTTCGACATGGAACTCTTTTTGCTACATCCAAGTACGCCAACAGGGTTGTTATTCTGAAATCATTAGCAGTACACATTCTCAATTGAATGTGGAAAGCTCCATGGTCCTTATACATACATGTACTGTAATAGACAGCCCATAGCCAGGGAGATGGCAAAGATCTCCCTGCTATTGCAACAAATGTACATGATAAATGTTTAATATCATCTTTGGTGAACATTGTAGTGAAATGCTAAAAACTTATCAGAAATTTCTGACATAAACATCTTGAAGAAAAGAACTTAATGAGGAATCAATGATGGTTAACCATCTGAAAATAACATTGTACACATACAATGTACATACCTGTACATTGTATATTACATTCATGTACAGTGAGAGAATTGTAAACAATGGTGAACTTTCCTACTGAGGCTCCTAAACGGGGCTTCATGCAGAACTTATATAAATATGTATGTAGTATGTATGTAAGCGTCTGTTTAGCTAGAGACCTAGCATCTACATGGATAATTGTTTTTGCCATTTTAACCTTGTGTGAATTTCCAACATGTCAATATGATCTACCGGTAGAAGAGATTCATGATTGCTCAATTGTACCAGTAATGTCACATAATACTTTCTTAATGTATTCTACTACCGTATCTCCCGTTTGCCGTTAGTCATGTCATGATTGGATCAGTCAAAACGTATTGTTCCCTCACTGTCATATACCTTTATTGAAATTGGTGCTAATTTTGGGTGTCAAGACGTGTACATCATCACAAAATACATGTGGATGAGTTGACATTTTTTTTAAATTGTGGCAACTATTTACCAGTACATACAATTTTAAACATATTGCTTAATCTTGAATACACTTTAAGTAGGTTGTTGGTAATTATTCATTTATAACAGATTGAGACTCTGAACATTGAGTATTCGGATCATCACGTGATTTTGCTCAATTCATCTGAAGAACATGACACTCCTTGGTCGGTATCACAATGGCTTCTACTCAACATCAGCATCGATAGCATCTTCTGCAAAGGTATGGATCTGATCATATATTCTAGGACTCTAAGCAAATCATTGAGCCCTCTGCATCACATGATTTTGCTCAATTTATCTGTAAGATGCCTCATCTGAAGAACATGACACTCCTTAGTCAGTATCACAATGACTTCTACTCAACATCGTCATCGATAGCATCCTCTGCAAAGGTATGGATCTGATAATATATTCTAGGACTCTATAAAGCAAATCACTGAGCCTTCTGCAATACATGATTTTGCTCAATTCATCTGAAGAACATGACACTCCTAGGTCAGTATCACAATGACTTCTACTCAACATCAGCATCGATAGCATCCTCTGCAAAGATATTGATCTGATAATATATTCTAGGACTCTATAAAGCAAATCAATGAGCCCTCTGCATCACATGATTTTGCTCAATTTATCTGTAAGATGCCTCATCTGAAGAACATGACACTCCTTATTCAGTATCACAATGACTTCTACTCAACATCGTCATCGATAGCATCCTCTGCAAAGGTATGGATCTGATAATATATTCTAGGACTCTATAAAGCAAATCACTGAACCTTCTGCAATACATGATTTTACTCAATTCATCTGAAGAACATGACACTCCTAGGTCAGTATCACAATGACTTCTACTCAACATCAGCATCGATAGCATCCTCTGCAAAGATATTGATCTGATAATATATTCTAGGACTCTATAAAGCAAATCAATGAGCCTTCTGCATCACATGATTTTGCTCATTTCATCTGTAAGATGCCTCATCTGAAGAACATGACACTCCTCAGTCACTATCACAATGACTTCTACTCAACATCATCATCGCCAGTATATAGTATATAAGCAAATCACCGTTTCCTTTTATGCTGTACTGGCCGTGTACTCATTCTATAGTTGGATGATTTTTCTGTCCAAATTATTACACCTTTAAGAATAAGCAGGAAGGAAAAGTAAAACGTTTCAGGAAGTGGAAGTGATATTCAAGCCCTCTGTCATACACATTATAAACCAAAAACCGATATAAGATTTTAGCACTGATAGTAAAAAATGTACAACCTATCTTTTAATTCCATGTAACAATGAAGAGGGCTATTGAAGTCCTGTTGGAGTGATGGCTAGTTCAGATGAGACTGAATATTTTAATTTAAAACCTAAACAAATTAAATAATAATAATCAATTCGTTTCCGTTTGTATAATTCCAGCAACTTCCAAGTCAATTTATTTTCACCGTCTTTCTGTTACATAAAAGTAGATGTTCAAAGTAATGTTTTAATCAAATAAAAGACAATGACAATTGTATCATCATGTATTGTTAATTATATTTATGTAGTGTACATGTAATGTATGCAAATGTTTATCCAACTCTGGATGTAAAATATTAGGACCCCCCCCCCCCCCTCCTTCCTCCCAACGTGTAAGATACTTATTTGGGATTTGAGTGATCCACTTCTGTTAAACTTGGTCAAATTATTCTAATATTATTTTTACTTGTTTGAAAGCAAATGAATGGGAGTACACTCTACAGGATGATTTTTGAAAGAGGAAGAAAAATAATAATGGAATTTCCATTCAAAGTTACTAAAACTCTGAGTTGATTTGAAAACTACACTTTGCCGGTCATGTAGATTGATTCATGAAGACAAAATGAAATGAAAAAGAATTCATGTTCATGTACAGTTGTACACTACAGGTAATACCTTTAAATGTAGGCCTACATGCACTGTTCCATACTACTGTCACAAATTTCTACTCAGTAGTTCAATGAACTCAACCTAGACTACATGTACAGAGAAAACTATTTTCTCCTTTGAGCCTAAAAACTGTAATGTAATATATTTTTCTTCATTTCATTGATTATATTATTGCTCAATATACATGTAGATCCATTTGAACAATGTATCATAATGCTGAGTATGCACAGACGCACTAGAATTAATTGAGAGACAATTTAGTTTAAATTACTTCTTTTTGTTTTATTCTACATCAGATGTTACTTGAATTTGTTTGGAGCCAGCTCATTTAAGAAGAATAATTGTATAAAGAGTGCCCAGCTGAGTCAGAATGCACTGAGTACAAGTTCTATTTTAGAATGGTGACGATAACATTGTGTAATTTGTTGTGTTCAGGATATTATTTGGGAAACACGGTCCACTGTATTCATAGCCAACATCAAAAGAAAGATCAATATACATGTTTACGCTCTAAATGAACTGAAAAGTAAGGTCATCTTGAGTTCTGAAAATAAAAGTGTATTTTGAAAGATACTTTGTTGTCATTCTAAACTGAGCAGTGAACAAGTTGTTTGGAAAATCGTAATTTCAAGGAAGTTGTGAAAAAGTCAGCTGTGACCCTGAAAGGTAAAAATGTAGGAAATCTTACGGCCTGAGTGACACACTATACTTCCCTTTTCTGTGATAGTTATTAGGCTACTACCAGACTGGCTACCAGATTATCTTTTTAAAATCATTAAGATGTAGATAAATTCTGACTGTGACCATTTTTCTATTTTTTTATATTTATACTAATATTTCTTATTTATATATTTATTAATATTTTATTTTATTTATTTTTTTATTTACTATTATTACTTTTTTTTTTGGGGGGGGGGGGGGGGTGGGGGATTCGTATTTTCCCCCATATTACCTGACCTCAAGACTACCTTCAAACCAAAACTCCTCAATGCATTTTCGGTTTAATAAAATTTGGAGTGGACTTTAAATGATTATTATTAAATTGAATATTTTTCATACAGAACTAAACACCTCTATGAGGGAAGAAATGTATAGTGTGTCATG
The DNA here is from genome assembly GCF_000002235.5 of Strongylocentrotus purpuratus. Classification (NCBI taxonomy): domain Eukaryota; kingdom Metazoa; phylum Echinodermata; class Echinoidea; order Camarodonta; family Strongylocentrotidae; genus Strongylocentrotus; species Strongylocentrotus purpuratus. The sequence continues at coordinate 48,516,208 of NW_022145612.1, forward strand.
GTCTAGTGGATGCGTAACCAGACTGGGGATCACATGGTTCACGATTCGAGTCCTACCAAGCCAGCACTAGGCCGTTAGGAAGATATTATTCAACATATGTCACACTCCACCCAGGTGAGGTACATGTAAATGGGTACCGGTACCTGGCATGTCAGGAATTAATGGAGGGGGTGGGGGGGGGGGGGGGGAGGTAGCTGTTATCACCTCCGAACTAAAATAGTTTAGTAAGGGAAAATTTCACCTCCGAACTAAAATAGTTTAGTAAGGGAAAATTTCACCTCTGAACTAAAATAGTTTAGTAAGGGAAAATTTCACCTCCGAACTAAAATAGTTTAGTAAGGGAAAATTTCACCTCCGAACTAAAATAGTTTAGTAAGGGAAAATTTCACCCATGTTTTATTTCTTTAGATTTCTTGATGTTCAAAAAACTCCCCCATGTACATGACATGTGTATCACAGCCCAACAAATGTTATACAGACCCTTTAAGCTTTCATCACATTCATTGTGATTTTAACTCTGGCGAATGCTATCTGTACGGGGCTTTCAGAATGATTAGCCAACACCCTACATAAATGTACACAAACATGTATAGCGGAAACAGACAAATGAGGCTGGAAAGGCTATTGTTTAATGATAAAACAAATCTATTTCCCCCTTCTATGGGAAAGAGAAAGACGGCTCCAGTTGGCTGCGGCTAAGGAAAGGTCATGTAATAGTTCAATAAACTGCATGAGGGAAATGTGGTAGACTTTAATAGGTGTGACCACAAACAGTGCAGAGCTTTCTGTTATTTTTCTTCCCTATAATTATTCTCAACTTAATAATGTGACTAACAATTTAACAAAGAGGCAATTAAAACAATGCCTAGTCTACATGTTAAAAATTGATAATTTGATATTAATGATCTTTGCGTCTGAGAATCTCAGATGTTCTGTGTAGGGTGTAAAAGCATGAATGATGATGTCAGATCAACCTCAAGGAAAAATTGGACTTTGCTACAACTTCAGAATTTTGAGGCATCACAATTCATAGCCAGAACTTTTTTTCATAACTGGTGCTTTAAAAAAAAGGTCCTTTATTAGTCCTGCTAGAATTTCAGGCAAATTTTTCCCTAAGCCCTCTGCAAAGCTACCAAAGCATATATTCATGTTAATAAGCTAATTTCAATAGACTTCCCTTTAAAAAAAAAAGAAGGGTAAAATGGTTAAAGGGGTAAAAGGGTAAAATAAAAAGGAAAAAAAGAAGAAAAACCAATCAACATGTAAGGGGAAAAAAACCCAAAGACAACAACAACATAGTAATAGAAGAAGAAAAAACAAAACGAGCCCCCTTTAGCAAGTTACTTATCTCAGCTAAGTCTTTTAAGTTATAACATTACTCTACATGAACAATACTAGCAGTCTAGCAGTATAACCAGGGTAGCCTAAATGAATACTAGTACAGAATATAATCTGAATTTACTTAAAAAGGTTACCTAATTGAGGTTAAATAATACAAATTTACATTTCACACAAAGAGCGGTCTTCCATTGTGTTGGATGTCTACAAAAACAATGAGTCCAGAGCACTCATAACAGGTGGATTGAATAGTAAATATTAACTCTTGATCTCATTTGGCTATTTTTAGTTGTGTGATACTAAAAGGTCATTCAAAAACTTCATTTAATTAAAAAAAAACATCTACACGTTGAAAATAATCTATGCCATTCTCATATCGCAGAGCTGCCAACCTTGTGCGACCAAAAAAAGGAATCACGATGGCAAAAAAAAGGAATTCATAAAAAGAACCTTACAACCACGCGCGACACACTTCAAATGCAGAAATGTTCATTCATCATGCTGTTTTTTCAATACAAGCAGGTAATTTTTTTGGTGGTTATTTTGGTATTATCGGCATTTCATTTCTTTTGAGAATATTTTTCTCTTCAAGTATGTTTTAAAATAAGTTTTCTATTGAATTCGTGATCAAATCACCATTTAAGGGCAGTTGTTTGACATGTGGTATGTAAAAAAAAAAAAAAAAAAAAAAATTATTAAAAAACGTATTTTATGAAGAAAAACCGTAGTACCGTAATTTGGAGGGAAAAAAAAGGAGTAATTCTGGCAAAAACGGAATGGTTGGCAGCTCTCGTATCTGTTGTGTAATATCAAAATGTCATTAAAAACCTTCATTCATTATTTAAGAAAGACGTCTTTGTGGGGTAGAAACATGTATATTATTTTCGTATCAGGTCACACAAGCCTCTTTTTAATCTAGAACATAAAAGAAACATGTACCTCTCCCTGAATTGCACCTAAATTTGTATTCTCAAAGTGCCTGCCTCCATATACTGTATATACACATTGTATCACTTGTTACACAAAGGTGTATTTATCATGGAGCGCCATATCAGATGACATTATTGAATATTGAATAGATAATTTCAGTCCATCACTGAAACTCTAGTGTAAATTGATATTCTTCAAAGGTCTTGTACAACATAATCAGCAGATTGTGGTTTATAGATTGCACATTGATGCCAAGATGTATTGTTTTAAATAATGTTACGCAAAACATAAATAAGACTATGCTACAGAACATATAAACATCTAAATTATCCATACCCCTTGTAAATTTTTTGTTTTTGTTTGTTTTGTAACTCAAGAATGAAAGGTGGATTGGTTAAATTGGGGCCTCTGTTCAATACTTTTAGATGTAAGAATTAACATGTCACATTCTCAAGAAACATAAATCGGGACAAATCAATTTTTCACATAATGAATCTTTTACAAACTTGGTAAGGGTATGTTTAATAATTTAGTTGTTAACTGTGTGTTTCATAGGCAGACTTAAAAAGAAACTGATGACAAACACTTGAAAAAAAAGGTGGACTACATGTATGTCATTAAGTACCAAGAGCAGATGGCCCTCCCCTAGCATATAGAAGTATTAAAAGTTCTGTATATTTTCGGGAATTGTGTCGTCGTTAACAGCTGTCAGTTTTGCTTCTTATAGTCATGAAAATGGTCTGTTATTCGTTGAAACTCAGGATCATCACCAATATACCACACAAGATGTACATGTTTAGATTATATTGCAACACAGCAAAGCATGTAAATCTCACATGATGTGACATAGAATTGGCAGCCTCATACATGTATTTGTAATCACATATCCGACCATCATTCTACCAAAGCTCTTAAAGGAATTTGGCAACATTGCAACTACATATAGAGTTTTAAAAAAGAGAGTCTGTCCCAGTATTGTATCAAGCTGTTTTAAAATGCAGTAAAAGGCAGATTTGAAAGTTTCCAAGAAAAATGTAGCATTTCTCAGGAAAAAGAGTGAACATAACATGCATAAATTGCATACAATGAAGATAAAGTGAGCGAAACGGAATAAGATACTCCATTCTATTCAGAAATTTCTGTGATAAATTCATACCCCTGTACAAAACCTGCAAGAGCCTTGAGACTTCCTCAAGTGGCAACAAGTATTTTCAGATTTTTTCCCTTCACATTTCAGTTTCAAGACCATTTACCAAACAATGTTTAATCTGTACAGGTTTGTATTGTAAAAGAAAAACAAGTGTTGAGTGTATATAAAATGATCACAAAAATATTCATAAACAACTTAAGAAGTGAAAAAGACTAGGGAAACAAGAAATAAAAGAAAGGAAAAAAAAGAAGAAAAAAAAAGAAGCAAATAAGTAGTCTCCTTTTCAGTATGTCAGGGCAACCATACTTTCTAAAGCTCATTAAAAGGGGGTTGACAAATTGTCCCCGCTTCATTCTAAACACTCTCTCATAGCACAGAATAATAAACAATGGTTGAAACAGGACCGCATCACAACAAACAAAATTTTCACAAACATGTACCTTGACATTAAAAGCATTGAAAAATCAAATAAAAAAATCAAATCAAATAAAAAATTTGAATAACAGTAGCTGAATCCTACCTTGTAGATGTCATCAATCCTGTTTGAGATATGTTCGAAGCAGGTATTGAACCTCTCGTATCGCTCCTTGCGTATGATCTCAAAGTTTTGTTTGGCTTTCTTGGCTCTCTTTCTGGCTGCCTCAAAGTCCTCTGTGGTTGACTGGAATCTCTCCTTTACTCCATCCAGTCTAAGAAGGACAAACAAGAAAATAAGGGAAATGTTTAATGAATTACGACCCAAAATTTATACTTGAAATTAACAAGAGACTTTTGTTGTTCTATCTGTACTGCAATGTTACTATGAAGAGCCTCTAGCCTACATAGCTTTTCATAAAGACACATGGCTTAAAGCAATATCAATGGCATGTTTCTGGATTAGGAAAGTTTCAGAATTAATAAACATTTGAAAATGGTGATTTACCTGGGAGTACAATTTCTACAAACATGAATTTTGGCATCGGCTTAATGCACATCAGCAATTAAAGTCAGCACTTAAAGTACTTTATTAATTATGTAAGTCGTTCAAAAAATCACTCATTAAAATGTTAAGCTTAATCTAAGCTAGGGAGATGACACAAAATGTTGTCCTTCTATTATACCCTAGTATCACAGGTACCGTGATGCACAAGTGAACTACATAACCCTGCAAGAGGGCGCTATACAATGTCCCAGTATACCCTAGGATCAATTTTCATCTTTATTTCTACAAGACTGTTCACATATGAGCCATATTGTATAGGAATCATTGCCTATGAAGAAATCACCTCTTAACCTATCTTTTGGGAGTTCACATCAGGGTCAGGAAGAATTTGTTCATTTTATTCAATTTAACTGTGTGAATTTGTGAGGTGAGACTTACTTTTCCATGGCCTTCATGTTAGGAGCAGCTATCCTCTGTAGTGTTGCTTCCATGCTGGTAATCCCAGATGCTAATTTATCAGCCTCTTCTTTGATCTCACTTCCATCAAGCTACAGAAATGAAACGATCAGATTATTACAATACAGTCCCATATGCAGACATATATGTTACCTTCCAAGAACTCAATTTAAAGATCTTCTCTCATCATGAATCTGTATCTATTAATTTAAATGGGTAGAGGTTTGTTTTCTATACTAGATAAATGTTCTTCGCCTTGTGTCGTACAACTTCTACTGCAAGTTGCTATTATTCATATAATTTATCAAGCACATAAAAAAAAGCTCTACAGTGGCACAGGGAATAATATCCCTATCTTACATGAAATCTGTTGCAGAAAAACACTTATCATCATTCTTGGTGGATACTCAAACAAAGTGTAAAACATAAACATATATATAAAATGTATCACAAAATTAGAAGTAATCCCTCATCATAAACAGAAGATACATTGTTCACAACAGATAATCACACTTCGCTCTACTGCATGGTAAACTGACAACTGCTCCTAATACAATTCAGATTTATTTCATCAAAGATAAAGGGTTAAGTTACAGTTTCAATTGACATTTGGGTTAAGTTTAGTGTTAGGTTTAGAGTTAAGTATGGTGTTCCGTCTAGAGCTCAAGTTAGGAATTTGATAAGTAAACAGAATTGATCGTGGAGCATGTGTTGTTGAACCACTGGAATACAGGCCTATTCAATATAGACTTACCTCTCTGAGGCTGTGACTAAGCCTGCGGTAGTTGATGATGATATTAGCTTCTCTAGCGTAGATTGACTTAGCGCCCTGGCTGCTCATACTATCTGCTCCAGTCATACTCTCCATGTCATCAGCATCACGTTGGCTGCTACTATGCTAATAAACACAAGAAGAAAAATAAGAGAAAATCATTTACATGTTACAATTTGCTTAAGATACAAAATATCAGAACCATGAATGATGAATGTTAGTTCGGAGAGAAAAATGGTGGTCAATTTTCAAACATATCCATGTGAACACAAAACTGCTCAATTTTAAGTCGTATTGAAGTCCCAAAGTTTCATTCAATCTTATCAATTCAATGAACTTGTTAAAAGCAGGGGCAAAGTTTTCCAGTATTTTGGAAATCATTTTCCCTTCGGCTCCCAATCAGTGTGTAATCCTGTGGCACTTGCCACATTATAAAGTGCTGCATCAAACCATAGATCTTGAGACTGTAAAAGATGTGTCATACAACTTATTCTTACTAATTTAAACCATCGTGGGCCCCATTTCATGTAACTTGTTTTCAAAATTATCTGCAATACTGTAACAAATTTGCTTACAGCCCATCAAATGACTTCGGCATCTTACACCAGCGAGTGCCATTTGTGATTTGATAATAAAGTTAATATGATGAATGAATGTGTTGAATGATTGATTTACCTCTGTTTCTTCTGAGATGTCATCCATGTTTCCTCTCTTCATTGGAAGCTTGATATCCTCCATCTTACAGGCTTTGAGATGACTGTGACGATCGGCTTTCTTCTGTTCAAGCTTTGTCTCGTTAGCTGTGATCTGCTTCTGGACAGCTGGGCAGTGAGAAAGAGAAAACTATTATTACTACTTATTATTACTACAAAATAATATCGCTGCTATGGTATTTGGCCGTAGAGGGCAGCACTGGTCATGGGTATATGTAGCAAAGGCACTTACATGGTCCCATACATATGTTATGGGTCGAGAAAGGGAAAGTGCTATAGAAATGATAGTTTTTTAGCCAATAAAATATAAGCAACAGATTATGATGGTAGCTACATAGATCTTTTGAAATCATTGGGGAGAGTTCGTGAAATCTGAGCAATATTTTAGTAAAATCAGGAGTTTGTTGACACTGATGTACATTATCTATACTGTAGCCAGAAGAAACCTTGTCTAACCGTCTTCTCCGGTATTATATCTGCGCATGTGCTGACCTGCGCGAGGGGACGGTCGCCCTCTACTGTCAAACATCGTGTTGACGGTAGGGTCAATTGATATGGTATAGTGTTCCGATTAATGCAGTTCACTCTTCTGAGAAATCACAATGCTTGATTAAATAATCCAGATACAAGTTGACTTTTCTTTAGCTCTACATAGTAATCAAGTGATCCAACCTAATCCCAACTAATCTCGTCCAAAGTCTAATCTACTCCAATCTCATCTGATCCAATCCAAACCCGTACAATAACCAAATTCAATCCAATCATTTCGGTATTTCATATAGCTCATTTTTCATGTAGTTACAAAGCACTGCACACATTGTTCCACATGTTTTGGCCATGTAAGCATCAATACATCATTTCAATGAACAAGTTGAGAAATAATAAAAATTCAAATTCATATTCTCCTACACAGAGATAAGCTATTTATATGTAATGATTCCAAGTTACTATCCCACACTGATACATTGTCCCGCAAGAGTGGTGTAGGCTTGGAATATATGTTCAAAGAACAAATTTTAATTCTTTTTATAAAAAGTAACTGCTGTTTCAATCCTCTACTCTTGAAACTCTGTACCTGGGGAGTGTTTCACAAAGACCAAGATCAACTTTAAGGTGGACTTAACTATGGAAGGCCGTTTATGCCACTGTTTTCTCCCACCAATTACTGGCATTGGTCTTTCAAGGGATGTACAAATCAAGGTCACAAATCTACAGAATTTACATTTATTGGTATTTCATTATTGAAGGAAAATTATCATCTAATAATCATAATGGTGAGAGCAACCAGTGGCATGAATGGCTTGCCATAGTCAAGTCCAACTTAAAGTCAATCTTAGTCTTTGTCAAACACCCCTTATCTCTGCTCATACACACCTGTTATTTCTTTGTTGCATGAGATGAGCTGCTTACGGATCTCTTCCACTTCAGAATTCTTATCATCAATTTGAGATTTCTTGGTCGTCTTGGAGAATTTCAGTTTTGTCATTGACTCTGTCTCATCATCGATAATCTGGAACAGTCAAAACAGTTCATTATCATTTTATCTGAAATATATTGGGAATCAATAATTTCAATTTCGGAGTAACTAAAATCCTGTTATTGAATTCTTCAATAGAAGCCAGTTCAAATCATGGACTATGTGAGGTCTCCAAATCAAATTTAGTCTGCTAGTCTCTAATACTATTATTCAAAAGCTTTCATTCTGAATTCAATTGGTTATCTGCTATTTATTATTTCTTCGACTTTGTTAAGAAGAACAAAAAGTTTTCTGTGATCCAGCAATATCTATAACAATTCATATGCATAATGGCAAACAAAATAGAATTCTTCACAACAAGAATCCTCTCCAATTCTTACCTTCATCTGTTTTGCTTCCTCCTTCTTTAGCTTTTCCAAATCCTTCTCATCTTTAGTCACATCTTTTTTCCACTTGGTCACATTGGCTGAGGAAAAAAGTAAAACAAAAACCGAGAAAAGGCTGATAAAATATTCATCCCAATGACACAATGCATTACAAGCAACGTCTATTCTTGAGTGGTCTAAATATTCATCACTCAATAAAGTAGTGTAAGTACGGTGGCTATTTCCACCAATTTTTTGTTCTTTCTTTACGGCGTTATAACGCCCTATCCAATACTTTACAAGCAACATCTATTCTTGAGTGGTCTTAGAATTCATCATTCAATAAAGTGATGTAAGACATATCATGCTTTGACTTCTTAGAAACTCAAACAATTTTTTTTGGCTGGCTAGGTCCTTATAGATATCGTTTAATTTCAGCTTCTCAAATTATTATCTCATATTGATTGATTTCACATCTCTGAAGTATAATCCCGTTATTATGTCAATGTTATCTCATCATATTTCCATCTTCTAAAATCTTTCTTCCATAACATCAACTTCATCAACACCAACCTTCTGTATCCCTGGATCCCTCATACTCCAGCTGGTTCGCGAGACGCGACTTCTGATTCTCAAACTCCAGCCTCTTCTTGGCCCTCTCCTGCTGGGCCCTCAGCTCCTTCTCTTCGTATTGCCTGATGTTGGCAACGCCGATCTGATCACAGAAGTTTGCAAAGACCTCATCCTCGACACGGTTCATGGAGGTGGTCTTGGCCTTGATCAGCTCAGCTCGCTGTGAGATCTGTTCCTCGATGGCACTCATACGAGGCTACAATCAAGAAAAGGGAAAAAATGGAAAGATGTATGTACAGGAACCACGTACATACATATTAAAAAACAATTATGAGGTGTCATCAATGCAATTGTGACTGTTCAAATACTGTTTGAATTTTTTTTTCTTCTCAATACCATAATGTTACAGACAAAATGAATTGGACTTCAACAATTAGAAGTTGATAAATGATAATAATCTGTGATGCAAAGAATGGGTCATTGTGATACACCTACAAATAAAAATCAAAACATTAAAATCACAAACATATGAAAGAAACTTACATCAAACCCTTCCATGTCCTGATTGAGCTTCTGAATGGCTTTGTCATTGTTGGCAAGGATTTTCTTTTGCTGTTTAGGAGACACAAACGGAGATAAAATTTATGAACTTGTGCACATAACTTTATTTCATCTGAAACAAATTGCTAAACAAAGGTATTATGAGCTAATATTTAATACAAATATAAGTTGAGGGTTATAGATCTTTAATTATGTGAAACAGTCACATTTATGATTATGTAAGATTAGAAAGATATATTAGAAAAGATAATGGCGATAATGATAAAGATGAAAATGATTTTGATGAAGATTATAATGATGATAGCAATGATGTTCCTACTAATAATCATCAAAATGATCAAGACAGATTTCCATTTTGCATAATTATGAAAATCAAATATGTATCTTTATGCCTCATTTCTTTCTTTCTTTCTTTCTCACTCTCTCTCTCTCTCTCTCTCTCTCTCTGCCTAATTTGACCATAGAAGTGGCTACTCACAGTGTTATCTCGGTCGTTGACGGAGTATTTCAGTCTGGTCTCCTGCCCGTTGATCTGGGACCTGATGTTGTTGAGCTCAGACTCCTTACGTTTGGTCTTCTGTAGCTCCTTGAGGCTATCAGTCAGTTCTGTTTTACGTGTCTTGAGATTATTGAGAGATTTCTCATCCCAACGTCTGGCTTTGGCCTTCAAGTCACTGTAGAAATCAAATTTTATATCTTATATCACATTTTATATCGTGTTATATCTTTCTAAATGTATTACAGAATTTTATTTTAACTGTTCTGTATAAACGTTATGCTTTTTGATGTAAATATGTTCATGTTTATTCAGGGCCCCATGGAAGACCACTACTTATTGGTGAATGGGCTACCCTGACAAAAGATTAGAAATAAATAAATAAATAAATAAATTTTGTCACAGTTTTAAAGTTTGAGGGTCAAACCATTTACAATCTATTATGTTCCAAAACCAAAACAGTATGCCAGGACACATGTCAAACACAAGATATTCTTTAAAGTACTTTTTGTACTTGATCTTAATGAATACCCATCATATGCTTTTTGATTTATCATTTAACCAAAAGATTTACTGCACTTCTAGACACTGATTATTCCTCCTCAAAAAGTATATGTGAAGCAATGCCTCCTTTGATGTAATGTTGCCTTTGGAACAATAACCCTCTCTAAGGTAATGCCTTTGCTGATAATGAACTTGCTGTATTTAAGGTAAACTGGATATCTGCAGTTATTCCTACAGCAAATTATCACAGTTTCATGCAATAAGATCTGTCTTTTTTTTTTCTTGGACATTTTGTTTCTTACCTAGCACCACCTGAAATGATTCCAGATTTCTGGAACATTGTTCCATCCAGGGCCACCGCCTTGTGCCTTTCATAACGTCCAAAGGCGATGGTACGGGCGTCCTCCACTGTCTCGCACACCAATGCATTACCACAGGCATACATCAGGGCTTTCTTGACGTTGGGTGGATCGTAGCGGATGACGTCGATTACAAGCCTGACACCACGAGGTTCACGGATCTCTCTGATGTTTAAACAAGATTAAAGCAGAAAGAATGCTCAATTCAATACTTATTTCTGTATTCACTATTTAGTACTATCGAAAAAACAAACGGGTAGATTACCGAATGACTGCATTTAAGAAGGCAATGAACTTATCACACAATTAATTGGCAGTTATTTTTTCTAGGCAAAATCTTTCCTACAAACAAATGAGTCATAATATACATCAAAAATTCCCTAAATCAATTGATGAGATAGCTTTATAGAAATTTCTACACAGATGACAATTAACACAAGTATCATCAAGTAAATAGACAAGGGAGGGAATATGCATAAGGCCCTGAACCTTTCATAATCCATGTACTTCTTTAGATTGTAAGATAAATTTAAGTAAGAATGTTAGTATCTTAGGATCATTATTCTATTAAGGCTTACTATGCATTTAACACAATTCACATTAGACCTTGACCAATTTTTTTCTTTCAAGAGGTAGGATTATTCCTTGAAATGCACTGTGCGCTGAATACGGCTACCAGAGCTAAAGCTAGGGTAATAATTTCCAAAGCTCTTTGGAAGCGTGCATAGAGATGTTGTATAATGTGATATGCGCTATACAAGAACCAAATATTAATATTATTAAGGTCATATCTGTGACTGACACTCACCTGAGTTTCTCATTGATGGGCTTGACCTCAATGAAGTCTAGGGGTAGGAAAGTCTCTGGGTCTGAGCGTTGTTCCTTCATGTACTGGATACAGTCCCTGGCTGTCTTCTCTGAATCCACGATGATGGCATCCATGTTCTTTCCCAGCACCTTGGTGACGGCTATCTGGTACTTCTTCTGACTAGGCTCACAGAGGTCAATCAAACGCCCAACCTGAGGAAGAAAAAAAGGTGTTAATAATTATTTCGGCTAGAAATCTGTACTGATACAGCCTTTGTGTCAAGAGACACTATGATGAATCATATCTATATAAAATCTCTACTATGCAACTCATCATCGGAAGCGATCTGTCCACAGACATGTTTGTTGATCCTATCGATAGCTCTTCTATAGTGAGCTGTCTTCCAAGTGCTGTGATCTTGCGAATTGCTTCATTTCACTATATCCTGATCCTCAACAATTTGTCATGGTATCATCCATAAAATATTTGTGACAACTCTCAAGAATATTTATAATTTGTATAAAAAGCTATTCACACAAAAGGATCTTGCAAATCAAAGAGAAGGTCGAGTTCTGGGAGAGGTGACAAACAATTTGTGAGCGTTATCATTGTTATTATGCAAGTGTGAAAGAACATCAGAGAAAAAATGTTTCCTGAAAAGCATGGCTCTTTAAAAAAATATTAATATTCTAAATATGACAACAGCTTAAAAATGAGGTCCGATTTTTATTCCACATGTTTGTGTAGTCCCATATACATCTTAATGTGTACAGTGCTTGCTACTTTACCAAGACTGGGCCAAATTTCTTATCATTTTGATGACTTCAGAACTTTGTAGTACACACCAATACTTACATGCTAAATCATCAACTTTATCTGATCGATTCCACACTGTTTCTTTCACAATGCAATCGCATGACCAGAACTCAACTTTATCTGTAAGTATCACAAACCACACAAACTAACAAAATCACGAAAAGATTATCGATACACGTAACTCCAGGCTATTTACTTACCACCCCAGTGAAGAGTCTCTTGAGATTATCAATGAGTTCTGCCTTCTTGTGATGACGTGCGCTCTCATGTTTATCCACCTTGGCTTCTCCTAGCTGCTCCACGATGGATACCATCTCCGTCTCAATCTCCTGCATCCGGCTTGATGCTCCCATCACCTCCTCCTCAAGACTCTCACGAAGACGGGTCTGCTCGGCAATGTTTGCTTCACTCGCCCTGTTCACAAGATGGCAAGAACGTGTTATTTCATTTGTTGTCTGTCAAGAACCAAAGGTGGCTTTGCTCATATACTTTGAGATATTTCTTTGAGTAATTTCTCTTCAGGCTACAACAGGCAATGTCACACTCATATGGTAATCACCTTGTTATTCATGCCATGCCTATTTTGTTGATCGGTTTCTTTGTAAGACTCAACTACTTTGGAAGACTCAAAAGCATGCTACTATAATACTGAAGAGCACAAAAGCATGTATGCGATTTCAGTTTTCAAATAAACAAGCTGCAGAAGTGTAGCTGATATAATATTCAAACTCTTGAGTGTTCCATGTTCAATTGTTTGTTTATTACTAATAGTATCAATCAAGACCGTTAATATTCAAAACCACAAGAATAAGCATGAACACCTTGAATACATGACTTTTTAATGATTAAAATCACACCTTCATATCAACTGTGTCATCTGAAGTAAAGATCTTTTAAATTCTTACCGGATATAATCATTCAGCTTCTCAAGACGTCTCTGATTCTCCTCCCTATAGAAAATAAAGGTAACATAGTAGAGTTCATTAATTATCTTCAAAAAGATCTCTTCTAGAGTTTAGACAAAAATCAGATGGTATTTCTTAAGTAATTTTTGAATTCAAGTATTTTTTCCATGTCAGATATTGCTCGATCTCTTAGCAAATTTGACAATTTCAAACGGAAAGCTAAAAAGATACTGTGGATTCAGCTGGTATGAATTGAATCATCTCAAAGAAAACTTTACGTATCATTCTAACAATCATTGGTTAAGATGTATGAAGAAGATAAAAGATACTATGAATACCTTCACACAGAACCAAAGTTTTTCAATCCATATTGGATTTATATTGTTTAAAGCCCGTCTACACTAGTTTAGCCAGGAGGTATTAGACCTCCCTGCAAGGTCACTGACAGGTGGTTTTCTTGTCAAATCAGCTCTCAATTATCATAAGAAAAGGGGGATCACGGGGGACCAACGTTCACCAATTAGACATTGTTTGCTACTTGGAGGGTGCAAGTAGCTACAAGTAGTACAGTGGGGCTTTAAAGAAAAGAGAAAAATTGAGTAGTTGACCTTTCATGTTCTTTCTGCTTGATCTTGGCTTGTATTTCTGACTTGCGTGTGCGTTCACTCTCCAGCCTATCTTGGTCAGACTTTTGATCTCGGTTGAGTTTCTCTAGCTCCTGCAGGAGCTGTGCTGCTCTCATACCAGCCTCTTTCTTCAGGGAGTGGTATTCAGTAACCTTAGATTCAGAAAAATACATGAAAATAAACTACATTATACTGAACTAACCGATTGGCGAACTTCAATCCGGGACCTAACACAATATCTTACACCAAACATAAAACCTTATTGTGACCCTAACCTGAAAGCCAAAAGGTACTACGGCTGGAGCGTATGTCAGATCAGCACAAGACAAACAGAAACTTGTCATAAGCGATTTGTACGAGTCTTAAATAAATACATTTAAAATAATTTATGTATCATCACTCGACACTGTTTAAACATGATTTTCACTTATAACTGCCGAAAATATAACTAACCCCATCAAATATATGACAAGGTCATTTACAACTGCAAAAGAAGTGAATAAAATATTAATCCACATAACAGTGAGGTATTTTTTGTTTAAAAACATGCAGGATCATGGTTTCCCTACTAGAATTTAGGTGGTCAACAGACAGAGGCAACTGCTAATTTCAAGCCCATAAGGGTAATTTTAACAGTTAAATCACCTGTGATGTCTCGAGGGTCATGTCCTTGCCCTGGCTCTGACTCTCCTCCTCCAATCTCTCCTCATAATCGTGTCTCTTCCTCTCAATAGCCTCTAATTCCTCTTCCAGCTCCTTGATATCAGCCATGTGCTTCTCATGAGCCTTCTTGGCAGACTTCAGAGATTTCCTGCAAAAAAAAAAGAAAGAAGAAATATCCCAGTATGAGAGGAATGAATAAATCAATGTGAAATGATGTGACTCCCGACAGTATAATGTTTTCTCGTGTGAAAACCTTTATTTCTACTGTTTCTATTTATAATTTCGTTATGGTTTCAAGGTTGTAATGTTTGGGTTACTTTTATTTCAATCTGTTTCATCCAAACAATTGAGATCTATGACATGATATCACATCTTAAAAATTAAGAATGACATGATCAATATGAATGTGGTGAACAGCATGCAAAAAATGTGTCTTCCTCATGTGGACCACTAAACAAATGTTGGACAGGCGAATTCTCTTACCACAATTTTTTTCATTGTTCATTCAGCAAGCTAGGAAAGTGAGATTGTATTTCTTCAATTAAACTTTTGTTGACAAAAAGAAAGCCTAACAGGCGTATCAATAAAAAGTCTCCAACGTAGTTACCTTACATTAGGTCCAAAAGTGATTGATCTTGTAAAAGGAGGTTTAAACATATTAATGGGTACATGTATGTCTTTTGGGGTTTACACCTTGTAAGTAAAATATGCACAAATACATTCTGTATCGTGCATTTCACAAAGCACTATCTCTAAATCAACCAAACAACCACACTTACTTTGCATTTTCCAACTTCTTGTTCATATGGCTGGTGTTCTCTTTGGCCTTGATGAACTGTGGTTTCTTTTTATTCAGCTCTACTTCCTGCAAAATAATAAAAAGGGTGAACAAAAATTAACTCAAGTTCATGTAGTAAAATTGACCATGGAGATAAATTTCTTGAATATATTCTCAGGAGTATAAAACACGCTTGCTTACATTATATTTTATCACCTGACGAAGTGTTGCAGCGGCGCACGAAACTGCATTATGTTTTAGATCCCTTGTTGACCATACATTGCAAGACAAACTAATATCACTAGCCATATTATTTTTGATACTACATCTGCAATGAGTTATATATTTAGCATTATTCTCATGTTGTTCAACTTCTAAAAGAAGAGGCCCTTCCCTTCTGTTCCATTTACAGGCATCAACGTCTCTGTCTTCATGTCACATGCATGTTTCCCATCATCAAGCTAAAACACGCACCTTCTCTCTTGTGTCCTTCTCAATAGCAGCCAACTCTCTGGTCAGCTGTCCAAGTTCCTTCTTCTTTCCTCGAATGCGCTCCTCTACTCCTTCTCTCTTCTCAACAGACCTCTTAAGGTCCTCGTTCCTACCCCCCAATTCATCAGACAGCCGTTTGATGTCGTTCTCATTGTGATACAGTTTGAAGAGTTGAAACTCGAGTTGCTTGTCAGCCTAGTGTAGCAGAAAAAGAAAAAGGAAAAAAGAAAAATGGAGGAAAAGTCAGATTCAAAGAAATTTCTCATAGACTCAAGTCCTTTGAGAGAGGTACAATTCCGATTAAAGACATGATGAAATTATGTTGTGCTTATAAATAATAACTACTTAAGTGTGATAGCCTTCATATTTCTGAATCTTATAACACACAGATGAGTGTGTACATGTATGTGTGAGACCTTTCGCTTGTACAGCTACTTTTTCCATCTACATGTTCATTTACAAGTAAAAAAAAAAAAGAGAAAAAACCCAACACGGTTTCCCCGCATCATGTGTGAAGTCTTTTGATACAAATGTATTTGCTACGCAACTGTAACAGTTACTAAAAAGCATGATATCAAACCTACCAATTCTTCCTTGAGTTTCTGGTATCTCTCTGCCTCTTCTTTCTCAAGCTTAGCTTCCTTGCGTTCGGCAGCGATCCCTTTCTTCTTATGGTAGTTGAACTGTGTGTCCTCCTCTGCTTTGATCATGTTAGCCTTCCGTTGCTCGTACTCTTCCCGCAGCTCACCAGAACGGCTGATCTCCTCGAAGAGGGCAGTTCGCTCCTTGGGATTCTTCATGGCAATAGACTCGACAGCACCCTATGATAATCAACGATAATAATTTTGGATGTATATAGCTTGATTAATACTCCAATCCATGCTTCAACATTTATCACTGGGTGATGTTTACAACAAGTTCATGATAGCATTTTCAGATGCATCCAAGGTATTCATTACTGTTTTGGCATTAGATGCTGCTTGTAAGTATCAGCTTGTATATGTCAGGACTTTCAGGACTCCTCAATCCTCCCTCTCTCCCACATGGTGCACCCGCAAGCCTACTGTATGTTTTGGTATTGTTTGGTATTGTTGGGTCTAGGATAGAAACTAAGAATTCTACTATTGTTAGAAATATACTGCTGAGCTTTTAAGTGGACCCCTCTGTTTCCAATATGTATTCCTATATTTGTTGTAAATGTTTATAATCAATTTGAAATGTTTTGTTGGAAACATAAATAAATTGAAATTGAAATTGAATTGAAATTGAAATTGAATTGAGCTGATGGAGCATAATCTTTTTTGTAGGATTCCATAAGCTCCTAACCTGGAATACAAGGAAGTTCCTAGCTTTGACGAGGATGCCAATCTTCTCCAGGGCTTCTGCGTACTGTGCTGCACTCACTACCTTGTTGTCAATCCTGTATTCCGAAGAAGCTCCCATGATTCTGAAAGACAGTAAAATGAAAATATAAAGCTATAATCAATCTGTATCAAAATAATAACCTATCATAACATATTAACATTATAAGTATTCTCCACTGGATGCTTCCCACATCTATGCATTGTGCCAATGCTCATAACAGATACTATCTGCAAATACCAAAATTTGGAATTGAGCTACTAGTAGGAGTAACATATAGGGGAAATTCCCCCTTCTATTTCTTACAATGTACCACACTAGTCACTTACTCATAATTGAACAAAGGGATCCACAAATGTTGTCACAACATCATTCACACATATATTCAACAAATCCCAAATTCTGAATGGGTTAAACAACAAAGTATAGAGCCAAGGCCCAAGCAATTGCTTTCATATTTGTTGATCACCAGACATTCAACTTACATGCGGGTAAACTGTGTTTCGCTACCGTCTTCTTCAGCATAGATAGCTGAGACAGTAGCCCTGTTGGATGCCGGTTTGCCAATGGGAGCTCCATGGATCAGCTCAGACAGTCGCTTCACACGAAGATTGGACGTCTTCTCTCCCAGTACAAAACTGATGGCATCCATCAAGTTGGACTTTCCTGTAAAAGTACAAGTGAGATCATTTGAACATTTTTAAATGCATGTAATAAAGATACCATGTAACAAAAGAAAAGTCCACTAGCCAACTCCGAAGGATCATTGTAGAGTCCGGAAATGGGAGATTACATGTAGACCCTATATACCAATGGGTATACATTTGAGGTTTCATCTACATCACACTTCACACAGGTAAACTAATGGATGAATTAAGGCTTGGTGATATCAATTTCATATTTCATTTTATCATCAAGGCTTCCATTAAAGGCACCTTCACACAGGCGCGCGCCCACCCGCAACCCACCATTGGTAGGTATGCACTTGTGAAAAAGTGTACACTAGACTCTATCATTGT
This sequence comes from Strongylocentrotus purpuratus, assembly GCF_000002235.5. Classification (NCBI taxonomy): domain Eukaryota; kingdom Metazoa; phylum Echinodermata; class Echinoidea; order Camarodonta; family Strongylocentrotidae; genus Strongylocentrotus; species Strongylocentrotus purpuratus. Next base: position 48,534,293 of record NW_022145612.1, read on the forward strand.
TTTCCCCCAAAAAAACTCCAAAAATAACAAGAAAATTGACACGAAACAGGTAGGGTAGCGCGCCCAGTATTCGGTCAATTCCCAGTATTCGGTCAGACAGCCGTTTCAACAGCTGTAACAATTAAAAAAATAATTTATGAGCCACGAAACTTGCACAAATCAGGCAGCTGAACAATTTTTCTTAACTTTCAAAATTAAATCAGATTTAGGGCCCCGGAAAGATCTCCAACTTAGCTCGAAATTGGTCAGTGTCGCACAACTTTCTGCACTTCCGCGTTCTCTTAGCACATGCGCTAACATGCATAGCCATATGTAGAAGTCTATTGCGAAACAACTATGTGTGCTGTCACAATGAATTTAGTATGTGTGTGAAGAGAATCACTTCCGTGTTCGCTCCATCGCAGCGAATTTGCAAATGACGCACTTGCCGATGTGCAAGAGGTATTTATACGATACCCTTGCCATGCGGTATCGCTCGGCCCGTATTCGGTCAACGCATTGACATTCAGTGCTTTATCGCGCAATTGTGTGAAAATAGTGCGCAAATACGCTACGCTCCTTTGCAACGGAGATACCACGCACAAATTGCGTGACCGAATTCTAATCGGCGCGACCGAATTCTAATCGGCGCGACCGAATTCTGGGCAGAAAAATGCTCCGTCTTCTTTCGGAAGTATTTTGCTTATCATTATTCTATATTTTAAGTGACTATAAAATCCTGTTAGAGGAATAAATTTCTTTTCTTTTGATGGGTAGATTGCCAAACAAAAGAGGTAAGAATTCAAAATATTAGTGATTTCCCCTTAAGTGACCGAATACTGGGCACTCTACCCTAATAAACATAGAAGTCTAATGACTTTTAACTCATGTCATGATCTTTATTTGGACATTTAATGAATATTTACTTCATTTTGGGTAGATCTAGACCTAGGTCTATGTTTTAGTAGCGTATTTCCACGCCGGAGTTACGGGTCAAATTTTGGTTAGGTTTCTGAATTATTTTTATAAAACAAAAAAAAGAGTTGTGTTCCTGATTAGATCTAGACCTAGATCTAGAGTCTAGTCTAGACTAGACCTAGATCTATATGAACAAACATTCATGAAAATATCACGCATTGGGTCTAACTAGACTCTAGTTAGAGTCTAGCTGATCTTTGAACTTGGCGTCTCGGCACCTAGCCCTTATTATTATTAAGCCGGCATAAGGCTAGGCAGAGGCGCGGCCAGGGCCCGAGGCCGAGTTAAGCCGAGCCACGAACTGAGCTGAGCCGCGTCGAAGGGGGCCCCAATTGTACTTGTCTAAGCCAGCGCCGCCCGGCGGCAACGGCCCAGCCGGAGGCTTGGTTTGCGATGTGGTGGAAGAAGAGTTCTCGTACGTACCTGCCCCATTTGGACCGATGATAGCGGCAAATGGCTTGAATGGACCGATTGTCTGTTTGCCTTGGTAGGACTTAAAGTTGTCCAGCATCAACAATTTTAGGAATCCCATGATGGTAGGAGGTTGAGACTATTCCAGTAATTGACAGCAGTCGACTTCAGCATTTAATCATGTCCATATCAGCATTTATAAGATCCGAAAAGAGAAATTTTGCTCAAAATTCATCTCGCGGGAAAAATATCCCCGAGCGTACACAACAGATTTGCGCAAGCGCAGTGCTGAAATTTACCCTATACCAAATTCGCCTGCTTTGGCTTATTTCGACTCGTGTGACTCTCGTGACTCGAGCCGCTCACTCAAAACTGGCCACATTTTCTGTGATCTCATAGCACGATCGGGGCGGGGGGGGGGGGGGGGCGGAGGGTCTTTTAAAAAAACTTTACGTCTTATTCATCTGCCTATTTATGAAGAAATTATACGTTTACCTTGTCAACAATGTATAGATGATTGTTTGCTTAATTTCTTCGACCACTTGCAAATGTTAGAAAATTTTCACTCAAGAGCAATACCTCCCTGTACCCGGAGTAGGCGCTATGTATGTTCCTATCAGATTCCTGTATATTTTTTCTTCTTTCTGAAATCATTTTTCCTTAATATATTTGAATTCGAGAGTACATACGATACAGTGGACTGTACCAGCCAAGAAGAAGAAGAGAATTTAAGAAGAATTGTTTTCATCATACGACAACCCCGCGAAGCAACGCACCCCGGAAGAAAGCAATCAGTATAATCAAATTTTGAGAAATTATTAAAGGCCGGGATTAAAGGCTAGCCAGGAAATGGTAAATCGGCGTAAATATTCATAATTGAATGACACACGCCCTTAAAACTAAAACAACAACAACAACAATCCATATGAAACTCTGTAGGCTCATGCTATGTGCTCACAAATTGTTTGAGTAGTTGAAACTCGTTCCCTTTTATTTTTTTAGAGGGGGGGGGGGGGTTAAATTCGCTAATTGGCCAACCTCACCCGCTGCTCCGAAATGGGTTAGGGTCAGGGCTATATTATTTAAAGCAACGCGTGACACTCAAAAAAAGAAAGAAAGAAGAGTGCCGCACCCCACCCCCAGGAAAAACAACAACAGCAGTCCTTCATCTCCATGTTGTTGATTTTATCATTAGACACGGTACATGGGCCTTCTCACTTTATAATAATAATGATATTTAATTTTTATATAGCGCTTAATACAAATGTCTCTAAGCGCTTTACAAAATACTTTCAGCCCAAAAGGCTGTTTTAAAGTATGTCCGTGCCATTACACAAATAAATTGTGGACAACAAATTTACCATACACCGAAGAAAAAATATTTCAAGACATAATTATTATATAAGGCATTACATTTATATGAATGATTAATCGTTTTACAAAAAGCAGAAGAAAATAGAAATAACTCAGATACAACATTAAGGCTACCACAAGCGCGGATCCAGGATTTCTTAGGGGACGGGGGCCCAATTTTTTTTTTTTTTTTTTTGCTCCCGAAAATTTGAACTCGCGCCGGCCGAAAAGTCGCTCAGTGGGGGGGGGGGGGGGGGGGGGGGATGAAGTGAGCACAATTTTTTTTTTTTTTTTTTTTTTTTTTTGCTCCTGAAAATTTGAAAATCGCGCCGGCCGAAAAGTCGCTCAGTGGGGGGAGGGGAGGGGGGGGGGGGTTAGTGAGCACATTTTTTGTTTTGGCCCTCGAAAATTTAAAATTTGCACCCCCCCCCCTTGTGCGCCAGGGGGGGGGGGGGCCCAACCCCCGAAAAAGGTAAAAATCACGTGTTTACACATTTTTCCCAGGGGGGGGGGGGGGGCTGGATCCGCCACTGGGCTACCGTACCAGTCAAAGTGAAGACATCGAAGGAAGGGGCAACAAAGGAGAAAGCAAAGATAGGAAGAAAGAAATTAAAAACATTAAAAACATTTTTAAAAGGCATATTAATGATTTGTTCCGTAACATTCTTGAACTGCTGTAAAAAAAAAGATTGTATAACCTTGCTCAGCCCGTGAAAGACTGGCTATTGGTTAAAATAATTTGGTACTGGCATAAATGTTACCTAAGGCTAATCGCAAAAATAATTGTTTGGGTTGACCATTACACAAAGCTTCCCTCAGAAATTAATTCACAGCCAAAAGAAAGATTTATCATTTGTTTCTTTTCTCTATAATTATAATGGTACGTGGCGCTGTGCCAGAATCTGCGGCTGGGTGATTCGATAATCCTCGATAATGATCTCTGGTAGGGGCGATATTTTGCGTGAATTCGACTCGGGTCGAATTCGTTTCTTGCACTTTGAAAATTAGTCTAGATTCAAGCCCTAAAAAGCACGGTCATGATAATTTTCGTTATGCAGCTCTGCCCTCAGCTCAGGGCAAAAGGGCCTGCATATTTTCTTTATTCTTCAAAGCTTTTTTAATGTTTTTTTTTCTCAAAGTAGGGCAACCGTTTCGGCCCCCTCATTCTATGTTTCTCTCTGAGTTCTGGGACAAAAATGTTTTTAAAAAAAATCAGAGGCTACTTTTCAAGCTTGGCTTGCATGAAAATATTTGTTTTGCATTGAACTATACATGGGTGTCGATCTGTAATTGATACCTATTGTTCAGGGGGGGGGGATGATCTATTCATTCATCCCCCTGAACAATAGGTATTACGTAAGGATCGACACCCATGGAACTATATGACAATTTTGGGGCTCTTTTATGACTTTCGGGGTTAATTCGCCCCGAACCCCCGTGTATTATTTCCCTGCCTCTCTCACTCTTTCTCCCTCTCTCTCTCTCTCTCTCTCTCTCATTCTATTGGCGCGCGTTTTCGTGTAAGCGGATGATGTACAGGCCACAGACCCCCCCCCCCCCCCCCCACCCTTGGTACTGGCGTATTGATGGGGCGGGGGGGCAGTTGACCCCAAAATAAAATTCAGAAGTGGTTTATTTTTAATTCGATATCAGTGATATACATAATGTTGCTGAAATGACATTCTCTCACTTTTGCCCATTATGCAAGAGGCGGCACTCCCGGTGGGGGGGGGGGGGGGGCACTGTGCCCCCACTTTTTCAGGTAATCCCCAAAAGCCCATTTTTACATAGATCAAGTGCCCCTTTTCTCTTCTAATAACTGTCCTTTTACTCTCTTTTATTTTTCACCTCTGATATTTTTGCCCTTTTAATTTTGACTCGTGCCCCTTTCCTTTTTAATTAGTGTACTTTTCCTTCCCTTTCTCTTAAATGCCCCTTTTCACCTCTGATAAGTGCCTCTTTTATTTTTATATGAACCCATCCCCCTTATCAAAATAATATCTGATAAATGCCCCTATTAAAATCTTATAGATAGGTGCCCTCTTCCTTCAACAAATTCTCCATTTCCATTCTCACAAGGGCCTGTTGAGTGTTCCTATTTAGGTGCAAGAAGTGCAACTTTTTCACCTCTGATAATTGCCCTTTTACTTTGACACGAGCACCTTTTTTTTCTAATAACTTTCCCTTTTGATAAGTGCCTACTTTTCCTTCCTCCTTAACATGCACCCCTAATTCAAGGTTATTTAGAGCCCCCTTTCCTATTATTTTCCCTGGAGCTCGCTCGCTACGCTCGCTCCCATTTATAGATGTTATAAGTATGTTATTTATAAAAGAACTTTTCACACTTTCTCCAATTAGATTGTGCTTAATACTCATCAGGATTTTTTTCCTTCCTTCTTTATAAGATATATATATATATATTTGTGTTCTATACTCTGTAGCTTATTTTTTTCTTCCATCCCTTGTATAAACATTACATTCTTTATATTCACCTTGCCATATCGTTAATGTACTAGTTTTGTTGACTATAGGGCCCTGCTCACAAGCTTAGCTTGTATACAGGAGTCCTAAAACCATTCAATTAATAATGTAATCAAGTTAATATATGTTGATTAATCAATGTACTATCACCAGTCTCTTTTTCATGTAAAGATTATATCATGTTTTGTGTGGTTTTGAATAAATGAACTTGAACTTGAACTTGAAAATGCAATTTTTTTTGCACTGGGGCCTCACAAATCTTCACATTTTTGCTCGCTCGCTCGAAAATTCAGACCATTACACCCAACTGCACAGTGTAATGTTGCTTAATTCAGCAGTATCTTGTTCCACGTAAAGAAATAAACAAATTATCGATATCATCCCTGGTAGTGCGATCGCAATCATGACGATGTAGGAATACCAATGTATGTTTTTTTTTAAAGTTACCCTTTTTAGGTGCCCCTTTTTTGTTGTTGCCAGGCGCGGATCCAGGGGGGCCGAGCGGGCCTTGGCCCCCCCCCCCCCCCCGGCAAAAAAAAAAAAAAAAAAAAGAGAGAAGAAAGGAAAAGAAGGGAAAGGGAAAGAGGAGAGAAAGGGAAAGAAAGAAGAGGAAGAAGAAAAGAAAAAGGAGAAGAAGGAGATCGGGGGGGGGGGGGCGAAAGGGCCTTGCCTCCCAGGCTGTAGAGAGGGGGGGGGGGGGGCTTGGGGGAAATCAAATTCAAACGTGTTTTATTTCTAATTCCATAATTGTGGATTACAAATAATGCTGAAATGACATAATTTCCGAGATTTTTCCTCACTTTTTAGTAAATTATACTTTTTATGCGTTTGTTGGAAAATGACAAAATGACAAATGATAAATTTACAGCCAGGCAAGAAATGTGATTCTTGAGATTCCTACATGTCAGGGCCCGAGGAACGGCGGGAATCGGGAGCCTCGAGCCCCCCCCCACACTTTAACAAAAAAAGTATATTAAAGAGAAATAAAAAAAAGAAAAAGAGCAAGAAAGAAAGAATAGTTAACTGCCAGTGTTAACAAATACAGAGGCATCAAAATATGATCATCTGACCGTGATTAAATGCCTAAAACGGTAACCCCTAAGCTTCCGGGGGATCTACCCCCTGGATTCCACCTAGGGCCCTAAGGTGGCCCTTCGATGCTCATCTGACGGTTATTTAATGCCTAAAACCCCTGATTGTGGGGGGCTCCGCCCCCTGGATCCCACGCCAAATAGTGTCCTGCCAGTGACACAAAATAATAAGGATCATAACAAAATGCTCATCTGACCGTAAATAAACGCCTAAAACCCCTGAGCTTCGGGGCTCTGCCCCCAGGATTCCACCTTGGGCCCTAAGACGGGCCCTTCGATGCTCAGTTGACGGTAATTTAATGCCTAAAACCCCTGATTTTGGGGGGCTTTGTCCCCTTGACCCCAAGCCTAAGTGTCCTGCCAGTGTGACAAAATAATAAGGATTATAAAAAATGCTCATCTGACCGTAATTAAACGCCTAAAAACCCCGAGCTTCCGGGGGCTCCACCGCCTCGACCCCACCAGGGGCCCTAAGGCGGGCTCCTGAATGCTTGTCTGACCGTAATTTATTGCCTTAAACGTCTGAGCTTCCAGGGTCGGACAAGGTATCAAAATGTGTTAATCTGACCGCAGGCGCGTATAGCCAGGGGGGGGGGGGGCGGTGGGGCGGTGGGGGCGGTGGGGGCGGTACCCAAACAATAACCGCCCCCCCTAAAAAAGAAGAGGAGAGAAAAGAAAGAGGACGTAGAAAGAAAAAGGAGCAGACAAAGAACATCTTTAAAATTCAGACAAAGATTAGTGTAGAGAACGGTACAACGCATCGTCTTCTTTCTCTAATAATTTAATGAAACGTAAAAGCCCCCGCGCTTCGCGCGGGAGGGGGGAAACTGAACTCGGACGAGGATTAAGCATCGAGAACGGTACAACGAATCGTCTTGTTTCTCTAAAGATTTAAAGAAATGTAAAAGCTTCCGCGCTTCGCGCAGGAGGGGGGGGGGGTGGGACTGAATTTAGACAAGAATTAAGAGTCGAGAACGGTACAACGAATTGTCTTCTTTCTCTAATGATTTAATGAATCGTAAAAGCTTCCGCGCTACGCGCAGGAGGGGGGGTAACTGAATTCAGACGAGGATTATTTTCGAGAACGGTACAACGAATCGTCTTCTTTCTCTAATAATTTAATGAATCGTAAAAGCTTCCGCGCTACGCGCGGGAGGGGGGGGGGGGGTAACTGAATTCAGACGAGGATTATTTTCGAGAACGGTACAACGAATCGTCTTCTTTCTCTAATAATTTAATGAAACGTCAAAGCTTCCGCGCTTCGCGCAGGAGGGGTTGGGGGTTGGGACTACATTTAGACAAGAATTAAGAGTCGAGAACGGTACAACGAATCGTCTTCTTTCACTAATGATTTAATGAATCGTAAAAGATTTCGCGCTTCGCGCGGGAGGGGGAAAACTGAATTCAGACGAGGATTAAGAGTCGAGAAATGTACAACGAATCGTCTTGTTTCTCTAATGATTTAAAGAAACGTAAAAGCTTCCGCGCTTCGCGCGGGAGGGGGTAACCTGTATTCAGACGAGGATTAAGAGTCGAGAACTGTACAACGAATCGTCTTCTTTCTCTAATGATTTAATGAATCGTAAAAGCTTCCGCGCTTCGCGCAGGAGGGGCCGGGGGGCCGGGGGGGGGGGGGGCGGTGAAAATGAATTCAGATGAGGATTATTTTCGAGAACGGTACAACGAATAGTCTTCTTTCTCTAATGATTTAATGAATCGTAAAAGCTTCCGCGCTTCGCGCGGGAGGGGGACAACTGAATTCAGACGAGGATTAAGAGTCGAGAAATGTACAACGAATCGTCTTGTTTCTCTAATGATTTAATGAATCGTAAAACCTTCCGCGCTTCGCGCGGGAGGGGGAAAAACTGAATTCAGACGAGGATTAAGAGTCGAGAAATGTACAACGAATCGTCTTGTTTCTCTAATGATTTAATGAAACGTAAAAGCTTCCGCGCTTCGCGCGGGAGAGGGGAACCTGTATTCAGTCGAGGATTAAGAGTCGAGAACTGTACAACGAATCGTCTTGTTTCTCTAATTATTTAATGAAACGTAAAAGTTTCCGCGCTTCGCGCGGGAGGGGTGAACCTGAATTCAGAAGAGGATTATTTACGAGAACGGTACTATGAATCGTCTTCTTTCTCTAATAATTTAATGAAACGTCAAAGCTATCGCGTTTCGAGGAGGAGGGAGGGGGAAACTCGCCCCTCCCTGCACCCACCCCCCCCCCGCATTACGTCACTGCTGGTCACCATTACGTTCCAATTTTTGGCTCGCATAATTTCAAATTTGGGCCCCCCCCCCCCCCCCCCCCCCCCCCCCCCCCCCCCCCCCCCCCCCCCCCCCCCCCCCCCCCCCCCCCCCCCCCCCCACCCCCCCCCCCCCCCCCCCCCCCCCCCTAAGAAATCCTGGATCCGCGCCTGGTTGTTGCCCTCCCTATTTTTGGAAGACGCTCCACCGCCCTTGTATTATGCTACTTGGTGGTGATACGGATTTTTTTTCTGACCCCCTAAACGTTTTTTGCTCATTAAGCCACTGACCCTGGGTAAAGGGGCCGGATAAAGGGCTATTTTGGGAATAAAGATTTCTTCACGGAAGAAAAGAAGGTCTGAATATGCAGTCTATGCTAAATATAACTGAGCATGCGCAGAAATCATACATTCCCGATTTTATTTTCTTCAGCATAACAACCGTGAAACCAAGGAAGCGAACAATATTGTATTTATGAAAATCTGCATTTGAAAACCGACGACAGATGATGGAATAAATAATATGCATGCATGCATAAGTTGTCTTCTGTAGCATCATTATGAATCGAGGGTAAGTGTAATACAATGAGCAAATTAGTAGGTGAATCATCGACTGCGACTGTCGATGTCGCTGTCGTCGCAGCTAGCGCTAGCTGTGACATGCATGGCATCGCACTGCCACTGCATGCCGCTGCCAAGACCGTGGGGCAGCGCTCCATTACCACTGCACCTGCACCGCACTTGCCGGTTAAGAATGACATGAATTATGAATGAGCAGGGAATAATTTTCCTCAAATATTTTGATTAGCAATTTCAGCTGATGGATAAATATTTCAAATGAAATTCTGTACATTTCTATGGAAGAAAACTGCTACACAAACAATATTTTGTATAGCAGTCATGCAAAAATGCATAGCAAATTGCGATGCGATACCAGGAAAATTATTCCCTGATGAGAATCAAGTAGTCAAAAGTCTAGATCTAGACTACCGGGTATATTGCACAGAGATAAATTGGCCAATAATAAATGAGATGCATGGACATGAATAAATGCAGTGACTTAAGCTTACTAAAAAGACCCGAAGTAGACACTAGAATAAACTAGAATTTAGAAATGACGTTGAAAGTCCAATGCCAATGGCAATGCAATGGAATTGAAAATGATGACGGGTGAAGAAAGAGGCTCTCGTGCATGATGCAATGATGATGCAGACTCGGACAAAGTCCAATGCCAATGGCAATGCAATGGAATTGAAAATGATGACGGGTGAAGAAAAGGACTCTCGTGCATGCACGATGCAATGATGATGCAGACTCGGACAGAGGCTGGAAGGCGGAGAGGCGACTTCATTGTTCGTGGCTGAAGAGCCTTGAAGAACGCGATGTTGACGCGGATGCTCGCGAAGTTGATGATGCTCAGTCGGAGTGTCGCACGGGTGCAAAGAAGAAAAAAAAAATTATATTTCATAATTAAAACTCAGCAAAATCAAGAAGTTGAAGTTGAGCCCAAAATGTCTGCTTTAAAAGCAGGAAGAAAGGGGAATTTAATGTTTTTTACCATTTTATACAACTCCAAACCTGAACTCTACACAACAATAAGCTTACGATGTGCTACCAATTTTTACATTGCAGATCTTTTTTTTTTCTTTTTTTATTATCACTTAATTGTGACATTTTCTGTATTTATTGCACCAAAAATAACTACAGTAACCTCCAGTGTTTTATTTGTACCCAAGAATTTGTTCACATTGATATGAAATTAGGATTGATATATTTTAGAATAAAAAGGTGTTGAAAATGCCACATCTGGGCCTGCCCTTGATAAAGGCCTAAAATCCACCAGCTTCAGGGGGCTCTGCCCTCTGCACCCCCACTGGGGCTTCACCCCTGGACCCCTCCTGCTGTCGGCTCATTTCGCTACGCCCCCTCACAGCACAGTCAAACTTACAGGTTGGATCTTCAACTACAAATTCTTTTTGATTTGGCACTTCTAATAAGTAATAAACTAGTTGAGAAGACCTGGGGGTGTTTCATAAAGCTGTTTGTAAAGTTACGCATGACTTTACGAACGACTTGTAGACCTATTTGAAAAGCCAAATGGGATGCTCAAACATTATTGATTATTATTTATTAAGTTGAACTGTGCAGATGTAGATTAACATTCTTATTATTATAACAACCATTTTTAATGCAAAGTATATTTTTTGCCATAATTTAATTGAGGTTATTGGAAATATCAGAAAAAACTTTGGGCATCCTATCTGGCACTTCATATACAAGTCGTTCGTAAAGTCATGCGTAACTTTACGAACTCTTTATGAACACCCCCTGGTCTAGAGCATTCATACATGTAGGGCTTTAACCTTTACACTCCAGCAAAGCATAGAGTCGATGCTAATGTGTTCGACCTCTAGCGCTGTACTACATGCTGAGAGGCAACAATTACACACAATACACACACTAAAAACAATTGCACACTAATGCACACAATGAATATGATGTGGCTGATCAGCAAGTTTGACAGTAGACTCACTATTTGAATTTTCAAAATATTCTTTCTAACATCGGTAAGTTGAAAAGATTGTAATTTTCTGCTATTTAAGTGTTATCAATTGTCACTAAAGTACCGATTTTGAGTGAGCTCAGTTGAGTTTTGTACAGTGGTGTTTGAAATGTTGAGAATCAATAGAACAGTTATTAATACAGAGCCAGAATAGTAATGCAGCTATGTGTGACCTTTATAGGGTTTTTTGTAGTCTGGGTATAACTTCATACACCACATTAGATTTCAAGGAGTTGTGGTCGATTAAGTTTGTGCAAATAACAAGTAAGAATTAATGGTGCCGAGTTAATCCAACTATTTAAAGTTCACACATACCATGCCAGTTGATAGATTTAGACAAAGTTTTTTGGTATTCTAACGGTAAGTGAAATTATTTAACCACCAGAGCCAGACAGATCTCATTCAATAGTTTAATGCTGTTTTTCTTTATATTCATAGCCTATATATTCCAATTTTATTACAGGGAGGGCTTGAGAATAGCTGCCAAAGCCAAGTCCGGAAACTCGATTGGTCATATGTTTAAAGGTATGAGTATGTTGTCATTTTGATTATAACTTATTAGTTTATTTTTAGTTGAGATGACCATTTAATTGGCTAGGAAGAAGTAGTTAATATGGAGTAGCTACAATGTAACATCGTGACCATGACCATAATACATGTACATGTATAGTAAATATTTCTTCTTTAAGAGAATGAATTTCAAATCGCATATGTTTACAAAAACCATTCCATAAACATTCTATGATAAAAGTATTCTCACATAAATCTTTGACTGCTCTACTACATATTAAAGAGTTGCATGATGAATTATGTTTCGCAGAATTCCTGTGAGAACGATCCCACATGCTATCCTCTTTGCTTTATCCTTTTGTTTTTCACTATAATGTTTTTTACTGTTATTATTCACAGATACAAAGGCAAAACCAAAGAAGGTAAGCAAGAATTACTTCCCCACCCTTATTTTTTTGTTTGAGAGGGGGGGGGGGGGGGGGGGGATCGGCGGGGTTTGGAGTTTGAAGAGTACAATAAATATGTGTTACCAAGGATGGGGTGGCGTGGAGTGCATGGAGTTCAGAGAATAGAAATAAAAGTGTTAACATTTAATGAATCTACCAGCATCATCCACTAGAGTTCTACACATATTTTGTTAGCATATTTAATATGAAAGCTCTTTCCATATACAATTGATATTATATTTTCTTTAATACTTGTAATAATTTCTCTAATATCTTTATTATTGTGCAGACACAGTGATAAGAGAGATAGATTTATTGTTAATTATCACATTTAAAACATAACCATCCAATTTTAATAGCTAAGTGCTTCATTTCCCTTCTCTTGTTTTGCAGTTTAGTTACAAATCCAAGACTCAATCCTTCCCTGTTCGGAGGAATGTCAATGGAACCATTGATGAAGGAAATCAGCAACTTAGCAAAACAGCTGGCAGTAGACCAAGTGAACAACAGAAATCAACTAACAAACAAACTGTGAACAAACACGTTTTGAATCAGAAGAATTCTACCAAAGCCCCAGATCAAAAAGAGAAAGTGAAAAGTCATTTCATTGATAAAAACAAGAAGGCTCTCACTAAGAGAGAGAAGATTTTGAAACAAGCGGACACTGTGACTCTCACTCAGGATCAGCTTAATGCCATTCTCAAAACTATCGGCAACGCCGGTGAGTCAGCTGGAGCTCCGAGCTTCTCCATTGGTGAGTCTCTCTCTTCATTATATATGGAAGTACCATGAGGGTCTTGAAAATATACTCTGTGCCAAATAACGATGTTTGGATTGTATACCATATTTAATGGAAACATCCCAGTGCCTTTAACAATGCCATAGGAATGATTTGAGTTGAAATAAACAAACCAAAATAAAAATGAACTGTCCCTTTGATATATATCTGCTTGACCTTTGATATGTGACATTTGTCCTCTCAAAAAGGAGTTGAAATGCTCTTTTTAAAAAGGTGAATTTGGCACATCGATTTTGATGTGCTTGACATATTTATGATTGCATTTCTATTAAAAAATGTTATTGATTAATACATGTACACATATTGCGTGTGTCTAACAGAGCTCAAATGTATTCAACTTCTGCTATGACTAGCTGTAAATCATTCTGATCCTACTACTGATTACAGTGTATGTCTCTTAATGCATTAGATGCTGGTGAACTAAAGGTGAATCTGAGCAGCATCAACCAGGAAAATGAGAATAAAGAAAGCGAAAAGGCGAGGGAAAGAGATGGTGATGAAAACACTTCTGCCGTGATCACCAATGCCAACAATAATCAAGACGGTAATAATAATGATCAGACAGCTAGCAATGATGCACCTAAGGAGACGAGGACCCAGGAGTCAACTAGGACAGCAGCCGTTGTCCAGAAGCAGTCTCCTAGATTGGGTCAGGCAGATATCCTCAATACCATAGGCATGAGTGAGCAGAATGACAGGTCTTTGGTGGAGAGGAAAAAACAACAATGGAAGCAGGAGCTTGGTAAGTGTTTGTAGCTAGGCAGTCCAAGCCATATATCTCTCTATACTTTGAGAGCATACTTTGAGAGCATACTTTGAGGGACACACACACTAGAAAATGAAATTCTGTAAAGTTGCATGCTGCACTGACAGTCATGCATATTAATCGGCCAATATGGTTGAATTCTTTGGGGAAGTCACTTAACATCATCACTATATGGCTATTTTTTTAAAGACAGTCATTGATTTTCTAAAAGAGGAGAGAAGTACTGGAACAAAAATGAACTGTTTTTTAGCAAAGCCCTTATCATGTTGATGTAATTGAAATGGATGAACTAAATATTGAAAATTGGCGTTACTTACGATACATGAGGAATCATTTTTTGAAACTAATATAAATGATTACAAACATCCTGCTTTATTGACCTCAGATGCTCAGCTCGCAGCGAAACAAGCCGCTCAGGAGAAAGAAGGCAGGGGCCGGAGGGGGCGTAGCCAGATAGCGGTGAACTCTGATGGATGGAATCCATGGGGACAGCCCGGTGGTGGAGCCCCAATGAGGAGTAGTGTGGATGCTTCATCTCCTAGAGACAATCAAGTACCACAGGTAGTAAAGTTTATTGTATGTCTTATGTAAAATGCTGTTTCTTGTGCAGTTATGCAATATAATGTATGTAGTTGTAAGTATCTTCTCAATATCAGTATAACAGAAATAACCATCTGATCTTTGCAGTGAAATTACATTATGACTCATAGTTGTTTCATTGTGCATGAACATGAAAACATAACTCCAATTAAGAGATTTCTCCCTCTCAGAAGAAAAAAAAATGGACAAGCGAGACTATTTTTACTTTGTTAATGCGATGGGGATGTTTTCTATTAGGCCTAAAATAAAAACTTGTTGTATTGTCCTTTGGGTGCCAAAACATGGGTCGGTCGGTCAGAAAAGTTTTTATTTTTTAAAACTTTTTTTTGTCGCCCTCTTTTGGCTGATATTTCTCAGTTTTTAATGCTCTAATACATGTGTTTCAGTGTCATCATTCTATTCATATCTTTTTCACCTCATAATTAACCATGGTTCTGCACGAGTGAGAATTTTGGAATAATTTGATTTTATGCATTTATATCCTATTTAAACGACTAAAATACATATTTTTTTATTCATTAATCTAAAAAAAATCTAAAAAACGGTTGGAAAAAAAAAAACTTTTTTAAAATGCCGAACATAGATTTTCTGATTTTTTGGTCGGTCGCAAAGGGCAATACAACAAGTTTTTATTTTAGGCCTTACTGTGATCAACTAATCACAGATGCAATGTCACTTATTTTGACAGTTAGAAAATAACAAAAGACAGGATGCCATTGATTGCCTAACTTTAATTCTGCTTTTCTCTTATTTGGTAAAGGTCAGTACGAGTGATCCAAGTCCAGGTCGAAGCAGCAGAGGTCAAGGGTCAAATGACATGATGAGCCAGTCAATTTCTGGTCTTAGTCACAGGGAGAAGCAGAGGAATGTACCAGCAGCAATGAGAAGCTCTTTTGCCATTGGGGTGTGTTGTATATCGGTCACTCTGTATAGCTATGACACATTAAGTAGCTCTCCTTTGTCTATGATCTTATAACAACCCTGTTTAACCTTTTATAAAAATGGGTTTAAGAATGCAGGCAATGTAATTGGTCAAATGACACCATGTGACCCTCCATCATTCTTTCCTACCATGCCTACCATACAAGAAAGGTTCCCATCTAAATGTGATAACCCATGGCTTAAAGTGATCAAGTTATTTGTAAAATAAGAGACACCAATGGTCTATTTAAAACCCTTGGCTCCAAACAGAGGATATCATGGATTTTCTGCCTGTTCATTGTATATTGCTTTAGAAAATATTGTGGCAGATAAAATCACTGTCTACAGTATCAGATTAGCTGAGAATACCATATTTCAGTGGACTAATTAATTAATTTTATCCCATCCTCAATTCCAACTTTCTGTACAATCTAGTATATAATGTAATTACATATGGTGATAATTAGACCAGTACATTTTAAGATACTGGGGTGCTTGTATACAGGCATTTCTTTATAAACATTGAAAACAATAGCATAGATCATTATGTTGATTACTGAGTTTGAATTAAATTAACTAACATAAAAAATGTATGTATGTGTATGCATTAAAATGCACATACTCAAGCCAACTTCTTACACTTTTGTTTCTCCTTTGCACAGGGAATGCATAATGGACACGATGATGATTTTAAAAGGAAAGAGAAACAACTGTGGCTTGAAGACTTGGGTAAATATTCTTTTTCAGCAATTATGACAATGCACTATTTCACTGTTCAATTTTGTGGATTTTTTTAATTGTTTTTTTAACGGTTAATTTATATATCTGCAGAAATTTAGAAATCAATTTTAAGTAAGGATCGAGTGGGCCATGATGATAATCAAATATGATAATGCACAAAAGTGAGTAAACCCTCCTGTTACAAAAGTGTCAGCATTTCAATGGAATTTTTCACCTTTTTTTTTCTACGGGAAAAAATTATTTGTGCCTGCATTTTTACTACAAAATGTCTAACCTATTTATAAAATTTCTACTGTACTTAAATACATTCCCACTTGTGGGAGGTTCTGTTTTTCCTAGTTTGATATTGATATTGCATTAAATGATAAATCTTTATCACTTGTCTGCTCAATATTCCTTGGCTAAACAGAGAGGCAGAAGAGAGAGGCTAAAGAGAAGAAAGAGCAGGAAAAGGCCAGCGACCGTGCCGCAGAATCGGCCGTCATGCAGCACTGGGCAGAACCTGTTGAACATCCTCAGCCCAAGATGATATCTCGAATGGATAACAAGGTCAGCCAGGTAAGCATGTGTGTTTCATTGGGCTTCTGCAACCTGTTGACTACCGACTACTGTCATTCCCATAAGTTAAGTACAGGAATGACCTTGTTATCGTGGGCAACGGATTAAACGCAGGACTGCACTATTTGTATCTACTTGCGCCCTCTATATTTCCGACAATGCCTAAGCGGTACCTGTTGGTCCCCCATGATCCCTTTTTCTTAAGTGATGAAAGCAAGTCCTTGGTTTCTCTCTCTCTCTCTCTCTCAATAAAGGGCCTTCTCCTGATGTCAGGCCTTGTCAATGCTTTGTTTCAGGCTGATCATGCTAATCACAAAACTGATCACAAAACATGTTTTCTTTGATTTCTTTCATTCAAGGTACAAGATGACTCTCGTGTTATGAGTAGGATGGCAGCTGAGAGGAAAGAACAGACTAGGGAAACGGAGCAACCAAAAAGTGCGCCACTTAACCGCTCCCGTTCTCCCCACACCAACGATGATGCTTCTCCCAGGTCAGTTCCTTTAACCTTGATTTTTATATCACTATACTTCTGACACTACTAGTTGACATCCAGTTGATCTGTAGGTCAGTAATAAATTAACAGTTATGTTGAGCTTGTATTATATGACAGTATCATGAATAAGATTACTCTAGTATAAGTTTTCTCTCTCTTGCTCCAAAAACCCATCAGATCGCACTTGAGGCCTGCCAATGCTCTGATTGATCCAGCTGAAATGGAGAGAAGAGATATCCAGAAAAAGAAGAAATTGGAACATATGGTAAGTAAATTTTGTATGAATCTTTGTAGATTACTTCTTAATAACTTTGAATCTCACTTTTTCATTAAAAAAAAATCATATACTAGTATGTAAGTAGTTGAAATGCTTGTAAATTTGTGGAAACTTTAGTGATGATCCATTCACCTAAATGTATTGGTTTATCTTTCACTATTCTATATTGGTGTATTGGGATTTAAAAAATATTCCACTAAAGCTTGAGTGCATTCCATACAAAGAATGCAAAGGATGTTGTAAATGTTGAAAGGCAGTTGTAAAGTAATACTAATTGCAATATAATATTTTCAAGGAAAGGCATAATTGATTCTTTGACAATTTTAGTTCTGTGAAAGGCTGCTGGTTACTTGTTAACCAATGACAAATACTGATTTATCTGTTTGACAAATGTTTGTATTGCTTGAGTATTTTTTTTCTTATCCATCTCCCTCAACTCACCACACATTCTTCCCTATCCAACAGGCGTTTGTGCAGGCCCAGGTGGAGGAGAAGCGGAGGAAAAAGCAAGAGGCATTGGCCCTTCGGCGGCAGGAGGAGGCCGAGGAGGAGAGAAAGTTGGCCGAGGAAAGGGACCATCTTGCCCGAGACTTCGAGCATGAGCAGGAGAAGCTGAGGAAGAAAGAAGAGGCCTGTGCGGCTAAGCAGAGAGCCTTAGAAGAGAGCATGCAGAATGCACACGATGCAGCCATGAGAGAGAAACACGCAGGGAGGATGCGGAAGCTAGAGAGGCAGGGCCATGATGTCAGCAACCTTAGGAAAAGCTGGGAAGGTATGTTTGGGGGGTACAACTATATTCATTTTTTTCAAACATTTAATAAATGTTTTATTGCCTTGAGTTCTTTAAAAGTTTATTGCCTTGAGTTCTTAAAACATTTATTGCCTTGAGTTCTTAAAACATTTATTGCCTTGAGTTCTTAAAACATTTATTGCCTTGAGTTCTTAAAACATTTATTGCCTTGAGTTCTTAAAACATTTATTGCCTTGAGTTCTTAAAACATTTGCTTGCTTTTTGTATTATGCAAAATCTGACATATAGGAATCATCTCCTTTGGTAATAAAGAACAGTAGATAGGTGGCATCAAACTTTTGAACATGGATGTCCTACTGAATACAAAATGCTCAGCTTTTGGATCATCAAGTGCAGCTATGTGAAGAACAACTTTGAACCTTTACAATCGATCCTTATATAAGTATTTGTGGTAAAAAAAAAATTCATCATTTTTGTGGCATGCACATTTATGTTGTTAACCGTCACAGTTAAGTATACATTGTTATCATCTTTATTTTTGATCTATATACAGCTAATTGTTTTGTTTTGTCTAAACAAAAATCAAAGGAAAACTGTATTTTCACCTTGTATCTCATTCAAATTCATGCTTTCTCTCAACTACCTCCAGACAAACGGCAAAGCCCAGAGGCTTCCCCCAGACTTCCTGCCCAGGCCATTGGATCTCACCCTCAGCCTGCTTTGAAACCAACTACCTCCATCAGTTTCTCACCAAGACAAGAGCAACACCCCTCTGCAGACCTTCAAGGGAATGCCCGTACTGTGGCAACTCACATCCAGGATGCGGCAACTTCCCCCATCAATGAGGTATCAACACAAACTGGTAAGCATAGTGAGATGGTGTTATTGTTATTATAACGCGGCCATAGCCCCACAAATGCCGCTGCAGTTTTGTTAGACGTGTGAATGAATGGCAACTTTGCATCTCTATGCACTTAGGTACTAGAGAGACAGAGAGAGAGAGAAGAGGAAAGACATGAAAATTATTGAATTTTCACAGCTTATCACTTACAATTATCAATATACCTTTTAATACACCTGGTTATTCAAAGGTGCTTGTTACAGATTCCACTTTTTATAATCTCCAAAATATCATTAACGAATGGTTACAAAGGCATTTTGATAAGATTCTTATTTATCAAATATAATCTTTAAAACTCTACATTTCTTCTTCCACATGGAAATAGATCTGGATGTAAACTATATATCACCAAGACTGATTGAAGCTATACGGATGGCCAGTGAAGGAGCCGAGTACAAGCCCAAAAGCAAGAAACGTACTGATCATGAAAAGAGCAGGCAGCTTGCGGAAGGAGGCAGAAAAAAGGAGAAAGGTTCGAAGGTGGTTTCCATCAAAGAAGAAACGTCTGACAATAAAGCCAGCAAGAGTAGGAAAAACAGTGATGCCTCAAAACCAAAATGGGGCCAAAGTGAACAAGCTAAAAAGGGAATGAAAAACTCTGAAAAGGACATGTCGATGAGTAAACGTAAGAGGGAAGAAAGACTGAAGAAGAGACAGGAGGAGTTACTTAGTTTACAGGAGAGGAGTGCTCCCAAGAGGGTGTCTCAACCAAAACAGACGCAAATGGAGAAAAAGATGGAGACTGAGAGCCAGGGGAGGAAATCTAGAGCAGATACAAAGTTATCACATCACACAGAAGAAAAAGAAAACAAACGTGAGAGAGCAGGTTCAAGACGAGAGGCTGCTGTGTTAGCGCAAGAAAGAGTGATGTCACAGCAGCAGAGCAGGAAGGAGTTCCGACCATCTTCCAGTGAGGATAGCTCCAGTACGCAAACACCAACTCTCAGGAACAATGACTTTGTGCCATTTATGAGAACTGAAGATGATGAATTACTTGAGGGTAGGCTATCTGTAAGCCCCGCCCCTGCTCCACCACGACAGGTCCCCAAGACGAATGATGCCTTGACAAGAGATGCAAGCAGAGCCTCCAGGAATTCTAGGCAATCTAATAGAGAAATGGTCAGTTTTAGAAGCCATTGGTAATGTTTTCTAACATATTTCTAAAAACATAAATTTAGATATTACCGCATGAGCAAGCATGAATTGGTCTGACTTGATATGTGCATGACTGTTGAAAATTGCTTCATTGATAAATTTTGCTCAGTGGTGTGCTTTGTGAATATACAATATAGAATTGTCACAACAAAGCAATTATTGGATATAGATACATTATTATAAATTCATGCAAGAAACTTTCAATATCTTAAAGTATTCATTCATCAGTATCTTTGGTCAATTTATGGATGTGTGTTGAGATAATGGAAGCAAACACATCAAGATTTAAAAGAGCTGTTCTCATGAGAAAAAAAAATGGATAGGGTGTAAGTGTCTGCAAATTTGAATACTTATCTGTGGTGATCTTTGCAGGATTTCATATTTGATTTTTTTGTAAACAGTTTTCTTTGGCATTTACCTCTTTTTTTGTGGTCATTTGGCTGTTATACAAGGGACTGGATCTGCATCATTCACTTCACAATTTCAAATGTAAAATCTGTAATATATGAATACCAGGTGTAATTATCATCTAGCGTTAACAAATATCTCTCTCCTATTTACAGGATCCATTGTTGAATCCTGACAGACTGAAAGACAAAGAACACAGACAAGAGGAGATTCTCCTACAGCTGTCAACGCTAAGACAGGTATGTAAGAATGGAAAGACCTGAATTTCTTGTGTACTGCTATGTAGCTTGAGCTTGGTATTGTGGAGAATAACAGAGACGAACAAGTGGTATACGATAGATAGTGTATTTCAGTATTCAACAAGTTACTGTTACAACTATGAATATATCCATTACTAGCTTATACCAGTGGGATGTTTGAATTGTGCCGCCCATGTTACACTTCTAAAAAGGCACTGAATAAGCATGATTTTTATGAACAGATATGCTAGTCTCAATTCTTTATTTGGAAGAGCTTGGCAATAATGTTAATACTTGACTTGTATTTTATGGAAAAGGACATGGTCATCTTCCTAATCAATACATACTTTCTAATCGTGTCCAATAAATCACAAATTCAGAAATAATATGTCTTCTTACAACCCTCCCAATAGTGAATGATTATTTCTGAATCACATTCAGAGGGTCAATACTGGGTATTGAGTGAACATTATCGTAATTTATTATTTGTGGTCAGTTGGTCAAATCATCTACTAATCATGTGCCTATACTTGTTGATTTTGTTTGATTTGTAGGGTCTTCTGATGAAGCAGAAAGAGTTGGAGATTGGTTTACCACCTTCATCACCTGTGTTCATATAAAGTGACTGGCTGCTTGGTTGAGTGATCCTACTACATGACTGCTGAAGAATGGCCGTTTGATGAATTATGGCCATGAAATTACACCTACTGATTATAATGATAATAATAATGAAAATGGTGGCTTCTTATATGGCGCACATGTCAGTCACTTTGTGACGCTCCTGGTGCTGCCCCGATTATTACCCTGGCTTTAGCAAAGTGGCCATGAAGGCGCTCTAGCATTTCAAGGAATTAATTCCTGCCAGGTACCCATTTACATCACCTGGGTCGAGTGTTGCAAATGTAGATCAATGTCTTGCCAAAGGACATTAGTGCCGCGGCTGGACTCCAACCGTGAACCTTGTGATCAACAATCCGTCGACCTTCTGACTCGAACAAGACACCTCTACACAAAAAGTACACAAAAAGTTATTAAAATTGTTATGACGAAAGCGGTTGATTCTAAAACTTAATTCAGTAAAATGTAATATTTGCGTGTTACACTGACTGAATTTCTTGAAAATGACTTTCTTGCCATCGAGGACATCTCTCGTAGGAAATTGTATGACATAAGTGTTTGTACAGTTAATTTTGTGTGTGGCGACACATGCTTTTGGGGCCAATTGCTCCTCATTCAGTTTCCAAAACTAACTGAATCTGTAACTGCAATTGTGGAGCCAAAACGATATCGTGTCTCCTAAACCTAACATATAACCAATGTCAGCCCTAACCCTATATTTTTGATGACGTAAAGGCCAGAGATAAGGTTGCCTGGGCATGTGTCAATCACCGTATTATCTGCTTCCATTTCACATAGAATGATATACTAACATTCCCTGCTGAAAGATTGTTGCTTGTAGGGATATATGTACTAGAGTTTTGTCAATTGTATATGAATTATACAGATATTGTGCAATATGTTAAAACTTGTCCTATTTCTACACATTTTTCTTCTTTGCATGAATAACAAGACTTCTTTTATTTTTACACTCAATCTACTGTATTTAATGATATAGAATAAAGTAGGGGCATATTTGTTGTTTAACTAAATTTATTTTAAAAATCCTTGAGATGTTCCTCTTTTTTTTTTGGAGGGGGGGGGGTGGGAGGGGGCATTTTTGGATAGTTTTACACATAATTTCTTATTTGTTTTCTCTCTTTAAATATTTTTAATATTCAGTGTGGTTCATCTGCAAGATATATAATGTTTTACTTTGATTATATTTGTCCATAGGTGGCATTCTGTTAACTATGCCAACTTGTGGTTGAGTAGAAGGTATACTAGTTGTCATGACAACTATGAATTAAGACAGTTTAAATTTTTGTGACAATTAACACCCATCTCACTTACATGAAGATAACATAGTTACAAAATACTACCAGGGGGTGTTTCAGAAAGCTGTTCGTAAAGTTACGCATGACTTTATGAACGACTTGTATATGAAGTGCCAGGTAGGATGCCCAAAGATTTTCCTGATGTTTTAACAAAGTGTGACTTTATTTTCAATAACCTCAAGTAAATTATGGCCAAAAATATACCTTGCATTAAAAATGTTTGTTATAATAATAACTTTAGTTGATGCTGTTAAAAATGATTGAGCATCCCATTTGGCTTTTCGTATACAAGTCATTCGTAAAGTCATGCGTAACTTTACGAACAGCTTTATGAAACACCGCCCAGGTGATATTGTTTTTCTTATATACTGCAACAAAGGATAAGTACATGTTCTTTATTCAAAAAACTATGAATTGTACTAACCACATGCAAATTCAATTTTCAATCTGCTTGTCCATAGCAAAGAGGTGTTTTTCTGTTTTGATGGGGGTGTCTTATATCTAGTGGTACTAGTGGGGTTTATTTTATTTATTAGTGATATACGTCATGATATATTGGTGCTATAAGATCCTCCCAGAGAAAAGTACAAAGAACTACCTTGCATAATTGTAAAATGTATTTAGTCTGAATATCATCACTGTGAAGATCAGGCCATTAAAAAAAACATTCATGTTTAGCGTCCCCGCCCGCTTCCTTTTCTTTTTTTTTAAAGAAAAAAAGGGGCTCCTCCTTCCTATTTTTCAAAAAGGCAAGTCGCTAAACATGTTTTTTTTTTTTTTTGCCTAATGTACACATCTATAAGTTAGTACAGTAAATATGTTCATAAATGTTGTTAATATCAAGATGGTTGTATTGTGTTTAAATTGTGTTGTCCAGAGAAGCATTTTTCGTAATTATATGGTACTTACACCTGTGTACTAAAACAAAAACTATATTCTATATGGCTTTATCCTGAAGCGAAAAACAGAATCAAGTATTGACATGAGTATATCACATTTTTTTGAAAGTTTGATTCTTGTGTTGTCTAAGCTTATATTTATTGCTTAATAGAACATTCATGTACAAATATTTTATATGCTATATATCTTTGATGTTTATGCTGTTGATTTTGTTGTGGATAATAAACTTTGAAATAATTGCTGTAAACAGATTTTCTTCCTGATTACTATTTACGTATGTAAGTGGAATTTTGTGTGTTAATAAAGTTTAATATATTCATGTAATTTGTCAAAAAGACTACATTTACAGAAACCAATACTGCAGTTCTTTAACAAAAGGGAACAAGTGATAAATGGAAAATATTTCACTTTTTACTTAGAGACAGAAGAATTTCTTATTGGTTGATGAATTCTTACTTAGGAAGAATGGATGAACTTTTTCATTTACATTGATTTTCCCATTGTTTTTATTTTAGGTAATTTCATACTGATGATGATATATTCTAGAGGTCATGTACATCTTTTTATTTACTTTAAAAGCATGAAGAAATTTAATTTTTAAAAAAATTATTTTAGAAAAAATATAGGTAAAAAAAAAGAGATCTAGAAATTTAAAAGACAAGTGGCATATTGAATATCACTTTATGATTCATTTTTATTGAGTTCAAAGATTGCAAGAAAAAAACATGAGATGAAACGGTCTAGCATTTTTTCACAATGCTTGATCAGCAAAACTAAATGTACTACCGAGGACTTCAGTGTCCTTGATCAATATATCCAGCATGCATCTACAGGTATTTGGAATTCTCTTCCATTCTATTTCGTAATAACTTAAAGTTCAAGTCATGGTATAAACATTTGTATAACCATCCATAATTGCAGCAGCTTAAAATGTCATGGTACAAAATATGGGAACAATTCTATTTGTTTGAAGTTATATCTGGCTGAATTAGACTGAAATGAAACTGTCCATACTATTACAATACAATATCAAATTGTAAATCACCAACAGAGTACAGCTCAAAAGGCTAAAGAAAATTCCATTGTACATGTAATCTACAAGGGGAAGATACAGTGCACTGTAATGAAAAATAAGTAAACATTGGCATGGCTTTGTGGTAAGATGATAGATAGTAGCCAAATTGGAAAATGTTAAGTTTACATTTTTTTCTCAATCAAATACATATTTGTAGTATGAATATGGGCTTTGCAGATTTTTTTTCTTCCAAACTCTTAATTATAAAGCACCTTGGAATCAATATGCAAATGCAAGGAACGCTGCTCGTCCTGAATCATTCACACACACACACACACACACACACACACACACACACACACATAAAGTGCATATATTTCTTAACAAGGAACAGAATAATTAAAGAGAATGTACCAGTCGATGTTAGATGCAGAGACAAAATGTTATATTTTCACTTGGACTGAATAGGTTGAATCCTGAGAGATTTCAGGCTTACCGGTACTTGGAATTAGGCAAGAGTGGAAATATTACTAAATATGCTACCAAAGACACTCTTTACTTCAAATTTCAAACATGATTAATTTTAATAGTTCAATGTTGCTTTAATGCACTACATCTGAGTAATTATGTCTTGAGCAACATCATTCAATAGTATTAAATGGTTAGTAAGAATTTGGGGAAGAGAACAAAGTTCATTTATATTTGTCTGCACACATATTTCAAATGCTGGTTCATCCATGTACTGGTAGCTTTCTCCCATGTAGCTTTTCTGTTGGACTTGTGTTATATACTGTACCTATGCATACTGATAACTTTGAAGGTAAGAAACTACTTTCCATACAGATTATTATTATTTATTTTTTTATTTTTATTTTTATTTTTTTTAATTTTTTTTTTTGGGGGGGCGGGGTAAAAACATGGCATCATTTCAAGAAACCATCATTTGCGGACATTGAATTAAAATACATTTGAATTTTAAAACATGTATAAATAGGAAGTTTGCTGGACTTGTCATGACAGTTTAGTGAGATGCTACCCTAATTATCATATAAAGACTACATTTTTATTTTCCTTGCATATGGTTTCTCACTGAAACCTGCACTAAAAGAACCTGTACATAAAGACCACCCGCTCATAAAGACCACTTTTGCACATTTCCCTTGAGTGATCTTTATATACAGGTTTCATGGTAGCACTTCTTTTACAGCCGGGCCACTGAAATAGCTACATATTTTATTTCCTTAATTTGAATATAAATATCTAAATTCATATTAATACTGTTTTAAAAATAGGAAAAAGTTGCTTGAAGTCATGTAATTTCACATAATAGTACTTTAACTACTCTTTGATACATTAAAACAATGTACTACACAAACATTTTCTAGTATTTAAAAATCTCCTTTAAAATGCATAATATATTAATAAATAAATATTAATACTGTTTTAAAAATAGGAAAAAGTTGCTTGAAGTCATGTAATTTCACACAATAGTACTTTAACTACTCTTTGATACATTAAAACAATGTACTACACAAACATTTTCTAGTATTTAAAAATCTCCTTTAAAATGCATAATATATATTCATAAATAAATAAGATGCGAGACATTTCAGTACAAATACCTGTACATACAAGTATCTTTCTTAACTGGGCGCTTTTTTTTTTCTTCTCTAGGGCAAGTTTGGCACTTTGCATGACTCCATTACTCCTTTGAATTGAGAGCAAGCACAGCTTCAACATACTGCTCCATCTCTACAAAGTCTGCAATGACAATATTAATACCAGTGGGTCCAATAGTTTTATCTTGGAGGAAGTACTTCGTATTCCTAATCGCAGGACCTGCAAGCACACCTTTCAAGTTATTACCAATGTGCTGTAGAATGGTGGTGCCAGTTGGTGTCAAGACACCCTGTGATACGTAAAACTTATCAGGGGGCCTACCCCTGGTGTGGTGAGCATTGAGTATGTTCACCATCTTGGGTGCTTCAGCAGTGTTGGGCCATACACTGTGGATTCTTGTGCCTTGCCAGAGGTTAGTATGCTTCACCGATGTCTCATCGTGATGGTAGATTGTAATGACCTGCCAACCTTCGTCACAGAGGACATTCAGGGTAACCGCTTCTAAATCCATCTCTGGACAAAGTTTGGAGGAGAAGGCTTCCTCTACGCAGGATATCAGCTCACTGTGCTTCTCCTGCATGCAGTACAAGTGATTGAAATCAATAATGACAACTTCCCTGGGGTGTTCATTCAACCAGTCATTGATTTCTCGCAGGCAATCACTGACTCGTAACCCATGCAGGCCATGGACGAAATAGAAGCCCTCCTTGCCTGGACAGCGGGATATACGGAAATCAAAGTAGCGAATCCCCAGGTCCAGCTGCTGTTTGAAGTTGAGTGCCTGTGTGACTGACCAACTGTGGACGATCTTCTTGGCTGCATCACCAAAGACCGCAACAAGGTTCCGTACTGTGTCTGGTGATCCTGATGCAACAGGTGACTGGCAGTCGAGGAAGAAACTGAATGAGTCATGAGAGCCTATAAAGAGAGGATGAAAAGTCTAAAATGTGGATTTTGACAAGTTTAAATTGTTAAATTTGTAGCTGAATTCATCTCTTGAAAGCCATTCCACTTAACGGCAATGTTAGTAAATGTTATCCTAGTAACGTTAATATTGGACCTTCTTTTTCACTAACTACACTGCAGGTGAGATTTTTCATCATGAAAAGAAGTTTGCCAAATTTTCCTTCAAAAATAAAAAAAACAAAATTATAGTAAAATATCAAAAATAAAGATTAATCATGTAAAAGGAAGAAATACATGTTGATTCATCATGATTATCAATCTATCATGGTCGAGAGAAATGAATAATAAGACGAGACGCATAGATGAGTCAATCAAATATAATTTGTAGTGTGACTTTATGCAACTTTGATTGTTTCTTTTTATAAACATGTAGACTATGTATTTATCAATGTTTTGCATTTAAAAATGATTTTTTTTTTTTGGTATTACTGAATCAGTTATTGTTGTTGTTTTTACTCATAAAATAATAATTCATAATAATTACTTTTAAAGCGGGCTTACACCCTACAAGCTCTGCTTTTTAGTCGGCCCTCCTTCCCTTTCAATTTCATGTTTATTTTTTTAATGTATTGACTATTGACTTGTATTGTGCAAATTGCATCTATAGATCTAACAGTTAGACCTAGACCTCTAGTCTATATGTATATAAATATGTGAATATGTTAAAATGTACCATCATTGTAAATATGATCGATTGAAAGAGGAAAAATAAATGAATTGAATTTGATTGAATTGAATATATACAATTAACATATCTCAATTCTCAAGGCTCGATCTCGACTCGGTCATAACATAATAATTAATCTAACATCAAAATGAAGGTATGGGACAGTCGTTTACAGCTACTTACCTGGAATAGCTATATTTTTCAGTGATTCACTTCGTAATCTGTCTGGCAACTCTCCCATCCAGTTTGGAAATGTTTTATATGTTGCGGTTCCATTCTCCATATTTAATCCGTCCTCTTTTCTCGCCATACTGCTAAGAGAAGGCGGTGACATTCGACATCATCTCTACAAATTTGCTAATCACCGAAGTCTATATAAAAACTCGCCCAATACCAACATCGCTTTAGTAGTTTCGCCCTTCACTCTACATAATTAAAATACCCCCCCCCCCCCCCCCCCCCCCCCCTCTGCAAGATAATTTGGCGCTAGTTTGCTTCCAACATACCGCCACCAGGTGTGCTTCATCCTGTCTTCTGCATTGGTTTCCTCATTCCATGATAACCTGTAAAATATCCTGTAACCTGTAAAATAAAAATATTAAATTAAAAACTGAGAGGTGCACAATTTAACAGGAGGGCCGAGTTCGTTGTGGGTAGTGCGTCTCATAGACAAACAGCTGTTTCTTGGCGACTAAACAGTGGGCGTGTCAGTTCATTACTTTCAACGTGAAACATGAACAACCCCACTGCTATATAGTTGTTTATTCGCGGCCTTGGCTGTCATCAGAGAGCTGATTGTTTACTGAAACACTATCTTTAATGATATACATTGCCTTTTATATAGAAGAATAGATTTAAGTTTGTACGTGGGAAACGAATCCGATAGGCCTGTATAAGGATGAAACTGTTTAGTTAAGAGGCATATGCACTACCGTGCTCCCCCCCCCCCCCGCCCTCCAAAAAAGAAGAAAAAAGAACAAAGAACAAAGAAAAAGAAACAAACAAAAAAGAAATATGAATGCTCCTTAGAGACCAACGATTTTAGGACAGCCTAGTAGACAATTCGGGGGTCGGCAGTCATGATTTTACTTGAAACCGAACATGCAATATACCTGAGCTCAATATGTACCCTGCCTGTCATAATAAATAAATAAATAAATGAATAAATAACTGAATGAAGATCTGTGTCCATGCTCACGTTTCTTTGTAACCACTATGTGAATCTTCTCGGGATTTCAGACCAACTAGGTGTAACCAAAACAATATGTCTCAGTTCCCCTCATCACAAAATCGGATGCACATGCCCATGATATGGCACTAATATATAAGATTTTATGATATCCTGAAGGGGAAAACTGAAAGAATGGTGCACAAGTTTTCCAAAAGTATTTTGAAAACGTGTGTATCTTGTTACAGATACACGCCACCCCCCCCCCCGATCATTCGGTGCCTGTATCGGATATAATGTGTTGCTTTCTTTTGAAATATAGGCCTATTTTAAGAGAAAGTGAATGAATATTTAATTAAAAGTATATAATAAGTTAAAACATCAAAGGCTTATTAATGCCATGCCTTCTTATGTTAATCTCCCATATTCAGGACACATCTCAAAGTACTTGACATGCTTATCGGAATTATGACATGATAGGTGTAAGTATTATATAATCATTTCCATGTTTGATTTAGGTAATTTCCTTGATTCTTTATCTTACATCACAACTGTCCATACAAGATTCTTTTTAATGTGCAATAGATAATCAGACTTTGGTGTAAGAAAGGTAATTTGGCTTGTCTCCATTAAACTCGCTCATAGTCACATGTTTATATTGCGGTGTTCAACTTCGAACATTTCTTTAAATCACCCAAAAATAAATTCATAAAGTCGTCACATTATGCTAAACACACTCTTGATTTGATTTGATTTAATTGGTTAAACATATAAGGAATTAATTACACAATTTCCAAACGATGCTTTCCACATTCAGTGGTAACCTGTGATCACGATTATGATCAGTGGTGGAGCTACAGGGGTATGCTTGGTGCACGTGCCCCCCCCCCCCCCCCCCTCCACCCCCATCGAATGGCGAAAAGGGGAAAGGGAAGTTAGAGAGAGGAATAGGATAGGGGAAAAGGACCAGACAAGATGATGACAGAAACTTCTCTACCCATAAATTTGCTTCCTTGTTTCTTCGCAATTCATTCGAGTAAGACCGATGAACAGTGTTCTGAAAAAGCCTGGTGACTTCATGTAATTCATTACATTGTCAAAAAAGTGAATTTTCAATCAACCTAATAAAATGTGAATGTGAAGGAATCTCATCACACTACCAAGACTTTTCTACATACACCACACAATAACTACATACAGAAATGCAAGGTTGGGAAAATGAATTTGATATTATAGACAATTAATTTTATTATACAATATAAAAAGATTTTATCATACATAATCATAGAAAACAACACCGTACATATATCTTTATTGGCATAAGGAAAAGGCATTAATTGTTCTTGACTTATTAATAGTCATAACAAGAGTTACTTAATACCTATACATGAACGAGAAAGGACAATATCAACCTTTTTAAAAGTGTGAACATTTTTAGACTTTTTATTCAACATCCAATTATAAAAACTAAATAATTTTAGACGAATTCCATTAACGTGGAAGAAAATTAAAGGCAATGCTACCAAAGAGGCTATGCTTGTTTGAGGAATTTCCATTATCGCTGTGGTAAACACTACCAGCATATACGATGCAATACATCGAATAATATCTTTATACACCTATCGGAATAGCACATTTTGAAAACTACGAACGAATCTTTAATTTCCCTTGATATTGTTATGATAAATATTATAACTTTATCGCTATTATAGCATTAAAAGTCGTAATGTCATTGTAAATCGTTAATCTTCTCACTATCATGGTAACACACGAAATGCATAAAAGGTCTCAAGGCGAGAGTAGTTGGATCACATTTGTCTCTTTTTTGAAAGTGTCGTTCCTACCATGAGTAAATCATGATGTTCAAAATATAACATACATTCAGCACAAAAAGAAAGTGGACACTCATAATGATTAACATTTTCGAATAAATAATCGATACAAACTTATCTTTCATATATCAAAATAATCATATATTAATCTTCTTTAAGATGATATGCAATTGGAATCATACCACCCACGCATGAGTGAGTACAACCATTTCAAAATAAATAAGTCTCTGGGGTAAATTGCAAAATATGGGCCATAATTGATCTTGTTAGAGCCTTAAATGTTCTTTGATTTGATAATTTTTTTTAAATTTTATTTCATCGACGCTTTAAGTTAATTTGTTAAACAATAAAAAGTGTCTACTCTCTTGTTTTTTGGCTGAGTGTAAATCAAATCTTCTGCGGAGCAAATCAAATTAGCTTTTCTCTTGGAACCGTTATAGCTTTTCTATTTCCCCGTGTATTTCCTTGATGTTCCTTTATATTTTCATGTCACTTTTTTAAATAATTCATAAAATTGATAAAAGGTGATACAATACAAAATAAAATAATTCAATTTTAAAGTTTGTTTGTCCATGATCATTATTCTGTGATATCATATTTGTGTATATGGTAGCCGTTATCATTTCCTACCGCATTAAAATTTCTTCTTTCAACGGTTAAAAACTGAGTTTCTTAATTCGTTTTGATCAATGGTACAGGTATACATTTCACTGAATCTCCATTTGAATAAAGAAATATATTGAATGAAACTCAGTGTTAGCATATCTAAATATCGACAATGATTATTTGTTTGACATTGTGTAGCTAATATACTCACTAAGTTAAAATTAACCGCAGACATAGTTACAAGTTACATAAGAGCTTAAAGAACTTGTTATAGAATATATTGAAGGCAATGATTATGCGAAGTCTGATACTAATAGGATACAACCGCACTTTCGAAGATAACTTACATAATCAGTTACATACGATTCAAAAACAAAACATCGTTAGGTACAAAAAGGAAGCATTTACCAAATAATGATAAAATTGAAGGATTTGCGACACTCTTCCACTTGAACATTTAAGCCGATATGTTTCTAGTATAAACGCATTGTTTAATTTGACAGGAGAACGATCCACTTGTCAAGATGAAAGCTTAACTTGATGATAACCTGTCAGCTTTTCTTTTCTTTTCTTCAAAAGTGTTAAATCGCTTTAACAGTTTAACCGAATAAAAGAAAGAAAGGCGATACATGATGGGGAGGAATGGATTGAATTTGATGGCGGAGTGGATTATGACGCTTTTGACTCGGGGCTATTTGCGCATTGCCTTCGAGGAGAATGAATAAATCAACCCATTTACCCGATGAGAAGTAAACTCATGTGAAGTGGGATGTCATTATAAACTCATTATGTATGTGCGGGAACTGATAAAGGAAAAGCGACGGAAGGTGGAGGTAAGATCAGAGGGTGAAGAAGAAAAAAAAGACTTGGCAGACTATTATAAGAACGTGGCGAAAGAGAGAAAATACGTTGCACAAATATGCGGTGTGATGTGTACACTGCGGATAGAAATAACTGTCAATATTAAAAGCGGTCATGATGTTTTGAAGAGCTGTGCTTAGATGGAATTGGGGAAAATCTAAGAAGCTGCCCGAATCTCTCAGACATGCTCACCGTAGCCTGCAAATTCATTTAAAATCAAGGTTTTGTCCTAAATAACTTGGACGAGAATTTAAAAGAAAAGGATATGGGACGAGAAATAATGCAGACGAATGGGGTAAAATAAGTCTGGCATGGGGGGAAATAATCTTTTCTGGAATGTTAACGGGTTCACCTATAATTCGCAAATAATTCCAGTGACGAGCATACAAACATGATTTCCCATGTTTCCGTCGACTAAATACCTAAATCCTCGCTCTTGTTTTTGGAGGTATTTACCAGTTACCAGACACCGTTTGTTATATTATCTTTGTTATAAATACGAGACGAATCCCTGAAAAGGAGATGGGTACATAAACTTGTGGTAATATAATGATCACATAAATAACGAAGGTTGGGTGTCATTGAACGCAATAATTAGTGCTTTATGTTTTAATGAGTATCGATTTTCGATCAACTCCTCAACTGTATCAATATCCTATTCTATGCATTTGAACTTCGCAAGACCATAACCATTGTCAGACATTTGAAACCCTCCAATATTTTTCCTTTATGTTTAATACAGTATTTCACACCGATATTTTACATTTCGTAACAGAATGAAATTCATGTAGGCCCATACAAAATATATCAAACACTGTGGTCCTATTTACGTATAGTAAAATTGTTTGAAAGCAATTACTGGAATATCATAAACATCAACTTCATAATATCTACAAATGACACTTTTCTTGTTGAAAAATATGCGAAAAGTTTTATAGATTTACAGCCCCGATAGAGGCTTGATTAATAATCAATATTTCGTATTTAGTTATTTCTGATTTAAAGATTTGGTTAAAAGTTAGAAAATCTGATAGACAAATGATTATAAAGAAAGTAAAAAATTAAATGGGAAATATTATTAAGTAGTTCGGGGAAGGTAACAGGTCACCCTAGTTAGGTATTTAAAAGAGTAATTTATCCAGAATAAAAGCATTCTCGAGTACTAATACCCCCCCCCCCTCCATTCTGTAAAAAATGGTTGACGCTCCTCTTGAAGTGGTGGAAGTGGGATACTTTAATATAAAACAATATTCTAAATACCTTTTTGGCAAACGCAAAGAGATGACTGGCAACGATTCGTACAAAGCTTATTACTTTGAGTTTTTATTGTGTTTTAAGATTCCGTTTGCAACCCAACATTTGTAAATTCCTCCATTCTTTTAATTCAAACATACATCTACTAAGATTGCAAGTAACATCATGGTAGAGGTATTTAGTCATTGTAATGGGCATTATCCACAATTATTGCCAAAATTTGAAACCGCTTCACTGGTTGCATGAGCTTATCCTTGGAAGGCAATGAATCTCTTTCTGATAAATCGGGCAAAACAGATATAGACTAGTAATCATAATAGAATAAAGACAATATAGTATCATAAATAAACAGTTGTTGTCATTCTCATGTTAAAGGTAAGATTTATCGCGCCTATTTAATAAGCAGTTACAACCTTTCAGTACCCCCCTCAAAACTGTCTTCTTTCAATTAAACTTGTCTCGAAGACTGTCCACGAAGATAACCAGGAGGATTAGCGTAATATTATTTCTTATATTGACAAAAGTAAACGGAAATGGCATCTGATAGCATCTGAGAGGTTTGATTTAACTGATAGGTTTAGCTAGAGGTCAAAGCTACAAGTTAACGTCTGCTTGATATAGTTTGCACCATCCCGCTCGACATGCACACATTTGATTACACAAGATATCGAGCGAAGATGTGTTATGCAATATTGTTTGATCTCTGCAAGCTTTTGGTACTAAGCGTGTTAGAGCTTTGGCAAAGAACAGCTAAGCAAGTAGTATCAAGTCTCGCCACTATTTTGTTGCGCTAAGAGGATAGAGAAAAAATAAGCATGATTAACACATAATAAGACCAGTGTGTCTAATTTTGTCAATATAAGTTATGGCGATAGTCTTGCTTTATTCTTTCTAGCAGAAATCGTGAAGTAAACAAACAGTTCCTTTAAAGTTCATGTTCTGCAGGCCTAATTAACCTAGTGAGAAAGCAATCGAAATTAACAAAGACACAAATGGCGTATCCATAAAATGATAAGTGGGGTGGCTGCGTAATGTATTTCGCCATGCCCGTAAGAT
This sequence comes from Strongylocentrotus purpuratus, assembly GCF_000002235.5. Classification (NCBI taxonomy): domain Eukaryota; kingdom Metazoa; phylum Echinodermata; class Echinoidea; order Camarodonta; family Strongylocentrotidae; genus Strongylocentrotus; species Strongylocentrotus purpuratus. Next base: position 48,568,842 of record NW_022145612.1, read on the forward strand.
GCAGTCTCCAAACGGGCGGCGGGGCAGGAGTACCCTGGCTTCATTGTATGCTGGAAACACCACCTGTCTTTTGTTCTCCTTTTAGGAGGTTAGCCACTTTGAAACACAAGTCATCTCTCAATTCTATAACTTCTGATTCCAGTCGTCGATTTGATCGTCGACATTTCAAAGTTCAAAATGACTTTCTCATGACGCTAAAACATCACAATCTGTAAAATAACTGTTAACCACATTGCAGTCCATCATTAAATAAAAACCCATCTAGGACACTCTGCTGCTGATAGTCCGTACACTAGCTCCGTGTCATTTGCACGTATATTCTTCAGTCTGTTCACTACACTGATTGCATCTGACGTAGCAGCACCAATAAAATTTACAGTTGCACTGCCATATTTTCGTGTACTGATGTGTGTTGTAGCCCCTGCCACAGCACATGAGATCACAGCTGTCCGTCGATGTCGATGTCCGGTTGCATCTCCGTCCCACAGTCCCCATCGAACCATTGTTCTCGTCGAACTCGCAATAGTTCGGCGACCGGTGCAAAAAAACTAAATGCGATAAGCGCGGCTTCCGGTAGTTCTCGGAGTCTTTGACTTTGAGAAAAGTTGGTCTCCTAGTTCGTTTGGCCTTGACGGGCTCCACTTGGAGAGTTCTTTCGTATTTTTCTTTGAGGACGTCACCTACCGATCGAAAATTTGGCAGCATTGTCCAGCACGTTTTGGTTGTACACGAGCCTGAAACACCGTGGCATTTGCATTCCATTCCCACATGATCCTCGACAACCTGCATGTAGAGGAAAAAGATGAGGAGAAATCGGTTAACTGATATTTGATGAATATTTTTACCAAGTTTTGTATACTACTTCCTTCCACACTACCAAGCGATTGGTAAATTAACTTTTTTCGGAACATATTAAAATTGTCGTTACATTTACAACATCTATCTTTTCTGCCTTATTTTGCCCGTACATTTTATCGAGAAACCCTTTGGGCAAATGTGTCTTCGGTTATGCAGTAGGAAATGGAATGCCGCACTCATTGTATATGAATTACATTAAAAATAGTTGTTTGAAAGTATATACACAAGGTCCCCACAAGGACACCAATTATGAGCATAGAATTGAGACTATTTCGTAACGACCTTGTCAGCAAGGTTCTTACGAATCCTCATGCATTTTCAAAATAGGTAACTATTAACGCTAAGCTTTTAACTATTGACAAGGGAAATTCTGCATCTTTGTCGCCTAATATCATCATAACGTCATGCTAATTTTTCAGAAGCTCAGCTTTCACAGAGGAACAACGCAGACGTTACATCTTTCCTCCTCCATACAGTGTTTCGTCTGCATATTTCCTATTTTAATTTACAAAGGGCCCGACGCTGAAAAAAGGAATAAATTGTGACACAAACAGATTTTTCTTTCAATGAAACTAGCAATTACATGAGTTTCTTTGCTTTAGGTTTTATCTCTCACGTCCTCATGTCATGTTTTAGGCTTCCTTTAATTGGATAGCGTCTCGACAAGATGAGCCAAGCCTTTGGTCCCAAAACACAAAGACTGACTCAGAATCTTTCTATGTCTGTCTATCTCTCCATCTCTTTCTCTCTCTTCATTTTTTTCTTCATTTGTGTCCCTTTACTCCACTATGTCCCCATCTTTTCACTTTCTCCTATCTCTTCCCTCTGCTTCCCATCGTTGAGATTAACAGTATAGTTTTACATTTTCTGTCTTCTTTCTTTTCGGTAGGAAACTATTACGGTTGGTGGTCGGAGAAGCCCTACTAGGTCGGGTAGGTAATCATGGTGTTGTGCTTTCAAAGAAAAGATTGTTGTTACGCTGTCCTTTTGAACGCGCTCGCCAGTAGTAATTGGCAAACAATGCGAAAGATAATTTGCCAAATACAAGGGACCTTTAAGCGCATTTCTTTCATTTACCTTTCATTACTTTGTTCCGGATAGGAATTTGGTTTCGAGGTAAGCCAGAACATTTGATACTGGAGCCGAGGACTCACATAACAGTCACCTCTCTTATGCGTAATTCTTGTCTGACGAACAATTATATTTGTCCTTTGCAGACAGCATAAGTGTATCGCCAAATCAGTGGCGGGTTTAGGGCGGGGGTCTGTGTCCCCTTTTCGAACCAATGGGCAACAACGACGAAATTAGCCATTAATATTGTGTAATTTTTCGGAATGGTGCCCCTTTACAAAATCCTGGATCCTTCCTGCACTCAATATACTGAGTTTGGAATAATTACATTCCATCTTTATCGTTTTCTTGTGAAAAGAATTAACAAATCAGATTTCGAATTTTGAATTGCATTTTGAACCATGTGAAAATTTTAAGGGTATAGGTTGGAATAATTATGTTCGAAACTGATAGAGTTGAGAACATTTATAACATTGACAAAAATTGAATCTCCTCTTCTAGCTCGATTAGAAAGGTATTAAAAAGTTAATTGAAAATTATCCATAGGCCTAACCCCTCATTCAGAAATATTCCTGTTTTCATACATATTTGACGTAAAGTATGAAATGGGGTCTAACTTCATTATTGTACGATTATGCTCCGACGACAATTGCCGATTTCTAACACTGTCTAGTCAAATTCATAATTTCAACCCTGACTTAATATTTTACTTTAATAACCCTATCCCTATAACTTAACCCCAAATCCAATCCCAGCCAATCCCTTACGATATATTAAAGAAAATGTTGCCGAAACGTAATGTCAGGTCAGCCTAGTTCAAAATGGATGCCTTCTTTCGCGTGTCTATATTGTTTATACTCTTTATAATCGATTTCTAAAATTTCATATCGCCCCAGCATCTGTATAATATATAAGTATCATTCAGCTAACAATTGCTAGTTTATAGAATTTTCAGGTCAACATCCATAATGTATGACATCATAACCTAGATATGCCGGCTCTATAGCTGTTGACTCACAGTAAAATCTAGATCTCTAATTCGCCACTAAGGAAATAATTAAATGTTTGTTTTGTTAATCCTCCCCTATCTCAAAACTATTTGATACATTTCGGAAAACTCGGTATATCATATTTCCACATCACATTGTGTTTGATGTAATTGTGGGAAACAAGAACAATCTTACAAAGGCAAATGTTTGTCTCCAATTATGCTGCTCCTGCTCCCCTGATTTTAGGATGATTCTTTCCACATTTTGACTAGCTATTGTGTCACATGATCTGATTAAGTCAGGGTGGCGGCCCTAAGTATATAAGGGTACAATTTTGTGCCGGGGAATGATATCTCTTGCCAGAATTTCAACTTTCCAATTCTTGCATTTTTTTTTCTCGAGAGGGCAAAACGAGCGAGCAAAACGAGCGAGAACAAAAATGACACTCTATTATCGTCAATATCATCAATTTCATCACCAAAATGTTCTATATATAAGTATAAATTACAAAATAACCACATTGTGGCCTGAATATACATGTAAGGTGTCGATTGCCCGAATATGAGATGACGGTTCCCCCAATATTGGTAATTTTAAAATCATCGGATGGGATGGGGCTACCGCTACAGTTCCCTTGGCCCCACCTTGTATCCCTTTCTGTTCGACTTATATCTACTGTAGAAAAAGTTGAATTTAGCAAGAAAGACTGTTAGTGATATGTTCGATTGATTCGGCATAATGGTGACTTGGTGAGTAGCCTTGAATGTAATGACACTTAAACATTTTCAATACGAAAAGATAGCTGATTTCTATGTCATCATCGACATTTATGTAACAAAATATTTATTCTCTTGACAGTCAGTGCAAACAAATCGAAATAACAAAGATGAATTATCTCTGACAACCTCAAACCCCGATCTTCTTTCATCCATGATAACCGGAGAAAAAGTCACAGAATCAGTCAATCTATACCGAGAACACGTTAATTCATCTGGAGATAGTTTTGTAATATAACTTTTTGAGCAATATTGCCTTGAAAAGATTATGATAACATTATGTTACGTAACTTTATTGGAAGTGTAGGGTTAGCTCATATCAGCTTTCCTATTTTGATCTATTATCGGGTGTAATTACTACGTTATCTTAATTATCTTAATTGACCTAGAAATGATCTATTTCTTTCACTGCTGGATTACTGTAGACGTGCAACTACCGTGACAAGAACATGCTGTCATCGTGTTGTGAAGAAAACTAGATGGAATTCGACTGCGCGCAGTCGAAAATGATGCCTCCGTCATAGAGCAATTTTACAAACAAAAAACAGAACACATTTTTCGAATTCAAGTTCAATTGTAATCCATTAACAGGTTCTCAGAATATCGTGATTACAAGCAATTTCTCATATACATATATGACCCTTTGATCTTTGACCTCATGACCCTAAAATCTACTCAGTTCATTGGCTCTGCAAGATGTCCTGAGTTAAATAGTAATCCATCTGTCAGTTCTAATGAGAATGTGTTCACAAGCTATTTCTGCATACATAATGAGCCCATGACCTTTGACCTTTGACCTTATGAACCAAGAATCTACTCAGTTCATTGGCTCTGCAAGTAACATACATGACCTAATTTTGGCAGGAATCCATCCATCTGTTCTTGAGAACGCGATCACGAGCTGTTTTGCAGACATAATGTGCGTTGTGGCCTTTGATCTTTGATCTTTGACCTCGTGACCCCAAAATCTAATCAGTTCATCTGCTCTGCAAGTAACATACATGACCTAAGTTTAGCAGCAATCGATCAATCGGTTCTTGAGATAACGCAATCACGAGCTGTTTTTGCATACACAATGTGTGCTGTGGCCTTTGACCTTTGACCTCATGACCCCAAAATCTAATCACTTCATCGGTTCTGCAAGTAACATACATGACCTAAGTTTGGCAGCAATCCATCACTCGGTTCTTGAGATAACGCGATCATGAGCTGTTTTTGCATACATAATGAGCCCTGTGACCTTTGACCTTTAACCTCATCACCCCAAAATCTAATCAGTTCTTTGACTCTGCAAGATACATACATGACCAAAGTTTGGCAGGAATCCATCAATCGGTTCTTCAGATAACGCGATCACGAGCTGTTTTTGCATACATAATGAGCCCTGTGACCTTTGACCTTTGACCTCGTAACCCCAAAATCTAATCAGTTCATCGGCTCTGCAAGATACATACATGACCAAAGTTTGGCAGGAATCCATCAATTGGTTCTTCAGATAATGCGATCACGAGAACGGGACGTACGTACGTACGTACAGACGTACGTACGTACAGACGGACGGACGGACGGACAACCCGAAAACATAATGCCTCCGGCTACTTCGTAACGGAGGCATAAAAATTAGAACGTGTGAAATGAGCTGTTAGGTTGATTTTGAAACTGGAATATTGTAATTAAAAAGAAGAGGACGTAGAAGAAGAAGAAGAAGAAGAAGAAGAAGAAGGAGAAGAAGGCGTTCGCGTAATCATTAAGTTTGCTGGTAATTATATCTTGTCGGTACTCACTTTTGTTGACACTATTCTGCACGAGCAAGCCACCCTGTTCTCCCCACAAAAAAATAGAAGTAGAAGTAGTAGAGGAAGAAAAAGAACAAGAAGAAAAAGAAGAATGATAAGAAGAAGATGATGGAGATGATAAGCAAGAAAAAGAAGAAGAAATGGGGTACAAAAAGAGGAAGGAGAGCAGGACAAATTAATGAAAAGGCAAAACAAAAGCAGGGTATACAAATAATTACCTTTCTGCCAACCTCGTTGTTGTGTAGATTCATGAGCGTCTTGGCATTATTCGCTACTTCTCCAGAGTCCACGAAAAGCCGTGAAAACCTGAGCCCATACTCGACGTCGGCACTGCAGCCTCCCCATCGCCAGCCCTCGTCGGTGACCCCGGTCTCCTTGCTACGATCACAGCTGCAGTTGGTGAGGTTTCCCTGCATGCATGCCTCGGTGATGGCGTGGGTGATCCCGGCTGAAGTGATGGCTTTACGGAAGGCCGCCTCGCGATTACCTGCCCGGGAATCTGTTAACGAAAATGACAGCGAGAAACGGTAAAACGTAGATCAATATATTTGTTAAGGATGGATGGGGACAAAGAGAAAAGCTGGATCGGAAATTCTCTAATTTTGCCATCAGGATTTAAATGAGGAAAGAGAAAATGATGATATTAAAAGAAGACTTATACAAATACAATAAAATGCAGAGATACAGAGAGAGAGAGAGATATAGAGAGAGAGGGGGGGGGGTAGAGAGAGAGAGAGAGAGGGGAGAGAGAGAGAGAGAGAGAGAGAGGGGAGGAGGGAATTATGATACTGAGTAGGGTATTACAAAAAAACCTAAAACAACAGTATTTTTCTCACTTGCATACCCAAACTTAATTCTTTGTAACCATCTTCTGTTAAATGTCAATTGCATTTGATCGTGAAAATAAAAATGGGACAGACAAAAGAAAACACTGCGCACAGCGGCATATATTTCGGTTCATTGCTCCTTTACATAACAAAATCTAAAAATGCAGACGGTTCAAAATAGGGACAAAATAATCACTAAATAAGAGGGCACAAAATAAGACAAAAGTCATTCAGCAAATTAATTGTTCCGACCGAGACACAGACGTGTCGCCGTAAACCGAGCATGACCACTTTTCCATGAAATGAACTGATGATTTTCCAGAAAGTACAGATGAGTAAAGTCTAGAAGGAAACCATTAATGTCAGGAGGAATGATAATAAAGACGGTGACATATGAATAAAAGAGGTTATCACCTTCATCGCAAATGAAATATCATTGACGATGCAAGATTTTGAGAACGTGTGTTTAATAGAACGCTATTGCGAGCAGGTAATATTCTGTTGGAGATACCATAACTAAACTGGGGGATCATGGTTGGGCAAGAGAATGAAGGGGAAAAGAAAAGAGAAATAATTAAAGGATGAGAAAGGAACAATAACGACAGACAATAGGGTGAAGTAGGTAAATAATATAAATCGTTAAAATTTAAGTAGGCAGATATAGAAATGCTATAGTTTTTCTTCGCTTCTTGTTTTGTTTTGTTTTCGATGTGCCTTGTGTTACCAATGAGTACGACTGCAGGCCATCTAACTGAGGACATGCGACTGAACGCCCAGGGGATCGAACAATCTGGTCTCGCGGACCTGATACTCTTGGAGAGTTCACGAGACCCTTTAAGGTCAACGAGATATAGGTACATTATTGACAAACGAAAAGTGGACGTCGGTCTTGCAGATCTCAGGTCTCGTCAACCTTCGCTCATAATTGGGACATGCCCCATAATTATGACTACACATTACAGAAGATCACCAAGCTTTGGTTACCGAAATGGTAGAGGATCTATAAATAGTATAATATGAATTACTATATCTAATAGAGTGGTTTCTAAGACACCTCAAAACACGATCTTAAAGACTTTCAACAAATCACCTAAAGGGCGATTCAGTACCCTCTAGTATAACATGGATTCCATGTTCAAATTATATAACATGTAATGTCAACACAATTTTTAAATTTGATGGACAACTTAAGTTAATTTCTCGAAAGTCTTTGTAATCGTGTTTTTATGTGGATACCCCTTCCTAATGTAACAATTATCCCTTGCTCCTCGTTGTCGTATAACCTTACCAGCAGGCACATCCTGTGTAAAGATGGTCTCGTCATACTTGGGCAGGGTGCAGTTCCACCTTCCATTGCGGAACTGGAAGCGACACTCCTGTACGGCCTTCTGTGCACCTTCTCCAATGGCCACTATGGCATCTGGCCTCCTCTGGCAGATGGCCCGCTGCCGGGGAGCCAAACCGGGTATGCGGTTGCAGATTACGTTGGCTCCGAGTGCCACCACCGACGAAAGGGCCCTGTGGTATCCAGAAAAAACAATAGGGATCATTAGAATGGATTAAAAGTGTCAACTGTGACGTCTACATGGATAATTTAGAGCGAGAGAGAAAAGAGAGTAAGTTTCGATTCATCGATTACATTCAATAAATGTATAAATAACATTTTTGTGAATAAACGTTTTCGAAGCTGGCATGGAAGTATGAAACCTCCTTCCCCCTTCATAAACAATATCATGAGCATTCTAGGAAAATGTCAGTTCATTAAGGTAAACATTTTTTATTAAAAATAAGCATTGCAGTTTTTCGCACAAACCATGAATTGTATTCAAGGCAGTCTTTATAACACAGTATAATATATATAATTTGTTATCCATAAAATTGCCTTGGCACTTGTCAAGCTTGTAGATGAACGGTGTAGTAAACAAGGGATTTGCCTAGGGAAAAACGTGAAGGTAAATCGTAAATCATTCAAAAGAAAAAGAAAACATCACCTTGACACGCCTTTGTTTCCTTTACCTATTATTATCATGGTATTTAAAATTTGTAACAACAAATAAGTACAAGCTATAACACAGAAGAACCAACATTGAACGTGTGAATTATAGGAGTATTGAAGTTGCTAGGAATTGTATACATATTGTACAACACATAAAAACAAGGGCACTTGTAGCACTAGTGAACTTCGAACGTAACTCAGAACTTTAGACCACAATTTTTATTACCAGACTAACGTGCAATCATAAAGTCATTAAAATGTATGCCTTTGCTTAAATTAAACAAGGTATCTAGATATGATTAATCACATCACCTTGACATGTTTTATTCTCATATCGATTTGTCACCTTACGCATCAGTATCCAGGTCATGCATATTTTCTTGTCGTTAAGAGGGCTCTGAACTTGTATTTTATGATTTGAACTGTTTGGATAAACGGTTAATAAACCCTTAATTACTGTAACCGTAACGTTTAGAGTAAATATCATATGGAAACAAGTCGAAACATCTTGCAGACCACGCATGGTTAAATGATGCACAGATAAATGGGCACAACAGCGTGTCTCCACTCGGAATTTCACAAACTGATATCTGCTTTGATATAGTACGAATCAAACTGAATTAAAATTAATAAGAATAGTCAAAGTGTTGTCCAGACACACACAAACACACTCTAGTGATATTGTCATCGCTGCTCTCGTTACAACCACAGCCATCGTCGCCAGTATTGCCATCATCTCCATCCTTTCATACTTTCTATCCTTATCACCATGGCAACCGACTTCGTAACCCCACCCCATCGACATCACTGGTATCAACACCATTGCCAGATGAAGAGGAACGGACATAGTTCTTATCACATCAGGGCTCGCTACGATATCAAAATAGGCATTCGACATGGGTTGGGATCACGTTCATAAGAACTCACACGTGACTATCATGTTACCCTTCAATCTGGTGAACGACATATTTCTTCCTTTTTGTTCATTTCATCTGAAAAAAATGTGTTTCACATCACGTTAAAGTCCGACTTCTATGAATTCAATGCTCACCATGTGATGTCGAATCCAATCATGAATTAATACGTGGCTATGTCTCTAAGGGAGTACACGCAAGAAAACTACATTCTATTTTCCATTAACTTTACTTAATAAACGACGCAGAAAATAATAAAACATTTTCCTTATGATTAAAGCTGGAAGTAGGATCAGGCATGTTACTGTAATGAAATAGAAAAGATTTCGGCTGTACTTCATACACATTGCTGTTATCGGACACAACAAATCGTATTCACCAATAAACAGTTTATTTTATCTGATAAAATAAACAAGCATATTACCAAGAGCATTTGCTACTTATCGGTTTAAAATAAAACACTACAAAATTGCAATTGAATTCCCGATCAATATTAAAACGCATCAAAATAGAACACCCTTTTCTAGAAATTACATCTTTTCAACCATTAGATCGTTCACAAGACGACCATACAAAAATATACATGTACATGTATAAAGCATTCCTTTGAAGCCCTTAGTTGAGATACTAAAGCGTTCGTTTTTCGAGTAAAATTTTCATACGGATTATTTCTAGAGGTTTCTTAAACAGAAAGTGAGGATAACCTTTTCAAGTAGAGAGTGATGAAAAGGTCTGGTGGAAGAGTGTGGGTGGGAGAAGAGGAAGGCAGTGAAAGATACGAAGCAAAATAAGCAAAGAACCAGAATGAAACTTTGGAGAGTGGAAAAAATATGGAATATGAGTGAGAGAAATAACCAGAGAGGGTATCGCTTTTGTCACATCTTTCATCGTGTAAATGAACGAGGTCTTCAAACCGGTTCGTTGAAATACCGACCGCCATGCTGCTCCTCTTGGAGCGTATGGAAACGCTCAATGGTTGCCCCTCTCAAACTAGTCCTATGAAAGTCAAATTGACATCATGCCGAACGTGCTGGATTACGATCAGGCAAAGAAGCACGAAAAGAGAGAAGTCATCTTAATTTCGACAACACCAGTCATTTGCAATTACGATTGGCTTCACACGCAGAAATTCTGGGATATCAGATAGTACATGACGTAGGAGATAACTTGCATTCTGTTTTCTCAAATGGGCGGAATGAGAACTTATCAATTAAGAATAAATGGGGTCCAAATGTTTTTGGTGACGTCTGTTTCTTATTGCGGCAAGATGTGCACGATTTTTCATAGTCATGGCCGTCAGACAGTATTTGTAAATCAGCGATTAACTCTCATGTTTGGATTGATAACTAAAAGTGCAGAAGATTTTAATTCCATGCGGTCGTTTTTAAGATGATTGAAGAAATTAATGGAAATACTTCATATCTGATTCAGCATATGGATCTCTTTAATTATTAAGGGTGTTTCGATGGTTGATAAGAGAAAAGAGCATGCACTATATAATGTTTCATAGTACTAAACAAATCCGTGGCAGAAGAATAAGATAAGTAAGACCATCACCCAGGACAAGGCAATACGAACATGAGTGCCGAATGACGATGATCACTTTGCAAACTTTGATGCGTTCTCTCCCCTAATACTAATAGTAATATCATAGAAAGATGTGGCTTGGCCTAGTTTTCGTTCTACTTCTTATAAAGACCTCAAAATACGATCAAGCCTGACACTTGTTGGATGAAAACGATTACGGGATGCACCCCTGTCTTCTTAACCCCTATCATTCTCAAAACTGTAATTACAGTAACAAGTATTACATATTCGCTGGTTTAAGGGTTAATGTTTGGTTCTCGTGGGAATGATTTGAAATTCTCCCGCACTGGTATGCGTGTGTGTGTGCGTGTGCGTGTGAGTGTGCGTGTGTATGTCTGTATAATGGATACACATACCAGTGAGTCAACATTGATTCAAACCGCATAAACATCCATGTTCATCAACATGATTAGTTTCCATTCAAGGGTACACTACCTGACTGGGTTAGACAGGTTCAGATCAGACGGGTTTATAGAGCTTTGTCATCAACCCCCATTCGGGTCTGTGCTGTACTTGCGGAAGGAATGGGACAGCGAGTTCAAAATTGAGTCATAAAAGTAACATAAAGGGGACAATATTTTGATAAGAGAACGTCGAAGTAGGCTTTGATGAATAAGAACCACGATAGGTAATTATAATCAAAGGTCGTCAGCCTAAGAACAATTTTGAGCAAACATGATTCCAGGATTAGCATTATTTTGTTCATAAATATTATTATGATGGAAATTCTAGGTATTTCTACAGTGAGATCTACAGTATATAAATATGTATACATAGATGAAAAATTACATACATACATACACACCACCCCCACACGCACATACACAAATATACAAATATGCAAGCACTCATAGCTCAATCTAAATGAACATATTCACATAAATGCATTAATGGACTGCCACGATTGTTCTTACGAAGTTTTGGTACATGTACATTATTTTGTTATAAAATTATATCTATTGAACGTCGAAGATCCAATGCAATACGTCTAAAAAAGACATTTGCTGTCTTTCTTCTTCATTTATAATGCACAACTAACCAAACACCGTGGGAGGCCTAACTATTTCTTAATGCATATCATGGTTATTAAATTGCCTGCACCTTAAACAACTCACTGGTTTCTTTTTGTCACAAAGTAAGAATTAGACATATCCATGAGTCTCAAACAGTATTGTTATTAAAGTGAAAAATAAATCGTTCGTTTCCCTTTACACCGAAAATATTAAAACAAGGGAGGTACAAAACAGTTTGAGTGAGGAGGCTAGCATTCGTGGTAATTCATCTTCAGTGCTCAGTACCTTCTATACTGGCTCGTTAGTGCGCTGATATGTTGTATTTAGCTGACAAAGCAGTGGACATATGAAAATACACACGCCATTTATCAAAATCAAGAGATAGACACAGATTTTTTTTTCATACTTCAGTAATGTAAGGGACAGAACGATATTCGTGCATCACGTTGTCTTGAAGAAATATGTGAATGCGTTAACTGTTAATATTTCGTTTATTTAAAGTATATAGGATCTGCGCAATAATCGTTAAAGATACGTTGCATCGATAAAATCTTGAAGTATGCCCCTGGTGAAATAATGAAGACTGACCTACTGCACATTTGAATGTTAAACATTTAGTCATCGAGTTATCTCAATCTATTAAACAAGTTAAGTGTGTGTTGCATGGTCGGGGGTTAACGCACTATTAACTTGGCAGTCGAGGTGGGGGTGAGAACATGCCCTCCTGGTTTATTAAGGGGGAAATATCACAGTTCCGCCAACTACCCGCGGGAACGCCTTCTTCTGGTGAGGACATGCGGGCTACATATCGGGGCTAACCAGATGCGCCACGCAGAGTCAGCTCCAAGCTACAGGGACGGTGCATCGCAGGTCCTCTTGATGAGAATGTGGGGGAACCCAGTTGAGTTTTGGGAGTGTCCCGGGAGGGGCAGGGACTCAACCACGGATTTCCTCCCGGGGGTATTGGATCAACCACACAAACATTGGCACAACCTTGACGCCGAGTTATGACTTGATAGAAACAGCGACAATCAGAATAATATTTCGACTTTTCAGAAGATGTCTTTCTTTGTTGCGGCACAATTTTTTATGAACTGTTATGAAATGAAACCATTCCCCTTGTTCTGGGGTTGATTGTTGTTGATGGTGATCATGGTGGATGAGTCAGAGGTGTCTTTAAACCAATCACTTAACCAAACACTAATTTGGAATTGTGAAGATTTGTTTAGTTACCAATACGTTAACTTAATTATACTAAGCCTTTAATACTCCACTTAAAAAACAGCAACATCCTACATCATAAAAGAAACATTAGTGTCATGTGTTTACGTTGGAGCGAAAAGGAAAAAAGTACAAAGAAAACTAAAGCATTTCTTCCTTATGGTCTCTTATTTTGAAATTAATAATATCGCCAATCTAATAATTTGTTTCAAGAACGAGTGTCACTTTGAAGGTAGGGCCTGTTTATAACATTCGTGGGCTAATTAAAAGACCGGTCCCGTATGTGAGATGCACATACATTTAATCTACAAAGACATAGATTACAAGCCTCCAACGAGAATAAACTATAGAGAGAAAAAAAGGGGACACTTATATTGTAAATGCCTTGGGCCAGTACCACTCATTAATGACAATGAATTTGGGCAACCAAACCGTTGTTGTCATCCCACCTTATGCTGGAACTATTCATTATTTAAACATCTCTTCCAATTCTGGAGGAACCCCAAAATATGAAACTAATGTAGGACAGCGTTGATATTTTGAGGATTCTGTTGTATGATATACAAACTATGTTGTACTTACAAGAGCTTGGGTTGGTGTGAGAACTCAACCAGCAGAATGATATGGAATAACCACACCAAGTTGGGCCGCATGGCTCAGCGATGCCCGATGGATAAAATAGCAATCAAGCCTCGATACAGATTCTTCAACGATCCATTTCACACAAGCACATACACTTCTTAGCGACTCCCTTGTCACGCTTATCCACAAAATCTTCCAGCGATGAGAAAAAGAAGGAAAAGAGAAACAATGTCCAAAGTTTGTCCTGAGAGATCAGATTGATGACGTCACATGGCAACAACCAGTCCGAGCGAGACTTAACCTCCTAAGTCCTGCATAAGATGGACGGACATGTTCATATCGGTCGAAGAAAATGACGTGATGTGTGGGGAGGAAGGGCAATGAAAAGAAAAGGCGCGGGAGATGTAGAAGTATCAATGTCTCGGGTCGTCTGCTTAGTAAATCGGAATCCGTCACGCTAGCCGGCGAACGAAGCAAGCTGAGCTACCTAGCCCGAAGGATCGGCACACTGAGAAATCTGTCGTTGAGTAAATACACACGTGATCGTGCCGTACCGACTTACAGAATATTAAAGAAAAAAATTAAGTCGAGAAACCCATACCTTTCTACCCTCTGTACACAGTTTCAATTCCTTCTTTTCTCTTCGCTCCATATCGTCTACTCAATCACCGCCCGCCGAAGATCGCACATTCTTTGTACTACAATCTTGGACCCCGATACCTAAACAAAGCTCATCTTTTCCACCTTTTGCTCACACTCTTCTTAGTGCTGTCTTGATTCATTTTCCCTTGTCCTTCTCTTTCCCTACCTCTCTCTCTCTCTCTCTCTCTCTCTCCCTCTTTCTATCTCTTCATCCCTTTCTCCCTTTCTTCTCTTCACCCAGTCTCTCCCTCTCTCTTTCTTAGTACCTCCCTTTTAATCTGGCTCTCCAATTCTTCACCTTTCATCCACCGTTTCCTTTCTGTCGTTTTCTTTCTCTTTCCTTCTCTCTCCCCGTCGCTCTCTCCCTCTCTCTCTCTCTGTGGCTCTTTTTGTCTCGTTCTTTCTTTTCCCAAATCTTCGGCGGAAAATCTTTTCTGCATTACAGTTGCCAAAGGGCCGACTTTACACTTACAGGCCTCAGACGTATTTACATAAAAGACCAGAGACAAAGGAGAAGAGAGAAACAGGAAGAACTGGTGGATAATAGCAGGAGGGGTGCCGCTTAAATATTGTTGTATTGGGTTTCTTTTGCCACCTGTTCTTCCATTGTCTGATTAATTAATATGCCTTTGTGGGTATTGTAAAGACGCCGACTTAATACTCCCTTGCACACGTTCGTAAAGATCTGTATCTGGGCTGACGACATACCATTTTTTGTACTATTAATCCATTCTATGTTGCCGGCCTTCACTACTTAAATTAATGATATAGATTACACAGACATAATTCAAAGAAAAGGGAGCTCAGCAAAGCAATCAGTCTATAGGCTTATCCACTTTGTACTCTGCAGTCATTGGCTGTCATTATAAACAGTATTTTCAACCGAATTCAAAATTTGGATATCGGTATAAACTCTAATCTCTTTTTGAGAAATAAATACCTAACTTTTTTGAAACCATGTGGTTTTTATATATTACATTGAGTATTACATGAAAAGAGAAACAAAACTTCACCACTCGCATAATAAACATAGGTATTGTTGAAAATTAGGCCAACACTTTTCTGTCACAATTGGAAATGACTACGCGTTCCGTTTTTAATCAATGGGTGTCATCACAACACCTAAAGTTAATAGACTTCTAGAATTTGTTTTGTCCAGATCGAATAAGGGGAGAAATGTCTTTCTTCGCGATGATTCTGGTCTCATCATCCAATGTCTTCCTGTCTCCGGTGGCTTTTATATATAAGGTCATCTGCTTTCCGCATGTATTAATCTAGTTAATTGAGTAACAGCTATATACGTCTACTGTAGATCACAAGACAATCTCTATATATATATATATATATATATATATATATATATATATATATATATATATATATAAATTAGCTTTCACAGCAAAAAGAGGAAAATTGTTCCAATTCAGCAAAAACAACAACACTCATGAGTCATCCATCTAAACCAACTCACTTTACGATTCTACGAAAAACAATGCTTGGTTTATTCGCAAATACATCATCGGAGGATAAAATTGATACCTGTCAGACATACGAATAGATACTTTTCAATGCATTCCTTTCAAGCCACTATTGAAAGGAAAGATAATCGAATACGATTTTACCAAACTAAATTGTCTTCACCGAATCCATTTGTCGTCAAAGAATCAATAACAACCGATACCATTTCATTGTAAGGCCATACAGGTTATCTTCCAAATTGATGAATCACGCCAAGTTCGATGGAGTGTCCTTCGCCAACTTAGTGAAATCTTGTTTACGAACAAAGTTGGTACCCAGACAACAGAAAACATCAAATCATCTGGCATCTAAAAAATTTCTGCGATAATGATCACAATAGGCGAGAAAGATATAAGGATTCATCAGTTAAGGTTTCACCCCTTCATTCTGTAATCTTAGAGCTAATACTATGACTTGCTGAGGTCAATGAACAGATACCAGACTGACGACAAACCGAGAAAAAAAGTATCGGAAGCATTTAGAAATATTTCGTCTGCAAACCCACCCTTTTTGTAGGATTCCTCTTTATGTGAAAAGTAATGAGTACAAATTACTTGGCTGTACAAAAAAAAAAAAAAAAATTATTACAAAGTAAGGACGTTAACGTGTTTAATGGGTAACCACTTAATACAGTCTGGGAAATCGTGTCGCCCATTGGGGGTTTGATAACTAGTATTTTAAAAACTGCATGTTTTATTCTTTCGGGTCATCATCTAGGATATAATTATACGCCTTCTTCTGATTGGGTCCTCAATATAGAATTTCTACTCAATTGAAAAAGTGTTTTGAATAGGAAATTTGTGAACTGATACGTGTCTAAAAATACTGAAAGAAGGGAAGTTTTTCAATCATTATAAGAAGCTTTCTTATAATGATTGAATTCAGACGGATGAGAAATATACAGTTTTACAAATACAATGAAACCATCACACTATATCATGTCGTTTTATAAGAATTTAAATGCCTAGTGTGGGAAGTCTGTTGATTTCGATATTTGGGAAGCTTACACTGATGGAAAAGATGCAATTGTATGCAATGACCAGATAGACGTATTGAGATTAAAATATCCGTGTAAATCATCAGAACAACATCAACAAAAAAAAAAAACACTTTCACACACACACACACACACACGCACGCAAACACACACACAAAAAAAAAACATTATGATAAGATAAGATGACAGTTCGAATTCAACATTTGTCAATATGTATTTTGCTAATATATATGTTCTTTTCTTAAAAGTGAAATCATCCTTGTGTATCTATTAAAAGAATAAAGATTAATTCACATTACAATTTCAGGTGAAGACATTTAAACATATAAAAATAGTACCGTAAATATAAACAAAATCATACCAAAATATACCCACTTTCAGTTTTCGTTTAGTTTACTTCATATTTTAAACATACCTATCGAAAAATGAATACTTGCAATCTTTGAGAAGTAATAGGAATGCATGAAAATTGCAGTCATATTCATATATCACGGTGCATCATAATGATAGAGAGTAAAAAACTTGACCAGTGCATGCATATTTTGCATTCACAAGAAAAGGAAATGGTCAACAATATTGAGGAAACTATTTATTTAAAAAATAAAAATAAAATAAAATCCATTTCTATATAAAGAGGATAATCATGCTAAATGCATAATTACAAAGCTTACTATTTTCATTACCCTTCCCCTCTCTATATTTCTCTTTTCACCTTCTTTTATCCATCTCTCTCTATCTCTCCCTCCCTGTTTCCCTACCTTCCCTTCTTTCCTGTCTCCCTCACCCCCTATCACGAACTGCCTGACCATTATTTTTCACCGGTACCCATCCTTTCATTCAAACTCTATCCCATTCTTCTGTTCTCCCGACGAATAAGTCATCTGTCATTGCATATTAACCTACCAATTATCACGTGACACCTATTGCACTTTGAGGCGGCTGATGATAATGAAACATGTTTTCTCTTTGGCCGACCGTCACACGTGCATAAAATCAAGCCATGTTATTGTTCGTCTTTAAGGTGACAACGGGGCCACACAACGAAAATAAATTTATCCGAATTAGTCGGTAAGTATATGACATGTACCGCGTGATTCAAAAGGCTTCTTGAAAACACATTTAGCCAATTGTCTGAGCTTCTAGCTGAAATGACACCTTCTTTAACTACGTTATTAATACCTCCTTCCTTTCTAGGCCTGTATAATCTTGATTTATGCCGACTTCTTAAATTTCGAATGAAAGAAAGGAAACAGTCAAACTCATTTTCGTTAATGACTTTTTTTTGAGGTCGCGCCTTTTATGAATTTCAATGAAAGGAATTAATGTATTTCATCTAAACTATGGGATCTTATCAACTTTTTGTTTGTCGATAGCCTTATAGGCCTAAAGTCTTATAGAGAGATAGAGAGATCATTTGTGACATATCTATTTTGAGTCTATACATTTGTAAATGATGTAAAACATAAGATAAGGAATACGCCATTCATAATCTAAAATAGTAAAAAATCAGATGTTCTAAATTAACAAGTATTTCATCATCTTGCAACAAAAGGATCCTAATTCATTTCCCGTGTGTATGTAGTATGATATGAACCTCCAAAATGGTGGCTAGACTATATCTGAAGACGAGAGAGAGAGAGGGGAAGAGGTGGAGAGAAAGAAATCAATCAGGATGTTTTCTTGAATAACTCCGGGGTATACATTCCAGCGACCTGCCCGCCCGCCACACATGTAGAAAATTAAACAAGCCCTCAGTCGAACTACTTTGTGCGGAGTTAATGCTCGGGGCCAGACGGCACACAGTAACACAATAAACCCAACGGGATGCAATGACTTCTAAATTTTGAGAACAAAAACTCAAGTGCATATCATTTCTCCAAATCAATTGTAACGAGCTTCGTTAGCTGAAGAAACAAACTCTAAACCTTACCGCGCTCTCAAATTCATAGTTCTTCTTTTTATACCTGGAAACTCGATGCGTCCCAAGACTTCTATCCTAAATTGGAAATGCTTGCATATATACTATTTCTTATACTTCTATTATATTTTAAATTGGAAAATTGTTGTCCTTCGGAGACATTTCGTAATAAAAATGTAATTCTATCTTCATAGATGATTTTTGTCGGAATGTGTGGTCTCGTTTAAGTTCTCACAAATGACAAATGTTGGTTTATTAATAAACTATGATTAAATCCAGACATTGATTTAAAAAGGAGGAAGACATCTAAGGAAGATGTCGAACGTTTAATTACTACTTCTTTACCATGTTTACATATAGTTGATTATATACATAAGTCAATCATGAAAAAATAAAGCCTAAATAGAAGATTCCAAATGTATTGATTTCAACTATCAAAAACCAACATTCACAAACAATAATCAAAGATAAAAATCGAAGCTCGTACCAGATTTTAATATTTTGTTTATATCAGTGGCTTTCCAGATTTTAATATATTTTTTTAATCAATGGCTTAACTTATATAACTTTATAATTGTGATTGGAAATGAAATTTCTTTTTGGGGGTTGTTAAAATATGCCTAATTCAATATTTGTTATCATGTATGTAGTCGTAAAGGTGATGTTGAAATAACTATTAAAAATGTATCACAGCTACATTATGCTTTTGAATTTATGGGAAGAATATCTCATTTCAAACTTTATATCAATATTTGTGTCACAAAACTTTTATTGTATGTAAACTCTCAAGTTCAATATAAAAGTAATAAGCACTTAAATCATGTCTATTGTTCTAGTGATCGAAGCTTTCTTCAAATAAACAGTGCATTTTGCAGGTTTTTATTCTATATCTAATTACCTAGATATAATTTTGTTTAATTAGATGCAGAATAATATAATCAACAATACAGGTCATTCTCGTAATTCTTTTTAGTGAAGTGAGTTATTAGAGTAATCAAAAGTGTTTCCAGAGCATAATCGAAAGCGAAATCGTTCCAATATCTATCACAAGTCTTATTTATCATGTAATATTTTTCTCCCTGTGCTTATAAATTTTTACATTATCTAATCCTAAGATGTATGTTTAAATATAGAAAAGAGTGAAAATAATCAAAGATTTCAAAGTTCGAAAGAGCTTCATTGACAGTTAGGAGATGGTGATTACAATATACCTTTCAATCTTAACACATTTTGACACTTTTTGCCTCAAGTTAGTAATCTTAAAATGTAATCTAATGCAAACTCTGTCGTTCTAAATCATCCACATGTCTGAAGTGTGACATCTTCAGGGATAACAGTTCTAAATTGTTTTAATCTGGACTGAAACTTTAAAGACGAATGGAATTTATATCACAAAGTCTCTGAGAAGTAAGAAAAGGATTTCTCTTTCACATCCACACACACACGCACACACACCGTCGCACGCACACCCACGCCAACACACAAAATCCCACCCTCATACGCACAAACGCGCTCACGCACTTACACACACGCACACGCACGCGCACACGCATCTCAATACGATTCTTTCTGCCCCTTCATTAATTTAACTCTTTTAAACTGTTATACTTTTTCAACTATTCATGTACTTTCCCGCCCATTCCCCATTCACACACACATATACAGGCCCCCCTCTCTCTCTCTCATTTCGTATTTAATGTTGAAGCACCTTATACAATATAATGCAAATAAAGTAAACATAGTCGTCACGGTCATAGGGGATGGGCAAAACAAGAGCGAATGCTGCAATCAATCTTCAGTAGACCGTCGTAAGTCAATGTTCAATGTACACACATCACGAGCATTCATGATGCCCCATCATCACATCGTATACTCGCTACAGTTTTTCTCTTCAATTTGGTCCTGGAAATTGGTTGTTGAAACACCCAGGGGTTGGCCTACTCCTGTTCCAATCTGTCAAGCCTGTTTTCACAACAATAACACAATATTGCAACCCAATTGACAGTAGCTACGTGTCCAAATTTCTGGCGCAGCGGTTCTCCCAGCGGGAACGCCATCTCAAGCCTCCGTCTTGCCTCGCCCGGCTGCCTGTCTAGCGATGTAGCCTGGTCGCTTCTCGTCTCCGTCTCTCCATCCCTCCTCCTTTTCTCTCCTTCTCTCCCGTCCGAAAGAAAGGAGCAATTGCTACCCATATTACAATGTCATTTCCACTACAACAGGTGCAGTGGTTTGAAGGTTTGGACCAACTATTTCTTTTTTAGGGGGATATCCTCCTAATCGCTGTTTTCACCCACGCATTGTTGGTGGTATGTTCATCATAGCACTTCCAACATACTCAATCACTGGACGATTTAGATGTCAAAAATTTAGACCATTAGATTTTATGTTTATAAAAATAACTCTAATTTTCCCCAAATGATTAGATGGACTAGAGACTTAAGCATGCAGAGTATTCTGATCTTGACACATAAATAGAGAAGCTGCTTTGACTTTATTGTGCATGAACTATGCATATGGCTTGAAGGTAAAAGGTTAATTTATGTCAACTACTTTTATTGTAGACTCATGTAAATGAGATATGTTGTTAAGCAGTAATTACGCTCAAGTTTGTTGTGGTTGATTTAAATACCACGTTTGGTATGCCTTTACTCCTCCTTAATTTTAGAACGCTGAATTTGTAGCGCGCCATTGAAATATTAGCCTCAGGTAATCGCATTATAACCCAAACAGCATATTCACATGTTATTATGCGGGTGTAATAACTTTCATGTAGGATGAATATTTGCGTTTTTCACAAAATGTTTATATTTTAAAATCCATTTTACGTTTTATGTAAGTAATGATGATGTGAACAAAATCATAGTTACTGTTTTTGTATGCTGCAGAATTTAAAAAAAAAGTTCATAGTAAGATGCACCGTAAAATATGAAATTCTTTTAAGGAAATCCTTATACAAAATCAAGAATAAAGGTGGGATTCATAGCGAGGAATTTTCAGTGGTGGGGGCCACGAATTATTTCGTGGTGAAGCGCGTTAAATCATACTCTTACATGTACATCGAGTAATCTGCGAGAGAGTGTAGCGACCAAGCGAACATTTTCAGTTTACTATTAAAACTTGACATTTTGATTAAGGACAGACCTTATGCAGTGTTATAAAGTGAACGAATCATTCCTATGGGGTGGGGTGGGGGCATGTGCCCAGGGCCCTCTTGGTTTCACCGATGGATGTATGGAATCACTCCAATACTTCACAAGATAGTCACTAGCTACCCCGATCGCTGTGTGCGTATACATGCGTGCGTGTGTGCTCGTGTCTCGCATGCACGTGGGTAGTCGATGGGTGATGACCTAAGCATGCTGTGGAGAGTAAATCCCAAACAGTCGTGATCGTAACGACAACACAACACCCATAAGAGCATACCTAGACATTAGGGGATTTCTCAATACATCATACCTCACAGACAGAATATGGAGTAGCCCCCTTTATCAAAAGTCGAAAGATGATGGTTTCTCAAACTTGATAAATCAGTTCGTATTTATGTGTTTCATTAAGACATGCCACATCAATTCATACTTTCGAAATAAATTGATATCAATTATTTTGTGCATTGTCTTTCTACATTGAAGTTCTCTTCTGTAAGAAACTCGACTGTCGGTGCCAGCGATGTTAAGAATGTAAAAGAGAAGGAGGGGTGTGAGAGGGTGAGAAGAGGTGGCACACAAAGGAGAAATAAGGCCATGGGGGGCTGCCAAGCAATTCTATCTGGCCCCCACTTGAGGAGTATTTGAGGTGAAAGCTAAGCGGGATAAAGCGGGCTAAGCCTGCCGGAGGTGATGGCGTCTCTTTGGCTAGGTGCGAACAGGTATGGTGTCATGATTCTAAGTCCAGGACCCACCGCTGATATATTTGTATTGTTATCCAATGCTTTCCCCTCCTAGCACAGATCTCCTTATGAGGACTGTGCAATTGCGTTTAGCTTCGCAAAGAAAGCCCTTTTCAGGACAGCTCTTAACGAAAGGAAAAAGTAATTATTTCCACTTTTCGTTCGTATTCATCCCATTATTCGTAGTGTCGATTTATGAGTGACTGTAATAGGAATTACATTAAACAGTTATCAAGGTCTGCCTAACACTGTCTAGTGTACAGCATAAAGAGATACTAACAATCACAAATTAAGAAAATTGCCATTTGTCTCTTTATTTAAAGATGATTCAATTAAATTTGAACACGTCACTCATTGTTATTTGATGGTAGGCCTACACTGATTTTAAAACCCTGTTACTCTTCTGATATCCTTAGTTTCAAGCATTCCCTTTTTGACGATGTTGACATTCTATCAAATCTAGCATTATCCCGAACTACACAGTTTCATAAGTTAATCATGAATAGAGCATCATCTGGTAAACTCATGCTTCACATAATAGACGAACATCGTAAACCTGACTTTCTACCCCTCTTGAGCATCAACCAACTCAAGTGATCATAATGTTATTGCTCTATATTTGACTGTCAACTATTTGAAAAGTACATATCTAAAACTGAACAGATGTGGTGCTTTTTCCTTGGCAAATGTTCGTACGTCCTCTCGCACACACAAATATGTAATTGTTTTGGTATGAAATTGTTGTTTTTCATATTATTAAGGAAATTCAATCGTTGCAAAGGTATTTATTTTGAGATCGTTTTTTCCCGTTACTTTTGTAAGCTCAAACAGTTAGAGTCGTATTTTCTTTGGATTTTTCTTTCTGAAGATACCGTAGCAATTTCTTTCACGGTGGTTTTAGTACGGCATGTTCAGTTGTCACTCACTTTCATTTCAACACGTTGACAGGAAGGAATTGTCAGCTCGTCATCATTTGCTCGTTTTCAGCATGTTAATTTGTGTCCCGCCACAGAAGTAAGTTCTTTGGATTAATGATATAATTATGTAAATAATGTGTTGATGATGTGATTATGTAAAACAAGAAGGAAAAGGAAAGTTATAAACAAAAGTCAGAGTTCTTGGTAAATAATGTACACGTGAAAATAGGTTGAAGTTAGGAGCACAATTTTTGTGTATAGGAATTTAAGGTAATGTGTCAGTGAGTGAGTTATTAGTGATTTAGTTAAAGATCTGAAGGTGATTTGTAAATTGGTTTTTGATAACAAGCAATATTGTCTGCTACACTCAAACACTTAGGCAATTTAGAGGATATGGGTTATTCATTAATCAGGCATTTGTAGATTCTTTTTTTATATATAAGGAAAACATAAATGAGAACCAGGTCACAAAAGGAATTGTACATTTCAAACCATTTATTAAGAACATGTCAGACTTAGAGTATGAACAAGATAACTCAAAATATGTTATTTTTTGTGCATTATCTTTACAGATTGAATAAATACCTACACCAGTAGGAACTATACATTCTAACGGGCACATCTCGGCTTGTTCACTGATCCAAACATAATTCAATTTCTCACGAAACTCCGGGATTGGAATCAGACGGACAAGATGGCTGAAACTGCAGGCGAGCTGAAAGTTAAGAGGAGAACGGCAAAAGGGAAGCTCACAAGGGGTATGAACCAACTACAGGCCCTTTTGAACACTGAAAGATCCATCAAGGAGGTAGATGAGAGCTATCACGAATTCCGCAAACTGTATGAAAATGTGGAGGCAAAACATGATGCCTATTCTGAGGTTCTCGATGACAACGCGTATGAAGCAGAGCAGGCGTGGATGGAGGACTGCATGAATAGCTTCATGCAGATGAAGGTGAAGGTTGTGGACTATGTAGGCAATAGTACCGGCGCGGATGACACGGTTGACACCACAAGAGAAGCTGAAAGCCCAAGGTCAGAAGTGAGAAACACAACAACATGTCATGTACAGATAGAGAAACCAAAGTTGCCACGTTTCTCAGGAGACATCAGAGAGTACCAGACCTTCAAATCGGACTTTAAACATCTTATCGAGTCCAAATACTCGGAGAGGGACTGTATAACCATTCTGCGTACTAGTTTACAAGGCAAAGCACTTGAAGTGATTCAAGGCATAGGAACAGACTACAACGCAGCTTGGGAGCAACTAAATGTCATCTACGGTGATCAGAGGAATGTCGCAGATGCTGTCATCTACGACATCACAAAGTTCAAGAACTTGAAAGACGGCGATGATAAAGGGTTCATTGAACTAGCAGGATTAGTGAGGAGGAGCTACAACACTCTGAAGGAAATCAACAAGGAGGAGGACATGAACAATTCTCACATGTTGTCATTGATAGAGCGAAAGCTTACGAATGAAGATCGTAAAATCTGGTTACGTCAACAGAAGTCACCAACTTTGAAGTGCTTAATGGAATGGTTGAGCCAGGAGTTGCAAACTCGTATCAGGGCAACTGCATCGATTCGAGAAGGAAGGTCAGATAGCAAGCCAAGGCAGGGTGCCTTCATACACCATCTGACACAGGAGGACAAAGGAAATGAAGGTCGCAAACCAGACTTTAAGTGTTGGCTCTGTAAATCCAATGATCATTGGGTCGATAAGTGTCAGAAGGTCGTTAAGATGAGCCAGCAGGAGAGGTACGAGTTGATGAAGGAAAACAGGGCTTGTTTTAGCTGTCTGAAACGGGCTGGCAAGGAACATCGGATGACTACATGTCGGAGAAGAAAGAAGTGTGATCGATGTTCTTCCTTTCACCATCCTTTGTTACATTCAACCATAAAGATCCAGGAATCTACTGTGGATGTTGCAAGCACCGGATCGAGTGAAACTCTTCTGCCAATTCTTACAGTCAAGGTTCGTGGTCCAAAGGGAGCGGTCATTGGCAACTGTTTATTGGACTCGGGTTCTCAGGTGACACTCATCAGAAAGGGAGTAGCAGAGAAGCTCAACCTGGAGGGTGATCCGGTTCAAATAGTGATCACAAAGATCGGCGGAGATAGAGAGACTACTAATTCTAAGTGGTATCGGGTGAAGGTAGAGTCTTTGGACAATCATCGAGTTGTTAATGTTAAAGCTATTGGACTAGATGTGATCAACGACAACATCAGAAGTGTTGAAGTTCGGGAGCTTGCAAGGATCTTCGATCTTGATAAGCTCAACAGAGGAGACGGGTCAGTTGATCTACTCATCGGTGCTGATTATGCAAGACTACATCTTGGTGACGTCAAGTCAAGAGAAAGAGGACATCTAGTGGCTACGCGAACTCCACTAGGTTGGGTGGTATTTGGCGGCAAGCCAGGACAGAGCAGTGGAAGTGTACTTAATGTACAGGTGGTTGGAAATCCTATTGACCTGCAGGATTTCTGGACGACGGAGTCCATGGGTGTGGCATGTCCAGCTATGGAGACAGATGAACAGAAGTTAATCACCAAGGCCTGTCAGAAGAAAGGACAGCAGTGGCTGGTACCGTACCCATGGTTGAAAGATCCTAGAGAACTTCCAGACAATAAGGTTCTAGTGGAGAAAATGCTCTGTGCTACTGAGAAAAGGCTGATGAAGGATGCAGAGCATGCAAAGGCCTATGACCATCAAATCAAGGAGATGGTTCAGATGGATTTTGCTAGGAAGCTAACGGCTGAGGAGATGGAGTCGTACAACGGTCCTGTGCATTACATCCCTCATCACGCCGTATTGAGACCAGAGAAAAAGAGCACACCGATACGAATTGTCTTCAACTCTTCATCAGTGTATCAAGGCAAGTGTCTCAATGATTTCTGGATGAAGGGGCCTGACCTGTTGAACAATTTGTTTGGAGTCATCATACGATTTCGGGAGAAGCCAGTAGCAGTCTGTGCGGACATCTCCAAAATGTATCATAGGGTGCTGATACCGGAATCTGATCAACACGTACACAGATTCTTGTGGAGAGACTTGCAAGTTGATAGAAAGCCTGATACCTATGTGATGCAAGTTGTTACCTTCGGTGACAAACCGGCTTCAGCAATGGCGCAGACAGCATTGAGGCTCACTGCAGAAGAGGGACGCACTCAGTCCCCAGAGGCTGCAGATGTGTTGAAGAGAGACTCATACATGGATGATATCTGCACATCTACAAATACGAGAGAGGAAGCTCAAGCCTTAACTGAGAGCATTGACAATATTCTCGCTAATGGTGGGTTTAAGGTGAAAGGCTGGACTTCAAGCACACAGCTAAAGGGAGCAGGAGGAGATGAAATGGAGAAAACTCTGATGGAGAGTCTAGCAGAGGAAAAGGTGCTAGGAGTCTTCTGGGACAGAAAAAGGGATGAGTTCTCTTACAGGGTGAAAGTTGAGAAGTTCTTGGATAAGGAGCTAACCAAGAGAATCATCCTAGGCCAGGTTTCTCGAATCTTTGATCCGATTGGCTACACAGCACCGTTTGTCATCCGAGCAAAGATAGGACTACAGAAGATGTGGGAAGCTGGCTATGACTGGGATGCAGTTCTTCCAGAGGAATGCCAGATAGAGTGGAAGAGATTCTTTCAAGAGATGGAAGAGCTCAAGGAAGTAACGTTTGAGAGATGTTTGACTCCGAAGGATGTAGTTGGGAAGCCGCTACTATGTATCTTCAGTGATGCATCAATGCACGCCTTCGGAGCATGTGCATACCTGAGGTGGGAGACGGAGGATGGAGACTACAAGACAAGATTTGTGGCAGCGAAATCACGAGTGGCACCACTGAAGCCACTGACGGTTCCGCGCCTTGAACTTCAGGCTGCAGTTCTTGCCAGCCGACTGTACAAGACGATAGTAGAGCAGCTGACGATGGAGATAGATGATGTCATCCTCTTTACAGACAGTATGATAGCCCTCTCATGGGTGAGGTCTAAGGCAAGGAACTTCAAGACGTTCATTGCTACTAGGGTAGGAGAGATCCAGAGCAACACAGACCCCAGCAAATGGCGACATATCTCAGGAGTAGACAACATAGCAGATGTGTTGTCAAGAGGACTGAAGGCAAGTGAACTGAAGGGTTCATGGCAACACGGTTCAGACTTCCTACAACAGTCAAGATCTGATTGGCCTGAGGAAGTGAAGGTTCTTACGAATCTACCTGACGTTGAGAAGGAGAGGCGTCATGAGAAGACGGTTCTAGCTGTGGGTTTAAGTTGTGACCTAATCGATTATGAGAGGTTCTCCAGCTGGAGGAAACTGGTCAGAGTCGCAACATTGGTGTTAAAGTTTGTGAAGAAACTAAAGGCTAGACGGGGAAATCAGGAGAAAGAGACCAGTAAAGGAATGACTCCCGCAGAACTAGAGGAGGGAGAAAGGTACATCATCAGAGACGTACAGAAAGGCATGGAATCACGAATCAAGAAGGGAGAACTGAAGTCCTTGAGTCCCTTCATTGATGACTATAGAGTCATTCGAGTAGGAGGCAGGATAGATAAAGCGATGACATCATTCGAGCACAAGCATCCTGCTCTTCTTCCGTATGGACATCATGTTTCCAAGCTGATTACTCGTCATGTTCATGAGATGAGTCATAGTGGAGTAGCTGCAACAATGGCAAAGATAAGGCTAAAGTACTGGATTCTACGGGGCCATAAACTTATCAAAACGCTCAAGTACAGGTGTACTAAATGCAGAGCTTTTCTGCAAAAAACTGAGACCCAAGAAATGGCCCAGCTACCTAGGGAGAGATTAGCTCCGAATACACCACCGTTCCACTTCACATCGTGCGATTACTTCGGGCCACTAACCGTGCGAGTGGGACGCAACAAGACGTCGAAGCATTACGGAGTCATCTTTACCTGCTTGAACACAAGGGCCGTTCATCTCGAGCTGGCAGTAGATTGCAGTGCCATGGAGTTTATGCAGGTACTGCAGCGTTTTTTTCGCTGTGAGAGGACAACCGGCCAGCATCCTAAGCGACAACGGCACTCAGTTTGTCGGTACTGAACGGGAGTTAAGGAAGATGACTGAGGGACTGTCCAACGAAGAACTTCAGGACTTTTGTGCTGAGAGAGGTACCGTATGGAGATTTACCACTCCAGGAGCACCACATCAGAACGGCTGTGCGGAGGCTTTAGTCAAAAGCTGCAAACATGCTTTGAAGAAGGCAATTGGGGAGCAAGTGTTGGCACCATTTGAGCTTTTAACTTGTCTGGCTGAGGTGGCGAATCTGGTCAACCAGAGACCAATTGGCAGGCTGTCGACCGATCCAGATGATGGCGGATACATCTCACCGAATGACATGCTTCTAGGACGAGCATCAGGGAACGTAGCGCAAGGTCCATTCTTGGAAACGCGAAATCCGAGGCACAGAGTAGAGCTGGTTCAGCGCATCGTAGATTCATTCTGGCAACGCTGGACGCGGGACGTATTGCCACTGTTAACTCCTAGAAGAAAATGGAATGTGCATCGACGTAATGTACGCGTTGATGATATCGTTATGTTCGCAGACGCGAACTCTGTGCGTAGCAAGTGGACAATTGCTCGCATAATCGAGGTGTTTCCGGGTGATGACGGTAAAGTACGGAACGTGAAAGTAAAGACTATGAACTCTGAGTACCGTCGCCCGATCACGAAGATTGCTGTAATCTATCCCGCAGAAGGTTACGAAGATTAAGTTACACGAGAACTTTAAGTTTGAAACATTGTAAACTTAAGAACAGATTAATCTTTGCATTTTTTTTTGGATGTAAGATTTTCTTCATTTATATCATGAGGACAAATTCCCTCATTGGGTGGGGAGGATGTTTTGGTATGAAATTGTTGTTTTTCATATTATTAAGGAAATTCAATCGTTGCAAAGGTATTTATTTTGAGATCGTTTTTTCCCGTTACTTTTGTAAGCTCAAACAGTTAGAGTCGTATTTTCTTTGGATTTTTCTTTCTGAAGATACCGTAGCAATTTCTTTCACGGTGGTTTTAGTACGGCATGTTCAGTTGTCACTCACTTTCATTTCAACACGTTGACAGGAAGGAATTGTCAGCTCGTCATCATTTGCTCGTTTTCAGCATGTTAATTTGTGTCCCGCCACAGAAGTAAGTTCTTTGGATTAATGATATAATTATGTAAATAATGTGTTGATGATGTGATTATGTAAAACAAGAAGGAAAAGGAAAGTTATAAACAAAAGTCAGAGTTCTTGGTAAATAATGTACACGTGAAAATAGGTTGAAGTTAGGAGCACAATTTTTGTGTATAGGAATTTAAGGTAATGTGTCAGTGAGTGAGTTATTAGTGATTTAGTTAAAGATCTGAAGGTGATTTGTAAATTGGTTTTTGATAACAAGCAATATTGTCTGCTACACTCAAACACTTAGGCAATTTAGAGGATATGGGTTATTCATTAATCAGGCATTTGTAGATTCTTTTTTTATATATAAGGAAAACATAAATGAGAACCAGGTCACAAAAGGAATTGTACATTTCAAACCATTTATTAAGAACATGTCAGACTTAGAGTATGAACAAGATAACTCAAAATATGTTATTTTTTGTGCATTATCTTTACAGATTGAATAAATACCTACACCAGTAGGAACTATACATTCTAACGGGCACATCTCGGCTTGTTCACTGATCCAAACAGTAATCTAGGCTTTATAGTCTATGCCACCGGGCGATATGGGGATATATACACACTGTGCAAAAAAAAGGACAAGTTTGAACAGGTGGATAGCCTGTTTCACAAATGAGAAGTGTAGATATATGGTATATTTTTAGAATCAGTTACTGGAGTGTAACTTTTTTGGGGGGCTTTTTTTGCATGGCATTCCTATAATGAAACTAAGCTGTTGAAGTGGCCCTTCCATTACATAAGATATGATTATGCTATTTCACATCTTTGGTAATTTACCAATTTCCATACAAAGACTCGAGTGTATGTGACACTTACAACAATAGAAAACAAAACAAACAAAAACATAGACGGACAGGTGCAATGGCTCAGAGGTAGAGCAATGGTCTCGTAATCGGGAGGTCCCGGGTTCGAAGCCAAGTCGATGCGCTCGTGTTCTTTGGTAAGGCATTAATCCTCATTACCAAGTCCCTTGGAGAGAGGACTTACATCGGTCGGTCCCATGGTTGCTTACTTACAAGCATACGGTTAAACAAACATACCAATAAACCAACGAACAGACAGTATTGTTTTGAGACTCAATAAAGGAAAATGACAGATGTCGGTTATTAAGAATGTCGTAAAACAAATCACAAAAACAAACATACACATTTTTGTGACACCATCTCTTTATCACATCTTTAGAAGACGAATTTATTTTTAAAAGTCCATTTTCATAACTTTTACTATTCAAGATGAACTATTAGGTCATAATATTATAGAGCTACGCGTATCATTCAGATGTCATTCAAATTCATCATAATTATACGAACAAGAAACAACCGATTATTTGTAACATTGATGATGGCAAACACACACACAGATAGGGACGCAATTATGAGGACGATATATAAATAACGGGTGAAGATGGGTGTTTGTGTGGGTAAGTGTGTGCGTGTGTATGCGTGTGTATGACGGAGAGAAAAAAAAAGAAAGAGAGAGAGAGAGAGAGAGAAGGAGAGGATGACCTGAGAGATTGGGGAGAATGATGCAGCCATGAAAGGGGGAAGTGAAAAATTGACAGATTTTTTTCCAAAAAATTGAGAGAGAGAGAGAGAGAGAGGGGGGGGGGGTCGATTCTATGCATAAAAAGATACCCAAGAAGTAAATGGAAAGAATACCTTTTATAAATCTTTAGTATGAAAGAGTGATTCTTTCTGCCTTTGCATAGCTTCAATGAATGGCATCGACAACCTGTCATACTAAAGGTGACGGATGGCTCAACGTAGGGAAAAGAATAATCAAATATTGAAATAAAAAATTGTGACTTTTTCTTCTTAAAAAAACAAAACGCTAACCAGGTTCTTTGGTTCCGACCTCCTTTCGAGGCCGAATTAGCCCCATCCTGTGAGGCGGGCTTAGTGCTCTTCTCTAGCAGTCTACCGCCCAAGGTGCGGCGCAAGGAATGCGGTTAGCACGCTGGCGCTGCCTCGAGCTAGAATAGCCGGCCATCCACTATACTGTAGATGATGATTGCCCTTACCCCTTCCTTACTCAACGAGACGCTTCAAGGGAAAACAATGAAAAATAAATAGTTTCCGAGAACATTGACCTACACTTTCATTAACATCGGGTTATACTGGCGTCCAAATCAAATTTATCTCAGGCCAAAGGACATAGTTACTAAGAAGTTCAAGATGATTGAAAGTTCAGCTAAAAGATTCAAATTTGAAGCAATTTTTTTACTAAGTTTCAATCACAAAACGGATTTAACTTCATGATGTGACTAAGCGTGACATCAAAGTATGTTGTAGTGTATATAGCCTATAGTAGAGTCTGCATCATGACACAGATATAGGCCTACGTTAATTCTTATCGATAAATGTTAAATATAGAAGATTCATCCTCTGTACACCTCCACAATCCAAAGATCATTAATGTATACTTCCACAGTATATATAGGTTCATACCCCGACACCCCTCCCCACCAAAAAATAAGAAAAATAAATCTTTGTCCGGATTATCCTCCTGAATCATAAAGCTACTTGGCCCAACAGACAATTTATCCGGGACCGGCCAACCCACACAGAAATTATAAAATATCTTCAGTCGGACTAAAGTTTGACCCTCCCCGGTTACAATTCGATTACGGCTGTCAAAATAAGGATATGTATCAAGTGAACAAAAATACTTTGAGATTTCTTGAGTCAAAGTAATCATCCAATTTGTCAAGGAGGGTTTCATTGCTTGTGATGCCTTCCCATGTTTGCTTCGTCTATGATAGCTTTCAAATGCGATTCAAATAGGTGGACCCCCGCTTTGACAAGTAAACACCAGATCTTCATATACTTGGAATGGGTGGTTTTGGACGTGGACTTGAGAAAATAGGGCAGGACATAGGAAAATGAAAGTTATATTTTGTTTTATATTCATTTGATAGAAACTTTAGATGTTGAAATGAGTGTCAATAAATAACTCCTTCCTTTCCTATTTTGCTAAATAACTAACATTTTCATCAGAGAATGACATTGTATAACTCTTACTAATCGACTGAGAGAGATACTTGTGTTAGTGTATTTTAAATTGTGCAAGGTTAATCGCACTTATATTAAAACACATTTATTTTACATTTATTTACTATATACAATTTAATTCCTGACAATTAAAAATTAGGATTATGTTCTCTTGTCGAGCAATGAATCAGGTTGAAATTAAAGTATGATCTAAGCCTTACTTATACCAGCTCTTAGTTACTGCATGTGTGTGCAAGAGTTTTGCCACCATTTAGTAGGAAGGAGAGAATCACATTTTCACCCTACGTGCTATACAAATCATCACCAGTAAAGTAGTTTTGAAGATAGGTTACGGTGCAAGACAGCACAGAATGCAGTAAATAATAAACGTCATTATCCAAATGATAGTTTGACGATGGCGGGGTTGCAATGTGACGTCATTACGTATACTTGCTATATCATCAGACGTGGATAGGATTAGACAATATTTCAACATGTATAGATGACGTCATCATTACTTTCTTCTGTGATCACCTGCCGTTTTCTGTACACGTTTTGAAGGGTATTAGAACGAAAGAATCTGATTTGTATAAGTAGTTTATTTATAGAGGAAGAGTACTTTTCTTGTTCAAAATGTTTACCTCAAATATTTACAGTTGCGTATTTCCTATCCGCAGTATGGAAATAAAGGTTTTTAGAAAACAACAATTATATTAAGGTCTCTGATTTTCGGCCTGTATATTCTTGCAACTATCTCTGTGATGACCGAAATGTATTAATAATAATAATAATAATAATAATATTAACAATAACGATAACGGTGATAATAACAATAATAATGATAATAACAATAACGATAATTACAACAACATCAACGAGATAAGAATGACAATTTTGAGGAATATAACTGGACTTATTAAGCAACTTTTCCTGAAGAAACACAAAACTGAATTACCCCAGCTGATATAGTCAAGCTTCCCTGACAATGCGCTAGAGTATTCGATGCAATTCATTCAATCGTTTAACCGTTTACCTCACCTGGGTTGAGAACGGCAAATACAGATAAAGGCCTTGCAAAAGAATGTCAGTGCCATGGCAGAGATTCGAACCAGGAACCCAGGTAGGGTCATGCAGATGCTAGATTACGTGTCTTGATTAAAGACTAACCGACATGACTTTGTAGGAAGGTGTGGAGTAGTTGAAGATGGGAGAGGGGGTGTTTGCTTGGTCAAGACGCGACGAGTGAGTTCTTAATTCACTGAGTAAATCAATAACTTCCTGAGTGGATAATAAGGAGGAGCACGCAGGATAAACAGATTACAGACCAGCGTAAACGGTTAGGTAAATCTAGCACACTCGTCATAATTCAAATCCTCTCAAGTGTCTTTGTAAGATGATCCGATCTGACTGACACCGAGATGACTGAAGATGAATTATATACTCTGTAACTTTCTATTTTTCTACGCGAGTAATCTTTCTCTCCATAAATCAAGGTCTAACCTTTTACATATTTACTCTATGCTTATAAACTTTGTGTTTTTATTAGATAATCCAGGATTCTAGGAGATTTACTGTTACATACTACTATGAATTCGGATGTAAGACACATAAAATTATCTTTTAGATAATTCAGATCATATCAATCATCTCATTTATAGTACCATCAGTACCTTTACAAAATTTTGCTGGTCATTTTTCCCCTTCCATAATTTCTGACAAAAAACATCCCCTATGAAACACTTTTAGGTCCTAGGCGAACAATTGGGAATCCTCCAATACATACGTTGCACACAATCGTGTATAACTGTATAATTTAATGTCACCGCCCCAGTTGTTGCTACGCATTGGACAATGCATAGCGGTCACGTGATGCTTTGTGTACGCCATTTGAACAAAATTGTCCGACATTTCTCAAGAAGGGGGGTTAACTTCTCTCTTTGAATTTGAGACATTCTTGTGTATGGGTAAGATAGGTTAAGATATAGTTTTCTAATATTAAATGTTCAGGTGGTAAACGTAAGCTAGTGACAAATTACCATTTGAAAGAGACTCACGTCTGCTGAAATCAAATGACGCATCGTGATAAATCTAAAGCGAACGATTTCTACTTCCCAAGACTTCTGAAGTCTCCCTAATCGTGTCCTTTATTATGTCGTAAAACCGTCACAAATTCCTCGAATGTAGCACAACTACGAAGGATAAAATTCTACAAAATGTTGTGTTCAACAAATCTTTAAATGAACACCCCTTTTCATCTACTTCAGGAAAACCTTTCTTACCCCGTGCTTATCCCCATAGGGAAATCAGGTTGATTTCCTTTTCAAATTGAAACTATTTACTCATATCAGACAGAGGATTAACAGGGAGCTTTTTTATCAGAAAATGAAGAGATGACTGACTCTATGCTCGTCAAGACTTCAATGTACTTATGAAGATGATTCATTGTCCTATTACCTCTTTCAATAGTTGTGTGGTCTGAGATAAAGTTTGATTATATCTTTTATTTTGTTTCGAACGCCAACCTTTCAACTTGTCCTATATTTGTCATGCTGATATTTTAATGAACATCTCAAGTTTATGATATAAAGTAACCTAATCTGAGTTTACTAATTAACAACGTTGGTTACTATGGGACTACTCTTACATAATAATGACAGACATTGCCTATCCCATGCGTATTTATTACTGGAGTCCAGAATATTTCTTGTTCAGTGCGATATAGTTATATTTATTCTATAATTACTGGGCATTAATAGATTTTGTCTTCGCTTTATTCATGTATAAGCCTATTTTGGTTCTCCGGAATACCTATTGCCAAAGAATGTCCCTACCTGAATTGGTAAAAGGTAGCACTTGATGTTAACATATATATGAAGGCTCTAGGGTGGCCTACTAGTCATATTCTTATGTACCTGAGACTCGTGACACACAACTGTTTCAGATAAAGACTAATTGTGAACATACATCCTTCACTTCTTTCCCACTAGAACCTAAAAAACAAGCTAAGAGTAAAAATAATAATATCTCAGGGTTGGTTGAAAGCTCCAGACAGAAACAGACAAGATTAACAAATCGTTCAGGAAGAAAACTTTATTTCGACTTTTCGATGTGTGTGGCCTTTGTTCATGTTTCATCTGTATTCATATTCGGATGAATATGATAACCACACATTACATTCATACAAATAAAGCTAAATGGGAACATTCGTGCGTCTATTGCATAATATGAGCCACATTATTCTGTCAGAATCCTCTTAAAGAAAAACATGGGAACATTCGTGCGTCTATTGCATAATATGAGCCACATTATTCTGTCAGAATCCTCTTAAAGAAAAAAATGATGTCAAAGCTAATTCTTTTGACACAAAAAGGAACTGAACATTCAGACTTTGTCCACGGGATATCAAGTTCTACCCACACGAGTTTATTTTGTGGAAGTGAAACGAAATGTTCAATCTCCATTTCTGTCATGATTCTTGAAACAATTACAGTGCCGAAACGAAAAATGAGTTGTCGCGCTGAAATTTATTTCCTTGACACATGCTGAAAATTATTAAGGTGCTTTCTTTTTCTCGGTTTGTTGTTGGCATATTTCTTGCGCGTTGAATGAAATAAGTTTTGACGTGGCCTAAAATGACTGCAGATGCTTTGAGCACGGGAAACCATTCGACAAGGCCAGTCGGTGAACGAGGGAATTGAGATTAGACGGAGAGATGACGGTGGAAAGAGACGGAAGTGTGAAAATTGTATCCCATGTGCGAAGGTGAATGTAGAAGGTATATGTATTGAAGGTGGAGAACATCATGAATTTAAGACATTTAGAGAATATCGTACTTCTGCAACAAGGGGGCTCGGTATGAACAAAATCATTTGGATATTTTTACACCTTTGGAAGATGAAAACTAAAGTTAAAGCAATAGCACTTTTAGGGACTCAGTTATGGGTGTATTAACTTATCCGTGAAGGACAATAAATAAACATTGAATTTAACTTAAGAAACCTACTTTTACCAGGTGTCTTTTGACGAGGATAAGTTATCAAAAGAAGTTTCTGAAACTTTGTATCTATCATCAGCGATCAACTCAAGTGAATATGGTATAATAGGAATATTCGTTGACGATGAAAAAAGCCCTGTAAAATCACTACTGAAAACGGGTATACTGCAAACAAAATATCCGTTTTTCAAAGTACAAAGAACGGTGGAACTGCAATGTGGCCACACACATCGAAAAGTCGAAATAACAAATTTTATAACAAATCCTGTGCAAAGTTTTCTTCCTGAAATATTTGTAAATCTTGGCTGTTTCTGGAGCTCTCAACCAAGCCTGAAGACGTAATGTAGATGTCTCTCAGCACGCAGAAGGGCCAAAAGAGCCAGAACGACCGAACGCATTCATCTTCACTGACCCGGGAATGACACTGTTACAGTCCCACAGTATCATGGGAGTCTCGTGAAGACGAATATGAAGGGAGAGAGATGGATGTATCCAGAGAGAAAATAGCATAATATTTATTAGCTAATGATGGGCGGATGAACCAGAGAGTAGGCGGTACGAAGAGGGAGAGAGAAAGAGAGAGAGAAAGAGAGAGAAAGAGAGAGAGAGAGAGAGAGAGAGAGAGGGGGTGTATAAAATGAAATTCTGTTTACTTTCTTATGATTTGATACTGTAGAGGCTTTAATGAAAACCCCGGGAAGTATAATTATAATAATTGTTTTAAAAAGGGCCTATACACAAAAATAGTCAGATCCAGAGAATTCAAAGATAGCAAAATGATAAGAAAAAAACAATTGATCACTGTCAAATCACGAAAACACATCAGACAGCGAATGATTATTGGTAATCCTTATTATGTGGATAAACATGAGTAATCATGGTAATGTTTCCTATTCCTAAGCTCAATCTAATTCCCCAACAGCACTGTTAACGCTAAATTGCTCTTTCTTTCCGAAACGACATTTCGCCTTCAAGTCTAATCATACAATCAATATAAAAGTCGGATATGAATCCGGATGAACACATCAAGTTCAAACATAAGCTATATGAATTCACTGGTCAAGAGATGAAAACTGCCGTGTCACACCTCATATGGCAAAAATTGTAATTGTAAGTAAAATTGAATTAGACAACCATTCAATAAAAATCATCCGTTTGGAATATTTGACGGTCATACTTACACAACATTATGCACCGTGTTGCGAGTTCATTATTACTAACCATGGCAACCGTATCATAAAATTTAGACAATGAGACGATGGTTTATTGTGAGGAAGAAAACTGCGAATAGGAATTTTTGTTTAAAAACTGAATGACGAAAAGTTATGTGAAAATCGTAGAATACCAATGTGTGCACTGAGGTCTTCTAATTGTCGGAGTGGGATGGAAGTCAGTAAGAAATATCCGTTATTTTCAGAAAGTGTGCCTAATCAACCGATCAGGCAGGTTTTTAGGCTACTTGTATAAAGAAGCTTAAATATTACTTCATCACTGAATTTATTTCTGAATATTACAACAATCGGATTGTACTGTTAAATGTTCGTCTTTTTTAGATAATTATGTAGGACACGATCAGAAGCATCTTTGGACTAGGTGATATATGAAGTCATATATTTTAAATATTTTACGTGATGGGAGTAAAAATTATGAAAGGTATCAAAACAACATATTATTAAGCTGCAGATTAATAAATTCTACCTTGTCCAGGAAAACATTTAAGAGTTTTCTCTCCTCAGTTTGTGACGAATTCGAATACAACATTGTATTGAATTGCAAAAGGTCATGGCAATGCACTCATTTAAGCTGACTATTAAGCTATAATTGCGTCTAAATAATCGTAATCTTCCAAATATTTCAAGTGACACAGGATGTCTGCATGTAATGATATAAATTTGTTCCGTTCAAATACTACACACCTGCTTCTGTGGGTAAATGAAACCAATTATGAGGACAAACGACCTCATTTGATATTCATTTATTGGTGATAACTTTACATTTACAACTTATTGTGTCACTGGTAGCTTGTGTGAACAATTGGTGGCATCTGCTTGCATGTCGCCTTTTTACTGCCGTTTATATGGCGTTAAAATATAATTGCTTTATCATAAAGTAAGAACAAACAGTGTAAAATGCTTCAGTTATCATACATAGTGTTGACGAAACCGGTAAGTTTATAGACAGAACTATCTTTACGACAAGGAACCACGAACGTTCCTTTTTCGGTTTTCTTTGTCATCTTAAATGTGATATTAAATTCTTGTATAACAAATTGGAGTATCATTGAGGAATACGACGATGAAATGCACAATTGTAGGAATCATGCGCATTTATAGGATATTATACAGGTATATAATAGCAGTAATCATGGAAGAATCCTGAATCGATGAACAGGCTTAGACCTACAACATCGTGTATTAAAGTAAAGTAAGTAAGTAAAGTATAACACCGAAATCGTGGAGGGGGGGGGGGGGGGTTACGTACTCTCACAGGCCCCTCCCTCAAATCGACGCCCCTATCATAAGTGAATAGCATGAAGTAGACATCAAAATAAGCATAATTATATCGCGCTTCCATCTCTATGAACATGGATAGTTAGTCTTTAGAAATTATATATCGAATATAATAGCGCTATGAAACTGGTATACCAACAGAGATTTCGCAAACACAAACTTGAATCAGTGTTCTTGCATGACTTGTCTCTTCTATTGTTTGGCGCTTTCATATTTTTTACAATCTTCAAAAACTTCTTCTTGAAATCTATCCACACCATCTCTTGTGAAATATATCCTGCCTTATTTCTTCTTTCCCCTGCACGAGAAAATACAAAGTTCTCTTATGGCCCGGCCATGCAGTGGTATACAGGCTGTCATCGTGGGCCTGTATTGCGGGCATCTGTCGACTTGCCCTCTCACGCGGATCGCATCACTCCGACCCCTCTGGTGTCGGGATGACACTCCTCTGAGAACGTGTTGATCATCAACCTCCCTCCTTATAAATGCGAGACAAATAAACACGACCTTCTTCCATAATACAGTCATCCCCAACCGCCTTTAACCCTCCGACATCCGACGACATCCAGTCACTCACCCTGGCTACAGTCCCGTTCCGACTGCCGATCTTTCCAGGGCATCATTCTCTCCCATTCAGTATATATACACACACACACACACACACACACACACACACACACACACACACACACACACACACACACACACACACACACACACACACTCATTTGTCTTTATCACTGATTACGTATTAATTGATTAAAGTGGTACATAATATACACAGAGAAGAATCCTCTAAAATCGTTAGCCAGAAGAATGTACAAACAACAGAGGTGTATTAAATAGCTCATTGTTGGAAGAAATATTTTGTCTTTCTAAATTGTCGAATATCAATATTAAACTCCAGACGGACAAGATTAGACCAAGAGTAGATCTATTATCTCTGTGTTAAACCTTGCCAAATACATTGCATTCAAAGGAAATTAGAGAATTTCCACTCTCTTTCTTAGGCAATTGCGATTTACAGACAATGGTACGAGAGTCGGTGCATCGAGAAATAAAGGGTTTGCTAAGTGATTTGCAGAGAGACAAAAGGCAAAGACGTAGAACAGTTTTCATATTTCGGTATTGTCATGTGAGATCCTTTCAAAGGATTGCCGTTAGGCGGAAACCCATTGTTCCACTGACACACGATGATGTTAACTTCAAGATAAAACCATCCTATCTTGGGACCGAGTTTCACTCTACGCCCGTTACCAATGCCAGGCAGGCAGGAGGGGATCGCATCTTTGGAAACTATGCACCCTCCTCCATCTATCCCTCTCTCCTTCGCCCAGCTGGTGCTCATTGGGGGTCTACCGGGCGGTATTGGATGCCATCCCGTCATGGTTTCGAGATTCTACCTGGGGATGCTTGGAGCGTGTAGACGATGAGTCGATCGTCGTGTGCCCCTTCCTAGCCTTAAAGGAACCCAACCTCAAACTTGCTATAAGAAGCCTTCCTTAAACGAACCTCAAATAAACCAACTGATACAATCTTGAAATGATACAATCTTGAGAGACAAAATAACAATTTCTGTATCAGGTCTTTCTTCTTCTCTTTGCTCATATTAAGCAGTACAGATTTTAAAGAAGTTCTCAAGAAGTTGCAACAAAACCTTTAATACATAGGGGGCTCACGTCCCACGCTCCGTTCATTGTCCCTTTAGAGTAAATCACGAGTTGTCCTATTAAAGGTAATACAAAGTTTTGGGACATTTTGAAAATTGGGTTGATAGTGATTCTTTTCAATTTTGATATATTTGGATGCTCCTGTGGATGAATTATAAGCACTAGAAAATTTAGTCCCTAAAACGCTTCTGCTTTCGAGAAAACTTGAATATAAAAATTTACCGGTGCTCCCGGTAAATTTTGATAAATTTCAAATAGCGCCTACGGCCGTACAATAGTTGCTGCGACCATGAAAATCTCAGAAAATGTAATTGTGATATAAAATTTCTAGACGGGAATAGCTAATCGGTCGATTTTAGTCAAGAAGCATTGTTTTATAGCTTAATTAATATCTTGGCCTTGAGAGGGAGCTATACAACATAAAGAATTAATTATTTACAACTTCCTAACTTTAGACTCGATTTCAACCGCGATAACGATCACTGAATATTGTAGGATCGCATATGCTTCCATTATGTTCATTTGAACCAAATTCATGACCCCGTACCAAAACTTTGTATTACCTTTAATGGTGTATGATTCAAGCTTGGCTGAAAAGAGTTGTCTTTCTTTCAAAACACGCATAAATAGGATCTGTATCATTTACCTTTGTAAAGCCTTCACGTAGTCCCCTAAGATGTATTTTTTTTCTCGTAAAATCAACTAACTCATATAACATACTTAACATGGTTAGTGTTCCTTTAATCTGACCCCCCCCCCCCCCCTCCTCAGTGTCTCGATTTGAGGAGTCTCTTTGCCTTGCTTCATCCTCCCGTCCAGCTATACGTCGCCACCAGAAGTCAGGGAGGGCGAGTGGTTACCGGGACGCATGCAAGTGGTGATGGCTAGCTTCTAAAATTAAGATGTGGTTATTCTTTGTTTCTGAGTATTGAGCTACTTATACTTGATTGACCTCCATCCTTAATGACAGAGACATCCAAAAGATTTCTCTGAAGTCGACATACAGATACCTGACACGCACTGCTGAAGAAGACAAAATAATGACATCATTGCAGAAGCACTGTCCTGTATATTCAGACACAGAAAAACAGATTCTGAG
This sequence comes from Strongylocentrotus purpuratus, assembly GCF_000002235.5. Classification (NCBI taxonomy): domain Eukaryota; kingdom Metazoa; phylum Echinodermata; class Echinoidea; order Camarodonta; family Strongylocentrotidae; genus Strongylocentrotus; species Strongylocentrotus purpuratus. The sequence continues at coordinate 48,610,808 of NW_022145612.1, forward strand.
AGATATCTTGTCATGCAAAATATTGCAATGAATATGAAATAGAGGGAAATAGAGGGAATAGATGAAAAGAATGTAATTGTATAAGCATGAACAGCGTCTATTGTTTGTCTGATCATGTAATTCAAAAAATGCTAGGAAAGCAAAATATACATCATCATACTTAAGTGGGTTACTTAGGACGTCTATGGTACTTAAGTGGGTTACTTGAGACATCTATGGCTCAAGCCTTATCCATTGACTCCTGAGGATAGATGTTTTCCCCAGGGGCTGCTTATCACTCTGGCTTGGTATATCGAACCAGACACATCCCGTCTCCATGATCATTTACATTAACAAAATGTATTGCTTACTTTTTTTTACAAACCATCAGAAGTTTTATCCAGGCACCTCACAAAAACCATTAATCTTGTTGGATACTATAAAATTGTAACATGTTTGTGTGGTCTGCAAAGAGGCGTGTTTGTTGTTCAAATATTGTTACGTTAATCGAATAATGAAGGGTTATAGGAGGCAAGAATCCATATAACCTAGCTTCCGTACAAGGCCTTTTGAAATTACTCATACCAATTACGATCACAAATGATAGTTATCTGTCGCCTCCATTTAAGATAAATTGTAAGAGATGCATTCAGTTTAAAATGACGAATGGGTGTTAGAATGGGACGTTTATTCGTCGGATATAAAAGAAGGACACACATGTAAGTTATCGAGAAAATTGAGGAGACTTGAATAAAGCGTTTTCTACATATTTTAATGGTTTAAAAATCGTATAATTGGGAGTGTTTGATAAAGAGATAAATTACAACGATTTCAGTAGATTTAAAGTGCACTTTTTATGTCATGTTAAGCGATGTTAAACATAGCCGTGGAATGTTACATCAATTATGATGTAACGGATCTTTTCAATACTGAAATAGCTGAGCATTATCAACGTGCCTTCCCGTCAAATATGTCTTCTCGTAAACATGTTATTAATGTGTTCTGAATAGAAATAGATTAAACGTAAAATTTTTCAGGTTTCCTTTAATATGCTTCGTTCAGACGTCTACTTCGAAATTAAAACTGCTTTGAAATCAAGACGATGCAACACACCAAGTCCATTCCCATAACTTTTCATTGGATAATTGTAACCTCGGATAATGGAGCCGTGAATCATTCATTATTGTGAGTCATTCTGAAAGTTATTTCTTGTTTTTTGTCCCAAGAGAGGTATTGTAATGAGCCAAAAAATTCCAGTCAAATTAAAGTTTTTTCCCCAGACCACAGACTGGATTGATAACGATTAGATCTTAACCTCTTAATGGGTCAATTTCCGACGAAGGTGTGGCTTGGTAAACTTGATTAAACGGCACTTGCAAGCTCAAGGAGCTCCTGGCGAAGTTTATTTAGGAAATTGGGAGGTTCTTTCATCCTCTCTCTCTCTTTCTTTTAATGTGATCCACACGTATAACACGTGGAATTCATTTTCACGTAGCATCTTCTTCCTCTTCCGCGTTACGCGCCCAAACTGGGCGTGGTCGGATACCTCCGATATCTATTGCCTGAGGGCAGGTTAAACACGGACACTTTTAAAACTCTATTTATGGAGATTCGTGCTTCGGCCTACAAACAAAATGACATGTGGACTTTGTAAACATAAATTTAACACGGATTTAAGCTTTTAAAGTGTTGCATGTTGATCGAAGCTCCCTCCATCATTGTGCAAAACTTAGTCCAACAATCGTCTTTTCCAAGTCCATGACTAAACACGGTTAGCTATTACACCATTGTAAGCAAATCAGTATACCAATCCTCCTATAGTGTCCTGTTGGATACAGAGAGATTTACGATTTGTAAAAGACAAAGATTTGTTTGCTTGTTTGTTCGTTTGAGTAATGTGTTTACCCAAGTAATCAATGAAGTAACGATTGCTGAAGCCCTTGTTAAGAATAAAACGAGTCAAATGAACGCATGGGACATTAACAGGAAAAATACCATGACCTGCAACCCTTCAGATTTACACTCTTTATGAGAGATTGATAATAAAAGGAAATCATTAAATTCGTTGTCCACGCTCTTTCGCTCTTGTTCTCTCTGTTCTTTCTCTGTTCTCTCCCTCTCTCTGTATCTCTCTCTCTAACATTTCCTCTATCTCTCCTTCTCTCTCACAAACACTTATCTTCTCCCATCCTCATTATCTATCTTTTTTAAAATTTTCTAAATCTTCTCCATCTCAATACTTATTCGTACCTCTATTTTCTTTCTAAAGTTAAGGGTTTCGTTACTAGCATCTCTTAACTCGCCTCATTCTACCAGCAAAGTGACATTATGTTTGTAAACGTCATTCAAGAGGTCTTAAAAAAACTAAAGTAAACAAAACACAGTGAATATTGATACTTTAAAATGATAAGAACAAACAAGATTGTATGAATGGGAAATGCCATTGTGAAAGATGAGAAGAATAATGATCACACTCACCCAAAGCACGAGTTCATTAACAAGAAGGCTAGAAGCAAACGTAAGAATCCGATTAGAATCCGAACAACCATGTCTGGTTTTAGAGGATGTTGGTCACTACTTCACTCCTCCAAAAATATTCGATCAACATATAAGCAAGCTTTGCGCTACTCCAGTTCCACGTTTTTAACAAGAGGAAGAAAAAAGATCTCGCATTAACGTTAACAATGGACCAAGGAGATCAAGACGGTTACAGGCACGCGGTATGTATCTTCTTGAATAGAAACTCGGCATGATCATATTAGGACTGCTACGGCCACAAAAGTGTTGTAAAGATGAAGAAAAAATAAGACTTTGGTACGCATATCATAAAATCGTCGCAAGTTCCCCCTTGTTCAGAGCAAATCATACACCTGGCGAGTTGAGATTGTGTCGGCTTGTTATGCCCGCCCCCATTGGTCGAGGGCAAAAGCATGAGCGTGATTCGCCAATATTAAGAGTTATGTTTCTCGCGTTCTTATTGGGCGATAACTAATGGAATAAATACATAGCATGGAGGGAGTCCACGAACTGTAGGTATTTTCCAATTGGATTCAATCATCTTTTTGTATCCACCGACCAAGCGTTGAATCCATTATCTTTCCATTATTATATTTTTATTGGGCTTTAAGGGAGGGCAATCAGTCCATACACTATTTGATATAGCTCGGATTTCCCTCCTATAATACTCGTTAGCTATCGGCTCTTTTTAAGATGTCTCTGACTCGGTTCTCACTGATTCGCTTGACCAAGATACTTTCGAGGTTCTTTTCCATGTATAGATTGTAACGTTTATATGATCTGTCAAATACATATTCACTTGAGACATTTCATGTCCATGATTATAACATTGTATGATTATTATCCACTTTATTTTTCATTGTGAGGAGGAACGCTTGTCGTGTCGTGAATAAAATCAGCACCCCAGTTTACGAGATAAGAGATTATATTGCGCTTTGTGTCTCTTAAAAGGATGATTTATAAAGGAAATGTACAATTTATGAAATGTATTATTGTAATATGAAATGAATATAAAACGAGTTTTTACAAAATTATGACTTTGGGCAAATGTGATACTTGTCATTCACTACTCATGTTTTTTTTTTTACATTTCATATATATTCGTACGTTGATGAAAGAGAGAAATTAATGACAATTAAGTCTAAAGTCATTTCCGTTTTCACCATAGGCCTACTCGATTTTTGAAATAATAACATTATGTCTCTCTCTTTCTCTTTCTCTCTCTCGTTTACTTTTATGAGTAAATGTGGTGTATTTATCATTATGAAATAATTAAGAGGCAGAGAAGAGGAAAGAGGAAAAGAGAGAGAGAGAGAGAGAGAGAGAGAGAGAGAGAGTATCAAATGGAGATCCTGTTCTACAAAGACATGGCTGGGTGTAATGTTTCAGGTTCTGCAAGTACTCCAGTCAGTGTCATCTTGCAATATTATTCCTCGAATCTACCTGAAAACCCAGAGCAAGAGACGGGATCTAGTGGGCGTGATTCGGTAACCATGGCGATGAGATGATGATGATGGTTTGCTTGTTGATGAGGAGAGCGATAACCTAGATGAAGAGGAGGTGAGGAGAGAGATGATGTAAAGGGTGATTAACCTGGGTGAGATATATTGCACGGATTGGTTGGGAAGGACAATGAGGTTTGTAAAAAGACGATCGGCGAGTGGAGGCTTCAAAAGGGGATGAACCGCGCCAATAGCGAGATGAAAGCTGAGTGACGGGTTCTCATTTTCGTGATTGTTCTAGATACATGTATCACACAGGCGGAAGTGTAATATAACATTCCTGAATGTGCTAGAAAATACATTTCATAGGTTAGTATTTAGTTTTGATTTTTGATTTGATTTGATTTTCTTCTGCATTCATGTAAGCATACAGTTTTTCGATAACAATAAAGAAAGTACAATAACTATTTTTCTGACAATGAATCATAAATAAGCAAATACATATATATATATATATATATATATATAGTTAGTACATGTATTTAGGGACAAAAAACTCACGACACTTAATCCTTTATTGGAGGACGGAATCGTTGTAACATTATTATATTATGAATATACATCAGATGGACAGAACATCGTTTGATATTTATAAAAAAATAAATTGAAGAAGAAAAAAGGAGGACGGGATATAGTATGGATACGATAACTTGGAGAGAGCTAGAGAGGGGAGGAGGGGAGTAAGATGAAAGTGTAAATTTGGAAATAATGTATGGATAAGATAATTGAAAGTGCTTGAAGAATGGGAGGGAGGGAAAGAGAGAGAGGGAGAGCAGAGAGAGAGAGAGAGAGAGAGAGAGAGAGAGAGAGAGAGAGAAGGGGTGAGGGAGAGCGGAGTAATATATGGAAATAACGAAACTTTAATTCAGCTTTAAGAATTCAAACGCATGATTGAGACAAGTTTGGCAAATAGGCTCGACATAGCTGAGCAATATTGGAACGCATCCCAGAGTGGATGCCCCAGAGGGAAGTCAAGTTATCCTGAAGTTTGGGGCAAGTCTAGGTCAAAGTTTTCATAATACATTTCCATGCATAGATAGATTAGCGAAATGAATGTAAAGAGCAAGCAAAGGTCTTTCTTTTTTTATTCATGTCAGTCGGAAACGAGCAAACCAAACACGCGATGTTTTACATTTTCAATGTTTCCTTCACTTTATCATTTCATCCGTTGAATATCTGAACACTATAATGTTGACATTGACAAAAGAATAAATACAGCAAATCGTTCTGTAAATGTTTTATTTAAAATCGAGTGTTTAATTGTGATTTATAGTAACAATGTTGTTAATCCTGTCGAAAGAATACGTGGTGTTACCGCAAGCCTCGCTTTGATGTATCGTCACCATGGCAGCCTTCAAAGATTACAATGTTGCAAAGTTCATAAAAATTGTATCTCAGAAGACAGCCCACAAGACCGAAAGACAGATATTGTCGGTCTCTTGGACCTAAATTTTTTTTTTTTGGAGAACGCCTGTGAGATCGATATGTCGGTCTCGTGGGCTTAAGCTAAGGCGTTCATCTTATACTCTTCATCAATGCTTGTACGTGAGCTATATTCATTATCAGATTATTTAATCACTATGAACTTGGAGGGGGAGCTACAGTAAAATCATAATTTCCAAAGTATTAAAGTTTTAATTCTTCTTTTGAACTATCTGCTACTTATCATTTTAATATTAAGGATAAATTAGCACTTGTCTATTTTGTAATAGAAATGGACCAAATCTTTTTCACTCAGAAATAAATTTCTCTTACTGCTTTGGGAGTTCGGAAGTTTAGAAATAATGAAATACAAAGATAATTATGTTACGATTGGTTCTCTTGGAAATCGAAATCATGTTTATCACATACATCATCATCATAACGATCTTTAAGTTTATCAGTCATTGGTTGGTTCGTGGAGTGACCTGCATTCATGTTTCAAATTAGTTACATTACCATGGTTTCGTTCTTCCTCCCACAACTTTGATAAATGTTGAAGGTCAAAATTACTTTTCTGAGAAAAAAAATGGTGAATCAGAATAACATATCGAATTTATTGAAATGTACTGGAGTAGATTAAATTGCAATATGTCCTCTGAAATTCAACGAAGGCTTATTTTCATTTTATTTTCGTCATGGACTATAAGACTTTACTCAATCGTAAAAACGTTTGTTAGAGTACACCTTTCTAATTCTTTTTTACAAAAGTTTATAAATACATGTATACACAATTGATTCTCTTTCATTTTGATATTTGCGTTTGCTTCGCTATATGATAAAGAACTGATATCGATTGAGGGGCGTGGGGTATTTCGGAGGTGCCTCGTCTCCTCGTCCTATAATGCTCCCCAGGGAGTGGAGAATGTGCGTACATTGTGTGCGGTAAAGCCTGAATCCAATGACCAGGGTATAATAAATTGCGCCTAGAAACAAAGTATTAGGCCCGTTATAAATGTGATCTATTATTATTATAATTTAGCATTCATTGTCTGTTATATGAAGAGTAAGATTCTTATCATGGTGCCTCTACTTTCATAAATGTCCCTGGATAAAAGGATGAAACGATGACTATGATACACCTAGATCGAGTAAATCCCCCAATATGCCTTTATTTAAAAAAAAATCATCCAATCATCTCACAATGTGAAACATGGAAAGACGTTCATGAGTATAAAACACTCTCATCGTCGAAATTCTTCCTTGCTTTACAAAAAATATTTTCTCATGCATTTTGTAATTTTTCTGATAAAAGAACTTCTACTTTTTTTTTTAAGTAGAACAGTTTTTTTTATTATCATGCATGATATCTTTCTCTTATTTGCGGCTAAGAATCGTATCATTATTTTATTTTTATTCATCATATAAATAAAATTTCATAACAAACAAATACATTAGGAACAATAAATAAGTTTACAAGCAATTTTTAGGAGTTTGGGAAAATGCAAGAACAAATCTATAAATACAAGAAGAAGAAGAATAGAAGAAGAGGAAGAAAAAATATAATCAAAAGCTAGAAGGGAAAAATGACAGGAAATAGAGACATAAAAATATTCTACAAATAACATTCGCCCACGACTGAATCCCCTGGAAAATAAAAAAATGAGAAACACCTTGAACGAGTGGGCAAGAACAACTGTGACGAAATTAAAGATGGTTAAATACTTTGCCATTGGTAACTTGTTTTATACATGTAGGTGTGTTGTGCCGATGGGGGTGCCACATAATGGAGTTTGTTACTCATTGTTCACTCAGTAACGCACCTTTATAGCCGCTAGTCATACAGGTATGCATTCATTTATGGAGCCAACGCATTTTATGACACTAAGATTAGCTTACAGATTATGCGTGACCACATTTTGATTTCTTTCACAGATAACATCACGAAGTTTTGAACTTAGCACGTGCTGATGAACTGACCAAGTTTTAAACGACAAAACATTGAGAAAATGAATCAACTGTTTTTAATTTTTCTGGCTGTTGTAAATATAATATTATTTACCGATGTCGTATGAAGAATTCGTCGATTTTGAGAGGAGATTTCTAACACACCATCCTCAAAATGCAGGTTGCATATTAATGATTATTTTACCCCCACTTATAATCTTCGATGAGATCTTGTCATCGCCCGCAATGTGACTTCTAGCAATTCAATATACCATCTAATTTCTTGGGGGTAATCAAGACGTAAGATATCAATGACAACCTCAGGATTTCTTGGAAAGCCAGGTCATCGTCTCGTCATCTATAGGTGGAAACTTTGTTAAAGGAGATGTTCTAACGCAATTAAACAAACTTACGAAGACAGCCTTGTCCATTACCTATTACAATATATGCAAACATTACAGTGACGTATTACGTAAACCGGACATGATTCGATTTCGATGGAATATAGGTAATGAAATTCCCCATGAGTAGATTTTTCCAAATTCTTTGCGATCGTGTCTTATATAATTTTTTTTTGAAAACTAACGAGAGGAAGTGATCGAAACAATCTTTATACATTTTATTGCTATACTTACAATTGAATAGTTGTTTAAAGGTCCGATAGCCGATATCCCTTTCTTCTCGTTTCTTCTCCTTCCACAACATAATTTGGGAAGTAACATTAAAGTTTTGCTCATCTAATTTGTTTCAAGTGATGAGAGCGTTTATAATTGCTTAGGAAATATTTGTCTTTATTTGTGTTGTTGGTTTAGAATTGCACATGAAATAGATTTTATTATCCAGTTCGATTGCTTCCTTGAAATACATGCACACAGTGACAAGCAATATTGAAATGCTATTACATCATTGTTCACAAATATTGCAAAGACATTTTTTCGTTTGCTCTACTTGGTACGTGTCAATTCCTCGACGGTATCATGATTTCAGTAGCATATGCAGTAATCCATTCTGTAGTCATTATTCCAAAAAATAAGTATGTCAAGGTTAATACCGTAGTGATAATCTGTCTCTCATTCTCAGTGTCCCTCCTCTTCACACAGCCCGAAGTGATATTTGCTGAATTTATTTTTAAAACGCTATCCGTGACATGTTGAAGCGTAGAGATCTTATAAGACAAATATGTGACCGTCAACCTTGCCTTGTTCAACAATATTGTAGAAGTCACCGCCGCCAGCGTTGGTTTTTTTTTCACCTCTTACTCCAATTCCTTCTCTCTCCATCTTTTCCTTCCCGCTGCTATGGAACTGCGTCGCTTACCTTTTCACACCAAGGAGTTTCCTTGGTCACACACATGCAGGTATATTCTGAGGCAATTTCGCCAGGGGGGGGGGGGGGGGGGGGGGCTTTCTAGTTCAAACTTGAGTGTGTATGCGATGCAAGGAAGCAAACAAGAAAAAGACACTTTATCATAGTGAAAATGTCATTTTGTCATGGAACTACTAAATAAAAAATTGAAATATGTCTTTGGTGCCAAATATGAGGTTACATTTGCCGGAATATTAGTATTTTTAAAGTTATGGGGGGGGGGGGAGGCTTCAGCCTATAAGCCCCCCCCCCCCGCCATCCACGGCTATGATCATTGCTTTTCTTCCTTTCCATTTAAATAAGTTATTACATTATTTCTTAACTCTTATTTCATAAAATATAAGTAATGTACATAACGTGTAATTAGTAGAGGACGGGCTCAACATGAGATTTACAAAGTTGTTTGTTTTAAACTTAGGATACAGTACACAACCCACATCTGGGAGGTTTAGCCTCTAGAATGCCTGCATTTTTAACGAAATCGTAAGTTGTTTGTTGGGACTTCTTTGTCATTGTAAACTGCCGCTCAATATGAATAATAATATGTCTCATGAATGTTTTTCCTGACTTGCAATTTACTTTACAGATTCGATTTTATTCATATTGATAAATCACGAAAATATGTTAAATTTCCAATACGAAGAAAATAATTATTAACTGAGACAGGTGTATAAAGATAACCCAAGCTACGACCATTATCCCTTTTTATAAGGTTCTGAGATGAGAATATAGTATGCAATAAACTCTAATGCCCTTACTGCTGTGTATTATTTGTATACTTTTAGAGGGGTAGAGGAGGGAATGGTTGGCAAAAGTCATCACGTTTGGAAGCTATGCCAAACACGCGCACTTAACGTAAAATCAAAGCGATGTTGAATGTCATTTAAAGTCAAGGTTTCTTCATAAACACACACGGTAGATTGCAATCATTTGTTTTTATCCCAACATTCAAGAAAACAGTGACCGTGCGCGCTTGGCTTCTGGAATAAGATTCAAAATAGCGGTGTAGTCAAGCAACTACTTAAATAAGCATCCACCCGAGGAGTGACAATCCTATCTCTAGCAGGATGGAGACGGTGAGGTTTCGTCAAAAGTTTTACAGGGACTCCTTGACCTACCTGTTGCTAAGACACCCCTTTCTCCTCCTGGTTGTCAATCATTACCATACCTAAGTGCTCCAGATTCAGAGCTAAGAATACCAGTGGTGGCGTCAATGACATAGTGGCATTTGCCTCTTTGTAAACCCCTCCTCTCAATCAGCTCTTGCTCAAATTATGGAGGGGTCTTTCAGGGGTATCTACCGGCGTTTTAATTTTTGTTTTGTTTTGGTGGCATCCCCTTAACATCTCATTTGAACAAGTTTTGGTGATAATAACGACATTTTAACATTGTGGATTAGGATGGTTTTGCTCCTACCCCCCTTTCCCCTTCACGAATAGGTTTCCAAAATTTAGAGAAGTTACAGATTTTTTTTCCATTCTGCATGGATCGAGCAAAAAAGGTGTTAAATAGCCCCATTGCTTTTCCTTGCCCTCAGTTGACCGTCCCAGCTTCTACAATCCATATGCAATATGTTTATGCTATATTTCACAGTCCTTTTGTCCTTTCATTCTGTTATGAAGCTAGCATGGGAAGCATTGGAATATGTAAAATCCAAATGAGAAGGCAGAGATCAGAGTTATGAGACCTTTTTCTGGCAGAGGGGGAAAGCATTAATTGAATTTGGGAGGAATGAGAAGAGAGTTGAGTAGTTAAATTGTCGGAGGTATAGTGCGCCGAAGTTGATCATTTTAGTTATAGAGAGGGACAGTTATTATTACAGGGGACCAATATTAAATAAGAAGAAAGAGGCGAAAACGATTACGCATGAATTATGATAACAAAAGTAAAGGGTGTATATAGCAGCTGAAAAAACAACTATAGCAACATAGAGAAATTGAAACAAAGTCGGTAGAAAGAGGAAATAAACTTTAAAAAAAAATGAAAAGTAACACAAATATTATATTATCCATTATATTATTATCCTCTTGAAGGACAGCAATGATCGATGTGAGACCCCTTCTTATTCTATGAGATAAAACACAAATGATATTCAAGGTTACTAAACAACAGATAATGGTTTCTAACTGTGTTGATAAACAATCGAATAACGACAATCTTCCTTGCCGTCACAATTTTGGTTTTTATTAGCAATTACAAAACAATCGTTTTCTGACATTTCTAATTCTTTGATCTAACTATGATTGATTTGATAAAGGAAGAGTTGGCAGACGACCCACATTCGTCAAGAAGCTCAGTGGAAAATATAAGACGACATGTAGTTGGAAAAATGTGATATTTCTGCGAAGTACCATTGCACTGGGCACGCGAAAATAAGCAAGTGGCCCGTGTTGAGATTCTCCCGCTAAAAGACACACCATTGCATTGATGAAAAAAGGTAACATCTCAAGATGACAATTACTTTGGGACTTATGGGAATGCTTATAAACTTATTAAACATAATCAGTCGCGGTCTGAGAGATTAATTAATCATCCCGTATTTCAATACAGATAATTAGCCTAAAGGCTTTCACAAAGACGGGTTTAAGTTTGATAAAAGTCAAGAAAAATGTCCATATAATAATGGCAGTGTCTTCGTGTGTTAATACATTTGGATTTGTAAAAAAACGAACAGCATGTAGTGATCATAATTATTTCCCTTATGACTCCTCACCTATAATGTCACTGAATCTTTTCCCAACAATTTAATAATACTACACAAATATTATTCAATGCCCGCTATCTGATGCTTCTTTAATCTGTTTAAGTCAGATTGTTATTTGGTTGTACAAAATATTGTGCAACTCACTTGTAAACTTTCTTGAACTGTTGAAGGAAAACGGAAAAAGAGAGTCCATTACAAGCATTATGATATGCAACAATAATGACTTTAAAACAATTTACGGTATGGGTGGCATACAATTGTTGTCTTCTTCAAAGTAAATAATAGTAATATGACGACTTTTCCATTGGTAGATCAAGGGGTAACACGGGGGGGGGGGGCGGCTCTTCCCCGCCCCAATTTAATGAAAGAAAATGTGCCCCCTCTCATAAAGATGTGACTACATTTTTTGCTGTTCCTTATCTTAGCATTGTTACTAAAAAGGCACCCACAAAATCTAATTATTCTGAAAAGCTGACATTCATGAACGTGGACAGTCGTGTAACAGGAGAATGTATAAGTTTGCACTACGGTTCGTGATTAGCCAACTGGTACGCACCGAGCCAACATACCTCTACTCACAACGCCCTCCATCTTTCAAGCACGAGATGGCGATGTTCAATATCATTTTAAAATACACATAGACTTACCTGCCTTCTAGTCTAGTCTGTCCTCCAAACTATCTCTACCTTTGCTCCCTCTCATAATAATATATAACTCCGCTTTTATATAGCGCTTAATACATCCATGATGATGTTTCTAAGCGCCTTACATAATATATTATTACTCCGGTCATTGAATTCAATACTTGCCCGCACACAATGTGTGCACAATCTCCACTCCCGGTGGAACATTGCAGCCAGGCGTTACTTGACGCTCAAAACTGTCCAACAATGACGGTCGCATCCTACCGGGTACCCATGGAGAGTAGCAAGGTTAATATCTTGCCAAATATCATAGATCCCGTCTCATTCCTTCACGTCTTCTCACTCTCTCTTCCATCCTCATCCATTCCCCTTTCCTCCCTGCTTTTTTCCCATCCTTTCTCTTATTGCAGCTCTTAATCATTTCCTATCTTTCAATGATTGCCTGAGGATCCCATCTTTATCAGACCCAATTGAAGAACAGTTAAACTATAGGTGTAAAGAAGTATACAAACATCTGGATTGGGTTTACGATTTATACCATGTTTTTTGTAATGTATTTTTGTTTTAATTTGTATTTATTGATATATTTATTTCAAACAATTGCCGCGGATCTTGCCGCGGATCTTGCCGCGGATCTGGAAGGGGGGGGGGGGGGGGAATCGTGCAAAACCAAATCTAGAATATCTGAAGTACATACATTATTCTTTAAGCAGGGAGATCTTTTGTTTCAAAAAGTCAAATGAATATCTGAGATTAGGTTAGTGTGTGCACCAATAATAGTAGAATTGATGAGCTGAATAACAGCAACAGTGCGTTTCTAGAAAGAACAGAGTCATATGGCTATATAAACAGAGCTGTCCACAATAAAAAGCCATATTAAAGGTAAAGACCAGTTATGGTCATGCGATTGCATTGTGAAAGAAACGTTGTGGAATCGATCAGAAAAGGTTGATCATCTAGCATCTAGCATCTGCAAGGTTCTGGAATCATCAAAATGATAAGAAATTTGGCCCATTCTTCGTAAAGTTACAAGCACTATACACAGAAAGATGTATATGGGACTACCCTATATCTCTCACAGACCATGAGAGAAACAAATTTACCAAATATATGAATTAGTAGGCGGTTTCCCGGCAAATTTGTTATCATCATGTATAGTATAGTCAAAACATATTCTTTCACATGATTGGTAATGAGAGCTTCCATTTCATTTTTTAAATTGGGGCGTTTCCAATACTGATCTTTACCTTTAAACTCGTCGTGGATCTATGCAGACGTTTCTAAATTCTTAATATTTAGACTATAGGCCTACTTGTATATGTTTACATGGTATGTTCATTTTACTTTTTTAAATACGGATTAATCCATCTAACCAGGATATAGTCTGTAATTGCAGACTACATCCGGTTTGTGACGCAATCAAAACAAGCAATCCAGTAGTTCTGTGACACTTGGCATTCTGCAAAACCACCAGCGAGAAAAAACAAGCGAACATCACCACCATTAGGAGTCATGAAGCATTAACGATGGTCCAGTACAATGTAGTTATGACATTTTTCAGTCTTGTTTCGTTTCTTGGATGGTTGTTTTACATTTTAGTCGTATTTTCATCACAGGGACAGAGTTATGTTTCGTCGTGGTTTTCGAATTCGTTATTTGTGCGTAAGCGAATGTCAATATGGCACGACCACAAATATTATCATTTTCCAGAATCAGAACGATTACGACGAATTGAGGACGTTAAACGAATGTTTCAATTTGGTTACGACAACTACATGAAGTATGCATTTCCTTTAGATGAGTTAGACCCTATACATTGTACTGGTCGGGGTCCAGATCGAGATAATCCGTGAGTATTTCCTTGTATTTGGATTTATTACAGTGGTCCCATGTGTTGATATTTACGTAATTCTAAAGATGTCAATCTACCCTTCCAAATAGTCTGTTTTCAGACCTTTGATTGATGAAACATAGACTATGGTAATCTATCCTGCCTGCACAATTCACCTCTTACTTGTTTCAGCAATATTTAATGTATATTTGGTAAGGTTAATGAGCAAAATTACTTTGTGATGGAAATTATGATTACTGACTATCTTGTATTACCCCCAAACAACATGATTTTGTAATTATGCCCATAAATTAGGGATTTTCATGATGTTTATTTTTCATTCGCTGGCAATTTTGAAATTACAGCCCATAATTTGCAAATGCTTGTTTTATATATTGCAAAGAATTCTCGCTACCCCAAATAGCGATTCTGCCGAGATCCGGGGAAAATCCTGAAAACGCGCATTGCATTATGGGATAGCTTTTCGACATTACAGCTTCCTGTGCAGGCGTTCGTGATCACAACCCTCTCTTTCACGGTAGAGTTTAACGGCCTTTTGTGCTAAAGTCACTAATTCTGCCCGAAGCTTTCCATTGCATATTATAATCTGTACAAATTACACTGATTGGCATCGATTTTAGCGTGCGTGAAAACTCTGCACAGCGAACACAGGCGCTAGCGCCAGCGGGATGGGACTCTATACCGGAAGTTGTAGTGACGACCCGAGAGAGTGAAAATTACCTCGTCTCGCGAATTTCGAGATTTTCGTACCTATTTAGGGTAGCGAGAATTGTCCACAGTCTTTGTGTTATTATATTTTCTTCACATTTGACAAAGATATTATTGTTGATATTTGTATTATTGTTATTTTACTAGTATTATTATCATTGTTACTATTATTACTATTATTATTGTCGTAGTTTTTGTTTTTATTATTATGAACTGTCTTGTATATATTTATTTACAGGGAAACCTAGTAAATATAAATGATTATTATTATTGTGGTAGTTGTTGTTTTATTATTATTAATTGTCTTGTATATTTATTTACAATATAGGGGAAATCTAAATATTAATGATGTTCTTGGAGACTTTTCGCTGACATTGATAGACAGCTTAGATACTCTTGCAGTAAGTATTTTCTATTCTGGGCATATTTTCTCTTCATACTTGGAATGATAAATTCTTTCTTTTTAATAGATCTACGTTATACATGTATAATCAGATGCCACACAACATAAAATGATTTGTTATTGTCAGTTTCCAATTTTTATTATTAGGCAAGTCTCATTAAAATAATATTAGAAAATTCCTCACAATAGACCATACTTCTGTACAAGTATTAACATGTTCATTAATATATCATATTATATGATGTTCATGGGTAGGGTAAAATGTTGTTTGTGTTATTTAAGGAATGACATAGTTTACTATATTTATTGTTATTTGCATTTTATCCTTGCACATTTATTTTAATAATACCATTTGAGTATTTCTTAGGATAAATTTCAAGACATAGCAAGAAACGAAAATGCTGTATAAGCCAATATTTTTGCATAAAGATAGTTTCGCAGATCAAAGATTTAAGGACAAATTCGCAAGTTGCCAAATTTGCGTGAAGCCACAACCACTACCAATTGTATACTTTTCAATAATTACTATTCTATTTCCTGGAGCATGAACTCTTAATTGAGTATCACAATCATTTGATAATATAAGAATTATTTTGTGGAAAATAAAATAAAATAATCCATTGAAGTACCGCATACCCCGTGATACGACTCATGTTGTAGTGTGCGACATGCAACAGGGCTTATTTTGGTGATTTCGACATGCGACATTACTTCCTAGATATATTTTTTCGCAATGTGAAAATAGTGATTTGCGAAAAATAAAAACCCTGCAAAAATAACTGGTCATACAGTATTACAATGATATGATGTCCAAATGCTAGAATGTACATGTATGTATACACATCAATTTGCTGTGTGCATACAAAGGGATCCTCTGAATGCTTTTAAATCTTTAGTCAATGTGAATTCATTTTTGAAAGGATTACATTTTGTTTCATTCTTCATTCAGATAATTGGGAATGCCAGTGAATTCCAGAAAGCTGTGCAACTCGTCTCAGAAACAGTATCATTTGAGAAAAATTCTACTGTCCAAGTATTTGAATCAACAATAAGGTAAGTTACATCAACTCCTGTGATTAAAATTGATAATACACATCTGTAAATGCAGAACATTAGAAAAAGGACAAATAAAAGTAATGTTGGAAGCCTGCATGTATGTTTACAAAATTGTATCCATATGATTAATTACTCTCACTTGAAACATATGTTTTATTTCTCACACATGTATAGCTCTTTTCTACACACTATCTGTATCATCATTGACCTTATCATGACATTAGAGTTTATGTAAATATCTACACATGTAACTTGAATGTATAGATTATCAAGGATTGGTCCAGCATAGATACGGATAGTAGTTTATCTGGAAAGAAACCAAATTCGAAGCATGGTATTCTAACCAAAAAAAATCTAGAATCAAGTTGATTCAGCAAATTTAAGTAAATTCAAGTCTACTTGCATTGATTTTTTATGTTGACTTTTGTTTACACATGTTAATTAATTATTTCAGTAGTGAGTGTTCTCAACAGGACCATTTAGCTGTGGCTTATGAATGGAAGTTTTCCATTAGCAATGAAAAACATTCTTCTTTTTCCCGATTTAGGATAATAGGGGGGTTATTATCAGCGCACCTGCTCATCTTGGATCCTCTCAAGCCGCTGGGGGATCTTGCCCCTCCAGACTATGACAACAAACTGCTTCATCTCGCTCATGATCTTGCCACAAGACTTCTTCCAGCCTTTGAAAACTCTCCAACAGGGCTTCCCCATCCAAGAGTGAGTAACATTGTCACGATTCCCATTGTTGAGACTTCTGGGCCCTGTCCTTTAAGGAGTTTTGATTGGTCCAAATCAATTGCAAGTCCTTCTTCAATCAGTCAATATTTTCTCTTATCCTTTAAGTATAAATTAAGTGATTGACATGGACTTGGCATCAATCAAATCAATAACAACTCTTTATAAGATGTGGCCAAGGAAGGTGATGACTGCTTGATTGGAATGGAAATTTTCTGTTTGATTACAAATTATTAATGTTGTATTGCAGGTTTGAGAAAGGTGTTGATTTGTTATGTTGCAGGTTTATATGGACTGTTGAAATGTCTTATGGGTTTGTACTCAAAGAAAGGAATAATGATGCATCTTCAGTATTAAAAGATTTGTTTCTTTTGAAATAAAAAGGCCCTGTTCATTACAAATGAGTAATGTTGTATTGTGGCAAACAAAAGATTTAGGCCGTTTAGGAGTCTTAAGGGTTCGTACTACAAACAAAATTGGATTATGATGGATATACCTACTGTTTATAGATAAGAGTTATATTTAAAGAATTAAGTGTAAAAACATGAAAATGTAAATCAGGCTGGAATGTGTGGAAAATGCATTCTGTACCGTATAAAAATCAAATCATATCCAACCAATCGAAACCTCATCCCAACAAAGAAACTTGGGTGAATGGTTTCTTACTTTCCAAGGAACTCTCTTGCAAACTTATCATCTGCTTGCACTTCTAGGTGAATCTATGCACAGGTGTCCCTGAGGGAGGGATCCAGGAGGCATGCACTGCTGGAGCCGGCTCCTTGCTCCTGGAGTTTGGACTCCTAAGCACCCTGGTGGAGGATCCAGTCTTTGAGAGCCTTGCCAGGAAGGCAGTCACTTCACTGCTGGATAAGAGGTCTAACCACACAGGGCTGCTGGGTAAGAAGCATACTGGGGGGTGTTTCACGAAATTTGTCATCAGTGACAAATGACAGTTGTTGTTATAAGCTACTGAAATCCTTGCTTCTGATTGGTTATCAGCAGATTTGTCACCGATATTTGGCGTTTGTCATTGAAAAAAGGCTTTGTGAAACAGGTCCCAGGAACAAATATTTCATTTTTCATTTATATAGTGTGGAAATGAATTTTAATAACATGTTTTTTAATTTTATTACAGAGAAAAATCTTTAACCCATGTCCTTGGATGTATTATTATATCTTGTATGTTACTTTCCTCCTCAAATTTCTACATCTTATTTGTTCAATACATTCAGTTTTCTTGATGTGTTTTAACACCTCATGGCTCTGTGTGTGAAGTGAGATATCTTTACCCATGGGGTAATGTAATAGTTACAATCCCTAGAATGTAATTAGTAAAAATGATGCCTGCTAATTAAGTTTATGTCAATTTTGAAAATGAATTTAAAGGTTATTCAAGAAATATCAGAATGCAATGTAATATCAAATATGATAAAATTTCTCTATTTACAACCCTGTCTTAACATCTATTGTTTGTTTTTATTTGACTGCTAAGAAACAAGTGTTTGTTTGTAAGTATTAAGCAACCAGGGGCCAGTTTCTCGCAACTGTCGTAAGTCTAAGTTTGTGGACATCCCAAAGAAATGTGTGACAATTCTATAAGACATGTTTTGAAAATCCCCCCTAAGGACTGACAGCTTTAGGTCCTCTCTGAGAACAGAATCTATCATCTTTTGTTTTGTTTTGCCGTGAAATAGGTAATGTGATGAACATTCAGACCGGTCAATGGGTTGGTGTTCAGAGTGGTTTAGGAGCAGGCCAAGATTCTTTCTATGAGTACTTATTAAAGGTAAGTTTTGCTCAGGGTGTTTTCTTTGCTTCCATTATAAAGATGTTGCAATAATAACTCTAATTAAATGAGGTGACTTGGTTTGGTGCACAACAGAAAGGCAGTAACATTCATGTTCATAAGATTAAGTTTATAGACTTTTCTTTATAAGAGCAAATCAAAATATTCTGCTTTACTTCGGGCACTACTTTCTAATATGTGATATCAATTGGTACTGATAGTTGATAAGACCACATGAACATGTATCTTTTTATTCTATGGTGCTGAAACTGTAGTTTTTTAGCAAAAAAAATCTGCTACCAATTTTTGATGTAGTAATGGGTGTAAGCCCCTCTTCAAAACAGATATTACGATGTGATTCCTACCTGTCACAAAAATTTGTCCATTTTTTTCATTACATACAGAGTTTCATCATGTTTGGCGATCAAGAGTACCTGCAAGCATTTAATGAAGTGTATGGCAGTGTCAAGAAGTACATGAGAAAAGGGTTAGTTACTTCAATTATCTCAGTCTGGTGTAAGTATCGAGGACTTCTTGAAATGGCGTTGAAATTGTTTTGTGTTTACAATAAAAAAGAAAATGTACACTTAGTTTATGCCACACCAAATATCAGGATACATTCTGCTTCAGAATCAGCTTTGTAATGCAGAGTACATATTATAATGAATAATTGAAATTGATAAATGTATGTGTCACATACTTGCGGTGAATGGCTTCTATGTTGCTGATACAGTGTTACTAAACCTATAAGATTTATTTTAAAAATGTGAATATATGATCATAGATGAACAAAAAGTCATATCCCCCTGAACATTACCTCACTTTGGTCGGTCAGCTTGGCGGTGTGACTAGAGTATCAGCCAATGAGATGTATATCTTTATCAGCTAGTATAGTGAGATTTTAAATTTTTATTTAGGAACATCAAGAATGCCCACTCCCTGCAGCTTCTCATCTCACAACATCTCCCTTTAAGTTTGTTCAATCAAATTGCTTTAAATTGTTATGGCTAACTCTACTTCAGTTGTTTGACTGTATGCCTTTTGTTGTATATAATACTTGCAGACGTAAACATTGTAGATCTGGTGTCGGTGATAGTCCACTGTATGTCAATGTCAACATGAACACAGGAAACCTCATGAACAACTGGGTTGACGCATTGCAAGCGGCCTTCCCTGGTATCCAGGTAAATTTCAACATCACTATGGTTTTAATAGAGGAAAGATAGCAGGCACATGACTGTGAACAGGTCTAAGTAATTGAGAACTATATTACTAGATCTTGTGATTATTTCTTGCTTATATTAAACAAGCACTACCAATTTTGTACAAATGCCTTTTTAATGATAATGATAATTATAATTGTGTCTTATGATCTTATCTTATTACATATGTGGGTAGCCACGTCAGTATTAATACTGCTCCTCCTGCAGGCCCTGCAATTAGTATTACCTAGCTAGATACTGCCAGGTACCCATTTACAACTGGATGGAGAATGGCAAAGAGGGATGAACATCTTGCCAGAGGACATTAGTTCCTGGCTGACATTCAAACCCTCAACCCTTGGACTGAGAGTCAAGTGAATGAACCACTGAACCATGACACCTCCATAACACCTTATATTTTGATATTGATAACGCGTATGATGAGCGTATCTTACAAATAATGGTTGGAACTCATACAGCACCTCTGGTAAAAAAAGAATGCTACGTATCTGTTGATGGCAATCTATACTCACCTTACTTTGGAAGGTACTGGCCGGTGATCTGGACGAGGCTATATGTAGCCACGCCTACTACTATGCCATCTGGCGAAAGTTCAGCGCCCTGCCGGAGAGGTTTGATTGGTCCCGTAAGAACGCCAATATACTCTTCTACCCCCTGCGGCCTGAGCTTATAGAGTCTACTTATCTTCTTTATCAGGTAAGATAGTGTATGGATGATGATGCAAATGATAGTTGTGTTGTAATGGACCAGTTTACCAGCAACATTAATGGACATTCTTCCTAGAAGACAATGTAGTGCTCATGTTCTGTATATATGGGAGCAGCTCTGTGCAGGAAATCCACTTTACAGATGTTAATTGCTGCTTTATTGGGATATCCTTTTGTGCAATATTTTGGTTCATCCAGAATAAGTTTTAATAAGTGTGCACAACATTTGAAAAGATTAACTGGTGAACTGGGCTATTACAGTTCAATGATGATGATGGTGATGATAATTTTGGTGATGATGATGACGACGATGATGATGATGTTGAGAATGTTGATGATGATGTTGATGATGATAATAGTGGTGGTGATGATGTTGAAGATGATGATGACAATGATGGTGATGCTGATGATATGCTCAGTGGAAACCTTCTCAAGGAAAACTTGACATAAAGGCTAATGGTCAAATAAACTCTTCAATTCCTCTCCACATTTTTCAGGCGACTGGTCATCCCTTCTACCTCTTTGTAGGGAGTGATATAATGGATAGCATCGAGACGTACACAAAGGCAAAGTAAGTATCGGCATCACAGTATTAATGCAACCAAGCTTTATCATGTATGATGATCCTAGCTTTCAGGTTCATAAAACTTATCTTAGCTGAAAGTTTAGAAACTGTAGATTATGAGTGAAACTTTGATTCAGTCATTCAGGTAAATTTATCAGACCTCTTTCTCCATAACCAAAATAAACACATGACTTGATCCTTGAACATTATTACAGGATGATGCTGAAGTTATTTACATATATATCATTAAATTCAACAAGAAACTGTTTGTTTATCTGATTATCATCTGTTTAAAATAAAAAGATTGTAAATATTAGTAACCAAGTATTGCCCAAAGTCATCATGTTTAGTTTTACAGTTATGCTTGAAATGTATGACTGCATGTCATAACACCCCCCCCCCTCTAAAAAACAAAAACAATTTTGCCTCTTCTTTTTTAAAATCAGTTCCTTATTTTTGAATGACTTTTTTCAGATGCGGGTATGCAACTCTTCATAATGTTATCACCAAGACAAAAGAGGACAGAATGGAAAGTTTCTTCCTCAGTGAGACCTGCAAATACCTTTATTTGGTAAGTATAATATATGTATTTTCACATTAAATATCCAAAATAGCATAAGAATGCATGATTTATAGCTTGGAATCTCAAGTTTTATGTACCGGTGTGGGTATGTATGCATAGTGAAAGTAGACTTTGAAACTCATCTAAAAGCACTGGCAAAATATTGTTTTAATCTCCAAGCTCCAGAGCAAGTACTTGTTTGGAACATAAACCCCCTGGAGAATTTGTCCTTAATACTGTATACTGCAAAACAAGTAGTGAACCAAGTTGTCTTTTGTGACATCTGGAAAAATTCCTACAGGGGAGTAGGTCTCCAAGTTTCAATTATCAAGATAAGTTGATATCTGCTCATATTTTGTAGTGTGCTATATAACATGTAGAACAAAAAGAATGTATTCTGCAGTACTGGTATAATGAAATCACTATGTTAACCATGGTCTTCAATTTCTTTTTTGGTGTGATGACACCTCTCCCATTTCTATCTCTCTCTCTCTCTCTCTCTCCAGCTATTTGATAAAGATAACTATATCAACAGAGCAGCTTCAAAGTATATCTTCAACACAGAAGGCCATGTGCTTCCCATCAAGAGCCAGTATAGATCGAGAGATTGGTGGCAATATAATTCTGATACTTGTCTGTTCAACAGATCATGTGATAAAGGAAAGGAACAAAATAATACTGAGGTAAGATCATTCTTGACATGTTTGTATTTGAATTTCTGAAACAGTAGAAAATCAATTGAAGTAAATGAAATTTCAGGTATTTTCATCAAATTTATACAATAATGAAAACTTGATTGCTGTACATAGATGTTATATTTACCTGTGCTGAGGAAATAGTCTTCATGAAGTAGGATATTGAGAGGAAAGCTTTGGGCTTGTTATGTTAAGAATGAAACAGTGAAGAGATCATACCTCTTTTCAAAATCAGTGCACAAGTATACTTATTATTAGAAAATCACACCCAGAAGACATGATATTTGATGTTTTGAAAAAGTCTTGAAGCTTGCAATCAGTTGAAGCACTTGTGATCGTTCTGGATCAATCACAACTTTGTATAAGTTAGGGCTCAAACGCCATCTTGAACTTAGGGTAAAATACTTTCTCCAAAAATTTGATTGAATACTGAGGTTTGCTAAGTATGTTATCTATTAAAGCTGAGTAAAATACTCATTTTTCTGACATTTAAGTATTAACTTGAATACCAGCCCTGGTGTTTATACTAGTAGTTGAGAGAGATTAAAAAAAAAATTAAAAAAAATTATGTTGCAGCTTGTCACCTTAATTAACTACTTATCTTTTTATTTTCTTCTCTATCCCTTTCCCTGTCTACCCAGTGCATTGGTGTATCGAAGCATTCACTGCCTCTAGACATCTCCTACCTCGATCAGATTGATCATATGGTTGGATTATGACACAAACACAGCCCGCATGGTTTCTAGACTGCCTGCATCGCTAGACCTACCTGCCAGTACAGTTTGCTACTCAGAGTACAAAGTTTAGTACTGAATGTTACAACCCCTGGCATAGCAGTAAATCATTGAATGAGTAACCTACCTAACCATTGCACATAGTGAAAAGAGGAACAGCTGCATTATAATTATGTGCTATGGTATGAAATAGAAGTATAATAAGATAATTTAATCATTATTTTTTACAATTTTCATTTGATGGGAGATGTATTTCACAATGGGATAGATATCTGCTTTTTGAATAATTTATTACAAGATGGAGAGGCCTTTTAATTTGTGAATAGTTTGTTTACGGATGTTAATTATTTTAAGATTCAAGTGAGTGATGTGAGTTAGAGAGAGAGAGAGAGAATAATAATAATAATGAGAGAATGAGAGAGAGAGACAGATAGAGAGAACCCAATGAACCAAGTCTAAAGGTATTATACCGGCTGGGTGTACTACTTACTATTTTGTTGCCGATGTACAGGTTATCTGTGTATTCATCTCAAATCATATCAGTACATGAAAACTGTTGAATATTAAATCAACCATGATGTCATTGAGTAAATACTGCAATCATGTATGGATAAGATATGTCATGCAGTATATTGGTAACATAAAGAAAGCTTACATTTCATACCACATTGTGTGCCTTACACTCGTTTAGTGTAGCTTGCATTTGTAGCTGAATTGACACATGTGCAGGAATTTGGAAGTATGCATATGAATATATATAATGTGAAGGTGATAAAACAGTTCAGAGATATTAGGGTTGATTATGTAGTAGATAAGAATCATATGTTATTGCATTTCTGGGCCATAAAATTCTTATTGGAAACCATGGAAACAGAAAAATCCTGAAGTGAAGGAAATCTATTTTTTAAAACTCCCTTCACATTTTACCAGCTCTTCATTTCCTGGATTTGTGTATGTTAAATTCGTTCAAAAATATTGTAGGTCATCAATCATGTCATAAAGTCATGTCATGGTGTGTAAAATGATCGGAACTTTGAAATGGCATTGTCATGCATATACAGGATATTTAGAGGATATTAGAATAAATCAGCAGTTTATTAAATTTCAAAGATTTAATCAAGATAAACAGATGTAATGCTCGCCTAATTGGCAAGGCTTGTAATCATTTTAATTTGTATTATTAGGGTTGATATGGGTATTGATTCATGGAGCTATAAAATATGTGTATAAATGCAGGTAATTTATCAATTTATATCAGGCATGTTAATGTGATAACTTTGTTTTAACAGTGGAAGAGGAGTACATGTTTGTATAGTTTTTTTTAATGAAAATTCAAATGAATGTAGACCAAGTAGGCCAAGATTTCTTAGCTTTCAAAACTTTTACAACTCTCAAGAATTATACCTCAGTCACACTTTCAAACAGACTCCAAACCATCCAATTCTCTGACATTTGTGGCATTATAAATCATTTTTGTCTGTTTTGTTGGTTTGGCGTCAGTGTCGGCTGTGACTGAGGTATTAAGGGTTCAGCATCAAGATATCACCTGTAATTGTATTCATGGGCAAAGGAATGTTGCGCAGATTTTAGATATTGTTGTTAACGCTACATTACTAAGGTGACCCTATTGTCTTTGAAAAAAAAAAGCTGTGCGAACAGTGACACAACAGAATATAACGTGCCTTGTTCTTAAAAGCAATACTTGAGTATTATAATTTAAGGAAGAAACAAAGGTAAGATTTTTCTAAACCTTTGGAACTCTTTGTTAACTCGGTAATGGTGATATCACTTCAATAAACAATATGGTATGTGGACCACACCTTAAAATACTACGCAAGCCACTTTTAGTGTAGTCCAGAATCTGCACGGTCCTTTGTAATTTCCCTACACACTTAGCCGTCGAAGATGGCGTTATCAACAAACTCATAATTATGCTCACCAGCCCAGTCTGGCGTCCTAATTTAATGATCACGCCATCATCGGCTGGTAGCAAGTAAGTAGGGAGAGGTAGCGTTGGTGTGGTGGAGATCAAAATTAAATAGGCCAGATTCTGGACTACTTTTAGTGTAACACTACATGTATGTAGGATATGAACTTGAACTCACTTGGTAAATGTACTGGTAGGGTAGTGATAGGATAATATATATGTAGTCGAGCCTCATATGATCTGTTTAGAGGCAGAAGGATGTTAACCCATATACTGTAAAACACAGCTAATGCCCTTCTGGCTCTCAACAGATGATGATAAAAATTAATATAATGCATGTATGTGTTGTAAATATTGGAGCATGAGAAATTATATTTTTGCCTTTGGTCTTTTTATCTTTATGCATTTTGAGTGATACTATATACTATGTATATGAATGTTATGACTATCAGATACATGTATTCTTCATGGAACTTACAATTCATATCAGTTAATCAGAGAGTGTTCCTCTGCTATGATGTATTTGTACAGGGTTTGATCCCCAGTGTTAGCTCTTTGCAAGGATAGATCAGAGCCCTTATTTGTTTTTGGCTACTACAGAGATTTAGGAGGGTATACATGGACATGTAACACAGCGAGTTTACATCAACTTAAAAAGAAAGGAAAAGAATATTTGTAATATCTTCAGCTTCAATTTGTGTGTGCATCAAAACTGCCAAAAGATAATCTTATAATCCTTTAACATCGGGTCTAGGTGATATTTGCTGTTACATCAAAATCTATCGGGTTACTAAGAAGAGTGTTAGAAGAAATTCAAACTTGATGTAGCTCATCCACCCAACACGAAATAAACCGAGGTGGAAACAAGATTGTGCAATGAAGATAGCTGATAATGTTCTCTGCAACAAGAAGTTACTCAGTCAATTAAATTCATATTGGAAAGAAATTTGCCCAGATTGTGGTGCTCGTACAATAAATTTTATTGCACAGCTTCCAGGCATTTCTGAGCAAATTATTTTGGATAGTCAGTAATACCTGTGTTGTGCATGTGAATCATGGTGTCTAATTGAACTATGATTACTCTGATATATTTTCTGAAATTGAAATAAATGTATAATATAATGGAAAACAAGCATGTTAAATTGGTGTGTTTACAAAAGCAGTACATAAAGGAACATCAAATTTCATAATATATGGTAAGGAAATGATTTGATTTTCAAAGGTATACATGTAATAAAATATCAATGCAATACAATATACTACGTGTACGTGTTGTATTTGTCCCTCGTCTCTGAAAACAAGAACAAGCAACATCACAATTTTTCATTATTTCCTTGCTTTTATTGAGTTCTCCCAATACAGAAATGACTATTTACATGTGTATTGGATCATTAAAATATAAATGTCATACTGTATTCAACAACTTAATTTTCACAAATAAAATTAAAAATAAACTTTTCCAGCAAATACACCTCTACACACGTATACTTCATAATCTTCAATATTTCATAGTTCTCCAGTACTCTTTTGATCTGTGAAATCGACTGATAGGAATGACCGAGTGTAAACAAATATTTAGAAGAACTTGATGATTTGTCATCTAAAAGGTTAGGTTTCATTGGTTCAGGGGTGAAGTAAGAAATTCTCCTAGTGTAGGAAATAGGCCATGGCCTGGTGCAGTAATTGCTACAGGACAACCAATTTACATTATCCAAATAAAACCTAAAAATTTAGTGCAATTAAAAAAACATTTGTTTTACGCATTTGGATAAAGAGGGGGGAACTTGGACCGGGGGGGGGGGGGGGGGGGGGGGGGGGGTAAGTTTCCCTTCCATGCCAATGTTTCTGGGAAGAAAATTACATTTGCTTGAATATAACCTTGTCCCTCTACATAACACTGGACCTACATGTACTGCATGTACATGTACATGTTTATAATGTTAGCCCTGTACTAGACAATTAGAATTAAAGAAACTTTTTGTATATAATATACACAATATTGTTATACTAATATCATTCTATTTCCGAAAAAAATTATCTACCCAGTAGTCTTTTATTCAACCTAACATACCAATGACAAAATTACAATTTATAAAAAGCTTACTTTCATAAAATAATATCATGAAATCATTAAGACGTTATACTTCGATAAATTGTTTAGTTACTTATCCAAACAACATACCCTTTACAAAAATTAAGTGTATACCGGTATATATGTTTGTGTATGTATAGATATATGTTTATATATATAAATATATTTTCGAAATCAAAGTGCAGCTCGAGAGGCATAAATGGTCAATTACCGGTATGACTGAAATGCCTTCAAGTCCAATAAAAAAAATATTAAAAATACCCCTCTGTTATCTTCATTTAGTTTATTTTTCCAAAGAAATTTATTCCTTCCTTTTTGCAATTTGAGAATCAAATGGGTTTTTCTTACCCCATTCTTAGATATATAAAAGTCAAAATGACAATCTTTTTTTTTTTGCAGGCCACTGTCGATGAATACAATCAAGCTAAAAATAGATGGAATAACAGAAAAACATCCTTTGCAGTAACCATTATTGATCCTCGATCCACACTGTTTTGAGTAGCTATCCTTTGTTATTCAACATATTTTGGTCTAGCCTGAATTTTCTGTCTCTTTGGTACATTAAGCCTCTTATTTGGGTAGGGTCAGCTCCTCTAAAGAGAGGAGCCGACCCTACCTAAATAAGAGGCTTAAGGAACGAAAGAGACAGAAAATTTGGGCTAATTTTAGTCTACAAAGTAAAAACCTAGTTTTCTAACTAAGGACAGATATGAAAAAAGTGGTTCCAATTGATTCACTTCCCCTTTAACTAGGCCATACTTTGAATGTTTACTTACTGAAAAAATTTGATCATGTACCATAGTGCTTTGAATATCAGAATTTGTAGAAATCAAATCTCAAATTCCTTCACATAACTGAACTGTGATAAAGATATAAAATATGAAGTACATGTATTCTCAGTTTTTAATAATAAAAAAAAATATATATATCAATTAGAAATAAATACTAATTATATTTACACTTTCTGAGGCAATAAAACTTAATAAATTTGAATACCTTGTTATACAATTATATCAGTTTAGTCACTAATACGGCATAGGTAAATTAAAGGAACATACCAGTGTGTTGCTCCCACACTCATACATGTAAATGTAACAGTAATGAAAGTAATAAATCGTTCACATATACACTGTGTTGTAGCCTACTCGGCTACTCCATGTTGTTACTTCATTCATCACAATTGTAGGATACTCTATCAACCATTCATATTAAGCTTATATACGTTTCAGTATGATAACAAATGAGATGTATTTATTATCAACATGTAGCAGCAATGTTACTTGACTTCCCTTTCTTGTAAAAGTGTTGAATTGCAGAATAACACTTGATATTATAGTCTTTTCTTGAACTATAGTCTACTGACATAATGCTGGGAACTTTCCTCTTTAGTCTACCTTCATGAACATTGGAGTTCCTTGGCATGTTGGCGGATTCTTCACTTGTGGAGGCACATGGTTCATCTGCAACAATACCAGCATTGGTTGTCGCACTTCTGCCACAGTCACCAACTGTTTCATTGGTCTTACCCTTAGTTTTACTGCTACTTGGCAAGTTATCCCAAATATTAACAGAAGTTGGGTCTTCTTTAGGTTCCTTGACTACTATATACTTGCACAGACAAGACTTCCCAGACTGAGCATGGTTGCAAACATGATGTGACTTCTTCCCGGGAGATCGCCTTATCCACTCAGGCTTGTTGTAGAATGTTTCAGGACAAACCTGCCATTTTGGGGATTTTACTTTGGGCTCATTATCCTGGGTGTCCTTTTCAAGGTCAGGTTCCTGATCCCGGTCCTTGAATTTCTCAGTAACCTGCACAGATAGCTTGTCCTTCAATCTGTCAAGCTTATCAAATACGTCTGCAGTTTCAGAGCAAGTGCTCACATCCCAAATAGACTTTGCAACATCCTCCTCATTCTTATCTGCTTCCTCATCAAGCTCTGTTCCAACACAATCTTTGTAACAATCACTGTTGGTGCCGTTTCCTTTTGAGTTCTCTTCAGAGTCGCTGTCATCGTCATTTGCATCTTCAAACACAACACCTTTCGCAATCTTTGAAACACATCTCTCAAACGTTATGGACTGTCTTTTTCTAAGAGATGGTCTCATCACTTCCCCGGGCACTGACAGGTGGGAGTTCATGTATGTTTGTACAGAAGATGGAATGGTAACTAGAGTGGGTGGGGTTGGATCCAGATAGTGATCAAAGTTACTCATGTCGGCGAGGGCTGCTTCTGATGGTTTAGACGGCGGTGGTTGCACAATGGGAATGACCTTCCTGGGCCTAACCTGCGTCACAAACCGAATCAACTCATTGTATGAAGAATGACTAGAATACGGAATAATGAAGACACTGGGATGATTTGCGATGCGACTCCTACGTTGAGATCTAAAGATAGCTGATGGGATGATGACAATAGTTGGAAACTCACTATTCCACTGCTCTACTGCGCCATAGGTAATAGTGTGTACTGGTATAACCCTGATCCTTGCCTCAGAAGTGGTGAAGACATCTTTGCAATCCAGAAGCTCAATAATTGACATTCTTTCAGGGGTCACTTGAATCTTCTCTCCATAGAACTCTGCAATATCCATCAAGAGGTCTTCTTTTCCAAGCTGGTGCATACCAAGTACAACATTTGAGTAAGGGTAGTCGGCTAGAACTTCCATGATCTTTACCTTGCAATCATCTTCTCCTGGGAAGTTGTTTTCTGGACTGTTGTAGGTGTTGTCAAGGTACAGTCTATCCACTGGACGATTCAACCCAAGGACTGTGTTAGAAAACATACATGGATGGAAACGGAAATCCCCCGTGTAGAGGAAACGTCCAAAGTAACCTTCAAACAAGAATATGGTCGCACCAGGGCAGTGATTTGCATCGATAAGAGTGACAGTCATGGTTTCCTTGCCGGTCTCATCCAGTGGAATGATGTGCCCGTTTCCTACCGACAGGGTTTTGATGAGTGAATGCTTCACCCCACACTTGGCAACCGCGACCTTGCCTGTGACCTCTGAGCAGTAAATTGGATATCGCCATGTTGAAGAAAGACCGCTGGTGTGGTCAGAGTGGGCATGGGACAAGAAGAACACTTTGCTGGAAGGAGACTTATTGCGTCGCCAATAATCAACCGCTATCGGAGTACCTGTTATAACAGCTCCATTCATTGCTGTAAAGAGAAAATAAACAGGAATTTGAATTACTAATATAAAACCATGGTAAATCAACTGGTCTATAGACATCCCCCTCTGTAATTACTTCTTCTTCTTCTATTTTTTTTTTTTTTTGGGGGGGGGGGGGGGGGGGGGGGGTGACACAGCTTACAACTTACATGTTGTTACAGGCTGCATCAAAACAGTAATGACGACCGCCGTGTTGTTTTGGAATGAAACAAGATGGCGGCGGACGGACCATGTGCGCGAAAGTGCCTATCCAGCTCCAGTGTAGTCAAATTCAGTAAACTTATGAGTACATGCGTGTGACATGCAGCGCTGTGTACGGAGGCTAGGTGATAAGGCGGCATTCGCTTTAACCTTTTGATTGTTTACTGTAACGCCCTAAGAAACCGTAACTGTTGGCATCTCTGCAGGCATAGACCATTGATTTACATCAACTTAGTTAGCATAGATCGAGACTTCAAATTCAAGACTACATCAGCTGGGCTCTATCAGTAGGCTACATCATTACATGATTCATGTCAGCCATCAAATTAGATAGAAAATAAGTCAAACAATTCATCACTGACCACACTTTGTTTAAATGTTAGTATTGACCACATATGCATAAAGAACCACTACCGTTCAATAAATATTATATATCTCGTGAAATAGACTACCATTCATTCATTCTTTTCACAACCTGTCTCGACACACGTCACACAGCACACTTACTCATGCCCCAACCCGGACCCAATCCATCCAAGCATCCAAGCCCTGTCCCCGCGCCTCGGATCGGGAGGCTGGGCGCCCGCGTCGAGCCCCGAACTGGAGTGAATTGAAGGGCTTAAAATTATAATATTTCATCATTGTGCAAATAAAAATGCAAATTTACTTACCGAGTTTGGTTTGACAGACTTGTAGGTTGAGTTCTTCGTTTACATGAATATGAATTGTCTCTTACAACAAGGTTTAACAGCAACTTTGTTTACAATTATTGAAGCCAGGGCATATTGAACTTCGGCGCCGCGCGCTAACCCTTTACAAATATGCACTGGAGATGGCGCTATGCAATAAATTTTGCTCAAGAGAGAAAACCTCTCCAATGAAGGGGGGAAATTACAGAAAGATAGAACTAAACTGTGGTAAAGATGAAATATAAGGGTGAGAAAACTTCTAAAGTTATTTAGAATTAATTGTATTCTATAAGTTCAGATGTATTGATTTAATCCGAAATAATAACAGTCCCAGCAGCCGCGGTCCTGGATACGTGGGTGGATGGAGGCATAGTCCCCCCACTTTTTCGAGTACCCACAATTTTACTTCAGATACTGCTACTATTTTTTGTTGTTGTAAGTGCCCCTTCATCTTTTCTTATGTGCCCCTTTTAACCATTGATAAATGCCCCTATCCAAATCTTACATTTTTTCCTTTTATTCTGACAAGTAAATACCCTTACAAAAAAAATGCCTCTTACCCCTTATTATATGAGATGAGCGGCCCTTTTGGCAGAAGTACCAGGAGCCGGGGGGGGGGGGGGGTAGGTGCACAATGCCCCAAATTACCTTAGACTTGTGTCGCTTTTAGAAGTATGTTCTTGCTCATTTTCAACGTTATCAAATACATGTATTCCTTCTCTAGATAAGCCATTAGAATATAAGAAGTGTTCTCTTTTACCCTAACATAATTATGCTCCTAATTTAAAGCGACTGAGAGCAATATTTCTCCAAAATTTACCCCAAAGCTTGTTCGATACGACCGCTCCCATACATTTATGTTAAGTAAAATATTAAAGGTCTTATTCATTCTTTCATTATGAGATTGTGCTTTAAACCCCATCAGGATTTGTGATTTCATTTAATAATAAGATCTAATCAATCGCAATTCAACTTCACAATTCTTAGCAGTTTCGCTCGCTCGTTCGCTCGTAAGTAAATCTTGAGACCATCTTTCACAACGGCAAAGCATGGTGCTGCAGCAATTTCTTGGATCATATAAAGAGAAAATCATGAAGATCGCTCCTGATGATTTATTGATTACGATGTAGGGGTATATACCGATGTATATTTTAAACATCGCCTTGAGGTTACCACTTGTAGGTGCTCACCCCCCTCAAAACAAAACAAACAAAAAACAAAAAAAAACTTTTTGTTGGTGCCCCCCACTTTAAAAGACGTTGTGCCACCCCTGGACAGCTCCAATCTTTACCACATGGCGGATCCACATGAGCAAAAAAAAAAATGGAGTAACCTCACTAGTCGTCAGGACCTTAATCATAAGGACCTTTATTCATAAGGACCTTTATTCATAAGGACCACTATTCGTAAGGACCTCTATTCATTAAGACCGATATTCTTAATTTGAGAAAAGGGTCATTATTCATAAGGGTCATCAATCATAAGGACTGATATTCATAATCGAAGAAGAGGGTCGCTATTCATAATTAATTTGGGGGTCATTACTAGTAAGGACCGCTATTCATAATACGAAATGAGGGTCACTTTTCATGATAAGCACATTACTTCTCGTGTTATGAATAGAGACGCCTATGAATAACGACTCCGATTTTGTATAATGAATAGCGACCCTCTTCTTTGATTATATAATAGCGGTCCTTACGAATAATGGCCCTTTTCTCAAATTACGAATAGCGGTCCTTATGAATGGCGAGCGGATCCCTTTAAAAAATGCCCCTTCTCTCCATCGGATAATCGGCAATTACAATTGGAGAGAGAGGATTTAAAAGCCCATTTTTGTTTAGGGGGAGTTGTACATACCCTTAATTTGTGTCTCTCCAGTGATGAAAAAAGGCTCGTCAAAATGTTAAGAAATGTTGTATTATGATTTTCGTCCGCCTCATACGCCCTTAATGCCACGTTGCCATTTATCACAAAATGAGCTGTTATGTTTCAATAAATCATTTTAATGCAGGCTTATGTTGTGTTTATACATGTAACTGCTT
Source organism: Strongylocentrotus purpuratus (assembly GCF_000002235.5). NCBI lineage: Eukaryota > Metazoa > Echinodermata > Echinoidea > Camarodonta > Strongylocentrotidae > Strongylocentrotus > Strongylocentrotus purpuratus. The sequence goes on from NW_022145612.1 coordinate 48,644,047, forward strand.
ACAAAAAGTTCGGCCTTGTATCAAATGTGTGTAATAAAGAAGAAGGAAGGAATTAATTTTTTTATTGATATCATCCATACAAGGAAGATTCGTTATTGATTCATTTCTCTAATCATCAACAACGAATTAACCTTCTTCTTTTCATGTCAATGTCATTGCTCTTGCCCCTATCTCGGGATAAAATAGGAACATAATCACATCAATGCGTTTTCAATGTTTTATAATGCCTTTATTTTGGAAATGTTTAAATACGATCCTCACATTTCATTCCATTTTTTAATTTTTTTTTAATTTTGGTTCACGGAAGCAATCGCGTACTTAATAAATAAATAAATTTGTTCATACCTTTTGAAAATTTGAAGTTTTGTGTATGGGTGTTTTGCTTAACTCTCGAATGATAGAAGGGTTGGTTGAATTAGGGCCTTTGTTGAATACTTTTAGATGTAAGCTTTAAATATGTCACATTCTTAAGAAACATAAACCGGGACATTTCAAAATCAAATTATAATATACTTAGAAAATTACAAAACTTGGCAAGGATATGAATAATTACATTTTTTAAACTGTAATATAAAGGGACACGGAGGGTGATCGAACAATGGGGAAAGGGGAGAGAAAAAGAAAGAGAGAACGAGAAAGGAACATGGAAAATAGATGACAGGCCCCCATTCCATGACCCTCAGTCGGTGGCCTTGTTTATTTAACTTCCATCTACCTATTGAGACCACCCCTTTCCCTGCAAGCGCTCCCTTCATGGCTAGGCAACGATTCGTTACTGTCGCCAATAAATTTTGAATATTTTGTTATAACCTCTTTTTATGAGATGATTGTGACAATATCGTTAACTTTTTGACACATAATGCTTATATCTTTTCAGAACCTTATTGATCAATCTCCATGACTCTAGATTGATCAATAAAGTTCTGACAAATTATAAACTTTATCTATCAAAAATAACCATATTGTCAAAATCATTTTATGTATAGGTAAACAAATATTCCAAATTTATGTATAGTATTACCTGGTATTATTATGTATTATGTACAGTCCCGGTGCGGTTTTTTATGGACCAGTGGACCTGAGATTTAAAAAACTAAAAAACTATGATTTTTGAAGAGTACGAATTCACAAATAGTAAAAAAGAAGAAAAAAAGTGAGAGGCATAAATATTCTAAAAAAGAATGAAACGCCGATAATACCAAACAACAACAACATCACACACATAGATTGCTGTAAAAGAACACACAGAAATGCAAGGTGTTTTTCCATAAAATATTAAGTTTTTAATAAATTCAGTTGTGAACACCTGCACAAATTATTTTCTATGTACACTATTGCACCTATTTTCGAACCCTGTACACATCTATACTGTGTATTGGATATATAGAATTTCAATGATATAATAATTGTGCAATATTTAAGGTGATCTTTGTAACAGAACACAGCAACAACCACCATTCTTCTTTTATATTGTCTCTTACTAGATATTGGATTTTAAAGAAATCCCAAATGAAAAATAGTCAAGATAGACAAAGAGAGCGACCCGACAGACACAATTTTTTTCAACCAAATTTGATTATGCCTGACAATCAAAGTATTAAAAAGAAACAAAATATATCCTAATCATTATTAAGAGGCAGACGGAGACAGAGAAGTGGATAGAATGAGAAAAATGACAAACATAATGACAAATAGAAAATGAACATGAAGAAATGACTGAAATATGGAAACACATAATGAAAGATAGAGAAAGAAGAGAGAAGATGCAGCCTCATATTGTGTGCCCTTTTTACATTTATACGTTTGCCCTTTTCAACTACCACGACGATCTACTCAACTACTGAAAGTGGCATCTTCGAACCTGTAATCCCTTTAAACTCCACGCTCTTTTGAATTTCACAGAATGCCAAGGTATCCATTACCCTTTGTTCAAGAATTTAAAGGTGTAGACAAAGAAGGAGTTTTCAAATTCTCATCTCCTCCCAAATAGTAGATTTCGTATGAAATCCCTAACATGTGCTCCTAAAGCGACCGGGAACAATATTTTTCTAAAATTTACCAAAAAAAACTTGCTCGCTATATGTTTACTCATGAACCCCTCTGGAAGAGGCCACAGACCCAAAACACCGAAATTGCCGGTCTCATTTGCTGTCGGTCTTGTGAACCCTGAAAAGTGGTTAGAAAGCCCTCCTCAAAGTGTCGTTCATTAAATTGTTATTGCGCTGTCAGATTATCTCTTTGAGAAAAAAAATATGGTTAGAATGATTTGACTTTACTAAATGCTTTGCCTGTTTATCGTATATTCAAGGCTTGGGAGATTCCACTGAAAAGTGGCATGGACCTGTATTTTTGAATCATTGCTGACATTAGATGAGAAATACATATTCTACCTTTAACGGGGTGGTTAAATTCATAAAATCTCCACGTTTGAAAAAAAACATCAATTCTGGAACAATCGAAAGTGAGCAACGTCTATATTGAATAAACACCTCTGCTTCAAGGGCTTTGTAATTACCTATTTTAATCCAATATTTTACGTGGATACAAGCAGAAATGACACAATTTTTCATTTCTATTTTGCCAAGAAGATCGCAAAGACTTACAAGAAAATCAATAGTCTACTAGGATTGTATTGCCTAGCCTATACAGTATCGAAATCAAGTTCGGATTATGGCACGTGACATTGTAATGTTTACTTTTCTATGATTCTATGATGCATATACCTTCTCCATCATTCCATGCTCTTTCTCTCTCTGTCTCTCGTTCTCTCTTTCTCTCTCTCTCTCTCTCCCTACCCCTCTCTCTCTCTTTCTCTCCCTACCTCTCTCTCTCTCTCCCCCTCTCTATTTATCTCTCTCTCTCTCTCTCTCTCCCTCCTCTCCCCTCTCTCTCTTTATTTCTCTCTGTCTCTCTCTCTCTCCTCCCCCTCTCTCTCTCTCTTATCATTTTTTCATAATTTCGAAAACAACACATGTATTTGTTCATAGGCGTACGGGCCACCCTAATTTCGCTAAATGGGAAGGGGAGGGGGTGAGGGCTAGCGTCTCTGAGTATAATTTCCATTTTCTAAAATTATGACGGACAATATTCCACAGTTTAAACATGATAAAGATGAATCATTATATAGAACTTCGTAGAAATGAATACATAGTAAGGTCAAATACATCGAGTATTGTAAACGTATACAGGGGGGGTGTTTCACAAAGATCCTAAGTCGAGCTTAACTCTAAGTTGGACTTAAACATTATGGAGAGCCATTTGTAGACCTAAAAAATATATTCAAAAGCAACAACTTATTTTTTTTTAGACTTTTCATAAATTCCACATCAAGAACATGAAATCTCCTTAATTGATGATAAACAATATGAATGATGTTAATCAACATTGTATGCCTTTTAAAATAACTTTTACATGATATTTTCATAGAAGCTAACGTCCTCCCATAATTGTTAAGTCCAACTTAGAGATAAGTTCAACTTCGGATCTTTGTGAATCACCCCCCTGGTGCTTGAAGACTGTGTCAATTAATATATTTGATTTTCTAATCAAGTGCTATTCTTTCCTTTCAGAATAAACCTAAATAATCTTCAGATTTAACAAAAACAATTTCAGCGATGTAACCAACATTTTCTAATGGCAAGTTAAGCATGTGACATGTTATCTCAACATTCATTTAATTGCACTATTTAACATTTAAATCAATTTAGTTCAGTTTTTTAGGCTTACTATACATAATAACATATTAATTTTGTTCATGGTTTGATTTATTTAAAAAAAAAAGACTATTATTAAAGGAGAGAGGTATTTATGAGAATTCTAATATCATAATATCCTAAAAACTAGGGGGCTATTTTAAAGACATTCCATTTCTGTCGCTTCTCTTGCTTCCAATAACTTTTGAAATGATCTACTAATGAAATAGTATCTTCCAGATAGCCAATTATATCATTGTCCCAAAATCATAAAAACTAGGGGGCTATTTTAAAGACATAATTCCAATTCTGTCACTTCTCTGCTTCCAATAATTTGTGAAATGATCTACTAAATAATGAAACAGTACCTTCCAGATAGCCATTTATATCATTGTCCCAACACCATAAATGTCTACAGCGAAGGAAAATACTCATTTATACATATCTCAAGTGATACTTCGTGGAACTCGCCAAGTAAAATCAATGAAACTCACTTTTATTGCCTCGCTTCTTCAATTCAGTATTATACAACGCGGTATTTTAGAAAATCACTGTAACCCACTCAAAACAATTATTCTGTCATTGTATGATGTCAAAACATCGCGGCGTGATATCTTCCAAAGCAAAGCGTATACTTAGAATGTAGTATAAATTCCATTTCATAATAGAAAGTACACTCGTACACACAGTTACATTAACAAACTGCTTGTTTATTAAAGACAGCACAAACCTTGGGCCCATATAAAAATAATGTATCTGTGTCTGTATCCAGTTACTCAATGGAGAAAGAGAGCGGGATATTGAGAAAGAAGGAGGAAATAGGTGGACAATTTGATGAGAATTATAAAGAAAGAGAATAAATATCCTATTCGTGCCACATAAAAGAAAACACAGAGGAAGAAGGAAGAGAAAGTCGAGCACAGAAAGTGGTACATGTACGGAGACCCTTTTAATAAAAATGAGCGAGATAAAAACCTGTTGTGTGATTGAGGTATCAATGGGAAACAAATATCAAGTAGTTGCTATGTTTAAATGTTTGCCGCACATTCTTTTCTTTCTTAGAAAGTTGACACAACTCTTAATCAAATCTGTGTTTAGACGAGTAATGTTCCAAGGCTTGAGCGAGAAGAATTATTCAACTCTGTCATCTAATTTTGATAAGTGTACAGAGTAAATTACGATATTTTGAATGTTAAATGTGGTTCTTCTACGCCAAAGCACTCATTATCGTAAAGATGAATGGTTACATAAAATCGTTTCATTGGTTCTTGATCATTGCTACTGGCAGCTGCAAAAAAAATGATTATTTCTGATAAAAAACATTCATTTATTATTCAGAAGAAAAAGTGACACTGTTGTCATTGGTAATTAACATTGACACTATTGTACATGACTGTTATGTATGTGTAATGGCAAAGTCGATAACATGTTATTAAATTAACTGAAGTAAAATGACAACATACTTCAATTATATTTTTGTATAATTAAATTGATATCAATAAAAGCATAATAATTTTCCAACCGAAGAAACAGTGATGTAGCTACATGGGGGGGGGGGGGGGCAGGGCCCCCATTCGAGTGGTAAACAAAAGTAAGCAATGAGGAAAAGAAAAAGGAAGAAGGCGAAAAGGACGAGAAAAGAGGAAGCTTTGATCACGTCCTGCACACTCCCCTTAATCAGGAGCCTTGTAAATTCACATTATTTTCATTTCCCGGGTAAGACCGCTGCCCCCTCCCCCATCGTTCCAGTGCCCCTTCAATAGGGGCACTAACGCTACGCCACTGCAATAAAACATGTGGAAATTGATAAAAGCCAACACAAAATAAACCCAATACTGATTCGAATTGTATCGTAGTAAAGTTTCAGTCCTAATTCGTGGGGAAATGAAAATAAGCAATTTGAATTCGTTGAAATTAAGTACGTTGTGCCATATTTAGTCCCCAAAGTAAGAGTAAAATATAGCAACATATTGATACCACTGTAATGAGTTCATCGTTATCATTTTAAACCAGTGATAAAATTCATCTTTTATGAAAATATAGAACATGAACACCGTGTTATTCTTACATCAAACAAGATTGATGAGACTTGAAACAAGAGAGGAAATAAACATAGTCCCAGTTTCATTCTACCGTTTTTTCAACCACGGCAAAGGAAAGCCCCTTCCCTCGTAGAAAGAACAATGTACAGATCAATGACACAATGACGATTGTTGACTTGAGAAAGTGCGATTGTTTAAAGACCCCTCAAGATGATGCAAGTTTGAAGGTCTCTGCTGCACTGGATTTCACAGGCTAATCACTTTAGTTTATACCACAGGTGCCCTGCCTGTAAGGTACAGCGTTTTTTTCTCAAATATTTTGTGCAATGTTCACACGTCAGTGTGAACACGACTGGAGAAGACGTTCGCATTGCTGCCTTGTGATCTGATCTTCCAATCCTCGCTGTGATTACATATCCGGCGATTGAAATACGCGAAACCATATACCTCGAATTGATTATCCTCTGCGCTGCTGTCTGCAATTGCAGGGGATTTATGCTTGTAGAATTATTCCGAATGGCATAAACACGTAGGATCTTAGTTACCGGATTGTGAGTCGCTGAAGACGTACCCTGGAGATGGTATCCTTTATGTATCACACGCTCAGCGAATTAAGATGGCAAATTGAAGAATATCTTGTCAAGATAGATCTATTCGGGAATCGTTGGTCATGATGGTATCACCCGGATATAAAAGATGTAGGATCTTTTCGTGGGTAGACTTAAAACAGAGGGATATTCGTCAAAAAGAAATGGGCTCATTTTTACTTTAAACCGAACAACTCCTTTTATACGTTGATTTTATAATATGTCATGATCAGCAGTAAACAAATGGAATCTACAAATCACATGTGTGCCATTTCCTTTTCTGCTAGTCAGTTGACATCAATTTATCCAAATATTTTGATGTCCACTACTGTTTCCTCTGCAGAATGTGTTACCAGATGATAGAAAGTATGGAATTCCGATTAGAACATCGTTAAGTGGTTGTACAGGCACCGCAATAATCATGTCTTCCAATTTGAAACACTGACCAGATTGGAGGACAGTGTTACCATAAACATGCTTCGATTTACGACAGATCGATTCTTTAAAATCATACGTTGTTTGGTTAAAATTAATATAAATGTAGTAAAGACTCTATCAGATGTTGCATTATCATTCCAAAATTCCTTCCGAGATTCCTTGGAGATGACTTTGTTGAGAGAATACATCCGGGGACCGGTAATTCGCACGGAAAATTCAAACCTTGCTATTATTTTCCCGCCTAAACACAAAGGCAACCATTATACGACGTCATAGTTTTTCCAGAGTGAGTAAATGTTCTCACGTTTTAGCGACATGTCTTTTTGTCTTTTGATTTCAATTTCACTCTTTAAAGTGTCTGATTCATACACTGGTTAATGAATATTCGATTGGTTCAATAGTCTTTGGTCAGAAATGAAAGCATGGTTGTGTCAGACGTCTGTTGACGGCAAGTCCTGTCTGTTGAGATGCGTTTGTTCATCATCAGAACCTGAACCAGCGGCTTTGAAGTCAAACTCTGGAACAAATAAACACAGGAAGAGGAAAGGCTAAATCATAAAAGCGTAAGCATAAGAATAAGCCTATAAAACTAAGCATATTATATAAGTATTAAGACATGCATTCATTAACAATTTGATCTGCCATCGAGGCAAAACAGTGGAGCAGAGAACAACATGGGCTGATTACTGATAAAGAGTCTCTAAGAATAATTGGGTAAAAACCCAACATGCTCGATGATGAAAGATTGTACATGCATTTTTGTTATTTTGTGAATGTCAACATGCCTCGGGGATTTTGTTTTCACGGAAAGACCAGAAATATGGCCAATTCAAAAACATTTGTGGGAAAAGAAGATGGTTTATGCAGAAGTTTGACTCAAACATTGTATTGAATCGGCGTCCGGCATAATATTTTGCACTGGAGTGATGCTCAAATTCCATCTTCTAATTGGTTATATCATGAATGAATGTAATACGACGCGTCTTACAGAAAGGTTTTGGGAACAACATGCTGATTGTATTTCAAGATTTGATTGTGATTCGTTAGTCCCATTGCAGAGTAGTGAAGAGTGGTATCATAACGGATCTGTGCAATTGATTATAGTGATATTTATCATTTGATTGTATCTTAGGCATATGTCATGCACGCCATAAAAGCGAGATAGAGTACATGCTTTTTGCATACTATGATAAAGATCATGCTAAACCAACAAAGATGCCTTCTAAAAAGGAAAATAAAATGTGAATAAAACGTAAAGCCCCTACAGTTCATCAGAACCTGTTATGTCGCTTAATGGGATCCATGGTAGTGTATACCTGACAGTAGTTGCTTTCGAAATTATATTGCAGGATTATGAACCGGAAGTGAAGTGCAACACGGGAATGTAATCTTTGCGGAACTTGTTCTCCGTACACTGTCTTGCCAAGATCAAATGTTGCCATGGTATAGAAAAACACGTTACATATGACCACATAGTGTCCTTTCAATATTCCTTCAGTTTAGTGGTGCTGTGAAATGTGAAATTGCAACAGATTTTGCTCCAATTGGCCTAATGACCATTGCATGTGCACACGGAAAGGTGATTCAGGCCAGCGAACATCAGTGTGAGGATGTGTGCTCCTCTCTCGCCATTACCACACCTAGATCTTGGTGGAGTATGCTACCAGACACACAAAACTAATTCTGAGACCGAATACTGTGAGGTGCATTACCTATACCTGATGAAGTTGTGTTGGATGTTGGCGCCGTGGTCAGAACAGGGCGTGTCTTCATCTCGCCATTGGGTCTACACGTGTTTTCTGCTGACCCACAGGCCGAACGGACGCGACTGTTCATCACCATGGTACCAGTTGGCTTCTTGTTTTTATGAGGAGCCAGGACCACGATGTAAACCTTGGGCGCGAATATGCAGCCGAGAGTCACAATGGCGCTAATTATGATGGACAGGCACAGGAGCATTTGTTGAATCTAGAGTTTGAAAAGACAGAGAGATCATGAGGACGTTACTGGACTTTGACACACTCACTTTTCATAAACATAGTCATTCAATTTTGTAACTGTTTATCTGTTCTGTCCCTCGAAACTTACTAGTCATTTGAATCACTTTATTTAAAAAAAGAACATATCGAGGGAAAACATGAGACATGCTATACGATTCTATTAAACAAAATACAAAAATCGTGCTCAATATCCAATAGAATAATAACTATAAAAAAGGGTATGCTTTTTTGCTGTTATCTCTTCCACATGTCCAAGGTCACACATCTACGAAAGTGGTTACTCATTATTTATTGCTTATAACTTTAAGAGATTCAATGTATAATAAGCTTTTGTTTAAAAAATAATCAACCAAAAAAAAAATGATGTCATTATTTCATAATTATCCAGGAATCTCTTGCAAAGCAGGCTTGTATGTTCTGAAGAGAATAACTTGCATACAAAAACACAGAATAAATAAAATTCACTTCTGACAAAGTTTTTATTTTTTCTTGTTTCATTTTTCAGAGCAGTTCAGGGGGACATTTTCCACGTAACATGACAACCAGACTAATAATACTCAGTTTTCATCTGAACTTTTTAGAGGCGTCAAAGTCATTTGCATGCCGAGCGGAGAGTCGGTTTCGCAAAACAAAAATAAAATAGAGTAGAATCATTCGCACAGATTTATGATGCTATGTCTTATTTTGTATTCCCGTAGGGTTCTAAGAAATAGAATGACGTACAGCCAGCTACTTTAACTTTTTCTTTGTCGCTTGTGGTTTTATTTTTCTCCTTGCTCTAGAAATAGTTCGTAAAGCACGCACCAAACAGAATATCACACCCTTATAATGAAGTTGTGGTTAGTACATGTATATGTAACAATAACTTTGTAGAATGCATTGTACTGGGATCTTCTAGTGATAGTCGTAAGATGGTGCAATTCCCTGCTGGAATATATCTTTTTAAACTGGCATCTTCCAAATTGCATTACGATGTGCGAGACAGAATATGGTGTAAACAGTCATGAACTCGGAATTTGGAATATATAGGGAAGTTTATCAAATGATATTGTTTTCCTCTGGGAATGCTAACTCATTCTTTATCATCATTGGCTCTCAATATACCACGTGATGTGTCACATGGGGAAGAGCAAATGGGAAGAAGAGCGGCAAGAGTACAATATCGGAGAGGTAAATGGATCAAATTTTGCATACATAATGTTTACTCTTTTCTTACTACTCATGTATCTCAGAAGATGATTATTTGTATTCATAACAGAACTCATACAAGTAAAGATCGGCCAAGGTTTATCCCAATTTTTATTGATCAAAATCATCATGATAAAACCTTCCTAATTATGCTACTCAGTCGACTTTACAAACAATCCCCTAAGATGTCAATGCTCTTAAAGTATAGGTATTCAAATAGATAATCCAAAATATGAAGATCATCTTCATTTTTAAATCATGGTGGATTCAACTTCTATCAATGGTGATCGTGTTGTATTATATACTTACCTTATAATCTGTTGCCGAAGTACCAAGATAAATTGGAATAAAGGCCGACCACATGATGCACGTCGTGTACATTGTAAAAGCGATAAATTTGGCTTCATTAAAATTTTCTGGCATTTTACGAGTCATGAAGGCATATAACGTGCATAAAAGTACTAGAAGCATTGCATACGCTAACGAGAGAGAAGTTGCAAAGTCTGTGACACTACAGTCGAGTATGACTTTGCTCCGAGAAGGATAGTGTTTTTCAGTTTGCGGCGGAACGAGTACCAACCACACGACCACACCGATCACCTGTACTGAAACCAAAAGCGAGCAGATGACCAACTGGGAGCGAGGACTGGTATAGCGTGGTCTCTTGACGGAACGCTTGCCGCTGTTGAATATTCTGTAGACGCGGTTTGTTTTGGTAAAGAGCGCGGAATAGGAGATGACGACAGAGAGTCCCAGGATGATGCGACGGAGACAGCAGGTGAAGGTGGATGGTCGAGAGATGATAGTGAAAGGTGTGATGAAGGTGAGGAGGATACCGACAAGGAGTACGTAGCACAGCTCTCGACCTGATGCTCGTATTACAGGTGTGTCGTTGTAATAGACGAACACCGCGATGACGTAGAGGGTGGAGAGGATCCCAAGAATAGACATGACCACGGGAACGATGGCCCAGGGCGACGACCAGTGCAGATACTCTATAAAAATATCATCACATCCTGTACGGTTCTCATCGGGAAGGGTACCCTGGGTGCAGTTCCTACACGTCCATTCGTCGTGACGGTACTGCTGATACTCGCATTTGGTACAGACCCAACAACATTCGTCGCCCTCACGCTTTTTCCTGATGTGGCCATGGGCGCAGGGCAAAGAACACACAGACGCTGGTATCATGTTATTTGGTGATTTCTCTCCCCATCTCAGATCGCTCGTTTTAAGTGTGAGGTTTCCGCTTCTCCATGATCCAATTGGCACGTATTTGTAATTATTTTTTATTCTTTGGTACTGGTACAAATCGTAGCTCCCGGGTCTGTCACCATCTTTGTTGAATCGTACCTCGCCACTGCTACCTGCAAGAAAACCAGTATTACATGGTTGATGAAACATGGCACACTACGTTATCAAATACTCTTGTTTTATATAATGTCAAAAGAAGAAACATTTGGACTTCACGCAACGGTAACATTTTGATTATCAGCACTAACAGAGGCGGATCCAGAGGAAGGGGAAACATATGATATGTGCCCACTGGTTTTAAAAAAAGAAGAAGCTTGTTTATTCTTTTCTGTTTCGATCTAGAGGATCTTTCGTCCTTTGACTTCGGTCAAAATCACCTGAAAGTCCCCAACTACTTCATCGTCAAAGGAGAGATCAATAGTGGATCTAGGATTTTTTTTTGTCGTGGAGGGGGGGGGGGGGGGGGGGGGGGAGGAGGGGACTCAATGTCCACAAACACATAAATTATAAACACACAATGTTATCGAACTTGGCTAGGATTCACATACCGACAGCCTGTGTCTCCCTTTCCCTGCCACTGGTAATACCTTAAATATGCTATTACAAATCTCATATCTTTATGATATAGTTTTGATGATTTTGAAATGAATGTAATATGTAGCCGTGATACGTAACATCCAATCTAGAATATGGTTCAACTACCGCAATTGCTGCTCTTCCTGCACATCAATAGTTGTGACTGCAGCTTTATTAATCAGCAAGTCTAATTTCTGATATGTCCATCTTATCAATGAAGATTTGAAACGTCGAACATTCGCATCTGGACAGTTCAAATTGAATCAGGGATCTCACTTGCGGGGAACAAACTCACCAATTTGTATCGATGGCAATCAATGGACATACTTACGTCACAGGGTACTAACAGTAGAGTCGTATCAGATAAACAAAGTATGAATATATACGAAAAGCATAAACGGTGCTGCAACAACTACAAAGGATTTAACCGAATTCCTAGCTTCAATCATGGACAAAACTATATACCTAGTCCTAACCCTATACATAACCTGAAAGGGAAAAGCAACCCTCATCTTAACCTTAAATCTTATATTCGACTCCCTGTCCCCACTTTTCATTTCACCATTTAACTGTTTTACGGGAATGTGAGATAAAAGATTTAATTCAGTTCTGGCCATGTGATTCCAATGTGAAAGAAACTGTCAGGAGGCGTTTGGAAAAGGTTAATTTTACAGCGCATAAAAATGGACATATATCAAAGATGGTATTAAATTGACTTTGTCTTGTCGAAAATAACATACACTGTACACAAAAGGAACTGCACAAAGATATGGCATGGAAGATTGGGCCAAACACTGTAGATATTTCTTGTCATATTTCAAATATTAGAGTATTTTAAGAGCTTCCCTTTTCAGGAGATGCTTTCCCTTTAACATTCCTCCAAACTAACATTTAAACAAAATTAAAAGCTCACAACTTATTTTTATCTTTCTGAATACTCGATTTTCTCTTTAAGTTCAAGTCAGGTGGCCAGATCTGAGAGATGAATGTTCTAGATTATCACCTCGATCTTCATTGCAGATTGGAGTGAGTCACTTAACTTGATTTCACCTAACGTGAGAACATATCTGGGAACCAGATTTCTAATCAGATGACTTTTAAAGGGCATGACTTGAAAATGTTATTTTATAACATTCCATTAGTACTATACCATAGTCCAGTCGAATTCCGAAGTAGTTGCCTGCAATGAGGCTATTTTTTTTCTCCTACGGCGTAAGTATGATAGGGGGAATAGTTGCAGTGATGCCATAAAATTGAGCACTATTATAATATTGAACAGGGGAGATGATAGAGTAAATGTCAAATTGTGTCACTTTGTATAGTACTGATTAAAACATTGACAATGAGACTTGTAAAAATTGTCTAGTCCAATATTTATGCCATGAAAATGATTCTATACACCCTCACTTGCATTGACAGAGCACGAGATAATTCATATAAATGGCATATGGGAGGGGGAAGGAGGAAAGACAGTGGCTTCCCATTTTTGAGGGCGCGCTAGTCCTCGTTCGCCTTTATCGACACCAATCCCGGCACCAATCACCCTTCCCTCTTCTCCTTTCATCCTTGTTCTGCCTATAGGTATGATGGAGTACGCCCAGGGATGGGTAGATTACGCGGGAAAGCGGCAGATGTTGTAAATCTATCTTGAAACTCGACAATACCTTTGAAGGCTACCTCTTTGAGATAGTCGAGATACATCTTGCCGTCAACACCTTGGGTCACCGCACTACACATCCCGTCCGTACCGTTACACAGATCCCGTTGCATCCTGTGTAGGGCGTGGGCCAGTGCGTAGGTGGCGTCGATGACAAACGCCACCTTACCCTCCTGCTCGTAAACCTCGGGCGTGAAAACCTCCATTCCTGAAGAAGAATTATAAAAAAAACACCCAAGAGATACATATTTTAAATATCTGTCTACATACTACATAATTATATAAAGAACATTTTTCTTTGTGAAGCTAATTTACAAAATTAATCTCAAAAGTTGTAAAAATGTCTTTTTAGCTTGAAAACAATCCAATCATGATGATGGAGCACCAAAATGAAAGTGTACGGATCTATTACAATGAATATTCTTTGCATTAACATGATTGATAACATTTCACTTTCTTCAATACTACATAATTGTAATTATGAAGAACATTTTCTTTTGTGAAGTTTATTTATACAATTAATCTCACAAGTTGTAAAAGCGTCTTTTTCATTTGACAACATCATAACCAATTAAATTATAGGATGGAACACCAAAACGAAAGTGTAGAAATCCATTATGATAAACAGTTTTGGGGAAAAGGTTATTGTACGACAGAGTCCTCAATATTATGAAATAAATTATATTTTCAGTCACATTTGGCAATTTATTCAGACATACATAAAAAGTGCATAAATTCGACTTCGACTTTTTTGAAGTGTTCATGATATTAAGAGAAGAAGTCACCTGTAATTGAAATTGACAGAAGATAATAATGTAAGAAATTGAGCTTCAAAAATGTTCTCGAATCATGATTGATGATATCAAAATAAATTGCACCGCCATTAAATTACTGACTCTTCTTCGTTATTTTGGTAATATGGCAAGGCTTGGATCAATATTTGAAAATACAAAAAAAAAACTGATTTGTTTTTGTCCAGTTGTAACATTTGGTAGGATGCATGGTAGCTACCCCGAGGACAGGTAATATGCAGAATTATATCAAGTGTATTGCCTTTAAAGTTGGTTGTATGGGAACGGACGGGCATCCCGCATGATGCGATCCTTGGCTACAAGTACTGTCTTCCGGATCATTAATCAAGCTGATAAATGGCGCTAAAATATGGGAGGAATGCAGGTTAGCTAGAGATGCCCAATTTGAGTTCGAAACGTACCAATTAATGGCCCCCTTCTCAGAAGAAGAATCACTTTGTTCCTCTCCTTCACTTTAAATGGCTGTTTCTTCGAGTGCCCATGGCCAAGTCTCTAAACTTTCCATGCAAAGTATCAGCAGAAATATATAAACTTCTTTGAAGCTATTTTTTTTTGGAACCCATCTCCAATTATCAAAGTTGTAACATAACACACGTTCGTAATTTCGGAGAGATTAGGAGAGTGCTCAATATAATGTTGTTTTCAAAGCTCAGGACTATAAACTGATGACGGAGTATTGAATGAGTTTCAGTTTCAAGCAAAAAATATAGACAAAACCTCGTGTTCTGTATTATATCCTCCTTATGAGATAGTCCACAATATTGGAAACTGTGTAAATATTTACACCTAACCCCCCCCCAAAAAAAAGTGCAAATGAATACACATTTAAAAGATACAATTTTGATGATCTTCCTTTTACGACGTTATAGGGTGAGATCTGCCACATCCATGTGTCCTTTAATACATGTTGTTTTCTTTTTTGTTTTGAATTGTGATTTTTTTTTCTTCCCATAACGCCCTGCGAAAAACTTATTTCTATATCAATACAATGTCGTAATCCCTAAGCGGAAACAAAAAAATCTAGGTAAGCAGCAACATCCGTGATTTTCATTTGATCTGATAATACATGCATACCTTTAAGCAATGTGTCTTCCAGAAGGTCGGTCTCTTGAAATTTAACTCGCAAGAAAATTAAGACTAATGGGAGAGGCCGGCTGACAAAATCAATGGACCCTCTTTGAATAACATATCAAATAAGCCAGACGTCACTCCACATGAGCGGGCTGAAAAGGCGCAATGACAAAAATCTACCTCAAACATATGTGCACGCAGTAATTGCGCGAAGCGATGAGATGAAATTTCTTCTCCACTGAATACTTCGTTTTCATTTCCCGCTATGTTTTGTCAAAATTAATTCCTTATCTTAAGGAGGTAAATTTCTGCGATGTCTATCATTTTTAAGTCCTGCATTCCTGCTTGCTTGCCACAAAAAAGTGGATCGATTAGGGAGAGCGGGGATTCAAAAAGAAAGTCGAGGTTTCTACTGACGGCAGATTGTTGGAAGTGCTACACCGCTCAATCCATTTGACCAATTAATCAGCCAGTCACTACAATATGACATGCAGAAATAATCATACGCGATGTACTTCTGCTTGAGCAACTCATAACTCATGCGATACGGAAGAAAGTACTTCCCTCTAACAAACAGAACACCATGTCTGAGTTTATAGTTTTAGCGTTTTTTCTTCATGTGACTTCAAGGTCACGCATGTGTATGTTCTCTGAAATAATATTGTAAATTGATGGATACTATAGAACGCTCAATTTCCCTAATCTAAGTATGGGTGTTCTAGGCACGTAGCACTCGAAACTCTTGCATTTGAAATTTTCTTCTACATGAATGAATTTCATATTTGATCATGACAAGCAAAGTACACAAATGAAGCCCTAACATTAATTTAATAACTTTCATTGGCATCTCTTCCAACAAATATGAACAACAAATGGTTTAACCCGGCCCTCAATGAACAAATTCTGCAAGAAACATACAACACATCTCACAGAGGATTTCCTTCCGCCAGTGGTATCTCAGTATTGATACAAATAAGTTAATGACTTATACGTGATCTAGGTCCTAGTTTGAACTGTGAATTCTGAACTTTGTTTAGCTTCTGAAAAGATACTTAGCAAAATTGTTCCGATCCTGAGTGCCAAGAGTGGATGAGGAGGGCATATTGAAAGTCGCGAGTCTTACCTGTACACCGCGTTATACTAGTTTGAGCGGTAGGCCTGAAGGACGCCTCCTCACGTTTGGCCCTGATGTTGAATGAACAATGGAAGGTCCTCTCCCAGAACTGTTTGAACCAGAAGTTGGTGTGGTTCAGCGGGTTAAGAGACGTGAAATAGCTGTCAAAACCTTTAGAGAGAAAGAGAGAGAGAGAGAGAGAGAGAGAGAGAAAGAGAGAGAGAGAGAGAGAGAGGGGAGGAAGGTAGAGAAAGAGAAGGAAAGAGAACAGAGTTACCAACTGACATAAATATTCCCCTGTGTAATGATGTTGGCCTTCTAAATTGATACATTGGAATGGCCCTAATTCACCAATGGCTTGATAAAACGTTTGGTCGAGAATAAAGAATGCTCTTTTCCTGTTGGTCATGTGTATTATGGTCTGGGTTAAAAATGTAGCCATGGTAATAAGTATACAGGCCTATTGCTGATCCTCTCCCTGGTGAATACATTATGCATCTTGTTTTTTCCTTTTCCCATTCTTTTGTTCTGTCCTACTTCGATAATACTACTGCGCTTCGCTTCCTCCATCTCCCCTGCTGATTTTGCTGCCTGAACTAAACCCTGACTAAACTACGTCCATTGATAATACAATATCATATGACTGTACTCATTTAAACAATACTAATCATGAAAAATTAATTCAAAAATATTCTTTGGAAATCTTAGACGTATTTATACTTTCCTAATATAACATTTAAGCCCTATACGATGGATGACATCAGTTGATAAATATCTTAATTCTCGAAACATGATTTTCAATGTAGGTCATGTTGATTGAATTGAACCGTCGTATAATCTACATCTATTTTAAAAAGCCGAATTCCCGTCGTATAATCTACGTCTATTTTAAAAAGCCGAATTCAAATCGAGTCTTTGGATAAAGTGAGGCGTGGAGTTCCTTATGCATACGCACATGTGTGGACATACCCAGACCCACACGCGCACCCCACACACACCCAACGCACACATTATCGTACCGTCGTTCCAATCAGCCATTTATTTTCATTTTATTCAATCGAATCAACATATGCAACATAGAGACTGGACAGTGTTTTAAATTGTTGAATTCGTTATATGAAACCATAATCTAATTATTACGTTTGATAACACTCTAACACCTTTATCGAGCAAGATCTATTTCCTCAACGCTATAATAAGATTTCCTCCTCAAAACCCAAGGGGAAAAAGAATCCCATTTACACTTTAATCCAATTTTAGCACTCTCAACCCTTTTTTAGGTTGGACTAGTTCTCACGAGGAGTTTATTTTCCTCCTAACACAACAAATCTATTTTCGTCATCGTTTATCTACAAATAATTTGTATCACCTTTAGCAGATTGACTTGCATAATCATGCACTATTATGCTTCATACATTGTTTCTGTGAATATGATGGTTCTAAAAGTAAGGGTTCAGGCGCATCAGAGACACGAGGCATGTGACATCACTAAGTCATAATTCCTGTCAACAAAGCTTTAATTTGTTGTGGACAAAATTTGAAAACTGGTACTTCACATTAAATGAACGAAGTAAAAAGAGTATCTAAGCCTTGAAATTAAAAAAAACTATATAGCTATTGTTTAAGTCTCTATCATTCAATATGTGTATTAATGATAGAAAAATAAAAATAAATGATATTGTGTTCTTTTTACCTGATATGTAAAATATAGCAAATTGTAAATATTGAGATAAAGGCTATCGCAAAAATATCACGTATATATTTCACGTCAAGTTAAAGACTTTGGAAACATGAAATTTTATCATGAGGCAAGAAAAGCCAGGTCATCGGCAAATTATAAATTTGTTAAGAGAAGCTTACTTTTTGATTGCTTGAAATAGACCCTAATGTATACTATTTGACATATTTTACACTCATATTATGAATCTTTAAAAGTGCACTGCTTCTATTTGCAAGAAAACGGATCAACTTCTGATACTATAGAACTATAAATCAAATTACAATGAACCATAGAGTTATCCTAGTTTCATTTATTTAATATAACTTTTAGCACACGTGATGACAAGTATTGGTTCGTTTATTAATTTCTAATTCAACTAAAAATATAAGACTAAAGAATGAAATAGATTTGAGATCACACACACACGCACGCACAAACATACATACATACATACATAATATATAAATATAAGTCATACATGATTTCTGTTTTACCTTTGTCTGGTGTCCTAGCTGGTAACAGAGTTATAGCGCCCTCCGCTGATTTCTCTTGCGTCTCGACTGCATTATGCTTTGTACCCCAGTCGTCACTTCCAATCATGATGAAATGCTTGGTCTTATTAGCACGTTTCACTGCCTCGAGTAGCCATCGAACGTCTGTCTCGGAGGCAAACACCACCGCTCCTTTGGCATTGGGCGCTTTTTTGATGACGTATTCCACAATATTATCAAACGTAGCGTTGGTTGGATCACGAGATATCACTTCTGAGGCTGCAATGCATATATCTATGAGGACAGAAAATTGACAAGATGACAAAGAAATAAATTACTTCACTAATAAGTTGAATAAAATCAAAGGTGTAAGTCACATCTCTCCTGTAAAATGTCAAAGTATACACTTTGTTCTTGTCAGGTAGAATGCTCAGAAAAATAGCGATGGTTATTGAAAGTCATCTAATTTGTTGTTATTAGGATGGAAAACAAATGTAGTTTAGAATATTTTCTTCCAAAATTTGATCAATAGCCAAAAGCCCTCTGCAGAATTGTGAATAGTTTATTGATCAAAATTCTCTTTCTGAATTAGTTTATCGAAACTGACTAGATGATAATCGGAGTGGGGACATAAATTATTCAATTTATCCACAGAAGACAAAGGAGAACATGATTATAAGTTCATCGACGGAAACCGGCCCACATGCCCATTCAGGGCATTGCCGCCTGTTCTACTGAAAATCAATGACCATTGCATTAGTCAGTATTCACAAAACACACCCCCATGTTCGATTCGAAGCCAAGGGGGGTTCCAAGACATCTATTTTAACAATGGGACAATAGCTTTATAGCAGGAAACAGTAAACATTAACACTTCTGAGTGCTAATAGCAAGAGTAGCATAATACATGTGGGTTAAAATCCCTAAGGAGGATCACTATAATCCTCCCTGATGTCTGCGACAGAAACACTGCCAGGGTAGGTCCGACCATGCTCGGGACCGCTGTCATCAATATGAGTAGGATTGTATCCCCCTTTCCATCGTAATACCCTCGTACATAAGCTCGGCGGTATCCTTTTAGTCACCAGATTCCCAAGTTCAGCACAAAGAAAGTGCTTGGTATCAATCCTACTCCAGCTTGGTACACTTGATTTCAATTGAAGACCTAAGTAGCAAGTCATTACGTCACGGTAAACTGATACACGAGCGCCGCATATGCTCGCATTAACTGGGCCACTTTAACGATATAACGGTATCCTAGTTTTGCGTGTTTACCAAGTTTTAGAACGTCTCAGTTCTAAGAACACTGGCCTCTACGGTTGGAGACGTTCATGCTGAAGGAATGATCATAGAGTGTACAACTGCATGCAGTGTGGAGTATGCGACTAGAGTCTCAAGCTTAACAAAGACGACATACCTTTAACATAGGATCGTGTTTCGATTGATATCCAAATAATAATAGCGATGCAGCTACACGCCAAAAATATTAACCAAACGAACGCAGGTCGTAATGAGAGGAACATCCAGCTATCGGCTATCCCTCGTTTTTATAGATTAAAAGAAAGGCGGAAAACATCTAAACTTCTAGAGTACTTACAATTGCACTTGAAGAAAGATTAGAAAGAAATATTTAATATTCAATTTTCTTAAAAGAATTCTACCTCGTGTGTTTCCTATGATTTTACACAAATAACAATTTATCAGAATACAGAAAATATCCCTTTGTTGTGGATTTCAATTTCTATTTTCTCCGAAGAAACATTTCTTCCAATAGTTATTATCGGTTATTTTTTGTTCGATCTTTATCTAAAATATATAATTCAATGTAATACAACACTTGAGTCCGATCATGTTATGTAAGTACATGTAATAAATAGCGTAGTCTGTTTGTAATAACCGTATCGGAAGACTCATATCATTTTCGTTATATAAATATAACATTTTCCGATAAATAGAAAGGAAACAAAAAAAGCTTTGAAACAAAATCTCATCTAATGTTTGTGGACATCGGCAATGTAAGATGATACAAGAAAGAGACCTAAGGTTCGTGTATAATTTCCTTTTGTATCTTCAGGTAAACTGCCATTGGACCAATTTGTGTATGCACTGCTCTCAAGTTGTTCTGTTGTAGCATGAAGACTGTTTTCTTTCTCTTAGTGAAGGTACAAGAATCCTCGCGAGACAAAAAATATGTAAAGATCGATGGAGCACCCCAAATATTTGTCAAAATATATCACAGACATGACATTACAAGAATACCACTTTCAATTAGAGCACGTTCCGTGAGGGGAAAATAGATATCCATGCTCATGAGAAAACATGAATGGATCGGGAAAAAGGAAAACATAGTATGCCTTTACACCCCGTACGCATATGAAAATATTTTTCATACAAACTGATAGGTGAGAGAGGTCTGACCCTAGAGCGCTGTGTTAATGTGGTATACCGTAACTTTATAGGGGCATGTCCCCCGAAGGTCCGTATAGCCCTCCTTTAGTGACGCTAGGATCCACGCGCAATGGGACACCTTGTGGCCGCGGGACATTGATAAGAATTCCCCGCCAAATGATTACTTTTCCTGCCTATCGATATAAATAAAGCGGAGAGGTCTGAGCGTTGAGCGGGGAAACCTTCTCGTGTTCTCATGTACCTCGCGTCGTTCTGTAGCTGATGCTTCCAAGACCTTCACCTCTGTAAAGGTGGATTTCGCCGATCCAATGCAATTTTTTAAACGGTGCATTTGTTTATAACCCCTTTGTCTTTTCTTAACTAACCGATTTTTCGAATCTTTATTTCGTAGCGAATTTTCACTAGGAAGATGTGATCCTTTGTTAAAAAGATGAAAATTGACTTGATACTAAATTAAGGTAAGCTATTTATCGTCCCCCTGGCTCTGGAAATAATTGAAAGGCATTTCATGCGGTGATGATGAATACTAATCTTACGATTGTTCGAGAGACCTCAAAAAGCAGGTACATTTAATGCAAGTTTCATTTAAAATGCAGTTACAGGAAAACCTAAAAGTGCGGCTTCTTTGAAACCGCGACCGTTCTACTATCATGACTATGGTCGCTAAATCAGGTTTAACTGTGTACAGATTTCACTATCGTTCGACAACCATCTTTCTCTCAGAGTAGGTACGTACACTCTTAAAATGTTGGGTAAATTTAGTTGGGTAATTGTTGGTTGGTTAAAAAAATTCGTTATTCTGGGCTATTATTACCCATTTAAGCATTTAAGTGTTTTAACCAATATTGGGCAATTATTTTTACTTAATTATTGGGCGGATATTTACCAACAGTATTGGTAAATGAGGGTTGGGAACCAGTTGCCCCGTAGTTGTGTAATTTTGCCACATTTCCTTTGCGAGTTGGGTAAATTTTGTTGGGCAACTGATGGTTGGGTAGAAATTCGCCTAGAAATTTACCAACATTATTTTGCAAATTAGGATTGAGTAATTTTTGCCTGTAG
Source organism: Strongylocentrotus purpuratus (assembly GCF_000002235.5). Taxonomy (NCBI): domain Eukaryota; kingdom Metazoa; phylum Echinodermata; class Echinoidea; order Camarodonta; family Strongylocentrotidae; genus Strongylocentrotus; species Strongylocentrotus purpuratus. The sequence continues at coordinate 48,666,160 of NW_022145612.1, forward strand.
TTGTGTAATTTTGGCACATTCCACTGCGAGTTGGGTAAATTTCGTTGGGCAACTGATGGTTGGTCGAGAAATCGTTTCCAAAGTTGGGTAATTTTTATCCCAATCTATTTCAGGGCATTATATTTACCCAATTATTATACATTTAGCAACAACATCGTTCCAAGGAGTTGAGAGCAATTTACCAAGTAGTTGGGTAATTGTTAGATGCTGAGGAATATTACTCATCACCACTTACCCAATTTGACTTTGCTAAAATTTTGTTTGCTCATATTTGGGTAATAATTGACCACCGCCTCTTACCCAATTTTACTTTGCTCAAATTTTTGTTTGCTCATATATTGGGTAATAAATGACCACCGCCTCTTACCCAATTTTACTTTGCTCAAAATTTTTGTTTGCTCATATATTGGGTAATAATTGACCACCGCCTCTTACCCAATTTTACTTTGCTCAAATTTTTGTTTGCTCATATGCTGAGTAATAATTACCCATCACCACTTACCCAATTTTACTTTGCTCAAATTTTTGTTTGCTCATATATTGGGTAATAAATGACCACCGCCTCTTACCCAATTTTACTTTGCCCAAATTTTTGTTTGCTCTTATGCTGAGTAATAATTACCCATCACCACTTACCCAATTTTACTTTGCTAAAATTTTTGTTTGCTCATATATTGGGTAATAAATGACCACCGCCTCTTACCCAATTTTACTTTGCCCAAATTTTTGTTTGCTCATATGCTGAGTAATAATTGCCCATCACCACTTTACTTTGCTCAAATTGTGTTTGCGCATAATTGGGTAATAATTGACCACCGCCTCTTACCCAATTTTACTTTGCTCAAATTTGTGTTTGCTCATATGCTGAGTAATATTTACCCATCACCACTTACCCGATTTTACTTTGCTCAAATTTTTGTTTGCTCATAATTGGGTAATAATTGACCACCGCCCCTTACCCAATTTATTTTGCCCATATTTGTGTTTGCTCATATGCTGAGTAATAATTACCCATCACCACTTACCGAATTTTACTTTGCTCAATTTTTGTTTGCTCATACATTGGGTACTATTTGACCAACGCCTATTACCCAATTTCACTTTGCGCCTTTTTTTGTTTGCTTATATAGGGTAGTAATTGACCACCGCCTTTTACCAAATATATTTAGCTCAGTTTTCTTTAGCTCACAATATGCTGTGTAAATATTGCTATGAAAAATTGAAATTATCTCTCCTGTAATTGTAACCATTTACTTCTATTTTAAAATTATAATAACAGAGTGTTGAAGCGACGATGAATTTGTGCGAGTTTGATGCTGAAAGAGTCCAAGATTTATCTTTTGTGAAAACTGAGCCATCTTAACCATGTAGGCCTATAGAGTTACCGGTACATAATCTACGTAAGTAATGATCATGGAACGTACACGCTATCATCGTCAATTACGCGCATGCGTAAATGGCAGTGGAAACCTTCGATGGGGACTAGACTTACGTTTAACCAGACTTGGGTAAAGTTTGCCTGGTATTGGTCTTGGGGTAGCGCGCACATGGCCTGGTCGCTCGCGATCAGCATGCCATGCGCAGTACTATTTCTATTTACCGGCCCGGGAGCTCGAGCTATATGATACACCAACGTAACTAGCAGCCTGTACGTACGTACGTATACGCATCATATCGGAGTCTTGCATGCTAGAGCCTGAGGGTCTAAAAATGGAGCTCGACAACTGCTGCGGAGATAGTTCAAGTGAAGATGAGTTCATAGACCCTCTCACCAAAATCGTTCAAAGGTGGGGATGTCCGTCAGTGTTAAAGATACTAGAAGGTACGTTCACATCTTATTGAGATTAGAAGTTTAGAACATGATCAACAGGTACTTGCTGTAGACTTGTTCCCATATCCATAACACATGGGCAACATGTAGACTAGTTCTATGTGCCTCAGCAATGGTTAATGAATACGCTTCAATTCAATTGGTCTATTAAACTTTGCCTCAAATTTGCTCTTTTAATGCATGTGTTACTAATCCAAACTAATATTTGATTGATATAGATATCAAATTCAAATTGTACTGTTTCCATGAATTTTAGATCACAAATGAATATTTAAAAATATTTTGTTCAAGATTTTACAAAACCCAAAGGCCAAAACCCGGATTTCTGTGCTGTTTCCTGCTACAATACATACATAACACAATACCCTCCATTTTCTATGGATCATGGGTTGTATGGGGACGGGTCCAATCACAGAACTCTTAAATACGTATTTAAGAGTTCTGTGGGTCCAATACATTGGACCACATACTTGTAGGTGTGTACCCAGATAGTATTACAGTACGTGGGACTGGTGTAATTTTGAACAATTATCTCTGTTATCTGAAATTGGTATTACTATACTAGATCTAGTCTAGGTCTAGATCTAGATCTAGGCCTACTTATATTTAATAATCAACACTGAACTGAATGATTCATCAGAAAATTGAAGTTGTCAAATAATGTACAATTTTATGAACATTATTTTGTGGAAGATCATCTTTCATTTTCCTGTAGATCTAGAAGTCTAGATTTCAAAAAGTGAGACAATTTTTCTTGCCCATTGCCATGTTAAGGATTTTGCCCTTTCATTTTCTACAGGACTTTGAAATCCAAACACTCTAAAAAAATGTTGGGCAAGTGCCCAATTTTTACCCAACATGAGGGCACTTATGTGTCCGACTGACTATTGGGTAAATTAAAGATTTTGCATGATTTACCCAGTGTTGGATGAAAAGAAAATACCCAACTTTTAACCAACAAAATTTACCCCAATAGGAAATTCACCCAATTCTCACCATAATGTGTGGTATATTCGACACTAGTTGGGCAAATTATTTCATCAGTAACTACATGGTTGGTAGAAAATAACCCAATTATTGGACAAAAATGACCAACTTTAATTTGCCCAAAAATATTACCCAATTATTTCATCGGTAACTACATGGTTGGTAGAAAATAACCCAATTGTTGGACAAAATTTGCCCAACATCAGTTTTACCAAGTAACACCTACCCAACTTATTTCTGACCTTTTATTAGGTAACTTCATACAGTAAATGGTTGGGAGAAATTATTTGACAAAAACGCGCCAAACTTTGATTTGCCCAGTAACATCTGCCTAACTTTGTTTTACAGAGCATAGACTCTACATCCTCTTGGTTTTAAATGGGGCTATTAATTATGTGCTATTGCGATATTCCTTGTCACAACTAAAAGGCAGTTGACCCACATTTTAGCCCATATTAATAGCCTAATTCAAAACCAAGAGGCTGTGGTGGTTTTCGAAATTGCAGTGACCTCGCTGTAGTACACGAATGGGCACAATTTTTAACATGGGTACATTTTTTCTCATTTAAAAAAATCTTTTTCTGAAAATAATTTTTAAATATGGAAAAATTACAGATGCTTAAGCCACCAAATTATGCCCACAAAATTGTACACTATTTTACTACATGTCCAGATTTCAATGAAATCATTAGAACCGATGGACGGATTACCATCCAAACTTGGGACATGTACATGTATCTTGCAAGTTGCAAAGCCAACGAACTGATTCGATTTTGGGATGGAGGTGCACATGGAGGAAGGACATTCGTTAGTACAGGATTAACTGTCCTATTTTGCTTCATATCAGTGAAATGTTCCAGCACATGCATTTTTTTTAATGTTTCCCACCACTGAACAATAAGCTGTACAAAAGAATTATTAAACACCACAAATTATCTTTTCTAGGATAAACAATTGTCAGTTGCCTCTATTCAAGGTAACACACTATAATTTATATATGGTTGTATGGTACTGTAAGTGGCCTGTGAAAGGCTTGAGTGCTAGACTTTTTGAGAAACCCTGGTCAGATATAGCTAGGTTATTTGTCATACTAAAGCTGAGAAACATGGCTACTAATGCAGACAATATCATGGCAGCCGCAAAAGGTTGAAAAAAACAATTACCGGTATGGCAGTTTAAAGTTGAAGTAATAGGCATGACAGTGCACATGGAGAAGACACATATGATTATCAATGAATTAGTAATGTTAATTAACCAATCAGCATACATTGACCTCTATGCTAACTCTCAAATCATTCTGATTCATTTGGTAAGTTGAATGACTTTCTTTGAAATCAAATTCATTGCTGATGCAACTAATCTTTATACTTTAAATAGGCCCCTACACATGTACATTGTTAAAAATTAGGCACAATTTGACTAAACTAAGGTGATTACTAGTATGACTTTAGAAAAGGTTTCCATTCTTAATTTGATTGTGTGGATGTTAATAACATCACCTGAAAATAAATAGCAATTAGTTGATACAATTCGCTAGTATGATCTAAAAGTAAGTTTTCTATACGAAGACCAAATTTTCGAGAAAATCGCATTTGAAAATTCAGATTTTCATAGACCCTTGTGGAATAAGAAAACATTGATTATGCGATTTATTCAAAATGGAAGATATTTTAGCTGGAACATGAGCAAATGTTTACAGCTTATCATTATCTAAAACATATACTTTTGTTTAATTTGCGCAACCATACGTGTGTTTGTGGTATTATATGAAAACAATCAGTTTATGCTGCACTAAGCCTTATTTATCAATCTCTCCCTCTTCTTCTCCAGAAAATGAAGTTGATGTGGAAACCCTTCCCCTTCTAAGTGAAAGTATAATCACATCCTTCATACCCAAGATTGGACCTCGATTGAAGTTTCTCGCTGGGTGGCGTGCAGAGGTAGGCCTTAGATGTGGCACAATATCTCACTATGGATAGTTACAGATGCTTTCAGTGTCTTGATTTAATTAGGGGGGATATTTCTTGCCTATTCCATCATTTAAAATACACACATACAACAACCAGGGGAAAAAATGTAAGTATAACATGCATGCAAGGGGCATGTAGACTAACATTTCGTACATTATCGGGATATAGAAAACATCTCATTTCAAAGCACGCTGCACGGATAAAGACATCAAGCACAACTACAAAAGCAGTTCCAGATCACCAAAGTGAAACCTGTTATGAAGGATCTGTTCTAGGAAAGAATAACAACACTGAAGGGAATTTGGAACAACTGCACCAGGAAAAGGCATTGTTTGTTGGAGAAAGCAGTGAGCAGGAAGATGTCTCTTTTGAAACGCAAACAGAGAGACTACCTGATATTGCAGCAAAGTTTGTAGCAGAACTCAGGGCAAGGACTAATGTGCCTGCTTCACACACCAACAAGGTCATTCAAACCGCACAAGATTTGGTTATTTCTGTGTTACAAACTGTGCAACAGGATGTGATGGATATCTTAAGTGAGCCACAATATGCAGCTAACAGTGAGCTGAGATCTGATATACAAGATGTATTCGAGAATTCAAAGAATCCATTTTCAGAGCTCATGTCAGATACTCAACAGAAAAAATATTTCTCTGAGAAAGGTGATTTCATTCAGCCTTGTGAGGTGTTGTTGGGAACTTGCTTAAAACCAAAAATTGATCAAAAGACAGGTGATCCACTGCAAAGCACACAAAAAGAAACCTTTCAATATATACCACTAGCTGACACTATTAAACAATACTTAGAGCGACCAGGAGTAATGAACGCCATACTGTCTCAAAAAGGATCAAAAGATAATGATGTTTTGTATTCATTCAAAGATGGTCACTATTATAAAAGGCAGGAAGCTACTGCTAGACAAGACTGTGAATTCTTAGTGCCTCTGTTGTTGTACAATGATGAGTTTGAGACAGCCAATCCGCTTGGGTCAAAACGCGGCAAACACAAGGTAAGTGCCTTTTATACAAGTGTGTTATCCCTTCCCAGGAAATACCAGGCTAGGCTGGAAAATATCATGCTCACAGCTATGATCACATCTCCGCTTTTGAGTAAATATGGCATCTCAGAAGTTTTGAAGGTAATCAAGGATGATCTGCAGCAGATGTGGACTGATGGACTCACTATCAAGTGCAAAGAGTTTGAGGGTAGGGTCAAACCCTACTTATTCCAAGTTGTAGGGGACAATCTTGGCATTCATGCCATGCTGGGATGTACAACCTGTTTCCGTGCCAACTATTACTGTAGATTCTGTAGAGGCCATCGCTCGTTGCTTCAGAAACAGCCAAAAGAGGATGCCCAATATCTCCGTGATGAAATAAACTATGATACAGATCTTCAAAAGCCCTTGTCAGAATCTGGCCTGAAGCATGCAACAGTTTTGAATGAATTGCCTTACTACCACTCCACCCAAAACTTATGTCCAGATGTAATGCATGATTTTACAGAGGGAGTCTTGCCCCTAGAAATGCACCTTGTTTTGAGTAAACTTGTTCAGAAGGGTTTCATAACACTGGATGAGGTGAACAGTAGAATATCCTCATTCAATTTTGGCTTTGTGGACCGCAAAAACAGACCAAGCCCAATCAGGCAGGCATCACTGAAGAATCCATATTCTGCCAGTGGACAGACATCAGCACAGATGACGTGCCTTGCATACAACATCCCTCTCATGTTAGGAGACAAGATTGATGAGATGTGTGATGAGTGGGAACTCTTACTGTCAATCATTGACATCTTCAAAATCATTATGAGTCCCAGTATCAGTAAGTCTGCCATCTATGTCCTGAAGGCAATGATTGATGATCACCACAGGCTCTTCATGCAGCTCTTCCCTGACGCTAGTCTAACTCCGAAGCAGCACTTTCTTGTGCATTACCCACGTGCACTGAAACACCTTGGGCCACTGACCCAGTATTCAGCATTGCGTTTTGAAGCAATGCACAGACCTTTCAAGCAGATTGCCAGTGTATCTTGCAACTACCAAAACATTGTCAAAACATTGGCTAACAGATACCAAATGGCACGGTGCTACAGGTCAGTATCAAATCAGTCACTGGATAGCCAAGATATCAATGTGTCACAGCAAGCTGCAGCAATGCTTGGTGATCTACTTGATGATGAGGCACTTTGCAAAAAAATTAACTGTGGAAGGGGAACCGAAGTTACAGTTGCTGGGAAAGTGGACATTCATGGATATGAGTTCCGGGCAGGTGTTGATGTACTTCTATATTGGACTGATGATGATGGACCCACGTTTGGACGTGTTCAGCATATTGTAGTGGTGCAAGAAATGTTGTATCTGCTCCTTCGGCTGTATCAGACCTTGTACTTCAACAGACATGTTGAAGCATTTGCAGTACAGGTGGGCAGAGAGGAAGCACAAGCTGCTGTTGAATGGTGTGACCTGTTTGATCACAGGCCAGTCAATGCTGTCCAGTCCTATAGTGGAAGAGGGCGCTGCTTGTATATTGTGGTGCACCATTCATTCATCTAGGAACAAGAAGGTACGTGTAGGCAACCCATTGCAAGCAAGTGATATATTTTTACAACTAGACATTACAGGTGCACTTGCAAATTTTGTCTTAGAGAACAGAACCAAAACAAAGCAAAAGAAAGAAACTGTTATTCCAATTACAATTATATCTATGAATCAGTTCTTAGTGTATCATTCTACACATTTTGATTGAAAAAATAGCTAAGAAGCTAACCTTAATCGATCTGTACTGACTTGCTAACAAATTTTGATTATTCCAATGAAAATTTTACAGTAAATATCTGGTTTGAATTTTTTAACTCGTTATTAACTTCATTGTTTCTGTATCTGAAAATGTGTCTGTTATATTTGCATTCATTCATATTATGTTGTAATTTCTTAAATGTACCATGACTCATGCCAAGTTTTTCTAGCATATGTACTTCATTGAGGCCCCGGAAATGTGCTATTTTTTACCAATGCATGTTCCTGCCTAAAGTGAAAGTTCCTAACTGGATATTATTATATTATAGATGTACTGAAGAAGCTTCGGCTCATGAGTGACCACTTTTCAATTATGGGTTTGCTTTAAATAGGACAAGGGTACAGAAACAGTGAGAATGATTTTCCCCTTCAAGGAATAAACTTGATACTAAAGTCTAACCTGGGGCTGTTTGTGTCATTAATAATGTAAAAAATAATCAGTCATTTACATGTACATTGAAAGTTCAATTATTTTTCATTTATTTATTGTAGTATCATGCTGCAAATCAACAAAGCATGGAACAAGCATCAACGTCGACAAGAAGCCCATCAGTGTTCTCCTTAGATGACTGCTCAGATCTCTCTTGTGTAACAGGAAGTGAGTGGAGTCCCAGACAAAGCCCTTCCCAGCCCAGTTTGGATACGCTACTTTACGACTCCCCAGAATCCAAGAGTCCTGATCAACATCCTCCCCTGAAACGGGTCAAGAAAGTGCATTTCGTAAGTTTATGTATATAGTGGGCTGATACAATTGAAGAGTGGGCATGTCGAGTCACCATCATTCATCAGTGTTTATGCCTCCAACACATAAGGGTGCCGGAGGCATTATGTCTTGGAGTTATCTGTCTGTCAGTATTTCTGACAAGCAGCAGGGCTCAAAGGTGAAAGGTCAGTTCAAAGGTTATTCAAGTTTTTACTAAAAATACCATTTTATTTCTACATCTGCAGAATGGCTAGTGATATGATTTGGTAGGTACATTTTGGTATGAATGAATAAAGGAATGTTATGGAAAATGTTTGGTTGGGGTTATGGGTTTTAAGCTAGTCTAAGGTCAGTTTCAAGGTTTCATTGAAATTTTTTATCAGAACAAAGTTTGCAAGGAATGCCCAGTGAGTGATTTATGATGGGCTTATTGTAGGAGGTCGGACAGCCAGAGATATACCCACCGACTGCATGCTGTCACATTTCACTTGTTTATTCTGAATTTACTGATCTTTAAAAAAAAAATCCTTTATCTGTTGCAGAACATTGCTTGTATATTGAGAGAGACCACCATGGGAAGAGCAGCATTAAGGAACATCAATGCTACAAATCTCTGCAGCAAAAGGGACCGGCATACTGTTGTGGATATGTTGACTCAGTACCTGATACGGGAGTATGGTACCAAGCCAAGCTCATTTGTGAAGGCATCAATGGCCCATGCCATTGTGACAAGCTTTCCTTTCTTAAAAGATCCAGAATCTCCACTTGGCTATGTAAGTCCTGTCCATGAATTGCTTTCCTTAATATATGTGACCTCAGGTATGGCTCAGATCACCACTTTTTTCTGGACTGATTTATGGATTGATTCTTACCACAGCGGGCATTTATTACTTGGAGGTGCCTTAATTCTTAGGTTGTCCATCCATAGTACCTCCATCTGTCCCTACCCCATAGACCCCATTTACAAGAAAGTGAAATTTTATGAGAAGTTTCTGTTTGAGCCAGAAGCAATAAGCTACTTTAAGGTCTAAATCAAATAAATTATGTGTTTATGCAATAACTTTTGGAATACTGGATCATATTATTTTGTGTAACTTGCTATGAAGCTTCCTCAATTTTGTTATTCTTGTATTTATTATATTGGAGATGCTCAATCAATTGCATGTTGTATCACATTATCACAAGCATTATAAGAGCATCTCTGGCAATAGTAAATTTGACAGTAGACAGGCCTGAAAAGCTTACAAATAATGAAAAGCTAATATGGCATCAATCACTAAATCGTGCAATATTTTTGTTTATTTTTACCACTTGTTTATAAGTTATATTATCCAGTAATGACACATCTCTTAATATTTAGACTTTTGTCTGCATGCCATTGAGTAATGGATATTCACAGAATTATCCATCATTCACTTTGTTTTTGCAATGACTTGATGACATTGCTGGAATATAACAGTGTGCAGTTAGAAATAGGTACTTAAGAGGACAAACCTTGTTATTGCAAACACTGACATATATGTAACAAAATATGTAAATGTACAGTTTACACTGGAATTTTATTGTGCTTTTATTTGATTATTATTAATGTTTAACAAATGTTGTTGAGCATTACTGTTTTTGAAGTTGAATTATGAAGGAATTTTAATTTATTTGAGCAGGAGGCCTGGTACTGCGTGGGGGCCAAGGGACGGCCAGCAACAGGCTACCTGGAGGAGCATCTGAGGTATGTCAGAAAAAAGGAGAAGTCCCTGAGGGTACCAGTAGCTGAAGACGAGGCAGAGTCTCAAAAGCAAGGTATTCTGGCTACTTTTTCATATAGTTAAAGTTATGAGTTATTCAGATCCGTCTGATGAAGTCATGCTGTGCCATAACAAACTGGTGGGGCATGAGCAATGCCAACTAAAACCCCCCTTCCAATACAATCATCAAAAACTTGTTGATACATGCTAATTGTTGATTGTTCTGTTGCATTATATCCAGGAGATACTGATCTTGAGTCTGTGAACGATGATAACATCACGACAATGGAAGAATGGCTGCGTAACAACAAGGAGCCAGAGGACATGGTGAAGGACTACATGAAACAAACAGCAACAAAAAGACATGACTGGATCAAGAGAAGTGACTGTTGTGTGAAGAACATTCTTACCACATATCCCAGACTTCTCGATGCTGGAATGGTATGTGGACCTTGATTTTTCTTCTGCATGTGACAAGAAAGGACATTAAATTAAACTAGAGTCGCATGTTTTGAGAAGTAACTTTTTTGTTTTTTGGTTGCATGGGCAGGTTTACTTTAGCAGTCTCCTTAAAGGGATCGTTTAACAATCTGAGATACACGGTCCTACAGAAATCGTGCATCCCTATTGAACCGATAATTGTTAGTGTGTACCATTCAAATCCTTGCAAAATGGTAAAGAGAAGATACAAATGAAAGATATCCTACCTTTCATCTGGCTTCTATAACTATCCTAACAATTACAGATTGAAGGAGATTTTGCAGAATTGTTCCCAGAGAAAGCAAACGCACTGTACCAGAAGTGGCCCACATTCTGTAACAAAGTAGTGGACTTCACCGAGAAAACTGGCAACTGGAGAAGTGCAAGAGCCGAATTCGAAAACATTCATGACCCTGGGAAACTCAGTCTTGGTATGTGGTGTCAGAACACACATTTGACAGTATTAGTGAAAATGACTTGAGAGAAAGTCAAAAGAATTTATTTCAATTACACTATATGATGTTTATTTTTGTGGCCAGGACCAAACATTGAGTCTAATATCCCCCCTGTAAGGAATTGAACTGAAATAAATAAAAGTGCTCTGAAACATATAATACATGTACAACATATGATAAAAACATGATTCCATGACAAAGGTTTAGCATACTTTTACTTGCTTGTTTTGTTTGTTTGCTTTTTGGGGTGGGGATGGTGGTTTAAAGCTCATTGGGAAGGCTATGCTGAAGTTTGTGCAATTTTGATTTCTTTACTCAGAAAGCTGAGCTCCAAATTACTGACTGACATTTACGTTGAGTGATTTTACCCATATTTGTAGAAAATAATTGTTGTATTCGACCGTTTTTTTTTAATTTGCTGTATATAACTGTACATTTTGTAAGATGTTCCATAATTGACCTGTTTGCTGTTGCACCTTTTCTTCATATGTAATTGGGACTTAATTACTTAACTCTTTCATTGTTTCCCTCTTTTTAGAGGAAAAGAGCAATCTTGGATTCTACATGCTCCCAGTCTTGTTCCGAGGAAGGAAAGATTCCAAGAGAGGAACGTACACCACTGCAGAAACATTGTCGTCCTTCATTGACGTTCAACCAGTAAGTATATGTGCTGGGGAGGTGGTAAAGTAATGACATGTAAGGCATATATTTTGGTTTGTGTTTAAAATCTTGCCATAGTAATCATATTTCATTACAAACAAATTCAATAGTTAATTTGTTAGGAGTTTCAAACCTAGGACAACTGATGAAATTGAGGTTGAAATGCAATACCTATGTTCTTACCAGATAAGGCATTGCCATAACATTTTATTTGTGTAAAACTTGAAAAGCAACCATTTTCAAGTTCCTAGTAATGGGCACGCTGGTCCCCAAGGAGGCCCTGCAGGGGCAACACTAGGCGCTTTAATCTTAATAAGTCAGTTCGTCATTATCTGTGGTACAACTACAAATGGCCTCAGATTTGTCATCACATCGCATTTCACTCATGAATGCAAGCAAGTCCTTTAACCTGCAAATGACATGTGAAAAATGCATGCTTATATTAACAGGCTGTATATGCCTTCCAGCTTAGTTGATGTAATGCTCTGAACGTGACCAGTTTGGGTACAGTTGACCTTTGCCGCAGGGATATTTAAGAATACCCAGTAATGTTTTGATGGGACAGGGATGAACATGCATAAACAAATTTGGGTGTCCTGTAGGTGATTGTGGATTCATAAGCAGAAGCATTCGACAAGCATCAAATATATATATATCAATCCATATAATTACAAATGATTTCTTCTTGATTTCTCTTTGGACTACAGGAGGTTCTCGACATCCAGACTTATGTTGATAACATTGATGAAGCAGTCAGGTCACAGCAATTTGTTGTTGTGCGTGGGAACATTCTCACACCAATACAGGCGTACGTCGTAGTAGAGAGGAGGATACTTCCTGCCGCAACACTGCTTAAAGCAGTCGACTTGTGCTTTAAGGCACTTTATGTGATGGATATCGAATATCAGCCGCAAAGCTGTTCTGTTTGGAAATTTCTCCAGATTGTGGTGTTCCAGTTTACCGATGGGGAGCATCTTACACCAAAGCTGCGGGAGGTCCGAGCCTTCATGAACATGCCATAAGCCATCATGATGTGTTCACGCCAAGGATGATTACTGGTGATATATTTCCTACAGATGAAACTGACACATCATCGTTTAGCACATTTTGGCTACTTGAACCAGTTTATTTTGGGAGAAAAAAAACTGGAAAAAAGTATTATTTTGGACAAAATAACCTTAAAGACAAACTGTTATGAGTTGGATTCAGCACATTATTTTACATAATTTAGACATGTTTGTGTAAGACTGAAGATTTGAGGGTGGGGTGAGGATCGCTGAATAATATAAAAAAAAGAGTGAATTTATACACAGCAGAAGTCTTTGTGTACATTTTAAAAATGATAAAGGCCTAATTGTTTTATCCCAATCATTGCTTAACATCCCCACCTTGAAAGTTTAAGAAAACAAATGAATATATGCCAAGTATAAATACAAAACATATTATTGGCTATAAATCTTTTGCACTGGCGTATACAAATGCTTATCGTGTTTGGTCTTAATCCCAAGAGTACTGTTTCATAACTCGTACATCAAAATGATATATTTCTTCATAAAACATGAGCTATGATATTTTCTGCGTTTAAAACAGCAAGTGGGGTATATGATTGTAAATTACATATACCATTAATTTTCATGTAATGTGTATCGTCCATTGACCCTACGCTGAACTCTCTGCTGAATGGACTGCATGCATTAATTTACATCGCGCAAAGCAGAAGTAGAGAAGTCAACATTTTCATCTACATTTTGCAAAATTGTATTGATATTATTGATAATATCAATAAAATCAATCAAACTGAGTATAGCAGGTAGGGTCAATTGATTTTTGTTGTCTTTAATCTAATCAAAAAGTTATAGTAGGCAGTGTGTATCCTTGTTATTTGATCAGTACCTGTTCACCATCACAGATAGCCAAACTTTCATGTGGTACTTCTGCACATGTCAAATAATCTAGAGGGATTTGAATTTATTTCCTCTTTTTTTTTCACTTCAAAAAAATGTGTGCATTTGTAACACTCTAAGGCAGAGTATTGGTGTGTCAGGATAAATGAACACTATGCCACACCCACAAAATATATATGATGCACATATTCATGTATGAAATCAGAGTACATGGGATACATACAGTGTACATCAAAGTTGTCATGCTGCACCAAAAGGGGCTATATTTGCATTTACTTTTTTTAAAAGGTTGTATTTTTTTCACCAAAAATTGTAATGTTGTAGTTGATGTTAACAAGTTTTGTTTTTACGTTTCTGATGAAAACAACAACATGTGTTTACTGTGTATGTTATTTGTGTTTCAGTTAAGCAATTATTACCCTTTAGATGAGAAAAAGAGTTGAGCAAATAGATGTTATGGAAAAAATGTTGAGCAATGATTATCCAACAGACGAATTAAAGAGTTGGGCAAATGGATATTGTGGAGAAATAGTTGAGCAATTATTACCCAATAGATGGTTGTTTTGATAGTTGGGCAAATGGATATTGTGGAGAAATAGTTGAGCAATTATTACCCAATAGATGGGTGTTTTGATAGTTGGGCAAATGGATATTGTGGAGAAATAGTTGAGCAATTATTACCCAATAGATGGGTGTTTTGAGAGTTGGGCAAATGGATATTGCGGAGAAATTGTTGAGCAATTATTACCCAATAGATGGGTGTTTTGAGAGTTGGGCAAATGGATATTGCGGAGAAATTGTTGAGCAATTATTACCCAATAGATGGGTGTTTTGAGAGTTGGGCAAATGGATATTGCGGAGAAATTGTTGAGCAATTATTACCCAATAGATGGGTGTTTTGAGAGTTGGGCAAATGGATATTGTGGAGAAATAGTTGAGCAATTATTACCCAATAGATGGGTGTTTTGATAGTTGGGCAAATGGATATTGTGGAGAAATAGTTGAGCAATTATTACCCAATAGATGGGTGTTTTGAGAGTTGGGCAAATGGATGTTGCAGAGAAATTGTTGAGCAATTATTACCCAATAGATGGGTGTTTTGATAGTTGGGCAGACTGGGAGTTGGGTAAAAACTGGTTGGGCATTTAATTAACCAACATTAAACTTACTCAAAAGTTGGGCAAATAGAAGGTTGGGCAATATCTAACTGGGTAAAATTGGTTGGGCAAGAAATTACCCAACTGAAAATATAACCAACTGTTAGGCAATTGTAGAGTTGGGTAAAATATGATGGGTCACCAACTGATGGGCAATTTAATTTGCCCAACCACATAGCAAACTGATTACCCAACATCAGTTGGGCAGATTTTAACCAATAGTTGTGTGGACCGTATGTTGCTCAGTGTTGGTTAAAAGTTGGGCATTTTTTTGCCCAACTATTTTAAGTGTGTACAGGGAGGGACTATATCAACACTTATGAAAAACGCCCAGGGATCTATTCGTTTCTACGAAAATTGATTTGGAACAGTTCATGTGTTAGTGCGTAGCGTTTCTATCGAATACTATTAAGCATGGTCCCAATTGATGAGACTGCAGTCTTGATTTAATTGGATCCGAGTTTTAGGTGTTATAAAATAGTATCGCTGACCCAAAAACAATACAACGAGATCGTCACATTTCGTTTGGGATCTTCATCAGTTTTGAGGGACAGTTCTGAATAACGTTCTGAACACTAGAAGCGATGAGAAACACATTCTATTTCACAGTACCGTCTCCCTACAATCTCGCATGTGTAAGCAAGACATGGCGGCGCCAGGCCTGGAATACATCTACATTTGCATGCTATTAGGGATGAAGTGTTGAGCCATCTTCCAAACGACCAAGTAGAGGCAAAAGAGAAGGACAAGATGTTCGACTCCGGGCGGTTTCAACTCACTCCAGTCAGTGAAATAGCAATTCATATCTGTTGATTGATTCGTTGACCCATGCATACACGTAGTTGATTAATACGAATTTGGGGGCAGATAAGCACTTGCCGCCACTGCTGGAACCCTTTTTTCTCATCTCGTATCCTCACGATATCGGATAGTTTTTGTGGGGTGAGGCAGAGGGGTAGTGTTTTGGTTTATTTCATAAGATTTTATTAAAATCATGGACATGAGAGGGGTATGGGGGCTATAGACCTGATTGTTCAACAGCTATGCCAGATAAAATACTTTATCTTGCTTATCAGCCTGGCCAGTGGCGTAATGGATATTGGGCAGGGTGTGTACGTGGGGAGGATGAAACCTAGATTGCCGCAGGTTTAAGCCCACTGGTTAGATTATTGTTCGACTAGTAAGCTTACTTTTCTCTAGAGATAGCAATAATTTTTTTTTTCTTCATTACACGTTACAAATATTTCCTCAAAAAATAATACTGTTTGGCAATAAAGCTAGATCATTTCTCTTTCTTTAACATGTAACTAAATCGACATCGCAATTGTACTACCCTGGTAATGTGTATATGAGAATCCTTTGTAACAGAGCCCCTGAGGGGATGCGTAATGACTTCGAAGCTCTCCTGTGAGATTGGTCGTCTCGTATTTTTTGCCGAAAAGGACGGTAAATTGTCACAATTCACAGCAGAATCGTTTCAAACGAATCAATCACTGCAATCGTCGTCCCGCTAAGAAGCGAATTTCAAACGCACTAGGTATCGCATTTCTATCAAGATCGATGCAGTAGCATGCAAACTCGGAATACATACCGCCAAATTTAGCACGTTTTCTCTCCGATTGCCGTCAAAAGCACTTTCAGGTTTCTCATTCAAAATGCTAAATTCGTCATGTTTGTAGCATCTAATGGACAGCTTGATGTGACACGTTGCACTTTATATCGCCCTGGTTGGAGAGTTTCGTCCTCTATTTTGAGGGGGTGGGGAGATAAGATGTTAGATGGTGACCCAACGTCGCGGGTGTCACTGCTTCACGCGCGCTATCACGAGCTTAATCAATGTGGCATACTTCTTTCATGAAATTCGTTTAAGTCTCGAAGTCGAGTGGCCCACTTTCGTTCTATTATGATGAAGGAAACTACCATTTTCTAGACATGTATCATTCAAATCGACATCGATACTTCATCTGCCAAAAACAGATGTGAGTAAAATACTGTCACGTGATTTCATATTGATTCACATTTCGAGTGAGTAATGGCACATGGAGTCTGTCATGACATAATGTAGTGTTGCTGTTCTATCGAGGTGTTTAGATATTTGGGAGAAAATCATAAATTAATGATCGATCTCTTTCCTGGACAGTGTCTAATAATAAGTGTGTTGATAACCACTTGGATTCCTAGCATTTTATGCACACAAATCTGTACACGGGCAATTAAAAAAAAGTGAAACAAAGGTCAAATTCATACTCACAAGGAACATTAACGAAACCATTTTTTAAAACTTTCATTGCTTTCTAAGCTATAGGCCTATATACAAGGGTTCTTATTTTTTAAAGCAAGGATATTTTTTAACGACCAAACTTGTAAACATTCTGAAACGCCGACCCAATTGAGACCCCTACAAGAGATGAATATTTGTCATGTATTTAGAAAATCGAAAGTTTTCATGATTTTGGTCACACGTGTGAATTTTAAAGCTTGCCTAGCAATGCGAAAGTAAGATAATCAATGAAGGTGTTTCCCTTTAAATTTTAATGTAATTCCAACAAAAACCATATTTCATATCTGATATCACGCAATTATTTTGTTTAAAGAGTGTTTAATATACATTATACAGTGTTGTACTGTTCTAAGGAAAGTGGTCTGTAGGGTAGTTTCCAAAGACTTAGGAATATCCCAGAATCTTGTATTTTAAACGACTCGGTCCTCCCCTTTGATGATGGAGATATTATAAAACTTGTTAAAAAATTCACAATATGTTCACATCTACAGTAGATGTGAGATTCGATCTATTAGTATAGGATTCTTATTGAAGATATGATTATCTATACTTTCTGTCAGAGGAAATGGATAAACTCATTATGTGATAAATATTATGCGCTATGCAAGAATGGATAATGATTATGATTATTGCAGGTATCCAATATGTATTCCTAAATTGTTGCAGGGAGGTGAATGAAAGGACTCGAAACTGTTATATTTTATTCAAACGCATTCGTGAGTTCTAAAGCGTACCAATGGGATGTGTAAAATTCCACTTGGCTTTGAAGTTCCATGCTCCGAGCCGCGCTTTCACTGCTGTGAATTTTGGAGGCCAGGCACCAGTTTTCACATTTATTACAAAATATTAAATTACCGGCAAAATTTCAGTGTAAATTTTAAAATTTATATGGGGATTGTATCGGGAAGAGTGCATCAAGCAAAGTTTTTAATTGAGTACTCCGCCTTTCCTATAATTTGTGTGCCAGAGTTGGTACAAGTAAAATTAGATCTTGACAAAAACTCAATATTTTAGGATAATGCGCTACTTTGTGCATGTTTTAATATCCCGTTATGTAATCCATGATTTACAATCTTCGATAACTTTAAGTTTGCTAATGCGTGTTTTCGCATGTTTTTTTTTATTTTTGCAGTTGGAAAAAGGATGAAATTACACAAGTTTGTGTTCGCTTGTTCTACTCTTTACACATTCAACAATGGATGAGTAATTACTAAAAGGGACAGCGAACAGTTGCTGTGATACTATTTTCTGATGTAGGAATTCTAAATCCTGAAATTTCATGCGCTCTTTTATCCCACCACCTGGTCAACAGTTGCAGATTAGCGCATTACTTTTCGGCGGCTTGGAGCATGGGGTCAAAGGAGAGCGGCTTGATTCCAGTCCTTCTCTATTCACGACCCTGATTGTAGTAATAGATTTTAATTGATTCGTAATGTTTTGTCGGAAAAATAAATAAATTGAAATTGAAATTGATACAACATTAGCTAATATTTTGTAACCTAGAGCTCAAGGATAAAATCTCAACTCTTTCAACAACATTGCTAACATAAATGTGCAACAAAGGAAAAGAGGCATCGAATTTATATTCATGAGATACGGGCCCTTGAATGTACTCAGACATTTCTCACCAAAGTCAAAACCAATCTCAAAATCCTTGGTATGGGTAATGACAACCATCTTACCGTTGAACATTCCCCCTTTACCAATATCCCGGGGATATTTATGTTCGAGACCCGCATTGAGTCATCAATTGAAATACATTAAAGAATGGCTAGATTGAGCTCTGTCACAGCACTCCGTCCTCTAGGCTAAAGGTCTTTACCCGAAGCTGTTCAATTTTCCTTTACCTCTTTTACATATTTTGCCTTTTTGATGACGGAATAGAGATAATTGGAGGTGAATTAAGGCGATCCAGCCTCGTTTAGAGAATGTATTTTCTCCTTAGCAAAATGATGACGTTCAATGTTTTCTTTCTATCATTCATGAAAATATCTTTATATATCTTCAATTTATGCTTAAACTACGCTGATCACATTTCGATCAATGACAATGAGTAGTGAGTTATGACTGTTTTATAAACGTACTGGTAATAATCAGGGAATGGGAAGATTCTTTAATAGCAAGATGAATGACAAAAAATGGGCTACTCGAATTCAACGTTAAAAACTCATTATGATTTCATCTTCAGTGTAATTGGCTTTTAAAAATTCGTTAAAAAGAAATACAGCATGTGATATCAATGTGAAAATGTGGCTAAGCCATCACTCCCAAAATTTATTTGAGAATTTTTTTGATTAATGTAAAATGTCACACACGAATTATGTCATAAATGTAACGCAATGTACTTATGCTTGACACTAATAGGATTTGATCCTTCCGAGGAATAATATCTCTGCCCAAAGTTGCACAAAAAAGAAAGGAAAAGATGTTACGGAATAAAATAACTCATTTTTTCAACGGAGTGACATTTCTCCAGCAAGGAATAAGCTCTTTCATAGATGTATGTAAACATTTAATTAAATATGTTGAGGTGTACAGCAGTATTGTTTTATCATGTCAAAATGAGGGGGTAGAACGTGAACCGAATGGAGACGAAAAATTGAAATGTGGTAAGGAAAAACCAGGTCAGTGTTGACAATCGGAAAGAGCAAAATGAGGTTGGCAGATTAAGAAAATATTGCAGCTTCTCAGAGAAACATGGGGAAGGACACATAGCGGAACACATAAAATGAGAGGGAAAATAGAGGGGAAGACTAATGAGGAATGGACGATCGAAAACAGCAACATTGGATAGGGAAATAAACTCGGAACGCATGATGAAGAAGCCGCAAAATTGATCAATGCTCCGACCGAATACACAACCCCCTCGAAGAAACCCCAGCCGCAAGAACGGCGCAACATCAGAGGCAGACGCGGGAAATATGAGCCCATTCGCCCTCGAGCAACAATGGGACGAACGAAACGAACAAAAGTTTGGACCTACGTAACCTCACATCGCAACCTCCACTAAGAAGGAGGATAGTGAGGACAGAGAGGAGAGAGAGGGGACAAGATGAAGAGAAGATTGCGACGCATCCAGGAGAGAACCTTGATACTATGATGAGAAACGTAATTTAAGATCCTTGCTTCTATTTCAGTGCAGTACCTTTACTTTATCATCTCTCACTCTTTTACGAGAATTCTCCATCTTTTCACTCCTCCCCCGTGGTTATTATATCTTTTTCTTACCCCTCTTCCCAGTTCCTCTCTTTTTCTGTTTCTCTCTTTCTTTTAATTGGAGGGTGCATCTTATCACAATTTATAACATATTCTATTAAAAATAACGTTGATGTTCTGGAAGTTTACTTTCGAATCCTAATTTCTGCTATCTCGAACGAAATTGTATCATCCATAATCAGGCCTCCAGTAAAAATCTAAGTTGAACCTAGATATTATGACGGTAGAATAGATACCAGTAATAAATTCTACACAGACTTGGAGAAAAATACAGAGACAAAAAGAGAGACAGAGATGTGCACTCAGTAATTTCTTACCATTATATCCAACTAAAGATTGTTGTCGTAAAACTTTCAGTCTAAAGATCATTTCAAAAGTCGTCTAGAATGCATGAGCTTACATCACACTTGCATAATTGGCCTGCAGGGAAGGTTCACGTCGGTTCATTCATTTTTAAAGAGTGCCCCACGGCTCACAGGCTTGTCAATCTCGCTTTAATTTAGTATGAATAGTGAGCATAGCTTTGAGAGGCAACATACGACATCCGTCTCTGGTCTTCCTCAGACCAACCCAAGTGTAAAATCGCAATTAATGGCGGTTGCGTGCATGGCACTCCAAGCTTCATCAATTTCTTCTATACTGTATCTCTGTACCATGCATTAGGTGCCTAGCAAACTGTGAATATAAAGAGAATATCGTAGTTGATTCTGGCGATCTCTAGAATGCTAATTGTTGAGTTTAAAGTAGATATTCGTTGATTTTAAAAACTAACTTTATTAGGTGATACGTACGTAGACGTATCACCTTTTGATTTCGTCAAGATTTTTATTATTTATTTATTTATTAGGTGATACGTAACGAAGTCAACGTATCACCTTTTGATTTCGTCAAGATTTTCTTTTTTTTTTATATTATTATTCTTCCTCGAATTTGTTCGCAGGATATCTCAAGACTCAATAAAGCCATTGTTATGAATCTTTCACTGATGATAGGTCTTAGTCTAACTTAGAACTGCGTGACTTTTCAAAGACTCAAAGTCATCGTGACGTCATCCAGGCGCCATTTTGTAAAAATCAACTTATGATCATATCTTCATAACGGAAAGTAATTTTACATTCATATTTATCAAGATTAAGATCAATATCCGTCGG
Source organism: Strongylocentrotus purpuratus (assembly GCF_000002235.5). NCBI lineage: Eukaryota > Metazoa > Echinodermata > Echinoidea > Camarodonta > Strongylocentrotidae > Strongylocentrotus > Strongylocentrotus purpuratus. The sequence continues at coordinate 48,687,494 of NW_022145612.1, forward strand.
GTCAATTTGAGGTCAATAAATGCGCGCAAAAATCCGCGTACGCGTAGGCGCGCGCGTTAATGCGCGCGTAAAATTTTAAATTGCTCAAAATCGTCTTAAATTTTTTTTGCATACGTTTCAGGCCATTATAAGCATTTCATAAAAAATCACGCAAAACACGCATTTTTGCACGTTTTCGTTCGTCACGGCCGAACGAAAAATAATTTCTCCGCAAAAGCTTTTGACCGAATATTCCTCATATTTTTCCGGAAAATTTGATACCATGTTTAGCTCTTTATCACTATTAAAAACGGAATGAGCGTCCGTTCAAGATAACCGTCCGTACGCGCGATTTTTGTAATACATTGCATATATGGGCAAAAACATGCCTATGAAAAGTCCATTGGGATGAATAGGGATTGCCAATTTTTTTTTTCATATTTAGATAGAGTATGAGTCGGAGGTATGATTTCATATCTCATTTGGCCATTAAGTACATCTTTACGTCATCATAATGGCCTTGGAAGTCAAAAATACAAAATTGCATATTATGACGTCATTGTATTTATGGAAAATGTAGTGTATTTCTCTCAATATTCATCGATTCTCTTTGAAATGTCGATATGTTGTAGATAAGGCAATTCTCTACAAGATCACTTTTCACTAAGTTTCATTTTAATGAGGTCATCATAGTACAAAATTCAGTTAAAGGCCACATGTCAGAATTTTCGTCATTTGCGTGTTATGTCTATGGAAGGTGAATTTCGTTCACATCATGAATCTACATGGCATTCATCTATGAGCACTATCTATCTTATGTGTGCTCTGTTTTCTCCCAAGTTGGGGTATGTTATAGCTGAGACCATGGGCTATAAAAAAGGGTGACTTTGTTTTTTAATCAGATGTTGGGATCATGTTAAAATTTTCGATCGAAAGTTGAAATTGCAAATTTTGAAGGAATCATTAGGTGATACGTAACGAAGTCAACGTATCACCTTTTGATTTCGTCAAGATTTTCTTTTCAGGTGGGCTGTATAACGTACAGACCACCTTATAATTTCGTTAGAATTGCCTTTATTTATTTATTTATTTATTATTATTTATTTTTCTTATTTCTAACCACTTTTTTGTTGGCAGGATAACTTGAAAATGGCTCAATCAAAAGCCTTGAAATTTAGCACACATATGTATAGGCATATGTACAAAGCACAATAACGTTTTCAACATTGACCTTTACTGTTGACGTCATCTAGGCGCCATTTTGTAAAATTTTACGAAAATCAACTCATGATCATATCTTCATAACCAAAAGTTATTTCTCATTCATATTTATCATGATCAAGGTCAATATCCGTCCGGTCAATTTCAGGTCAAAAAACGCGCGCGTGCGCGTACGTCCGCGCGTCAATGCGCGCGCAAAATTTTAAAATGCTCAAAATTGTCTCAAAATCATTTTGCATACGTTTGAGGTCATTTTAAGCATTTTATAAAAAATCGCGCACACGCACATGCGCGCGCGTTTTCGCGCGTAAAACTATTACACAACAAAGAATCGCCATTTTTTTTTCTTCATAATATTCTACATATTTTTACAAACAAATAGATGCCATGGTTGTTTTTTTATGACTATATAAAACGGAATGATCGACCGTTAAACAAAATTTCCGTGCGCGCGAGCTCTTGTAATACATAGCATATTATGGGCAAAAACATGCCTATACAAAATCCATTGTAGCTCTTTAGAATGCAAGGTGACGCCAATTTTTTTCATATTTTAATAGAGTATGATTCGGAGATATTTGTTCATGTCTCATTTGATCCTCAATTAACTCATGACGTCATCATAATGGCCTCCGAACTCAAAATTCCAATTTGCATATTATGACGTCAGCATATTTATAGAAAATTGATTGTATCTCTGTAAATATTGATCGATTTTCTTCCAAATTTTGATACGTTCTAGCTGAGACAATTTTCTACAGATGCAGTTGCAATTATTCTTTATTTTGACAAAGGCATCATGGCGTATTTTTGCGATTAAAGGAGGCATGTCAATTTTTCACATTTAGCGTGTATTCTCTATGGGACATGACTTTTTCTCAAAACTCGATTCTACATTCCCGTCTTTCGCGAGCAATATCTACGTCGTTTTAGCTTCGTTTACGCTGTACTTCGAGTTTGTTGTAGCTGAGACAATAAGATATCTCAAATGTGCCCTTCATTTTGTCTCAAATTTTAGTTGGACCAGCCCACCTATACTTGTTCCAAACAAGTATTACAAATCTTTTTAGGTGGTCTGTCAACGACAGATCACCTATTGTTTTCGTCAGAATTTTCTTTCTTTATTATTATTATTATTATTATTATTTATTTTTATTTATTTTCACACTTTTTTGTTAACAGGATAACTCAAGATCAGTTTAGTCAATTTCGTTCAATTTTGGCACAGTCATAGGTCATTGTCATGAGACGTTAGAGTAACATTTTCAAGGTCATCAAGTTTTCATGACGTCATCCAGGCGCCATTTTGTGTTTTTTTTGGTACTTTTTACTCATGATCATATCTTCATAACGGAAAGGCATTTCTCATTCATATTTATCACGATTAAGGTCAATATCCGTCCGGTCAATTTCAGGTCAGAAAACGTGCGCGCATGCGTACGTCCGCGCGTCATCGCGCGCGCAAAAAATAAAAATGCTCCAAATCGTCTCAAATTTTTTTTGCATACGTTTCAGGCCATTTTAAGCATTTTGCAAAAAACGCGCGCACGCACATGCGCGCGCGTTTTCGCGCGTAATGGCATTTTGCAACAAAAAATCGCCAAATTTTTTATGTCATCATATTTGGCACATTTTTTCAAGCATTTTGATACCTTGTTCACCTTTTTCTGACCATTAATAACGGAATGAGCGTCCGTTTAAGATAATTTCCGTGCGTGCGAGCTCTTGTAATACATAGCATACATGGGCAAAAACATGCCTATACAAAATCCATTGTAGCGCTTTAGGATGGAAGATGAACCCAATTTTGTTTTCATATTTTGATAGAGTATGAATTGGAGATATGATTTCATGTCTCATTTGACCCTCAATTAACTCATGACGTCATCATAATGGCCTCCCAACTCAAAATTTCAATTTGCATATTATGACGTCAGCAGATTTCTTGAAAATTGATTGCATCTCTGTAAATATTGATCAATTTTCATCCAAATTTTGATATGTTTTAGCTGAGACAATTCCCTACAGATGCAGTAGACACGAATTTTCATTTTGACGAAAGCATCATGGCGTATTTTTGCGATTAAAGGAGGCATGTCAATTGTTTACATTTTGCGTGTATTCTCTATGGGACATGACTTTTTCTCAAAACTGGATTCTACATCCTGTCTTTTGCGAGCAATATCTCCGTCGTTTTAGCTTTGTTTACGCTGAACTTTGAGTATGTTGTAGCTGAGACAATAAGCTATCACAAGTGTGCCCTTTATTTTTCGATCAGATGCCGGGATCATCCTCATATTTCAATTACAAAGTGGGATTTGTGCATTCCATTTTCCGTTTACGTGTAATCTCTATGGGAAATGTTTTGGTATATCGGTAACGCACTTGACTTCCGACCTCGAGGTCCCTGGTTCGAGTCCGGGCGTCTCCAACAATTTTTTTTCTTCACTTTTTTTTCTTTTTGACCATTCACTCTACCATCTCCTTTGAATATTAAAACACGTACCATCGCAAATAATGTAATAAACAACCATATTTACTTTATTATTACCCTATTATCAATAGATCCATTACTTTTTGCGTGTAATCCTTATTGGAGATGACTTTTTCTCAAATCTGGATTCTACATTCTTGTCTTTTGCGAGCAATATCGCCGTTATTTCGGCTTGATTTTTGTTGATTTTTTAGTATGTTGTAGCTGAGACTATATACTATCTAAATGTTCTCTCATTTTTTTCAGTCTGATGTCATCGTGGTCTGTTGATGATAATCATCAACATCATCATGATCATCATCATCATCATCGTCATCACCATTACTATCAAGATCATCATCATCATCATGATCATCATTGTTTACATGTCTATATAACTTCTCCCTTTCTCAATATAGTAAATATTATAATCTATCATAAGACTTGAAGACAGACCACCTAATTCGTCCCCATGACGAATTAAATGTCTAGTTTTTTTATATTATTATTCTTCCTCGAATTTGTTCGCAGGATATCTCAAGACTCAATAAAGCCATTGTTATGAATCTTTCACTGATGATAGGTCTTAGTCTAACTTAGAACTGCGTGACTTTTCAAAGACTCAAAGTCATCGTGACGTCATCCAGGCGCCATTTTGTAAAAATCAACTTATGATCATATCTTCATAACGGAAAGTAATTTTACATTCATATTTATCAAGATTAAGATCAATATCCGTCGGGTCAATTTGAGGTCAATAAATGCGCGCAAAAATCCGCGTACGCGTAGGCGCGCGCGTTAATGCGCGCGTAAAATTTTAAATTGCTCAAAATCGTCTTAAATTTTTTTTGCATACGTTTCAGGCCATTATAAGCATTTCATAAAAAATCACGCAAAACACGCATTTTTGCACGTTTTCGTTCGTCACGGCCGAACGAAAAATAATTTCTCCGCAAAAGCTTTTGACCGAATATTCCTCATATTTTTCCGGAAAATTTGATACCATGTTTAGCTCTTTATCACTATTAAAAACGGAATGAGCGTCCGTTCAAGATAACCGTCCGTACGCGCGATTTTTGTAATACATTGCATATATGGGCAAAAACATGCCTATGAAAAGTCCATTGGGATGAATAGGGATTGCCAATTTTTTTTTTCATATTTAGATAGAGTATGAGTCGGAGGTATGATTTCATATCTCATTTGGCCATTAAGTACATCTTTACGTCATCATAATGGCCTTGGAAGTCAAAAATACAAAATTGCATATTATGACGTCATTGTATTTATGGAAAATGTAGTGTATTTCTCTCAATATTCATCGATTCTCTTTGAAATGTCGATATGTTGTAGATAAGGCAATTCTCTACAAGATCACTTTTCACTAAGTTTCATTTTAATGAGGTCATCATAGTACAAAATTCAGTTAAAGGCCACATGTCAGAATTTTCGTCATTTGCGTGTTATGTCTATGGAAGGTGAATTTCGTTCACATCATGAATCTACATGGCATTCATCTATGAGCACTATCTATCTTATGTGTGCTCTGTTTTCTCCCAAGTTGGGGTATGTTATAGCTGAGACCATGGGCTATAAAAAAGGGTGACTTTGTTTTTTAATCAGATGTTGGGATCATGTTAAAATTTTCGATCGAAAGTTGAAATTGCAAATTTTGAAGGAATCATTAGGTGATACGTAACGAAGTCAACGTATCACCTTTTGATTTCGTCAAGATTTTCTTTTTTTAGGTGATACGTACGTAGACGTATCACCTTTTGATTTCGTCAAGATTTTTATTATTATTTATTTATTATTATTCTTCCTCGAATTTGTTCGCAGGATATCTCAAGACTGAACGAAGCCATTGTTATGAATCTTTCAATGATGATAGATCTTAGTCTAACTTAGAACTGCGTGACTTTTCAAAGACTCAAAGTCATCGTGACGTCATCCAGGCGCCATTTTGTGAAAATCAACTAATGATCATATCTTTATAACGAATAATAATTTTTCATTCATATTTATCATGATTAAGATCAATATCCGTCCGGTCAAGTTGAGGTCAATAAACGTGAGTAAATGCGCGCGTGCGCGCTCGTCCGCGCGTTTACGCGCGCGCAAAAATTAAAAATGCTCTAAATCATCCCACATTTTTTTTGCATACGTTTCAGGCCATATGGAGCATTTGATAAAAAAATTACGCACACGCGCATGCGCGCGCGTTTTCGCGCGTACTGGCATTTTGCAACATAGAATCGCCGATTTTTTTCTGTCATCATATTCGGTACATTTTTCCAAGCATTTTGATAATTTGTTCACCTTTTATTAACGCAATGAGCGTCCGTCAAAGTTGACAGCACGCGCGGATTTGCGTTATCCTTATCCACAATACATGGGCAAAAACATGCCTATATAAAATTCATTGTAACTCTTTAGAATAGATAGAAACTCCTAATATTTTGTCATATTTGGATAGATTATGAGTCGGAGATATGATTTCATGTCTCATTTGATCCTCAATTAACTCATGACGTCATCATAATGGCCTCCAAACTCAAAATTTTAATTTGCATATTATGACGTCAGCATATTTTTGGAAAATTGATTGTATCTCTGTAAATATGGATCAATTTTCTTTTTAATTTTGATATGTTCTAGCTGAGACAATTTTCTACAAATGTAATGTTCACAATTTTTATTTTTGACAAAAGTATCATGGTGTATTTTTAAGATTAAAGGAGGCATGTCAATTTTTCGCATTTTGCGTGTATTCTCTATGGGACATGACTTTTTCTCAAAACTGGATTCTACACTCCTGTCTTTCGCGAGCAAAATCTCCGTTGTTTTAGCTTCGTTTTCGCTGAGCTTCGGATATGTTGTAGCTGAGACAATGAGCTATCACAAGTGTGCCCTTTATTTTTCGATTAGATGCCGGGATCATGCTCATATTTCACTTGCAAAGTAGGATTTCTGAATTCCATTTCCTGTTTACGTGTAATCGCTATGGGAGATGTTTTGGTATATCGGTAACGCACTTGACTTCCAACCTCGAAATCCCTGGTTCGAGTCCGGGTGTCTCCAACACTTTTTTTTTCACTTTTTTTTCCTTTTGACCTTCACTGTACCATCTCCTTTGATTATTTAAACACGTAGATTCGCAAATAATGTCATAATTAACCCTTTTTACTTTATTATTACCCTATTTTCACTTAATCCATTACTTTTTGCGTGTAATCCCTATGGGAAATGACTTTTTCTCAAATCTGGAGTCTACATTTCCGTCTTTCGCGAGCAACATCTCCGTTGTTTTGACTTTTTTTCGGTGAGCTTCGAGTATGTTGTAGCTGAGACAATGAGCTATCTCCAATATGTACTTCATTTTTCGATCATATGCCGGGATCAAGCTCATATTTTACTTGCAAAGTGGGATTTTAGAATTCCATTTTCGTTTACGTGTAATCGCTATGGGAAATGTTTTGGTATATCGGTAACGCACTTGACTTCCGACCTTGAGATCCCGGGTTCGAGTCCGGGTGTCTCCCAAAAAAAATTCTGAACTTTTTTTTTCTTGTTGACCTTTCACTGTACCCTCTCCTTTAATTATTCGAACACGTAGAATCGCAAATAATGTAATAAACAACCCTATTTACTTTATTGTTTTCCTATTTTCACTTAATCCATTACTTTTTGCGTGTATTCCCTGTGGGAGATAATTTTTTCTCAAATCTGGATTCTACATTCCTATCTTTTGCGAGCAATATCGCCGTTATTTCTGCTTGGATTTTGCTGATTTTTGAGTATGCTGTAGCTAAGACTATGTGCTATCTAAATCACCCCTCATTTTGTCAATAAGATGTCAGGATCCCGCTCATGATTATGATCTTCATCATGATCATCATGATCATCATTATCATAATGATGATAATCATTTATCAATTACATTTTCATTTCTTTGAATAAGATAAAATCGTCAAAATGTTATCTTCATGATGTAAATTAGAGTCAAAGGTGTAACTGGTTACTGCGCAGGGTCAATGGTCATATTTTTTCAATCTATCTTCCCTAGATCCAAAATGATCAAGGGGACACAATTTAAACTTGACATATGGATAGATCTTAATGGATGAAGCATTTCATGAAATAATATGATATCGTGTAATGCATTCTTTATTATGTAAACCATTAGCATACGTATCACCTAATTCGTCAAAGTGACGAATTAAAGTCTAGTATTTATTTTGTGTCTGTATAGAAGAAATTATTATTATTCTTCCTCAATTTTGTTCGCAGGATATCTAAAGAATGGCAAAAGCCATTATCATGAAACTTGCAATGATGATAGATCTTAGTCTAACTTAGAACTGCGTGACTTTTCATAGACTCAACGTCATCGTGACGTCATCCAGGCGCCATTTTGTGAAAATCAACTTATGATCATATCTTCATAACAGAAAGGATTTTTTTATTCATATTTATCATGATTAAGATCAATATCCGTCCGGTCAATTTCAGATCAGTAAACGTGCGCAAATGTGCGCGTGCGCGTTCGTCCGCGCGTTTACGCGCGCGCAAAAATTTAAAATGCTCTAAATCATCCCAAATTTTTTTTGCATACGTTTCAGGCCATATGAAGCATTTGACAAAAAATCGCGCTCACGCGCATGCGCGCGCGTTTTTTGCGCGTACTAGCATTTTGCAACATAGAATCGCCGTATTTTCTCTATCATCATATTTGGCACATTTTTCCAAGCATTTTGAAAACTTGTTCACCTTTTAATAACGCAATGAGCGTCCGTCAAAGTTGACAGCGCGCGCGGACATGCGTTATCTTTATCCACAATACATGGGCAAAAACATGCCTATACAAAATTCATTGTAACTCTTCAGAATAGATAGGAACTCCCAATATTCTTTCATATTTAGATCGATTATGAGTTGGAGATATGATTTCATGTCTCATTTGATCCTTAATTAACTCATGACGTCATCATAATGGCCTCCAAACTCAAAATTTCAATTTGTATATTATGACGTCAGCTTTTTTTTGGAAAATTGATTGTATCTCTGTGTATATATATCAATCTTCTTCTAAATTTTAAAAATGTTGTAGCTGAGACAATTTTCTACAAATGTACTATTCACAATTTTTATTTTTGACAAAAGTATCATGGTGTATTTTTGCGATTAAAGGAGGCATGTCAATTTTTCACATTTTGCGTGTATTCTCTATGGGACATGACTTTTTCTCAAAACTGGATTCTACACTCCTGTCTTTCGCGAGCAAAATCTCCGTTGTTTTAGCTTCATTTTCGCTGAGCTTCGGATATGTTGTAGCTGAGATAATGAGCTATCACAAGTGTGCCCTTTATTTTTCGATTAGATGCCGGGATCATGCTCATATTTCACTTCCAAAGTAGGTTTTCAGAATTCCATTTCCCGTTTACGTGTAATCGCTATGGGAGATGTTTTGGTATATCGGTAACGCACTTGACTTCCAATCTCGAGATCCCTGGTTCGAGTCCGGGTGTCTCCAACAATTTTTTGCTTCACTTTTTTTTCCTTTTGACCTTCACTGTACCATCTCCTTTGATTATTTAAACACGTAGAATCGCAAATAATGTCATAAATAACCCTTTTTACTTTATTATTACCCTATTTTCACTTAATCCATTACTTTTTGCGTGTAATCCCTATGGGAGATGGCTTTTTCTCAAATCTGGAGTCTACATTCCTGTCTTTTGCGAGCAATATCGCCGTTATTTCTGCTTGGATTTTGTTGATTTTTGAGGATGTTGTAGCTGAGACTATATGCTATCTAAATCAACCCTCTTTTTTTCAATAAGATGTCATGATCGCGCTCATGATCATGATCATCATGATCATCATTATCATAATGATGATAATCATTTATCAATTACGTTTTCATTTCTTTGAATCAGATAAAATCGTCAAAAGGTGTTCTTCATGATGTAAATTAGAGTCAAATGTGTAACTGGTTACTGCACAGGGTCAAAGGTCATATATTGTTTCAATCTATCTTCTCTAGATCCATGATGATCAAGGAGACACAATTTAATTTTGACATATGAATAAATCATAATGGGAGAAGCATATAAATGGGAAAAGCATTTTACAAAATAATATTTCGTGTAATGCATTATTCATTATGTAAACCATTATCATACGTATCACCTAATTCGTCTAAGTGACGAATTAAAGTCTAGTATTTATTTTGTGTCTGTATAGAAGAAATTATTATTATTCATCCTCAATTTTGTTCGCAGGATATCTCAAGAATGGCTAAAACCATTATCATGAAACTTGCCATGATGATAGATCTTAGTCTAACTTAGAACTGCGTGACTTTTCAAAGACTCAAAATTATCGTGACGTCATCTAGACGCCATTTTGTTAAAATCAACTTATGATCATATCTTCATAACGGAAAGCCATTTCTCATTCATATTTGTCATGATCAAGGTCAATATCCGTCCGGTCAATTTGAGGTCAATATATGCGCGTAAAAATGCGCGTACGCGTAGGTGCGCGCGTTTACGCGCGCTCAAAAATTTAAAATGCTCCAAATTATCCCAATTTTTTTTTGCATACGTTTCAGGCCATATAGAGCATTTGACATAAAATCGCGCTCACGCGCATGCGCGCGCGTTTTTTGCGCGTACTAGCATTTTGCAACATAGAATCGCCGTATTTTCTCCGTCATCGTATTTTGTACATTTTTCCAAGCATTTTGATAATTTGTTCACCTTTTAATAACGCAATGAGCGTCCGTCAAAGTTGACAGCACGCGCGGATTTGCGTGATCTTTATCCACAATACATGGGCAAAAAAATGCCTATACAAAATTCATTGTAACTCTTCAGAATAGATAGAAACTCCCAATATGTTTTCATATGTGGATAGATTATGAAATGGAAATATGATTTCATGTCTCATTTGACTCTCAATTAACTCATAATGTCATCATAATGGCCTCCGAACTCGAAATTTAAATTTGCATATTATGACGTTTGCATATTTTTGGAAAATTGATTGTATCTCTGTAAATATTGTTTTTTTTTCTTCCAAATTTTAATATGTTCTAGCTGAGACAATTTTCTACAAATGCAGTGTACATAATTGTCCAGTTTGACAAAGGTATCATGGCGTATTTTTGCGATTAAAGGAGGCATGTAAATTTTTCACATTTTGCGTGTATTGTCTGTGGGACATGACTATCTCTCAAAACTGCATTCTACATTTCCGTCTTTCGCGAGCAACATCTCCGTTTTTTTAACTTTGTTTTCGGTGAGCTTTGGATATGTTGTAGCTGAGACAATGAGCTATCTCCAATGTGTACTTCATTTTTCGATCATATGCCGGGATCATGCTCATATTTTACTTGCAAAATGGGATTTTAGAATTCCCATTTCGTTTACGTGTAATCGCTATGGGAAATGTTTTGGTAAATCGGTAACGCACTTGACTTCCGACCTTGAGATCCCGGGTTCGAGTCCGGGTGTCTCCAACAATTTTTTTCTCCACTTTTTTTTTCCTTTTGACCTTTCACTGTACCATCTCCTTTGATTATTTAAACACGTAGAATCGCAAATAATGTAATAAACAACCCTGTTTACTTTAGTGTTTCCCTATTTCCACTTAATCCATTACTTTTTGCGTGTAATCCCTGTGGGAGATAATTTTTTCTAAAATCTGGATTCTACATTCCTGTCTTTTGCGAGCAATATCGCCGTTATTTCTGCTTGGATTTTGTTGATTTTTGAGTATGCTATAGCTAAGACTATGTGCTATCTAAATCAACCCTCATTTTTTCAATAAGATGTCAGGATCCCGCTCATGATCATGATCTTCATCATGATTATCATGATCATCATTATCATAATGATGATAATCATTTATCAATTACATTTTCATTTCTTTGAATAAGATAAAATCGTCAAAAGGTGTTCTTCATGATGTAAATTAGAGTCAAATGTGTAACTGGTTACTGCACAGGTTCAAAGGTCATATATTGTTTCAATCTATCTTCCCTAGATCCATGATGATCAAGGAGACACAATTTAATCTTGACATATGAATAGATCATAATGGGAGAAGCATATGAATGGGAGAAGCATTTTACAAAATAATATATCGTGTAATGCATTATTCGTTATGTAAACCACTATCATACGTATCACCTAATTCGTCTAAGTGACGAATTAAAGTCTAGTTTTTATATTATTATTCTTCCTCGAATTTGTTCGCAGGATATCTCAAGACTCAATAAAGCCATTGTTATGAATCTTTCACTGATGATAGGTCTTAGTCTAACTTAGAACTGCGTGACTTTTCAAAGACTCAAAGTCATCGTGACGTCATCCAGGCGCCATTTTGTAAAAATCAACTTATGATCATATCTTCATAACGGAAAGTAATTTTACATTCATATTTATCAAGATTAAGATCAATATCCGTCGGGTCAATTTGAGGTCAATAAATGCGCGCAAAAATCCGCGTACGCGTAGGCGCGCGCGTTAATGCGCGCGTAAAATTTTAAATTGCTCAAAATCGTCTTAAATTTTTTTTGCATACGTTTCAGGCCATTATAAGCATTTCATAAAAAATCACGCAAAACACGCATTTTTGCACGTTTTCGTTCGTCACGGCCGAACGAAAAATAATTTCTCCGCAAAAGCTTTTGACCGAATATTCCTCATATTTTTCCGGAAAATTTGATACCATGTTTAGCTCTTTATCACTATTAAAAACGGAATGAGCGTCCGTTCAAGATAACCGTCCGTACGCGCGATTTTTGTAATACATTGCATATATGGGCAAAAACATGCCTATGAAAAGTCCATTGGGATGAATAGGGATTGCCAATTTTTTTTTTCATATTTAGATAGAGTATGAGTCGGAGGTATGATTTCATATCTCATTTGGCCATTAAGTACATCTTTACGTCATCATAATGGCCTTGGAAGTCAAAAATACAAAATTGCATATTATGACGTCATTGTATTTATGGAAAATGTAGTGTATTTCTCTCAATATTCATCGATTCTCTTTGAAATGTCGATATGTTGTAGATAAGGCAATTCTCTACAAGATCACTTTTCACTAAGTTTCATTTTAATGAGGTCATCATAGTACAAAATTCAGTTAAAGGCCACATGTCAGAATTTTCGTCATTTGCGTGTTATGTCTATGGAAGGTGAATTTCGTTCACATCATGAATCTACATGGCATTCATCTATGAGCACTATCTATCTTATGTGTGCTCTGTTTTCTCCCAAGTTGGGGTATGTTATAGCTGAGACCATGGGCTATAAAAAAGGGTGACTTTGTTTTTTAATCAGATGTTGGGATCATGTTAAAATTTTCGATCGAAAGTTGAAATTGCAAATTTTGAAGGAATCATTAGGTGATACGTAACGAAGTCAACGTATCACCTTTTGATTTCGTCAAGATTTTCTTTTTTTAGGTGATACGTAACGAAGTCTACGTATCACCTATTGATTTCGTCAAGATTGTTATTTATTATTAGGTGATACGTACGTAGACGTATCACCTTTTGATTTCGTCAAGATTTTTATTAGGTGATACGTAACGAAGTCAACGTATCACCTTTTGATTTCGTCAAGATTTTTATTTATTTTTTTTTTATTTATTATTCTTCCTCGAATTTGTTCGCAGGATATCTCAAGACTCAATAAAGCCATTGTTATGAATCTTTCACTGATGATAGATCTTAGTCTAACTTAGAACTGCGTGACTTTTCAAAGACTCAAAGTCATCGTGACGTCATCCAGGCGCCATTTTGTAAAAATCAACTTATGATCATATCTTCATAACGGAAAGTAATTTTACATTCATATTTATCAAGATTAAGATCAATATCCGTCGGATCAATATGAGGTCAATAAATGCGCGCAAAAATGCGCGTACGCGTAGGCGCGCGCGTCAATGCGCGCGTAAAATTTTAAATTGCTCAAAATCGTCTTAAATTTTTTTTGCATACGTTTCAGGCCATTTTAAGCATTTCATAAAAAATCACGCAAAACACGCATTTTTGCACGTTTTCGTTCGTCACGGCCGAACGAAAAATAATTTCTCCGCAAAAGCTCTTGACCGAATATTCCTCATATTTTTCCGGAAAATTTGATACCATGTTTAGCTCTTTATCACTATTAAAAACGGAATGAGCGTCCGTTCAAGATAACCGTCCGTACGCGCGATTTTTGTAATACATTGCATATATGGGCAAAAACATGCCTATGAAAAGTCCATTGGGATGAATAGGGATTGCCAATTTTTTTTTTCATATTTAGATAGAGTATGAGTCGGAGGTATGATTTCATATCTCATTTGGCCATTAAGTACATCTTTACGTCATCATAATGGCCTTGGAAGTCAAAAATACAAAATTGCATATTATGACGTCATTGTATTTATGGAAAATGTAGTGTATTTCTCTCAATATTCATCGATTCTCTTTGAAATGTCGATATGTTGTAGATAAGGCAATTCTCTACAAGATCACTTTTCACTAAGTTTCATTTTAATGAGGTCATCATAGTACAAAATTCAGTTAAAGGCCACATGTCAGAATTTTCGTCATTTGCGTGTTATGTCTATGGAAGGTGAATTTCGTTCACATCATGAATCTACATGGCATTCATCTATGAGCACTATCTATCTTATGTGTGCTCTGTTTTCTCCCAAGTTGGGGTATGTTATAGCTGAGACCATGGGCTATAAAAAAGGGTGACTTTGTTTTTTAATCAGATGTTGGGATCATGTTAAAATTTTCGATCGAAAGTTGAAATTGCAAATTTTGAAGGAATCATTAGGTGATACGTAACGAAGTCAACGTATCACCTTTTGATTTCGTCAAGATTTTCTTTTTTTTTTATATTATTATTCTTCCTCGAATTTGTTCGCAGGATATCTCAAGACTCAATAAAGCCATTGTTATGAATCTTTCACTGATGATAGGTCTTAGTCTAACTTAGAACTGCGTGACTTTTCAAAGACTCAAAGTCATCGTGACGTCATCCAGGCGCCATTTTGTAAAAATCAACTTATGATCATATCTTCATAACGGAAAGTAATTTTACATTCATATTTATCAAGATTAAGATCAATATCCGTCGGGTCAATTTGAGGTCAATAAATGCGCGCAAAAATCCGCGTACGCGTAGGCGCGCGCGTTAATGCGCGCGTAAAATTTTAAATTGCTCAAAATCGTCTTAAATTTTTTTTGCATACGTTTCAGGCCATTATAAGCATTTCATAAAAAATCACGCAAAACACGCATTTTTGCACGTTTTCGTTCGTCACGGCCGAACGAAAAATAATTTCTCCGCAAAAGCTTTTGACCGAATATTCCTCATATTTTTCCGGAAAATTTGATACCATGTTTAGCTCTTTATCACTATTAAAAACGGAATGAGCGTCCGTTCAAGATAACCGTCCGTACGCGCGATTTTTGTAATACATTGCATATATGGGCAAAAACATGCCTATGAAAAGTCCATTGGGATGAATAGGGATTGCCAATTTTTTTTTTCATATTTAGATAGAGTATGAGTCGGAGGTATGATTTCATATCTCATTTGGCCATTAAGTACATCTTTACGTCATCATAATGGCCTTGGAAGTCAAAAATACAAAATTGCATATTATGACGTCATTGTATTTATGGAAAATGTAGTGTATTTCTCTCAATATTCATCGATTCTCTTTGAAATGTCGATATGTTGTAGATAAGGCAATTCTCTACAAGATCACTTTTCACTAAGTTTCATTTTAATGAGGTCATCATAGTACAAAATTCAGTTAAAGGCCACATGTCAGAATTTTCGTCATTTGCGTGTTATGTCTATGGAAGGTGAATTTCGTTCACATCATGAATCTACATGGCATTCATCTATGAGCACTATCTATCTTATGTGTGCTCTGTTTTCTCCCAAGTTGGGGTATGTTATAGCTGAGACCATGGGCTATAAAAAAGGGTGACTTTGTTTTTTAATCAGATGTTGGGATCATGTTAAAATTTTCGATCGAAAGTTGAAATTGCAAATTTTGAAGGAATCATTAGGTGATACGTAACGAAGTCAACGTATCACCTTTTGATTTCGTCAAGATTTTCTTTTTTTAGGTGATACGTAACGAAGTCTACGTATCACCTATTGATTTCGTCAAGATTGTTATTTATTATTAGGTGATACGTACGTAGACGTATCACCTTTTGATTTCGTCAAGATTTTTATTAGGTGATACGTAACGAAGTCAACGTATCACCTTTTGATTTCGTCAAGATTTTTATTTATTTTTTTTAGGTGATACGTACGTAGACGTATCACCTTTTGATTTCGTCAAGATTTTTATTATTATTTATTTATTTATTTATTATTATTCTTCCTCGAATTTGTTCGCAGGATATCTCAAGACTGAATAAAGCCATTATCATGAAACTTACCATGATGATAGATCTTAGTCTAACTTAGAACTGCGTGACTTTTTAGAGAGTCAAAATTATCGTGACGTCATCCAGGCGCCATTTTGTGAAAATCAACTAATGATCATATCTTCATAACGGAAAAGTATTTCTCATTCATAATTATCACGATTAAGATAAATATCCGTCCGGTCAAGTTGAGGTCAATAAAAGTGCGCAAATGCGCGCGTGCGCGTTCGTCCGCGCGTTTACGCGCGCGCAAAAATTTAAAATGCTCCAAATCATCCCAAATTTTTTTTGCATACGTTTCAGGCCATATGGAGCATTTGATAAAACAATTACGCACACGCGCATGCGCGCGCGTTTTCGCGCGTACTGGCATTTTGCAACATAGAATCGCCGATTTTTTTCTGTCATCATATTCGGTACATTTTTCCAAGCATTTTGATAATTTGTTCACCTTTTATTAACGCAATGAGCGTCCGTCAAAGTTGACAGCACGCGCGGAATTGCGTTATCTATATCCACAATGCATGGGCAAAAACATGCCTATATAAAATTCATTGTAACTCTTTAGAATAGATGGAAACTCCTAATATTTTTTCATATTTGGATAGATTATGAGTCGGAGATATGATTTCATGACTCATTTTATCCTCAATTAACTCATGACGTCATCATAATGGCCTCCAAACTCAAAATTTTAATTTGCATATTATGACGTCAGCATATTTTTGGAAAATTGATTGTATCTCTGTAAATATGGATCAATTTTCTTTTTAATTTTGATATGTTCTAGCTGAGACAATTTTCTACAAATGTAGTATTCACAATTTTTATTTTTGACAAAAGTATCATGGTGTGTTTTTGCGATTAAAGGAGGCATGTCAATTTTTCGCATTTTGCGTGTATTCTCTATGGGACATGACTTTTTCTCAAAACTGGATTCTACGCTCCTGTCTTTCGCGAGCAAAATCTCCGTTGTTTTAGCTTCGCTTTCGCTGAGCTTTAGATATGTTGTAGCTGAGACAATAAGCTAACAAAAGTGTGTCCATTATTTTTTCGATTAGATGTCGGAATCATGCTCATATTTCACTTGCAAAGTAGGATTTCTGAATTCCATTTCCCGTTTACGTGTAATCGCTATGGGAGATGTTTTGGTATATAGGTAACGCACTTGACTTCCAACCTCGAGATCCCTGGTTCGAGTCCGGGTGTCTCCAACACTTTTTTTTTCACTTTTTTTTCCTTTTGACCTTCACTGTACCATCTCCTTTGATTATTTAAACACGTAGATTCGCAAATAATGTCATAAATAACCCTTTTACTTATTATTACCCTATTTTCACTTAATCCATTACTTTTTGCGTGTAATCCCTATGGGAAATGACTTTTTCTCAAATCTGGAGTCTACATTCCTGTCTTTTGCGAGCAATATCGCCGTTATTTCGGCTTGGATTTTGTTGATTTTTCGAGTATGTTGTAGCTGAGACTATATGCTATCTAAATCAACCCTCATTTTTTCAATAAGATGTCATGATCGCGCTCATGATCATGATCATGATCATCACGATCATCATTATCATAATGATGCTAATCATTTATCAATTACATTTTCATTTCTTTGAATAAGATAAAATCGTCAAAAGGTGTTCTTCATGATGTAAATTAGAGTCAAATGTGTAACTGGTTACTGCACAGGGTCAAAGGTCATATATTGTTTCAATCTATCTTCCCTAGATCCATGATGATCAAGGAGACACAATTTAATCTTGACATATGAATAGATCATAATGGGAGAAGCATATGAATGGGAGAAGCAAAATAATATATCGTGTAATGCATTATTCGTTATGTAAACCATTATCATACGTATCACCTAATTCGTCTAAGTGACGAATTAAAGTCTAGTTTTTATTTATTATTCTTCCTCGAATTTGTTCGCAGGATATCTCAAGACTCAATAAAGCCATTGTTATGAATCTTTCACTGATGATAGATCTTAGTCTAACTTAGAACTGCGTGACTTTTCAAAGACTCAAAGTCATCGTGACGTCATCCAGGCGCCATTTTGTAAAAATCAACTTATGATCATATCTTCATAACGGAAAGTAATTTTACATTCATATTTATCAAGATTAAGATCAATATCCGTCGGATCAATATGAGGTCAATAAATGCGCGCAAAAATGCGCGTACGCGTAGGCGCGCGCGTCAATGCGCGCGTAAAATTTTAAATTGCTCAAAATCGTCTTAAATTTTTTTTGCATACGTTTCAGGCCATTTTAAGCATTTCATAAAAAATCACGCAAAACACGCATTTTTGCACGTTTTCGTTCGTCACGGCCGAACGAAAAATAATTTCTCCGCAAAAGCTCTTGACCGAATATTCCTCATATTTTTCCGGAAAATTTGATACCATGTTTAGCTCTTTATCACTATTAAAAACGGAATGAGCGTCCGTTCAAGATAACCGTCCGTACGCGCGATTTTTGTAATACATTGCATATATGGGCAAAAACATGCCTATGAAAAGTCCATTGGGATGAATAGGGATTGCCAATTTTTTTTTCATATTTAGATAGAGTATGAGTCGGAGGTATGATTTCATATCTCATTTGGCCATTAAGTACATCTTGACGGCATCATAATGGCCTTGGAAGTCAAAAATACAAAATTGCATATTATGACGTCATTGTATTTATGGAAAATGTAGTGTATTTCTCTCAATATTCATCGATTCTCTTTGAAATGTCGATATGTTGTAGATAAGGCAATTCTCTACAAGATCACTTTTCACTAAGTTTCATTTTAATGAGGTCATCATAGTACAAAATTCAATTAAAGGCCACATGTCAGAATTTTCGTCATTTGCGTGTTATGTCTATGGAAGGTGAATTTCGTTCACATCATGAATCTACATGGCATTCATCTATGAGCACTATCTTTCTTATGTGTGCTCTGTTTTCTCCCAAATTGGGGTATGTTATAGCTGAGACCATGGGCTATAAAAACGGTGCTTTTAGTTTTTTGATCAGATGATGAGATCAGATCACAATTTTCGGTTGAATGTTGAAATGATGAATATGTCACGTATGTCCTATTTGTCAAACTTAAACGTTAGCAGTGTCCTCGTATTGAAATTATGTAAGGAAACCCTTTTACTTTCTAGACTTTACTCTCAGACACTATTGAGTGACTGACTGACATCTTTTTTTCTCTGGTAATAAAATACATAAAATGAGCGTTATTGGGAACATGAGCATTTGGCTACATTAATAACCCACTCTGTACTCATTCTTCATTTCCTATTCAAGACTTGAATAATGACGAACTTCATTCATTATTTGGTAGTAATACTACAGATACATATACTGATATCAATGATTTAAACTATTTATCCGAAAAAGAGTTTCATTTCAGTAGGTTTCTGAACTGTAAATATTATATTGATGTTTATTTTACGACTGAATTCAGTAACATTGACTATCATTTTAGTATGTAGTTTAAACATACATCGTAATGCTTTATCCAATTTTATCTGTACTTTATTTATAGATTTCTCTGAAACTTGGATTAATGACAGTACGCCACTATTATTCAATGTGTCTGGTTATTCATTTATACATTCTAATCGCCAAGTAGGATAGAGTGGAGGTGTTGGTCTATTGGTCGCTGACACTTTTGAATATGAAATACGCAATGATATATTTATATTATACCCATCATACAATTATGAATCACTGTTTATTGAAAGCAACTTGCCGAGACATAAGAATATTATTGTAGTTGTCAAATATCAATGATTTCATCCCTGTCTTTGAAAATGTTTTACAAAAAACACATACTGAACATAAACAGGTTTATATAATGGGAGATTTTAACATTGATCCCGTGAAATTTACTGGCAATGCTGTATGTAATTTCTTGAGCGAAATACATTCAAATCTTTGTATTTCTTTAATTGACAAGCCTTCAAGAAAGACTGACAGATCAATATCCCTCTAATCCACATTCCTTATACAGTGACAGTATATATCCATCCGATATTTAAAGATTTTATTTTCAAGCAACTAGTGAATCTCACGTCGACAACTCAAAATGACCGCTAATGTATTCTCACACTTTTCATTTACGCCGGGACATCTGACGTCATACACTATACATTTTTAATTATTCAGGCATAAGCTCTTATTTATCAATTACATTTTAATTTCTTTGAATAAGATAAAAATCGTCAAAATGCGTTCTTCATGATGCAAATTAGAGTCAAAGGTGTAACTGGTTACTGCACAGAGTCAATGGTCATATATTGTCTCAATCTATCTTCCCTATATCCATAATGATCAAGGGATCGACACAATTTAAACTTGACATATGGATAGATCATTATGGGAAGAGCATTTTATAAAATAATATGATATCGTGTAATGCATTCTTTGTTAGGTAAACCAATATCATACGTATCACCTAATTCGTCTAAGTGACGAATTAAAGTCTAGTTATTATTTATTTATTTATTAGGTGATACGTACGTAGACGTATCACCTTTTGATTTCGTCAAGATTTTTATTATTATTTATTTATTTATTTATTATTATTCTTCCTCGAATTTGTTCGCAGGATATCTCAAGACTGAATAAAGCCATTATCATGAAACTTGCCATGATGATAGATCTTAGTCTAACTTAGAACTGCGTGACTTTTCAAAGACTCAAAGTCATTATGACGTCATCTAGGCGCCATTTTGTGAAAATCAACTTATGATCATATCTTCATAACGGAAAGTAATTTTTCATTCATATTTATCATGAATAAGATCAATATTCGTCCGGTCAATTTCAGGTCAATAAACGTGCTCAAATGCGCGCGGGCGCGTTCGTCCGCGCGTTTACGCGCGCGCAAAAATTAAAAATGCTCTAAATCATCCCAAATTTTTTTTGCATACGTTTCAGGCCATATGGAGCATTTGACAAAAAATCACGCTCACGCGCATGCGCGCGCGTTTTTTGCGCGTACTAGCATTTTGTAACATAGAATTGCCAACTTTTCTATTTCAGCGTATTTGGCACATTTTTCCAAGCATTTTGATAATTTGTTCACCTTTTAATAACGCAATGAGCGTCCGTCAAAGTTGACAGCGCGCGCGGATCTGCGTTATCTTTATCCACAATATATGGGCAAAAACATACCTATACAAAAATTCATTGTAACTCTTCAGAATAGATATGAACTCCCAATATGTTTTCATATGTTGATAGATCATGAGTTGGAGATATGATTTCATGTCTCATTTGATCCTCAATTAACTCATGATGTCATCATAATGGCCTCCGAACTCAAAATTTAAATTTGCATATTATGATGTTTGCATATTTTTGGAAAATTGATTGTATCTCTGAAAATATCGATTGTTTTTCTTCAAAATTTTGATATGTTGTAGCTGAGATAATTTCCTACAAATATAGTGTACACAATTTTCCTGTTTGACAAAGGTATCATGGCGTATTTTTGCAATTAAAGGAGGCATGTCAATTTTTCACATTTTGCGTGTATTGTCTATGGGACATGACTATTTCTCAAAACTGCATTCTACATTTCCGTCTTTCGCGAGCAACATCTCCGTTGTTTTGACTTTTTTTTCGGTGAGCTTCGAGTATGTTGTAGCTGAGACAATGAGCTATCTCCAATGTGTACTTCATTTTTCGATCATATGCCGGGATCATGCTCATATTTTACTTGCAAAGTGGGATTTTTAGAATTCCATTTTCGTTTACGTGTAATCGCTATGGGAAATGTTTTGGTATATCGGTAACGCACTTGACTTCCGACCTTGAGATCCCGGGTTCGAGTCCGGGTGTCTCCCAAAAAAAAATTCTGAACTTTTTTTTTCTTGTTGACCTTTCACTGTACCATCTCCTTTAATTATTCGAACACGTAGAATCGCAAATAATGTAATAAACAACCCTATTTACTTTATTGTTTCCCTATTTTCACTTAATCCATTACTTTTTGCGTGTAATCCCTGTGGGAGATAATTTTTTTTCAAATCTCGATTCTACATTCCTGTCTTTTGCGAGCAATATCGCCGTTATTTCTGCTTGGATTTTGTTGATTTTCGAGTATGCTGTAGCTAAGACTATGTGCTATCTAAATCACCCCTCATTTTGTCAATAAGATGTCAGGATCCCGCTCATGATTATGATCTTCATCATGATCATCATGATCATCATTATCATAATGATGATAATCATTTATCAATTACATTTTCATTTCTTTGAATAAGATTAAATCGTCAAAATGTTATCTTCATGATGTAAATTAGAGTCAAAGGTGTAACTGGTTACTGCGCAGGGTCAATGGTCATATTTTTTCAATCTATCTTACCTAGATCCATAATGATCAAGGGGACACAATTTAAACTTGACATATGGATAGATCTTAATGGATGAAGCATTTCATGAAATAATATGATATCGTGTAATGCATTCTTTATTATGTAAACCATTAGCATACGTATCACCTAATTCGTCAAAGTGACGAATTAAAGTCTAGTATTTATTTTGTGTCTGTATAGAAGAAATTATTATTATTCTTCCTCAATTTTGTTCGCAGGATATCTCAAGAATGACAAAAGCCATTGTCATGAAACTTTCAATGATGATAGATCTTAGTCTAACTTAGAACTGCATGACTTTTCAAAGACTCAAAATGATCGTGACGTCATCCAGGCGCCATTTTGTAAAAATCAACTTATGACCATATCTTCATAACGGAAAGTAATTTTTCATTCATATTTATCATGAATAAGATCAATATCCTTCCGGTCAATTTCAGATCAAAAAACGTGCGCAAATCCGCGCGTACGCGTTCTTGCGCGCGTTTACGTGCGCGCAAAAATTTAAAATGCTCCAAATCATTCTTAATTTTTTTTGCATACGTTTTAAGCCATTTGGAGCATTTTACAAAAAATCACTCAAACGCGCATGCGCGCGCGTTTTTTGCGCGTTCCGGTATTTTGCAACATATAATCGCCAAACATTTTCTGTCATCATGTTTGGCACAATTTTCCAAGCATTTTGATACCATGTTTATCTCTTTATCACTATTAATAACGGAATGAGCGTCCGTTCAAGATAAATATCCGTGTGTCCCAGAGCTCATGTATTACATAGTATATATGGGCAAAAACATGCCTATAAAAAGTCCATTGGGATGAATAAGGACTGCCAAGTTTTTTTCACATTTTAATAATAATAATAATAATAATGTAACTTATATCGCGCCAAATCCACTCTGTGGAGTGCTCAAGGCGCGTGTAAACAGGAAAAAAAGATCAAGACTTGAAAAGAAATGTTTTGAGATGAGTTTTGAAAGAATCAGAGGATAAACATTTTTTGATGTCTTCAGGAAGGCCATTCCATAATTTAGGACTAGAGTATGCAAAAGATCTTTCCCCCCACGTTTTGGTAATTTTGGGGGTTACAAGAAAATTGGAAGTGGATGAGCGTAGAGGTCTTGCAGGAGTGTAGTTTTGGATTAGAGAGATAAGGTATTGAGGAGCAGAGCCGTGAACGCAATGAAAGGTGAGCAACAAAATTTTGAAAACAATGCGATCTTTTACTGGGAGCCAGTGTAGCGACTGCAAAACTGGGGAAATGTGGGTACGCTTGGTGGTCAGAGAAACAATACGAGCTGCAGCGTTTTGAAGCTTCTGAAGCTTGGACACTAGATTCTGGGGTAGATTGATTAGGAGGGCATTGGCAAAATCAAGACGGGAGGAAATCAGAGCATGAACTAATTTTTTTTTGATAGAGTATGAGTCAGAGATATGATTTCATAGCTCATTTGGCCATTAAATACATCCTGACGTCATCATAATGGCCTTGGAAGTCAAAATACAAAATTGTATATTATGACGTCATTATATTTTTTGAAAATTTAGTGTATTTCTCACAATATTGACTGATTTTCTTCCAAATTGCGGTATCTTGTAGCTTAGGAAATTGCCTACAAGATCAATACACACTGCTTTTTATTTTATTGACGTCATTATAGTACAAAATTCAATTAAAGGCCACATGTCAGAATTTTCTCAATTTGCGTGTTATGTCTACGTAAGGTGAAATTCGTTCTCATCATGGATCTACATGACATTGATCTTTGAGCACTATCTAGCATATTTGTGCTTTATGTTCTCCAAAACTTTGATACGGCGTAGCTAAGCAAATTATCTATAAGAATGATGTACATCATTTATCATTTCGATGACATCATCATAGTGAAAATTTCAATTAAAGGTGACAAGTCAGAATTTTCTTAGTTTGCGTGTTAGGAGACTTTTTCTGAAATCCTGATTCTACAAATCTCTATCGAATACCGGAAGGGGGCGCTATACCACTCTTAATCATGGTCTTTATCGTATTTATGATCATTATCATTAGATCATCATCGGCACACTTTCATGATAACAAAATAGCACGTATCACCTAATTCGTCAAAGTGACGAATTAAAGTCTAGTTTATTTATTATTATTCTTCCTCGAATTTGTTCGCAGGATATCTCAAGACTCAATAAAGCCATTGTTATGAATCTTTCACTGATGATAGATCTTAGTCTAACTTAGAACTGCGTGACTTTTCAAAGACTCAAAGTCATCGTGACGTCATCCAGGCGCCATTTTGTGAAAATCAACTAATGATCATATCTTTATAACGAATAATAATTTTTCATTCATATTTATCATGATTAAGATCAATATCCGTCCGGTCAAGTTGAGGTCAATAAACGTGCGTAAATGCGCGCGTGCGCGCTCGTCCGCGCGTTTACGCGCGCGCAAAAATTTAAAATGCTCCAAATCATCCCAAACTTTTTTTGCATACGTTTCAGGCCATATGGAGCATTTGATAAAAAATTACGCACACGCGCATGTGCGCGCGTTTTCGCGCGTACTGGCATTTTGCAACATAGAATCGCCGATTTTTTTCTGTCATCATATTTGGTACATTTTTCCAAGCATTTTGATAATTTGTTCACCTTTTATTAACGCAATGAGCGTCCGTCAAAGTTGACAGCACGCGCGGATTTGCGTTATCTTTATCCACAATACATGGGCAAAAACATGCCTATATAAAATTCATTGTAACTCTTTAGAATAGATAGAAAATCCTAATATTTTTTCATATTTGGATAGATTATGAGTCGGAGATATGATTTCATGTCTCATTTTATCAACAATTAACTCATGACGTCATCATAATGGCCTCCAAACTCAAAATTTCAATTTGCATATTATGACGTCAGCATATTTTTGTAAAATTGATTGTATCTCTGTAAATATGGATCAATTTTCTTTTTAATTTTGATATGTTCTAGCTGAGACAATTTTCTACAAATGTAGTATTCACAATTTTTATTTTTGACAAAAGTATCATGGTGTATTTTTGCGATTAAAGGAGGCATGTCAATTTTTCGCATTTTGCGTGTATTCTCTATGGGACATGACTTTTTCTCAAAACTGGATTCTACACTCCTGTCTTTCGCGAGCAAAATCTCCGTTGTTTTAGCTTTGTTTTCGCTGAGCTCTGGATATGTTGTAGCTGAGACAATGAGCTATCAAAAGTGTGCCTTTTATTTTTCGATTAGATGCCGGGATCATGCTCATATTTCACTTGCAAAGTAGGATTTCTGAATTCCATTTCCCGTTTACGTTTAATCGCTATGGGAGATGTTTTGGTATATCGGTAACGCACTTGACTTCCAACCTCGAGATCCCTGGTTCGAGTCCGGGTGTCTCCAACACTTTTTTTTTCACTTTTTTTTCCTTTTGACCTTCACTGTACCATCTCCTTTGATTATTTAAACACGTAGATTCGCAAATAATGTCATAAATAACCCTTTTTACTTTATTATTACCCTATTTTCACTTAATCCATTACTTTTTGCGTGTAATCCCTATGGGAGATGACTTTTTCTAAAATCTGGAGTCTACATTCCTGTCTTTTGCGAGCAATATCGCCGTTATTTCGGCTTGGATTTTGTTGATTTTTGAGTATGTTGTAGCTGAGACTATATGCTATCTAAATCAACCCTCATTTTTTCAATAAGATGTCATGATCGCGCTCATGATCATGATCATGATCATCATGATCATCATTATCATAATGATGATAATCATTTATCAATTACATTTTCATTTCTTTGAATAAGATAAAAATCGTCAAAAGGTGTTCTTCATGATGTAAATTAGAGTCAAATGTGTAACTGGTTACTGCACAGGGTCAAAGGTCATATATTGTTTCAATCTATCTTCCCTAGATCCATGATGATCAAGGAGACACAATTTAATCTTGACATATGAATAGATCATAATGGGAGAAGCATATGAATGGGAGAAGCATTTTACAAAATAATATATCGTGTAATGCATTATTCGTTATGTAGACCATTATCATACGTATCACCTAATTCGTCTAAGTGACGAATTAAAGTCTAGTTAGGTGATACGTACGTAGACGTATCACCTTTTGATTTCGTCAAGATTTTTATTATTTATTTATTTATTTATTATTATTCTTCCTCGAATTTGTTCGCAGGATATCTCAAGACTGAATAAAGCCATTATCATGAAACTTGCCATGATGATAGATCTTAGTCTAACTTAGAACTGCGTGACTTTTTAGAGAGTCAAAATTATCGTGACGTCATCCAGGCGCCATTTTGTGAAAATCAACTAATGATCATATCTTCATAACGAAAAAGTATTTCTCATTCATAATTAACACGATTAAGATAAATATCCGTCCGGTCAAGTTGAGGTCAATAAAAGTGCGCAAATGTGCGCGTGCGCGTTCGTCCGCGCGTTTACGCGCGCGCAAAATTTTTAAATGCTCCAAATCATCCTAAATTTTTTTTGCATACGTTTCAGGCCATATGGAGCATTTGATAAAAAAATTACGCACACGCGCATGCGCGCGCGTTTGCGCGCGTACTGGCATTTTGCAACGTAGAATCGCCGATTTTTTTCAGTCATCATATTCGGTACATTTTTCCAAGCATTTTGATAATTTGTTCACCTTTTATTAACGCAATGAGCGTCCGTCAAAGTTGACAGCACGCGCGGATTTGCGTTATCTTTATCCACAATACATGGGCAAAAACATGCGTATATAAAACTCATTGTAACTCTTTAGAATAGATAGAAACTCCTAATATTTTTTCATATTTAGATAGATTATGAGTTGGAAATATGATTTCATGTCTCATTTTATCCTCAATTAACTCATGACGTCATCATAATGGCCTCCAAACTCAAAATTTCAATTTGCATATTATGACGTCAGCATATTTTTGGAAAATTGATTGTATCTCTGTAAATATGGATCAATTTTCTTTTTAATTTTGATATGTTCTAGCTGAGACAATTTTCTACAAATGTAGTATTCAAAATTTTATTTTTGACAAAAGTATCATGGTGCATTTTTGCGATTAAAGGAGGCATGCCAATTTTTCGCATTTTGCGTGTATTCTCTATGGGACATGACTTTTTCTCAAAACTGGATTCTACACTCCTGTCTTCCGCGAGCAAAATCTCCGTTGTTTTATCTTTGTTTTCGCTGAGCTTTGGATATGTTGTAGCTGAGACAATGAGCTATCAAAAGTGTGCCTTTTATTTTTCGATTAGATGCCGGGATCATGCTCACATTTCACTTGCAAAGTAGGATTTCTGAATTCCATTTCCCGTTTACGTGTAATCGCTATGGGAGATGTTTTGGTATATCGGTAACGCACTTGACTTCCAACCTCGAGATCCCTGGTTCGAGTCCGGGTGTCTCCAACACTTTTTTTTCCACTTTTTTTTTTCCTTTTGACCTTCACTGTACCATCTCCTTTGATTATTTAAACACGTAGATTCGCAAATAATGTCATAAATAACCCTTTTTACTTTATTATTACCCTATTTCCACTTAATCCATTACTTTTTGCGTGTAATCCCTAGGAGAGATGACTTTTTCTAAAATCTGGAGTCTACATTCCTGTCTTTTGCGAGCAATATCGCCGTTATTTTGGCTTAGATTTTGTTGATTTTTGAGTATGTTGTAGCTGAGACTATATGCTATCTAAATCAACCCTCATTTTTTCAATAAGATGTCATGATCGCGCTCATGATCATCATAATCATAATGATGATAATCATTTATCAGTTACATTTTCATTTCTTTGAATAAGATAAAAATCGTCAAAAGGTGTTCTTCATGATGTAAATTAGAGTCAAATGTGTAACTGGTTACTGCACAGGGTCAAAGGTCATATATTGTTTCAATCTATCTTCCCTAGATCCATGATGATCAAGGAGACACGATTTAATCTTGACATATGAATAGATCATAATGGGAGAAGCATATGAATGGGAGAAGCATTTTACAAAATAATATATCGTGTAATGCATTATTCGTTATGTAGACCATTATCATACGTATCACCTAATTCGTCTAAGTGACGAATTAAAGTCTAGTATTTATTTTGTGTCTGTATAGAAGAAATTATTATTATTCTTCCTCAATTTTGTTCGCAGGATATCTCAAGAATGGCTAAAGCCATTATCATGAAACTTGCCATGATGATAGATCTTAGCCTAACTTAGAACTGCGTGACTTTTCAAAAACTCAAAATTATCGTGACGTCATCCAGGCGCCATTTTGTGAAAATCAACTAATGATCATATCTTCATAACGAATAGTAATTTTTCATTCATATTTATCATAATTAAGATCAATATCCGTCCGATCAATTTTAGGTCAATAAACGTTCGTAAATGCGCGCGTGCGCGCTCGTCCGCGCGTTTACGCGCGCGCAAAAAATTAAAATGCTCTAAATCATCCCAAATTTTTTTTGCATACGTTTCAGGCCATATGGAGCATTTGATAAAAAAATTACGCGCACGCGCATGCGCGCGCGTTTTCGCGCGTACTGGCATTTTGCAACATAGAATCGCCGATTTTTTTCTGTCATCATATTTGGTACATTTTTCCAAGCATTTTGATAATTTGTTCACCTTTAATTAACGCAATGAGCGTCCGTCAAAGTTGACAGCACGCGCGGATTTGCGTTATCTTTATCCACAATACATGGGCAAAAACATGCCTATATAAAATTCATTGTAACTCTTTAGAATAGATAGAAACTCCTAATATTTTTTATATTAAGATAGATTATGAGTCGGAGATATGATTTCATGTCTCATTTTATCCTCAATTAACTCATGACGTCATCATAATGGCCTCCAAACTCAAAATTTTAATTTGCATATTATGACGTCAGCATATTTTTGGAAAATTGATTGTATCTCTGAAAATATTGATCAATTTTCTTTTTAATTTTGATATGTTCTAGCTAAGACAATTTTCTACAAATGTAGTATTCACAATTTTTATTTTTGACAAAAGTATCATGGTGTATTTTTGCGATTAAAGGAGGCATGTCAATTTTTCGCATTTTGCGTGTATTCTCTGAGGGACATGACTTTTTCTCAAAACTCGATTCTACACTCCTGTCTTTCGCGAGCAAAATCTCTGTTGTTTTAGCTTCGTTTTCGCTGAGCTTCGGATATGTTGTAGCTGAGACAATGAGCTATCACAAGTGTGCCCTTTATTTTTCGATTAGATGCCGGGATCATGCTCTTATTTCACTTGCAAAGTAGGATTGAGAATTCCATTTCCCGTTTACGTGTAATCGCTATGGGAGATGTTTTGGTATATCGGTAACGCACATGACTTCCAACCTCGAGATCCCTGGTTCGAGTCCGGGTGTCTCCAACAATTTTTTTCTTTACTTTTTTTTCCTTTTGACCTTCACTGTACCATCTCCTTTGATTATTTAAACACGTAGAATCGCAAATAATGTCATAAACAAGCCTTTTTTACTTTATTATTACGCTATTTTCACTTAATCCATTACTTTTTGCGTGTAATCCCAATGGGAGATGACTTTTTCTCAAATCTGGAGTCTACATTTCTGTCTTTTGTGAGCAATATCGCCATTATTTCTGCTTGGATTTTGTTGATTTTTGAGTATGTTGTAGCTGAGATTATATGCTATCAAAATCAACCCTCATTTTTTCAATGAGATGTCATGATCGCGCTCATGATCATGATCATTATCATCATGATCATCATTATCATCATGATCATCATTATCATAATGATGATAATCATTTATCAATTACATTTTCATTTCTTTGAATAAGATAAAATCGTCAAAAGTTATTCTTCATGATGTAAATTAGAGTCAAATGTGTAACTGGTTACTGCACAGGGTCAAAGGTCATATATTCTTTCAATCTATCTTCCCTAGATCCATGATGATCAAGGAGACACAATTTAATCTAGACATATGAATAGATCATAACGGGAGAAGCATATAAATGGGAGAAGCATTTAACAAAATAATATATCTGTAATGCATTATTCGTTATGTAAACCATTATCATACGTATCACCTAATTCGTCTAAGTGACGAATTAAAGTCTAGTTTATTTATTTATTATTATTCTTCCTCGAATTTGTTCGCAGGATATCTCAAGACTGAATAAAGCCATTATCATGAAACTTGCCATGATGATAGATCTTAGTCTAACTTAGAACTGCGTGACTTTTCAAAGACTCAAAATTATCGTGACGTCATCCAGGCGCCATTTTGTGAAAATAAACTTATGATCATATCTTCATAACGGAAAGGAATTTTTCATTCATATTTATCAGGAAGAAGATCAATATCCATCCGGTCAATTTCAGATCAATAAACGTGCGCAAATGCGCGCGTGCGCGTTCGTACGCGCGTTTACGCGCGCGAAAAAAATTAAAATGCTCCAAATCATCCCAAATTTTTTTTGCATACGTTTCAGGCCATATGGAGCATTTGACAAAAAATCACGCAAACGCGCATGCGCGCGCGTTTTTTGCGCGTACTAGCATTTTGCAACATAGAATCGCCGAATGTTCTCTATCATCATATTTGGTACATCTTTCCAAGCATTTTGATAACTTGTTCACCTTTTAATAACGCAATGAGCGTCCGTCAAAGTTGACAGCGCGCGCGGACCTGCGTTATCTTTATCCACAATACATGAGCAAAAACATGTCTATACAAAATTCTTTGTAACTCTTCAGAATAGATAGAAACTCCCAATATTTTTTCATATTTAGATAGGTTATAACTTGGAGATATGATTTCATGTCTCATTTGACCCTCAATTAACTCATAACGTCATCATAATGGCCTCCAAACTCAAAATTTCAATTTGCATATTATGACGTCAGCATAATTTTGGAAAATTGATTGTATCTCTGTAAATATTGATTGATTTTCTTTTAAATTTTGATATGTTCTACCTGAGACAATTTTCTACAAATAAATAATCCACAATTTTCCATTTTGACAAAGGCATCATGGCGTATTTTTGCAATTAAAGAAGGCATGTCAATTTTTCACATTTTACGTGTATTCTCTATGGGACATGACTTTTTCTCAAAACTGGATTCTACACTCCTGTCTTTCGCGAGCAAAATCTCTGTTGTTTTAGCTTCGTTTTCGCTGAACTTCGGATATGTTGTAGCTGAGACAATGAGCTATCACAAGTGCGCCCTTTATTTTTCGATTAGATGCCGGGATCATGCTCATATTTCACTTGCAAAGTAGGATTTCAGAATTCCATTTCCCGTTTACGTGTAATCGCTATGGGAAATGTTTTGGTATATCGGTAACGCACTTGACTTCCAATCTCGAGATCCCTGGTTCGAGTCCGGGTGTCTCCAACAATTTTTTTCTTCACTTTTTTTTCCTTTTGACCTTCACTGTACCATCTCCTTTGATTATTAAAACACGTAGAATCGCAAATAATGTCACAAACAACCCTTTTTACTTTATTATTACCCTATTTTCACTTAATCCATTACTTTTTGCGTGTAATCTCTATGGGAGATGACTTTTTCTCAAATCTGGAGTCTACATTCCTGTCTTCTGCGAGCAATATCGCCGTTATTTCTGCTTGGATTTTGTTGACTTTTGAGTAAGTTGTAGCTGAGACTATATGCTATCTAAATCAACCCTCATTTTTTCAATAAGATGTCATGATCGCGCTCATGATCATGATCATTATCATCCTGATCATCATTATCATTATGATGATAATCATTTATCAATTACATTTTCATTTCTTTGAATAAGATAAAATCGTCAAAAGGTGTTCTTCATGATGTAAATTAGAGTCAAATGTGTAACTGGTTACTGCACAGGGTCAAAGGTCATATATTGTTTCAATCTATCTTCCCTAGATCCATGATGATCAAGGAGACACAATTTAATCTTGACATATGAATAGATCATAATGGGAGAAGCATATAAATGGGAGAAGCATTTTACAAAATAATATATCGTGTAATGCATTATTCGTTATGTAAACCATTATCATACGTATCACCTAATTCGTCTAAGTGACGAATTAAAGTCTAGTTTTCATTTAATATTGCAAAGGTG
The DNA here is from genome assembly GCF_000002235.5 of Strongylocentrotus purpuratus. Taxonomy (NCBI): domain Eukaryota; kingdom Metazoa; phylum Echinodermata; class Echinoidea; order Camarodonta; family Strongylocentrotidae; genus Strongylocentrotus; species Strongylocentrotus purpuratus. Next base: position 48,720,164 of record NW_022145612.1, read on the forward strand.
AAACTTCGATTCTACAAGGTTATTAAAATTTAATTCTTGGAAATATTCGAAGTAATGATTATTATAAATTACAAAACGCTTAAATACAGCCCCGGCAGAGCACCTGAAGAGCTCTCCGAACGCTGCTGAGATGTGTGAGATAACAGTATGGACATGATTTGCACAAGCAGACGATGTACCATGACATTTCACACATTTTCAGTGCCTGTGTTTTCATCTTCTCTTGAGTTCTTTCTCTTACTTCACTACCGTGTATAATCTATTGCCTCACTCTAAACCCCGCGCATGTTTTTATATTGATGACAAATGCAGCGATACAAAAATAAAGGAATCTGTCGCTTGTAAACAAAATAAGACGCCATATTCAGCTGCACACACCGCGGTATGTTCGGCGTTTCAAGAGGGAACAAATGCCGTCCTTAATATCATTCCGGGGGTTTTTCTATTTGAAAGTCTGGTTTCTTTGATTGTTAATTAACCTATCCTGTGTATTTACAAGCAAAAGATTTTAGTTATCAGAATCGGGTCATATCCCCTTTTGAATGGTTTGACATGTCATTACATGTATATACACTAAACTCATTATAATTTGACAAATAATAGCTTTGCAATTATGCTCATTCTTTATGGGATGTCGTCTGCTTGGGCAGTATTGATCCATATAGTGACGTCATTAAAACATCGTTTTGTTTCCGGCGAATCTCTCGTATATCCCAGCTGCTATGGAGGTGGTTGTATTTGTATTTTTATAAATCACCCGATATGTAGATGACCAAAAACTTGTACGAAGGCCATCTGGTAGCCTTTTAGTTTCTAGTGATACATTAGTTGACATATTTGTGATTTTCTTTAAATTTCACCTTTAAAAGCTAATTTATATAAAAGACAAGGACCCGTCTCGAGCTCTGGTAAGGAAACTGCTTTTCGGGAGAACTGATTCTAATTATTTTAAAGTATTATAATTCAGTAAAGAGTTTGTCTTGACGTAGGAATTAAAACATATTCACCTCATTCCTTTACAAACACATGGATAGACGTAAAATACACGAATTGAAAAGCGGGGAGAGTATATGTAAGAAAAGGTACCCGCCTAGTACCACCACGTATAAACAGATATGTATACGAATGATCAATAATTTCCACCTTCTTCCTAATTGAAATGCAGACAACTTTGAGCTAGGCACGATCCGGTTATATAAACGTTATGTATCGTATTTACTTATTTTTACGTAGCTATCTTATCCAGATATGAACATACTGCTACTACCACAGTACTTACACATCGTATCTCAAATCTGTTTAAATTCAAAATGCAAACAATACTGCTAAGCAAAGTAAGAGAGATATGCCACGTCTTTGACAGGGAGACTATGCTGGTTATATCGAAGAGCCATGCCATAGAGTAACGAGCCGAATCTGACATAACGTCCACAACATTCAATCAAATAAGTATCCATGAATGTCAAATATGAGACGCGCACCTTTGAGTCCGGGCAAAATGGAAAAGTCTGCAAGACGCAAGGTCGTGTTGTACTTTAGGTTCCTTTCTTCTCACTCTCTCTCTCTCCATCTCTTTCTGTCTATCTCTCTCCTTGCCACATGGCTGTGCGATCAAACAAACCGTATGACAGAACGTATGGCCAGCCTAATTTGTGTGCTTTCAGAGTTGAAGCAAAGCGAAGGCTCATTTAGAAAATAGGGCCATAATTTAAACTTAACGTTTTAGACAAATACGCCTGTCTGTGTGATGGGGTTATTTCTCTCCCGACTCGAGTGTTCTGCTGCCACGACTTATGATGAGAGATGTTTGCCTATAAATAGTCACAGCGCAGGTTTACCCGATGGCACTACACAGTATTCATGAATGAATCACGAAAAGGAAAGCTCAAGTATGATATTACTAACCCAATTTGTGAAAAATAAATTTAGATGAATAATAAAAAGTAACCCATCAAGACCAGTGCAAACATTCATCTTTTATATCTTCTGGCACTTTCGTTCAGTTCTTCTCTCTTTTCAGTTCGTTTGCATGTGTCATTCTTTCAAATCTATCAATGATCAAAATCCTTAGTGGAATGTATGACGAGGTCGCGTTATATACAAACTTTTGCCCTAACAAGATGACGCTTTTCTCCTACCCTTCTCTTTCTCCCTTTTTACCCATTTCCATTTACGGCAAATATATAATGAAAATAGAGTGCATTATTCGGTATTGTTTTACTCTTCTCTGGTCCAAGGACATTCCCCAGCCTCACAATTTATAGTGCATCAAGAGTGCACGTAGCAGGCATTAATCATCTCTCCTATTTTTCTATTTCAGTTTATCATGATACAACGTATTTTTACAATGTTTGAAGTAACGGCTCTTTCTGAGGTCATTTACGAAATTTGCCTTGCCTTACAAGAAAGTCATTCTGTGTAACTTTTTTTTACCGCTATGCTTGGTCGATACAATGATAAAAAACGAACATATCACATTCACGATTAATTGATAGAAGTGTATTAAAGTCGCTAAATACATGTAGCTAAGGTTAAAAAATGAAAGTTTACAGAATATTAAATTGATGGCAATGTTGAGGTACAGTGAGTTCTCTCTGTGTCTCAGCTAAATAATTCTTTTGAACTGCCAGAGAGCACTAAAAAAGGGACGTGTGTATTTTCACGGGCCATGGTATCGGTAAGGAAATGGACAATGTCATAATAAAGTTCATAAAGAATGTACCGTTTCCCCCATGCCATTCTTCCAATTCCAAATAAAGGAAAAATGAAAAGTTAAAAACACGCCCATGTGTGTATGGGACCGTTTAACGATGAACCGTAATTCTCCAACATGAGCATGTAATTGAACGGGACATTAATAAACCCCTGGGGAATTACTTCCAGGTCAAACTTGTCCCTGATTGGTGGTCAATACTCAACATGTGCAATCGAATGTGGTTCAGTACTCAACACTCAATTCAACAACGGGATACGTCATCACGTGATTAGTCACGTTACCTGTGGACCTTGTGAGATTCTTGAAGGCGTCGATGCCCTTCTCGCCGTAGTTGCCGGACGAGGCGATGGTGGCGACGTACCTCCATCCGAGTGCCTTGACCACGTCGAGCATGGCCTGAGCCTGGTAGGTGTCCGGAGGGACCACGCGAAGGAAGTAGTCGAATCGGGACTTGTCACTCAGCTCAGGACTCGTAGAAGCATAACTCACCTGGGGAATCTATGGATATCAAAAAAAGGAAACAAAATACCATGATAGATAATATAAATTTTTACAAAGGTAAATATGTATTGTGGATTCATAGCACAGATCTTTTTGTGGTAGTGTGACTTGACTTGCACAATTTGACCAAGGATGGCTTAAACTATTTTGAAGGTTCGCAGGAAAACGGTGAACCTCTTACTTCCATTGCCCACACCGCAACTAAAGATAGTGACAATAACAAATGTATTTGAATTGACGCGAGTTTTATGACATAGCATTAAAAAATGAACCACATTCTACTGAACACTTCTTTCGGATGAATCCATTCGACCACTAAGAGCCACAATTTTAGCTAGTACCAAGTAGTATTAAATTTAACATAAAATATACTCAGAGAAAGTTTCCAAGTGCTAATTTACTAGTAGCATACGTCTAGAAAGTGACATGGTGCTATGTGAAGAGAAACGAAATACAAGACCACCGACTTCAACTCCGTGTCAATAGAATATCAAAACTTGGAGGGAAATTTCGTTGAAAAATAATCAATCATGTCTTCGTGAAGTAATACTGGAGGCAGAAAGTGCATTACACCTTTCAGGTACTAGTTTACATCTGGATGCTAATTTGTTTGACTGAACAAAACAAGCATCTGTGATGCAACAGTCACCCTTATTTAAACATGCCCCATTTTGTAAATAATCACGCATTACTTTGTTTATCTATTTTTCTTTTATCTTTTCAGGTAAAAAAAAAAACCTAAATAGGATATGAACAATTAAGATGTATTTGGCTACTTGAGAAAATAATCTCTGACATTATTTGTAAGAGCATCTTTCTTATTGTTTGATGGAATGTACGAACAGGACGCTTCTTATAGATTTCATGAATTGGAAACAAATTTAAATATTTCTTTTGAAACCATAGTCACTTGCTGCTCATTAATTCATTACTTGCATCGTAACACCCGTAGGTAACACCGCTTTTCTAGACTGAATTTGACCCCTGGATATAACCAGGGGTCAAATTCAGTCTAGATCCCTCTAAGTTGCTTTGTACCTTGGAATTTAAAAACAATAATATGCTAAGCTTCGACACTGCGTGGGGCTACGCAGTTGAGAGGGGGGGGGTATAAGAAAAGTCTGAATATAAGAACAAAGTACCCCCGGAAACTGATCGCAACTTCACGATTTAAATTACATGGCGTATGGCAGACCCGTAACTGACATTACAGCTAACATTACGCCCGCATTCTCACCAACTCTACGTTTCTCTTTTACGCTCGCGGTCTGTTTCCGCATATGACAAACACCAAACTAGACGATCTATCGATTTTATTTCGCTACGAATCGAAGGAAGGCTCGAGTATATAAACTCCCTGAAAGTGGTCATTGATCCCCCCAGCATAACAGGAGCAAATTCTATTTCACGGCCACAAAATACCATGTTTTATTCATTAATGTTTCTACTCAGTCTCGCTGGGAAGATCTTACCGAGCTGGCAGGCAGAAGACATTGGGCAAGCCGTGTTTAATCTTGACACGATGAACCTACCGTGAAATTCCATTGACACACGAAGGGCTAACTCTCTCGACACTTTACTTTAAATTGCACATTCTCAATATTTTTGATAAATTAGGAGTTCATCCAAACGACTTTTGGGCATGTTCTTATCCAACTTGAGTAATATTATGCCCAGTTAGGGTAACAAAATATAGAAAAAAGTATCTTCAAATTTGACAAAATATTAACCGAGTTGAGTTTTAAAAAAACTCTGTATTATTATTGCGAATAGAACTAAAATTAGAAAGGATCGATATAGATTAATTTAGTTTCTATTCTATATTAAGGATCCGCTTACGTTTACGTGAAGATCGAAAATGGGTGCAAGACTTTATACATGACATAAGAGTGGATCCTTTGAAATTTATATATGAATCAACAAATTTGACGAGAAGGAAATCTTTGCATAATTAGATCCAGAAAAGTTGCCATCAATAGTCAGTTCATGCATCTAAACAAATAACCTACGAACCTTTGTAGGAGCAAGTAACTCCATTTCAAGATGGAGTCATAATCAAGTTATTTAAGTTGCTTTTTCCGTAATAAGACATTCTAAATATTGCGCAACAAAAATCAACGTCAATTCAACAGTAAAAACTAATCACATCAATTCTTGTAAACATTTCTTGGAATCCATGTTCACTCTCAATTTTTGGCGGATTAAGAGATGGATGCGAGAAAAACTACCTATAGTTGTTAAACCTTCCCTATAATGTTACATTGTTAGATGGCATAATGTCCGCTCGTAACATCAACAGATGCGACAAAACAGGGAACAAGTTATATTCATTTCTCACAAAAACATTTCGTGTTTAAGAGAGATGATGCTTTGGCTTGGGTATGGTGTAAATACAAGATGGATTATCACAGTGCTAGTTCGATCAATATCAGAGGACGATATTTCAACGATGTTTATTCTGGGAAATTCATCTGCCTCAGCGGGAAAAATCCATTTCCCGAATGAATACGAATCCATGCAATCATTGCCATAGCCGGCGTAAGCAATATTCAGAGACCACAAGTAATTGAAACTGGATGCACTTGTGACTAATTCAAGCTCAAAAAAATGATATAGCATGGATAGGAGAGAGAAAGAGAGATGGATATCATTTGGTGAGATAAGATATAGAACAGATGAAAAAGAAGAAAAAAAACTTGAGACAGAAGGGAAACAAGGATAAGCGGAGAGCAAGAGAGATGTTGGTTATATCACATATGATAACATGATGGGATTAAACTCAACAAGTCGATGATCCTAATAAGCAGACGGGAGCCGCACTAATCGATTGGTAGCTACCCTCAGCCGTACACTCCATGGGGGTAAGAGCTCTCATTCCACTGATCTTCTATTTACTTATCCTCCCTCTCCGATACAATCCATGGCTTCCACTGATATTGAGAGAACGTCCCAACTGCCAAGAACGCCCGAATCTGCTACTCCTTGAATCCTGACCAAACATGTGGACAACTTCAACCGGTGTTTTTTGTTATTCAAAGAGATATTATATATACACATTACCCACAGTTTACTGAAATACATTTATGGTAACAAGGCTGTTACGTGAGACAAAACACGACTTGTTTAAAATCGAGGAGGTATTTCACTGGCAAATTCCCATCATTAAAAAATGGTTACCACTATAAATACTTGGTTCAAGAGCACGAAGTCAATTACAGAAGGATCCAGAATTGTAAGATCTAAGATGCGGCACGTAGGGCTTAATACAGGCACTAAGTAATTCTAATTCTAAATTTACTACAGAAAGCGCCTTACTCTGATGTGTGCAAGACGAACTGCCTATAAAGTATGTCTATATTCCCTGGTATTCTTATTCTTACAAAAAAATACAAGAAACTTGAATTTATCTTTAGGCTTCATCTTCGGTAGATCTGAACTTATTTTTGATAATTACATATGTAAATTGAAACTTCGCTCATATTATTTCCGCGCTATTGAATTTCCAATTACATATAATGTGACTTGGTAAGGTAATTCAAATGATGCAAAGATCTGTGGTTCGTTGGATTTGGAGCTGAAGGACTATTAGATCATCCCCAAACGTTTAGATTACAATTCAATATGTTTTCTTATTTGGCTTTCGCTATTCCCAATGTACGAATCGTTTATTATATGTCTTTTATAAAAGCTTCCCGATTCCCTCTTCCTGCATGCGATAGCACTCTTCTTATGTATTTTCACACTTGGGATCTAAGATGCTAGGAACATCATAATCTAACCTTAAAAAAAAATATAAAAAAATAAGAATATATTTACTAGTACCTTGAATAACAGAAAAAATGCTTCTGATTACAATAGCATATAAACGCTATATATTAAGAAGTGTTATCCAAAGCATTTTGCTGATATTACACCATTCTTGCAAGTTCATGAGAAACAAAATCTCGGTCATGGACTGTCACTGCCCATCTCCAGTGAGGACCCTGTAACATCAGATAGAGGTCAACGATTCTTCCGAAGCTCGCCTCACGGTGCATAAAATAAATTCGACCCATTCCCCCATCAAATGGAGCGTAAGAAGATAATGAGAACAGACCATCTGGTTTCTCTGCGCCCCCAAGCTTTGCCCCTCTTGCGTTTTTGATTACGCGTCTTGATGCTAATCGTCGTAGATTTGTGTGCCGAGTATCGCGATCATCCCCATAATGCGACTCGCCTCCAACTGTTTATTTCAATAAAGCTAACATTTATCTACCACGTTATTGCCATGTGTACACACGGAGGGCCCCCTTCAGTAACCTTTATTACAGATATTCCCATCCGACAACATTGGAATACAATCGTTGAATGAGAAGAATTGGAAGTGTTATTTGAATGGACATGTCGACTGAAACCCCCGTTAATATCCATTTCTCTGTTGCGGTGGATCCGAAAAAACAACAGCGATGTGTATTGTTGTGGGAGGCAATGCGATAGTTTTCATTGAAACAGGAAATGTGTTTTTTCACACAATTATGTAAATTATTTTGATGTAAATCATTTTGATCTATGTGTCAGTCTCCTCAATAAATGTTTTTTTGAAGAATACACATTATGAATATGACTGACAAAGAAAGCGGACAAATTATACAGTTCCTCAGGTAGACAAAGGAACATCCCTTCACTGCTATTATGTAAAATTGTGTAGAACAGGTGAATATGCATGTAACACCTGTTCTACACCCTTTTATATAATAACAGTGAAGGGATGTTCCTTTGTCTACCTGAGGAACTGTATATTTTGTCCGCTTTCTTTGTCAGTCATGATCATAGTGACACTGACAGGTTGCGAGAGGTTTTATCAACGACCAATCCCTGGATGATTAAAACCCGGACAATGTTTATATTGCATAATAACCGCTCGGACTACATTGCCTCTGGAAACCTATCCACTATAGGTCAGTTACCGGTGTAGGGTAATTGGCATTTACAATGTGAACGTGGAAAGAGTTATTTTTTGTCATTTTTATCAGAATATCCAATTTGTCAGAGTAGAATATTCAATTTATTTGATTAGTTCAAATTTAATTAACAACTGGCTTTGATGTATTGCCAGTATCTATCTTTATATAACGCTACTGATCTGGCACCTGAAACCCAGTGCAATGATGAAAGATGAAAGATGATATGGCTTAACAGATGAAGATACAAGGTGTTTGCATATCAAAGAGACTTGGGTGAGGGTATTCAACTCAGTTCTTGGATGTTGTTTGTGCATCATTTATCCCCGGGCATTTACATCCTTAAAATGCTTTAATAAACGTGTTTGTAAAGCCTTTAGCGAACCTTACAGCTCAGTTTGAATTACAAAGTACATTTTGAATTTGTTGCAATTTATTCTTATTTTTAAATTTTCTCTAGAAAAAGAGACATACTTATTCGTCATACATCCTGCTCTACTACGATTCATAAGTTTTGATCTCCTACTTTACTCATTCAGTGTATTTGACATATATTTTACTAAATTATACCGAATTGAGGGCATGAAGCAACTAAAAGATGGTTATTCTTGTGACGCTTGTGCCCGACCGGGAATAGATACACATATTGATAAGGCAAATCTCTCTCAGGGTACCTGTTTTTACAAACTTCCATATCTAACTTGGATTTAAAAGGGTTCAATTTCTGTCACCATAGCCCATAAAATATTTCAAAGTTTGAGAAGTACTACTAAAAGCATTTACTGAACAGGAGCAGTTTTGCGCCGGGCGGCTATTGCAATTCACGTGACCTAGTTCCATAATGATGGTAGCGGGCTTGGTTGAGTTTTACAGAAAAGGGTCAGCTACTAGTCCCACATAAATTTCTTTGCCATTGGCTTATTACTGTATTGAAATATATAGAGTTGGGAACAGTATTGAAATTAAATGGTGTCTGTGTGATCTTTCTATTTGAATTTATAAGACCGTATCACAATGAACTATTGTACGTGGTTGATTTTTTAAGTGGAGAAAATATTATCAATGGTTGTTGCAAAGTGAAAAAGTGTCGGAAAAGACAACACTATATGCCAAAAGTGATAGTCTAATATATTTTTGTGATCTTACTTTTAAAAGAATATAATTTCAAAACTTGTAATACCTTCTCTTTCAATGTCTGCAGTGTAATATTTCCAGGACTAGTTTGCCTTAAAAAAAAAACTCTCCCAATTTGAATAGCTATGATTAAAGTCAGTTTGGAAAAATATTCGAGACGTTAAAAAGGAAGTATGTTGCATCAGTGATACATTCTTGCCAAGGTGAAAGATTAGCTAATTAAAGCCTTGAAGTCGAAACAAACTTGGTGAGCTCATATGAAGTGTTATCTGTATAGGAGCCATGAAATCAGCTATATTGATGATACCTTAAGCAATGGTAGTTCTGAGCGAAAACCCAATATTTAACCAGGGTATCGACTACATCTCGCAATCGATCCAGCGCACTGGTGTCCGGGGTCATCATACAAGATTCTTTGGATAAATATCACCCGGCAGAAGCGGGATAGAATGTCAATATTGGTCATGGCATACGCCAGAGTCCTTCCTCTAATCAATTGGAAGAGAAGAATGAATACCATGTACTTGTAGCTTGTTCATTTTCTTAATCTTGATTCAATGATTTGGAGAGTCAATCAGGCTGCACTTTTTTGACGAGTGTATTCCATTCTCCGTTATTGGTTTTGACAAGTCTCAATGTCATTATATAAGCATATAGCTTATTTATGTTGATTCATCTGTTGCAGTTTTTCTTCACATCAAAATTGTATTCTTTGTTCCTTTTTTATGGACATTGCCGACGTGAAATGCAAACCGTTAATAATTGATTTTCAGCATTGCGTCAGTGATTAAACAAATTCTTTATTTCGATCGTGCCCGCAGTATTTCCAATTCTACATTAAAAGATCGAATGATTTTAGATTTTTGAATTAATAATACTACAGTGCACATCTATACATTTTATTGATGTGCACTATAGTGTTATTAATTTTAGACAAATCTAAAATCATATTGATGTAATTGATAAGTTAATATAAAACTCCAAGAATACGTCAAAAAGTCATAATTGGGTGTACGGCATTTCGGTTTCGTTTGAAAAAAAGGCACTTAAGTGTGGTAGTAAATGAATCTTTCGCGTTTGACTAAGTAATGACGTCACAAGAAATTACCAATATTCCGTCTGACAAGTTTAATAATGACAAACGTTAGCCATTCTTGATGCATGGCCTTGTATGTATCACGCTAACCAGATATCTACTGTAATAACAATCTGTTGGGGTTGAGCCATACTTCCTAATCTCTCGGGAATTCCTTGTCGGAGACAAGTCACCTTGACAAATCTCCTAGCCATGAAAAGTGCATCCCCATGCAACCAATAAATAAACCCTACCGCCAAGTCTCTGAAAAACGGATTTCTTTTCCGCTGTTTTCTCCACAAATGTCTCTACGCCGTCTCCATGTGTGGCACACAAGGTCCAACTATACGCCTTAACCCCACAGATAATAGTGTATTGGTGAATGATGCCCTGAATCAACAGACTCTGATTTGTCCAAATATATTTCTTTCTTTACTCATATTTCAGCCCGCGAGACTCGAGATGGGAGGAATCTAACGCATTCTACACGCGACGACATTCGCAGAAACCGAAATGATAGCAAATGGCGACGAGGCCTTTCTGCCTGTTTGGATAAACTCTCAATTTTGCACAATAATAATAATTTCTGATTTCATTTGCACGCGGCGAGGCACCAGAAGAACTGCCTAGATGATCTTGTTTAGGAAGGAATTAGACACGATTATCATGAACTTTGGCAGTATGGACTGGATAATGGGAGGAGAACGGAGGGAAAAGAAATGTAGGCATTCATAAATGATTGCTTTAAAAAATCTTTTGAAAGGGCACATCTGAGTAAGCTTTTTGTAAATGTAATTAAAAAAAATGAAACACTCATAATGTTCGGCGGGAATTTTTGCAATTAATTGAGAAAACTGTAATAATATTTTCAAATCCTTTTCATCCTATTGCCACTAGATTCGTCCAAATCTTTTACATATTAAAGCAACCTTTACACGAAAGAGCCTGGTTAGCTGTACTGTTGCTGTTATGAATTAGGTCACTAGGTTACCCTTCAGGAATCGCTTTCAATTGTTGTTCTCTAACAGCACATTGAAACGCTTTACATTGTCATGAAGCATCTAACCACCGTATTTAGGACCTGAAAATGTTCCAGCATTGAAATGTTATGATCGAGACGAACCTAACACATGGAAACAATTAAACCCCACCAATGTTGTTGTCGTTTATAGGTAATGAATATTGCACGTGTGCGGGTATTTGCAGCAGATTTATATTTTAATGCGTGCAGAAATTAATAGAAATATAAATGACATGCTGATTAGGAGCTACTTACCGCATTTAATTGAGGACGTGACGTAAAAGGCAAGGTCATCAGGGTTCGTTTTTATCTTTTTATTTGGGGGGATAATTCGTGGAGTTTAAAGAACAACAAGACGAAATCAAATACGAATAAACCAGACAAAAGCGTACAAATATATCTGTCGACTACAGTTGCTTTGTGTCTGCAACTCAATCAGTATGTCAGCATTTTTAAAAATAGAGAGTCGCAATCTTTTATGGAATATAGCTACACAGCGACAAGTACGTTTGCAAGCAACAGCAAATGCCTCTCATTTTCAAAGGAAATATAGACTGTTCATTTTTTTTTCTTCTCAGGTCTATATGATTTTTTTATCTTCTTTCGTGTCTAGACTGATTGTTTTTCCGATTGTTTATCTGAGTACCTGGGCATATTTTCTTTTCCTGAAATTCAAGAAGGGAATTTAAGGGAGTGGGGGTACCTGCGAAGCGTTTCCTCTTCATCTTCCACCGTGCATCGAATCGATCGCAAGGTGAGAGGAGGTTCAATATTTAACGTTCGTGACATCGGGTTTTGTGAAGGGTATGTCGGGGTGAAAAACACTGAGATTAAATCTCAACTCTCCGGGGACAGATTAGACAATATTTGTTCATATTATAAGAGAGTAGTAGATCATATGCCCTGTAGACGTGAAGGCCTCAATCTTTTTTAACAGGAATACACAGGGTGAAGACCTTGATGCCTTCTTTAATTAACACTGGGTTAAATGCTTTTATAAACATGAGGCAATTAATTTGATGGGGAGGGCAAGATTTGACACCTGAGAATGTAGACTGAGTAACATAACACTACCTCGTGGCAGGCGGTGAGATGAATTGCTTTACGTCACAACTGATTGTACCTGAGTGTACTACCTACCTCACCCTCCAGACCGAATTGTGCCTTGGATGAATAGTGGTGGATACAAGAGTGATAATTAAAAAGTAGATACGTGACAGGAAGAATGCGATATTCTTTCCCCTGCCCCCTTACCACCACACTCACACATTGTTTTCTATTACCCCATCCCTTTATTAAAAAAAATATAAAATCGTGCACAGTACTCAACGTCAAGTTCGAAAGTATAACTGTTTTGACATGTTGCACACGTGGTGTCATTTGCTGATATTAGGGACTTTTAGATTTACACGACGAGAGCGTGGACTGCCGCGTATGGCATTGTGTTAAGGCACTGGGCCGTGCCCGGCAGTGCCTTAAAAGGACGTCACATTACCTTAAAAGGATGTCACACGTGGTGGTCCACGTTCTCGTCGTGTAAATCTAAAAGTCCCTAGTATCGCAATACTTTGAAGCACCAAGAGCGAGTTACATCGTACAGAAAGTGAATTTGATGACACCTTGCGTACAGCCGACTATAGTCTTTAACCTTAATGAAAGATACGAAAAGGGTCATTATTCTACAAACTACATTCAGGTAAAAATGCAATAATACTGGAAAAGTGCTTTTTGGAGATATTTAAAATAAACGTTCAAAACATTAGCTATCCCCATACGGCGCATCATAATCGCTCGCATTTATCCTGGTTTCCATGACATGTTCATGTACATTTGCACTTGAAATTTGTACAGAATTGTGATATTATTGACATAAAAGTAGTCAAGCTTCATATATGCGTTTATAAGATTCTAAAAGTGTTGATGATTCAGTTTCAAATAGAGAATCTAAAATTGCTTCACCAGCCCCCCCCCCCTCCCCCCGCACACACACTCACTTAATTGGTTCCCGAATCATAGTTTGCAACATTACCGATTTCGGATCGGTGTTGGACGGGGCGATGTAATAATGACCGGTTAAACATTTGTATTCACGTTCCTAAAATAATCGTCAAATGTTCTCCAACGTCAGCCTCATAAACATTGATGATTATCTAGTCTTAAAAGAAAATTAATTTGAAGGAAATCTAAGAAGTGAAGAGTCCTTTTCCCGGCCTTATTGCATTTTACTTCTACCTGAATGTGGTCTGTCATGACATGATTTCTGCTCCGCGATGCGCCGTCGTTAACTGCTTTTGTCGTTATAAGCTCAAACAAAACCAGGAGCATACGTGGCAAAAAAATTGTGTTGAGTGATATGGGAACACCTTAAAACACGATTAAGGAACGAAGCGCTGAGTATAACATGGTAACACAATACCACTTTTCAATGCCTAATTGTTATTGTCAGATTAGGTATTTGTGTGACAGCTGTTTAGATGAGGCAAGCAGTTTTGTTTGGTTGTCGATTGCACAAACGATCAAGCATCTTTTGATTGAATAGTTTGCACGCCACCAGCTGTCCCGTTTTCAAATAAATCTCATCACCTAATTACGAGCTTTAACAAGGTGTTCATTCCAATGCATTTGAAATGTAAATGCCGGGAGTTATAGGGCAATGGCCCTGTCACACATTGACGTATGCACAATTTGGCGAATACGCTGGCGTACGTCAAATAAATTATGGGTAAGTTTTGTTTAAGTTAAGAGCACGCTGAAGCAAGCTGGTATACATCGTAGTACGGCGAGGTAGCTCATACGTTCTATTTAAGTTAACATTACGTTCTGTATACTTCCAACTCGTTATAAATACGCTATACGCCAAAAATTGAAGAAGAAAAACCATCGATAGTTCAGCGTATGCCAGCGTTTTCGAGAAATGTTGATACGTCGGCATACGCTGGCTAAATCGTCAAGATGTGACAGGGCCATGAGCAAAATAGTTTTTACAATTTTTTGGTTTAAAAAAAAAATCTTTTTTCAATTAGGGATCCACATTCATAGTTCTGGAGAAAAATTGTAAAAATTTCACCCTAAAACATTTGTAAATTTTGTTCGGCATTTATTCGTTTATTTATTTATCTACTTATCTACTTCTTCATCTATTCATCTACTGTTTAATAATTTAATAATTTATTTATCTATTTATTCATTCATTTATTTATTTCTACTAACGGTCAATTCATATAGCAAATAATACCATAAATGTTGTGAATACACTGTATATTTGCTCAAAGACAATGCGAATGGCGTCCCATCATAATCATCATCGATACAGTGACACTAATTCGCTATGATAATGCTAATAATATGACGTGAATACAATTGTGCAAGACCTTGAATTCGATTATTAGCGTGGTCGGAATGCAATTCTTCCAGTGTATAAGTAGTATTAGGTCATGACAATGTGCAGACTGGCCGCAGATCAAGTGTGCTCTAATTTTTTGCGGCCAGAAAAACTAATTTCCATTTGTATTTGATTGATTATACATGGATCCCTCCACCACCTGATGTTGCCTCAAATAGAACCAGTTACCTCTTTATCATCCTCGTCTTTCTCCTCTGCATGATATCTCACATTCAAATATTTATTATGAACTTGAAATAATTTCAATTTTACATGGCTTATAGAAGAGTGCTTATCATCCATTTTTAATATTGGGGTGTTCCAAAGCCGCACGAGAAATTAATTTGTATAATCTCTAAGAGTTATCGAATATCATCAATAAAATCTGAATGTGATGTTGCTGGGTCATCAACCAGTGTAGACGGGATGTAACATTTTCAGTGATTTAAGATTTTTGTTTTAATAAAGGCCTTGCATTTTCAGACAAAAATAAAGGGAGTATATACATGCACCCATACACATTTGGCGTGTACTTTTATCAGAACACAGCATAGCAAACATCAAAAATGCACTTTTCGTACTGTTAAATGATTAGTTTTATTTAAAACAAAATCCTGTAAATTATGATAATTCATTCATTGCAGGACGAATGCAAGAGAATAAAATGAAGTGCTTAGATTAGATGTTTTAACGTATATGAAATCAATGAAATTCATTGATTCAGAGGAGGGAACCTGCTGTTGATTCGCACTTTGATGTAACAGCATCCAATCTAACCAGCCAGGGTAAAAATCCAATTAGTTCGATTCTCGGGAAAAGTGAGGAAACGGGACATATTTGTAGACTCAAGTTATGTCAGCTGTCAAAAACAATTTGCATCGCTTTGTTTCATTCAAATACAATATAAGTGTGCTTGAAAGAGAGGGGACAAGTACAAATTAAGATTTATACCGAGTTCAGATGCCTTCGGTTGTTAAATGACAATTTTTTTCGAGAACAACAGACGAGAGCCTGTTCCCACAGCTTCACATCTTACTAAGATCGCAATATGTGATATTCGCTGCTAGGTTGGCGCTATTTGCAAAATGTAGAATATATGGCTTTGTGTTGTTCACATATAAACATCCCATTTCCTTAGGTGTGCTATGGTTTAGAAGTAGGGCAGTGGGTTCGACAGGCCAGTTGTTCTCTGTCTCTCTTTGGTTGGTTGATGCTAAACCGTGCATGGTGCGTTATAACGCCTATTCGAGAGCATGGGTCGACATGTGCTCCTTGGAGTAGAATACACCCTTCTGTCCGATTACACCCAACTATCGCCTACTGACTATATTACTCGCTGAGACCTCCGGTAGTCATCCCGCCTATGGCAAAGGTTTATACCTCTCGGGTAAATCCATCGATGTTTTATGTGCGTGTGTGCGTACGTGCGTGTGTAAATGTGTGTATGTTCGTGTATGTGCGTGTGCGCGCGCGTGTGTTTGTGAGTTGTGTGGGTGCGGAAGTGTGGGTAGCAGGATTTTTGTTCCAAATCTTGTTTGAAGGTCAACACATCAGATCTCAGTTGTATTGAGGAGCTTGAATTTGACCAAAGTAAATCTTTTCCAAGTATTGGCTTTGCGGTAAAATTCATTTCAAGGCCGACCTGCAAAGGTGCTTATTGGGAAAAATCTGGGTGCTTTCCCTCCTTAAAGTATATGTGATCTAGCCGCAAGTAGTGTCCTATTACAAAAGGTCTTTACAAAATTCTAAAATGCTATATATGGATTTTTGTAGGAAGAAAGCATTTTTATTCGCAATGGGATAATTGCAAAATATAAAAATGCATCACTTTTTCTAAAGAAGCTATATTGCTTAATTCCTTATCATTCTCGACATGGCGAAGGATACACCGTAACCACAGCCAAGATCAGGTGAGATTGCCATCTTTAATTTGGCATTGATACTTTTGCTAGACCATCCTCCTAGAAGGTTAATTTACAAATAGGATTTCAAAGAGATTATTTGTTGGTTCTGTGGCGTTTCAGAGGTTTATGTCCTTTGAAAAGCGTTCCAAAACGCATTGTTATTGTTTTATGAAGCAAAACAAATTAAGAGGGAAAGAAGTGAACGTGTATTATCATAGAAATTATTTTTGCTTTGTTTTTAAAATACTTTTAATCGATTTATTTTTATTTTGTGCTAAAAAAATTATAATAGGAAAACCACTAAAACTAAAGCAACCTTCTGACAACTCCTGTTGCAAGTCTTAAGGGCGATTGTATGTGTTTTTCCACCGCATTTCATCATATATCGATTAAACAGGATACTTGGTGAACTATTGATTAATCCTTGGTCAAAATTGAAGTGCCTTGCTGATTATGCATTTGAAAGGTGGAGGAAGTCTATTGGCTTTGTCTGGCGGAAAGGTCATCAGATGGTGTGAGAGGAAAAGACTGTTGATTCTTTATTTAATATGTTTTAATCAATTATTGGCCCTCGTACGTGTTTTCAGCAGTGAACTCATTGACACAAAGAGGTCAACTTCCTAAAAAATCAACATAAAAGGGGGAAATCTTAATTATACCCGTTATGCACAAGGCTTCATCTCGATCGCGTTATTTCTCCGCTAATCAAGCAAAATCGGTACATTTGCTCGTTATTAAATTCAGCGCAATGTTTGAAATGTAAATTCACTTTGTGTCCGAAATCATTCGTACATGGCATGTCAAACACCGAACCAGGAGTCGACGCAACCCTGCGTCAGCGACGCCTCGTCTGCAGCGGGCTTAACCATAACCCTATGTACCTTAGAATTTTTCACAATAATTTTATCTCTTAGTATAACAAAAGGGGAGCGCCAGAGCGTAAAGGTAATTACCCTTTGGTTGACAAAAAAACATTTCCTTGGCCTTCTGCTTTCAAGCCTGCGTATCCATCCTGGCGGATATATGGGATTGGACATTTAGGCATCGGATGAACAGGTTTCGCAACTCGAGCAAATGTTTATTAAACACGGCACATATTTACGATGCGCCTTGGTGCGTATCTTCTGCGTCTTATTGAATTACGTGGGGCAGCGTTGAAGTCCATCTCGCGTAGTTGACACCTCGAAATCAAAATAGCAATGAGACAAACCGAGGATTCTCCTCTGCATGGCGATCGATCGAAAGGTAGGACCATCTTGGCATACAGGATCGATAGGGCCACAACCATAATGATATTTATCCCATGCTGAAAGGGTTTTGAGGTCAAGAGAGGCTTTGAAGAACTTGATCACTCTAGATGCATGTGCGATTATATTAGGGTTTCAGGTACAGCCTTCCGCTGCCTGTCTGGGTCTTTTGACGGAGGCAAAATGTCCTGCTAAACTCGTTTCCGATCACAAAGTTGATAACATATCGAGGGGCATGTCAGGTAGCGGAAGACCCAGACAATGAACTCAAAATTACAATCAAACTAAGTTTTCAGTTAATCATACTGGGGGTGTTCCGAGACATAGGGAATATTCCTTATGTATAATAAAAGATTCTCCATGAAAGGCCGGAAGTGAGAGAGTAAAAACACATCCTAGTGTAAAATTGATGAATGAATTGATCGAGAGCTTTATGCCTTTTGATTGGTTGTTTATTTAAGATTTAACCTTTCTTTAAAGTACTTTTCTCAGACATAAAAGAAGAAAGGCGACAGGTTAAAAAGAGATAAGTGTAAACATGTTTTGATTAAAACTTAAGATGCAAACATTCCTTTTTTCTGGTCGGGGTGGCAATGAGACTACGTGGTGATTACTTAAGTAGGTTTAACAACAACAAAGTTTTCACACGAGGCTGATCTTTTTCGATAATTGTGCGACGATTTTAAAGCAAAATGCACACAAATTTGATAATTATTGTACTGAACCCCAACATGACTAAGTATCACCTGCTGAATCGGAAGAGCATTATTATCGCATGGGATGTGAAGGGTTTTATCCGAACTTATGAATAAGCAATTCAATTTATCCATAATTCATATCATACCCTGTCCTTGCGAGAAAGGGAGAGAGAGAGAGAGAGAGAGGGGAGAGAGAGATAGAGAGAGAGAGAGAGAGAAGAAGAAGGGTAATACAAGCATTTTCCCTTTAACATGCAGGGATTTAATACATCGCAAAGATAGGCAGACAGCGTGAAATTTGCCACCGTTCCGCTCTGACGCAAATCTAGCTTTATTGCCGCGATTGGCTTGGACAGTAAACATTACCGTTTGCGGCAAATTAATAGCACCCAAAAAACTCCGGGAAATGTCTAATACAATTTCCTCACGGTCAAGTGTAAATTGTTAGTGACACTTATTATGGATTAATGTAAACATCACTTCATTCTAATAAAGTGGTTTCGTGTGACGGATTTAGTAGCTGTCATGATCATAAGACTAGAGGCATACATTTTCTTTCATTCAAGAACGCCGAAGCAGACTGAATCCAGGGAAGCAATTCATTACAGAATATTTTAGCCCATTTATTTGAGAAAATCGTTACAATTTTATAATATTTTCAAGAAACTGCTAAATAAAATGTTATTATGCCCATTTTAGTTAGCAGTTTCTAGTTACGCACATGCTTTTGACTTTTCAATTATCAATTATCAATTCAATTTTGTCATTAATTTGTTTATATAATATCTTAAACAAATATTAATGACCGAGACTGAGAAAGTGGTATGGAAATGTTTACAAACTTTCAACAAAGTGACATGTGATCCAATGATAAGTGTCACGATAATGAGGAGATGAGGTTCTTCTTCACTTTTCCGATATAGTCATTTTCTAAAACGACATGTACTTGGAATCTAAATCTACTTCTATAAAACCTGCACGCAACTTTTAGATATAGGCATTTTCTGAAACGGCATGTGTTTGGAATTTGAACCTGCCTATAATGTGGGAAACTCAAGTTTCGACAAGAATATGTCTTGGATGTCTTGATTAATTATTATCATAACTTTTGTTTTGAATCATTGGAATAATGTATTTTTTTGGGGGTGGGGGTGAAATTCTTTGTGGTTGTGTTATTTCACATCTTAATCATGATTCTCTTAATATAAACAATTTTCAGCTTATTAATTCATCAACCTTCACATTTAAATATCGTTGACACATTCCATAAACTATGAGCTACAGTTTCTCAACTTTCAACCTGATTTCCTCTATCACGCACCCCAATGGGCTCAATTGTATCCCTTGCGCTCTCTCCCCCTCTTTGTGTCTGTCTCTTTATCTCTGTCTGTCTGTCTGTCTTTCTCTGTATCCATCTCTGTATATAAATACATTTCTGATGATCGTCTTCCTACCAAGGGGCTGTTTTGACCAAACTTTCTCACCGCTAACAAGTAACGCGTCACGTCATATCTCATATGATTTAGCCATTACTAGATCACTCCGTTAATCTCCTGTCTCTTACCTGCTGTCATGAGCCATACCAAGTCTGTTTTTTTCTATATCATCATGATATCTTAATTATTTTTCTTTTGCTCTTCTTGTTTCCCATTTGCTATCTACACATTCTCCACCCATGAAAAATTTATCCCTGCTTTCTAACTAACACTTTCATCATCTCTCCTTCATAACGGTATATTAATAGGCGTGTAAAATGGTCATGATTGTCGGAAATCTTCTCATCCGGAACGAGCTAGGTCCTATCTTATTTCAAAAGTATTTTGATTATTATTAAACCTTTTCCTCAAATCCAATCATCTTAAAACTTTGCCTGGACATTGAGAATGGTTTTTGCAGTGCTTGCCATAGCCAGATTTAGTGAATCATTAATTTGTGACTAATTAGACACACTTTTATTTTAAATCTAACCGGCTATCAATATTTACATCTGGATTTGCAAAAGTGATGATACTGATGACAGAAGTAGAACTTCATTATTCTTCGGCAAAGCATAGGCCTACCAGATTTAGCAAACCTAAGTCTTTTTTCTCTGTAATGTAATTCTTAATTGACCACATAACATTGTCCATTAGCACATTTTTCCATATCTCCATCCGTCCCTCAATCTATTCATCCCTCTTCACACGCCACCTAAAGCCCGTCTCACGCCAAAGCCATCGAGTGTTTGGATTCCAGATGTCAGTCTGTCTGTCACAATCAAATCAAGATATGCAATGAAAAATCATGTGAAGCACCGTTGACAGGACCTTTCAACGTGTGACATCTGAGCAGGAAGCACGTCGGGCAAAAGGAACATAACAAGCCCAACCACGCCGGTCATGTTTTGCATTTAATTCAAAAAATAGATTAAAAAATCACCAAACCTCATTTGGCGTCTATGTTTGTTTTCAGACTGGGATAAAGGATTAAATTGATGTTGGTGCAAGCACTAGGAATGCAGCCCGGCGATATGAAATGTTAAGACCCGTCCATCAGTAGACAATGATAATAATAATTAAGGAAACATGAAATTCTTTCGTTGCAGAAAATACATTAGTCTGCATGGTAGCACAGTATTATCAAAATATTTTTTTCTTCTTCCAAGATATGCCTATTGAAATGAAAAATGGTGATTAAAGTAGTCCTTTAGTCAGATGCCAACACTGTTTTGATAAAATACAATATGAGACAATTTAGGACAATGGTTATATGAATTAACCAAACAATATGAATTAACCAAACAGGCAGTCTTTGGTTGCAAAACAGAAATGTTTTGGTGGTGCATAAACTCTTAATATATTAATTTTGTCAAATATTCTTGAAAGTAAAAAAAGAGAACAACAAAAAAATAGACCTTTAGTCAGATGCCAAATAAATATAAATATGCTAAACATGTTATACAAACCTTTATATAATAGACGTATCATACATCTATTATATTCAAGATCTTCATGTGCAGTGAGACGTGCTTGCCCGCGTGTCTAGAACATACTTTTATAATTTAACTCAAAAGTATAGTTCATAGTTTATCTCATTTGTCGTACCCATAACCCGAATAATCATTATACGCATCACACCCCCCCCCCCAAAAAAAAAGTCAGCTCTGCTATCTAGTTATAACATTCCATCTAAAGATTTAACAGTCTAGGTTTATCCAGGATAATTACGTTCTTCTGTATCTATGATAATCTGGTCTTAGCCTAAGATGGTCACCTATCTCTTTCCCAAATGTCATGAGTCCTTGCACGTGTCTGGTCAATATCAATTTATCTCTTCTACTTTACCTCTTTAGGGCGCGTTGCTATTTATAGGTTAGATAGCACAGGGGTCCCCTCGCAACACAGTAATACATGCATCGAAGAAAATACGATATCACACGTTTTGTGTAGAATATAACTTCACCAATATATTTCACCCAGAGTTTCCTTCGATTGATTATTTGGAGTTTGGATTGTGATGAAGCCGTTTGAATTCACTATTCATTAATTGATTGATCTAAGTGAAGATATCAAAGTGACACACACATTTCTTACTACAACACGTACTGAAGAACGTTATGGTTAAATCTTGTAATGAAGTTATATAAGAAACCTAAATCATGTAAAGGATATATTCATGAGAAGGATTGCTAAATTTTAGCGAGAAAGAAAGAGTCAGAACAGCTTTGGTAATTAGATGACCCGGGTCCCCAAAACACCTGCCTTATGTGCCCAGCTCATACACCTTTTCTCCTACGGCGACCTGTCGACAGGAAACCCGAGCATTGTGGGCTAACTGCTGCTAAGTTTCTCCTTACACCACTCCGTACTAACCTGTTAATATATTAGAAACGATGTCTTAAAGGAAGATGACAGGTAGAGAGCAAGGGTGAATATGTGCAACAACAACAATAACACTACCAACGAACACAAGGGTTTTTCTATTTTATGTGTGAAAAAAAGGATATATTTTCTTTAATCGAATTTTGGAAATTATATATGATTGTTTTCCGATCAATAAAATGAGAATGAAAGCCGGCCAATTACTTGCTTTAAAAATTATTTGTTTTCAAAATAGTTTTGTAGCTTTCATTAACTTTCCTTGCCTTGAAAAGATTTTTTATAAATAAAATACAGTTTGAAAACATAATGTGATATAAGCCGTTACCCGTGATGAAATGTGACAATAACTTTTAAAGAAAATGTAAATTTTAGTTTGCATTAATATATCTGCTCAAAGACATTTCTAATGTACACTTTTTTGCTATTTGTTCTTGCTATTCTACAGTTGTATATAACGATGTTATCATGTAAAAAAAACGTCTATTTTCCATCGTATAATTCTGAGATTTACCATCATGCCTTTTATTGGAACCTATGCTACTTAAGGCCTTTTTACTGACAGAAACTGGTTTTAAAGCTTACTCTCCAAGGCGTCCAACTGTATCAATCAACCGCACTTTGTTTTTAAAAGATATTCATATCTTTTGTTTAGAATAAACAATCAAAAGAAAACAAAGTACAAAGATATACATAACATATAGCTAACATAAGCGATACAAATCATTTGGCATTGCATTGAAAAACAAAGCAAAATTGAGAACGAAAGAATGAACAGCAAATTAAACGAAAACAGACGGCCGGACATCCCATTTTCAGCCGCACTTGCATAGTGCACGGGGACCAGTAAAACAAAAGAAGAAAAAGTAGAAATGGATGAAACAAAAAACGAGACAAAAAAAAACCATTGGTTAGAAATGTCACCATGCACACAAGTTTCCTACTCATGATTTTACTTTTGTGGATTTCAATGTATAATGTTGTTGTAATGAATGCGAAAATGAGATCCAGGATGTGGACAAGGCCAAATCTAAATATAACCATTTGTCTTGAATCCTTAGAGTGTTGTACCCATAAAGGGAACGGATCTTTTTGCATTTTTTAATATTTATTCCCTTTTTGCCACAATTAGTAAATCCTATAACACATCATGGCTTAGGTTTAACAATCCTCATGAATTCCACCAATACTGTTACATTAAATAAACGACTCGCATTATTCTAAATTATATAACCATGAATTTTAGATGACGTATATTATCTGTTTAAAAATCATAACAAATGTAGTGATATATTTCAGCTCGATGGAATCTCCTTCATGGCTATTTTCTCAAATTCTTAAAAAGGAAATTTTGTTGTTTACATTCTGAACAAGTAATGGTTATAGTATGCATGATCGTTTCTTTTTCATTCTTATGAAAATCCTATTCATTTATATTGTGTTAAAATGTTATTTTTGCTTTATGTGTGATAAAGATTAAGATATGTATTAGATGACTTTGTTCACTGTTGTATGGTCGTCATCGAAACGAACATGAAAGGCCCAATTTTTTTCGAGCTATTGTTAGATTTTATTCTCTGTCACCAGAGTAAAAATTCTTTATGATGGACTGCTCTTTCATAGAGAGATTAAGTCTGCTAAATGATCAATGTATTGTTTCGTTGTTCTTTCTTCTTGTAATATAACGAGTTTAAAATAAACGTTACTTCTTCCTGATGAAAGGGTTTTCGATATCAACACGACAATGAAACCTAGAGTACAGTTCCCTTAAATCGAGTCAGCTCGTTTATCTATCACACGTTTATAAACAGATTGTTTTTTCTAAAACAAAACAAAAATATAACAAAAACAAGAAATACATCTTTTGATTGACAGTCCAATACGGACTCTACACACGACAAATTTGTAGACACCAAGAAGTTAGGAGAGCATGCCCTTATTGCTATTTAGTACAGGATGCAACAGTCCAAATATAAAGAAGCCCGAGGCAAACAGTGCCCTTCAAGGAGGTTATATTAAGATTCAAGGTGTCCGATGGTAGAAATATACTGTCCTGAGCTTTTGTTCATCAATACCAACGTTGTCCTGCTTTTCTTTATTTGTGATCTTGATTATTGGCAATAACGAAATGTATTATACATTATTGATAGATTCCAACAAAGCAGGGATGATATTTTTGTCGTTTTGAGGTGATCTCGATACTTTGAAATAACACATTCTACAGTAATTTATTAAATAAACTATTTCGATAATAAAACATGATCTAGATTCCTTTATCGTAATAAGTAGACATTGTAATAATTAACAAGGACGGACATCCGTACTGACGACCTAATCAGATATATGGATTTACTGTTTCCATTGTGTACAGTGATCATCAACATTTCATAAGTTTTGTTATTTGTTTAAACATATGCCATTGCTCATTGTGTGAGTATCTAATACACATATTATTATGATACCATCTCTGAAATTAAGATTTTATAACTGAAACTCCAGATTGCCTTTATGATGTATATAAGAAATAAGGTAGCGGGAACGTCGCCCTAAATCCCGAGATATTCCGTCCCCGTGAACTTTTAGGGTAAACAACCGTTAATAAATACGCGTCCCCCTACCACCTGTCCCGCATGCATACAAACCCAAGTGTTAATCAACTTTCCCCCACGCCAACACAAAGTCAGATAGGAGGAATGGTAGGCGTTTTGGTATATATTATTATTCGGTATGATACGGTTGAATCATGGGGTGCATATCAGATAAGATTTGCCTCGGTTTATTGATAAGGATCTCTGCTGAGGAATCCTCTTATTAAAACGATTGGATCGCAAAGGTTCGTGACATTCATGTTTCAGGTGTATCGTCTTACCCAGAGAGCCATATCTCCTTGAAATGAAATACTGTGCCGCTGTATTTTGGTATTGGTATTAGGAGTTTTTCTAGACAGAAATAGGATACTATCAATTGCCATGTATTTTATTTCAGTATTCAATTTCATTATCTTGAAATATTAAAACGTGTCGAGACACGGGCGTTCATTACACCAAAGCAGACCTAGTATTGTGTATTCTTACTTTTAAAAATTATAAAAATATCTCTGTCATGTTACCGCCTTTAAAATTTATATATTGATACAATACAATATAAAAAAAATGCTTCTATCGCACCTGAAAAGTTAAGGTCAGAGTTCATAGTATCAATCTAGTTCAATTTTCGTTTCATGAGCGTAGCTATAGCATATCTTGGATATTTGAATTTGAACCAATTTCTTCAAAGTTAATGCACATCATTATTCGATAATTAACTAACTAAAATATAATAAGATTTCCCGGAAAGTATGATTTACCGTAAATTATATTACAAAAAACCTGTCTTTTCAATTGCCCTCAAGTTGTACTCTTTGTTCCGTTCAGACGTTAAAGATCGGAACCTAAGTCAAAACGACGCACAATTAACAATGCACAAGATCAAACGTACACGAATGAATGCCTAATGACGGGGTTAATAACGATGCAACCCGAATCTTCCCATCTGTGTTTACCTGAGGCAAAGACAGCCTCTTCTAGGCTCACTTCTGCAGAAGGAGAATGCATTTAGCTCAAAGCAGAGAAAAGGATTTCACAAAAAGGTTTAAACGAAGGAAACAAACAGAAGAGAGTGTAATCAGCCGGCGACCAGAAAACGCAACCGGGCGATAACTTTAGGATATACTTCATGGGACAGTGTCATTCTTTCGTGGAAGAAAGCGATGTGATGATTCTACAGAAAGAAGCATCTCACACTGGAACGATCTTGGGCAAGCTCGACTAGTATTAAGGTCGAGCATTTTGCGCTGTGCAAAGGCCCCGCATTAAGCACGAAACAATATTTAAGTTTATGTTTCTGTTTACATAAGGTATATAGGCTAAGTAAAATCGAAAGAATATAAATATGGCAATAAAAAGCACAATAAATATTATAGACTGTTTAATTAATTCAACAACTTCTGACCATAAAGATTTCTCAAATTATAAGGTCATATGTCATCATATCGTTGCAATTAAAGGATCCTAAATTCAAGCCACTTAATGAAGTTATGAGCGGAAATTCAAGCAATAGCGAGTGTAATTAGTAAAGTTTATTATTTAAAAAAAACCTAGAGCTATATTGACATGATTATGTATACATTCATTGTAAAAAATGTTTACATATTCAATTGGATCGATTTCAAAAGCTGCTACAAAATATATTGTCCAAATAGTGATTTCTGTCAAGAGGGAAAGTATGAGTTAATTTTGTACGACCTTTGGTACTTTATCAGTCATCTCATATCTTCAAATGCACCTCTATTCTAATTCGATAAGATGAACATGCAACTTTGAAATATATTTATAACAACAAATATTTTGATAAAAAATAGTCAAAGTTGTACATGTCACAATCATGACATTCAGTCCTGATTTTGATTTGGGAGTTAAGAAGCGCCGGTATTTCGTCATCGACCACCAAATTGGGGGGGGGGGGGGTATTTTGACATTTGGTATGCGTGTCGGAACTAATACGAAGCGGGGATTTGAATCCAGGTCATCAAAATTCCCTCTGCAACTGGGCTCAACAAATACCAGACTGTTCTCAGTGCTGTCGAGACTCACATCTAGTCATCCGTAGATGTTGAAGTAGTTGGAGGGTATTATATGTGGCAGGGCGGACGGTCGAAAAGGTGAATGTGATTCTGTTTGCGGGCTGATTTATTTCACTCTTTAAAACCGACCCGCAAGAGGAAAGAAAGAAAAAGATAAAGGAGACTGAGCGAAGTTCCTTGAACCAATATCTCAACTTTCATATTGCGTTGAAATACATATCACATGCGAATTCCTCAGGCTAAGAACATTATCGCACATGCTAAAATGAAATAATACCCATACTCTACTAATATTCCTCAAAAATCAAACTGGCTTTCCTGTGGACGGTTTGGTGTTCCTCGGTGCGCCGTATTGTGAGACTTTGAGGTTAAACTATTTTGGGATCGAAGTAATATTTTTGGGCCAAACCTGAAATCTACCAATTAGTTTTATTTTAAATTTTAATTTACGATTTATATCAATAAAAGAACCATCGTGAAGGCTAAAACAAATATTTTATTCTTTGTTTTATGTTGTATCCAGTCGTGCCGTCGCCAAAATATATCAGAAATATGAAACTATAGATATCTAAGTGACCATACACGAGCTAGATATTATTTGTCATTCCAATAAATAAATGTAAACATAATTTTATTTTGGTAGATTTAATTTTATGATAATATTGTCCCCTGTCTCTTTAAATTTCATCCAGTGTATAGTATAATGAATACAATGCTGTTTTTAGTGCTATCTAATGACAAATTTATGTAGGTGTCATTATATTCATGCAGTAACGAACCAACATCAATTAATCATTGCAAAAATAAAGCGCTTCATTTATTACCCCCAAAAAACTCTTTAAAGTTATACTGCATGTAAATGGTTGGATGTGGTATTATAGATAGCAAAGAAAAAAAACGAAGTCTTTTCCAAGGGTAAAAGCATGAATAAGATATTCGAAATAAATTACAAACAAATATTAAAATAGATTCAGATCAATGGACATAGCACAGCCACGATATAAATATATTGTACTGTAAATGGAGTAAAACGAAGAGTATTCGGGCACTGTGGTGCATTGATTGTTGTTGTTATTTGATACCGGAATACTTTTAACTAACTCTACTTTTCTCTAAGTTAAAAGTTATTTCGAAAAATATTGCGAAGTTTTATTATTTAAAGGTCATTGTGAATCTTCTGTGGAGGAGACTATCCTCTTTCCACCTTTAATCAAGCTCATTTGTGTTCTTTGGAACCCGAATCTCCAATCCCCGTCCAACCGCGAGACCAGAATACAAACACGCAGAAATGATGAGCTCCTAAATGCCCCGGGTCAGATTGCCATCCTGTGAGGGGCATCAAGGTGTAGTAATAGTCTCATCCCCTGAGACGTTTTGGGGGTTGGCTGAATTAAAGGTAGTTATTCAGGAAATCACGACTGTTGAAATTTTCACAGAATCATAGAATACATGGAATTAATACTAAGCGCTGCATCTATTGTCACTATGTGTTAAATGAATGTGATTGTTTTAAACAATGCAATGCAATCTGAGTAATGATAGAAGCAAGCTAAACTTCGTGGCGAATGTGGAGTGAATAGGTAGCTCTTAATTTGCATCTTTGCATAGCTGTAGTTTCGTGGCGATTCTCATCAAATTTTTGACATTGTATTCTCTAAATTTCTAATACAATACCAAACCTCATGGTAAAGCAGTAAGAATAAGTTTTACTATCACATTAGAAAAAGATTTTGATGTACTCAGAGTCATTTCTGCGCGTGTCAATTGAAGCATTGCAGGTTTTGTTTTTCCTACAGTATCAACGGGACATACAAGTATGATCATTTCAATCTAGGATGTAAAATTGATGGATACGTTCAGAAACAGAAAAACGAATGGTAACAGAAAATATTGGCTTGTTTCCTCTTGTGTGATGTCACGTCACGCTCCGTGTAACGTCATCCAAATCTATTTATCTCGGTTACCAAAGATCCGTATTTACACCGCTTTACTTCATTTGACTTCAGTCAATTAGCATTAGTATCAATTATATTAGCGACCACAACCTCTCCTATAATATTCAATTGATATAAGTGTTGTGGTAAGAGCTACATCCAGGCCGAATGAAGCTATAGGTTCCACCCAGTGTCCAATAACACTGACGTCATTATAGTATGACGTCACAATTCCTCCCAACCAGATGCGGATCCCTCCACCAACATTATTCATTAGCCTTTAATGATTGCATTAGATAATACAATCGATGTGGAACGGGGGGAAAATCAATGGATGCACGGTTTACTCTGATGGTGATTACTTTTCCCCTCTACCTTCTTCCTTGATATTAGAAAGGAATAAGAAGAAAAGAAAATATGACTATGTTCTGCCCTGGGATCCGCTCTTCATTATCCCTGCTGAAATTAGATATTAGGGACGAATGAACTAAGTGCACGCCATCAATTGTGGAAATTGAATTTTCGAAAATTCTGAAAACATTGCGTGAGTTGTTTTCGTTCTGTGTCCGTGTTTACTTTTACTTGCTTTAAACATTAATTTATTTTTTGATATTTTGGCTGAGAATGTTGCATAAAAATAAACGAATGACCAATACCACAACTAAAGAAGACCTACCTTAAAATGAAAATGCAGCGGACAACATCTTAGGTTTAGAATCCTATTCCATTCTCAATAAAGTATACGTTCATTAATGCAGTGTCTTAGATTACATAATCCTTAAAACTAGTTCACTGTAATGTGCTTCATCCCGACGCGGAAAACCGCCAAAGATTTCTTGATACACGAAAGAAAACAAGGGAGGTTTCTTTGGGCAGACATTGTTTTTATATGCAGTTTACAATTTTTTTAACCAATAGCTTTAATAGGGAGGAAATCACACATGAAATGGATTTATTTGGTTTATCTGTGGCAAAAACTTTTTTAAAGAGCATTCATCCACTTCGATGTCGGAAAGAAAATTGAAGTATCAAATAATATCGATAATAAATGTTCTAACTAACTAATCTCAAATGGGATATACCCTCAACTTCTTTTAAGTGTTCTAGTATACATTTTCTATCAAGTGCAATTCAAAATCCTTGAAGTTATTGACCTTCATCGACACTGTCTCAATAACAAAGTCTGAGACTGAAGGAACAGTAAAGGTTTGTAACAGGATCATCTTTTACATGCATTTTAAACTTGTGCCTGTTTTTGTAATTTTGTGATTTTAGTCCTTGCCAACAGCCTTTATCTCACATTACACATATTTGGCGGTTTCTTTTGGAAACTTATGGCACCGGTTTGATTTCATTCATATACATTTCTTGCAATATAGATTATAGCTCTAAGAGAAGGTTTTTTTTCTTTCATTCTCACATGTATGATCTTCTGGATTATTCATGTTTTGAACGCCTGAGCGTATAGCATCCAATGTTGCTTCTGTGTTCAGACTGTATTAAGAGCGAAATCGCGGATATAAAGATTTGGAGTACAGAAGTACAGAAACACATCGTGATAAATGAATATTGGATGGTTTAATGAAAATTTAGCAAGCCAAAGGGAAAATTGCAAATAACAAGGATAACGAATACATAAATCATCATGATCGGTGAACGGTTGACAGATAAATATTTGTTGTATAAACCATAATTCTAGGACACCCTTCATCTCTTTGATTCTTTTATTCTGTACGATACAATATCGCCACTCAAAAGAGCACATTAAAGAGAAGCGTGGAATGATTGATCTGTGAATCATTGCAATACACACGAATTCAAACGCGAGGGACCGTGTATTGTATCAAGTCTCATTGTATTTGATCTACCATGAATTGCACAGCTATTGTTACCAAAGCACACAGCTATCGATACATCTAGGTTTTGGGTATACTATCTTTACTTTATTCGTTAAGCACTGGACCAACCGTATTCATCAATACAATAACGGGTAATCAAATTGTGTATTTTCCTCCAATGGGATACTGACCTTGGTACATGGTATTATCATGATAGATGGGTATATATTTGTCATAATGACCTTGTCTTTCCAGACATGATCAATAATAAACTTTATGAACAGAAAGTGTATGTATATTCCCTTTCTACGTGGATTAGAAGAATGGGTTCTGCAAATGATCGATAACTTAATTATTACAAATATAAGTGGTAGATACAGACCTTTTCCTTTCTCTCTCTCTCTCTCTCTCTCTCTCGCTCTCCCTCTCTCTCTCTCTCTCTCTCTCTCTTGCTCTCTCTCTCTCTCGTTGTTTTGTCTGATTTCGAACATTTCGAGTCATTTCAAACGCACGTTCAAATACATGTAAATGCTTGCCTTGAACAATTACAGTCCTTTGTGTTTGCATGAACTGTAAAAATAGACTGTTCAAACATTCCAAGCTTTTCGTTAATGTGCTAATTGTAAATCACTACAAGTGCCTTTGAGGACTGTATCATTTTGCTTCATATTTTACTCGTATAAACATGCGAGACATAATTACTCAATCACTTAAACGAAACTAAAGATAAATTTCGAACAGACTATACAACACACAATGTTGAACGTGTAATTGTCTTTAATATATAAAAAGTACAAAATATAGAGGAGAATGAATTCATTTTTGATATTTAAAAAAAAACATATCTGAAGTTTCATTACAAGTTAAAAATTTGAGCGAGCTACACTTCATATTTGTGCTTTTCAGTTTCCTGAGATTGTGGCGCCTACTGCAGGGCGCCATACCAATATGCGAACACAATATTCCTTGGTTCGAAAATTAAGGATGATGAAATGCACATTTCTAGTTGTACATATTAGGTCATTAATTTCACTTACAGAACTAAAGGCAGGAGAAATACCTCTCTCTATATTGTCATGGAAAAGGAACATCCTCTGAAGAGGAACACCCTTTCGCTCCATTTTGCTCAGGCGAGGTTTGAGGTAGCAGGTTTAGGGTAGAATTAAAGCTAATTTGCTCCGTGCCATGTCATCTGGTTGACACATTCTTGCATGTATCATCGTCGTGAGAGGTCAGTATAAGTGCGATAAATTTAGATGAATCTGAAATGCAGGAATCCCTCTGATGAACAAGACAGACCCATCCCCTAGGCACCGTCTAATTGAGATAAATGTTGGAGATTGCACGGCTTACGTCTGTAACTCATAAAGCTATTAAAACGTAGCTTGTTTCTCCTTGCCTAAGACCTCAGGTGGAGATTGCCTTGATTGAAATCGGTTTCTGTCATAAACTAGCTCCCTGACCTTGCTTATTGAACTTGTATCTGCAATTCCCGTTTGTAACATATTAAAGGCTTATCTAAACCTGCATCTATGCTGTTTCTTCTACCGTTGGTTATCCAATTACGGTGTATTGTAGGCCTACTATACTGAAAAGGGGAGAGAGACTGAAATCAAGTAAAGAGGTACTCCCAAGAAAGAAAAATACACGTATCTTACTATAGGAAGTTGAAAGATACATAACACTTAAAACAGGTAAGGTTTTTGACGAAGAGAAAGAAATGCACAGTTTAAGTCGTTAAACGAATTAGATAGACAGATGGAAAACATTATTTAAATAACGGCACCTTCTTTCTAACACAGATTTAACTGATTGGCCTTTAGGTTAATAAAACGTTCACATGTTTATATTTTCTCTTCTCTTTCTCTTTCTTCTCATTTAGATTATTGTAACGGATTGTACTTTGGCCAACCCAATTCCACCATTTCTCCACTCCAACGTATTCAAAACATGGCAGCCCGTCTCATTACCAAAACCAGAAAATATGAACACATAACTCCTATTCTTAGACCTCTTCATTGGCTACCTATGTGTAATAAATCCTCCTCATGCTCTCTCTCTCTCTCTCTCTCTATTATATATATATATATATATATATATATATATATATATATATATATACATATACATATATAAATATACATATATATATATCGCTTACTCTCTACAACAGTACTAATAAGTTTAATCTTAACATCACTCTATTTGAACACCCCTTAAAATCAATCTAATCTGGTACTCTACTGGGAGCGATCAATTGCAAAAGTCATCACGTTCTAACCTTTTGTTGGCTTGCATTATCACAGCACTAACTACGAATATATACATTCTTTTTAAAGGATTTATACTTCGGGAAACCATGGAGTTTCCCTTTGTGTAACCCAATTAGCACATTAACGTCATAGGCAATACAATATGCCATATCTTATTCATGAAAGACAGGTGGTCACAGAGCTCGAAAGTTTGAATTGCAAGTCTAGACTTCTATTGTCGGGGTTTGTTACAGCCTGGGAATAGTGTCAATAAAGTTCATAAACTCGAAATTAATTGATTTCAATGTCACAACTAACTCAATGTGAAAGATAAAAGGACAAACGATTTTATCTTTAGAGTACATAACTTTAATACTATATCGTCATATTATAACATTACATTTGGCACACATGCTAACTTCTGTTAACTCATTGCGTATTGGAACCAGGTGGCCCCTGTATAAAGCCTTTGGCAATAAGAGAATTCAGTAGTGAACTGATTAAGATGCCGAAATAATTTAATATTCAACCAAATACATACAGATCACGGCTTCTTATTACGTTGCTCTTAAATGAAGTAAACATGACTGCAAAATAGATATTGAGTACGATTAGAACGTTCTGCACCTAACAAACACATTCAATCACTTGCTAAAAACCTTTCTCCGGAAAGATAGCAATGATTAAATATACAATCTATCTATACTTAATTAATTAATATGTATGATGCACAGTAGCGAATTTCCTGGAAAAAAAGGCGTGTGAGGCGAGGCACTAAACCTTATCAGCTTTTCTCACCGAGAACTATTGGTTGCCTTGATGAATTGGAAACATTGGATTTATACAAGTATTCTTGGTAATCCTACTCAACTACGCGGCTAAACAGAGGAGAAGATATACGGTTGACGAACTATGCATCACACAATATCTTCTAGAAAATCTTATTTTTCAGTGGAACATATTCAAATTGCCGTGGTTTTGAATAAAGATGTGTGATAGTTCCATATGTACAAATAAAAGGAGCATATATATATGAATATATCGTTAGTTTCTTCATCATCGCGAATATTGTCTGATGTGAAAAATTATTCGCTCTTCTACCGTTAGTGCACTTATTTTACCCTATTCAATTTTCGTGTCTGTATGTGGGGTTTTCAGCTACCATGTGACTCAGAAATGACGATGTCACTTACAATTCCTCTCCGCTATCGACCTTCATCAAGGAGGAAACACGGACCATGCTGTCTTCTCGAAGACGTAGGGAGGTTTTAAATAGGTGAGGCAATGTTCACCTCGATGCTTTTAGACGCCATTTTATGATGATATTAATGAACATTGCGGAAGGTAAAAACATGCCATAAGAGACTGTATCTATGTAAACAATACAACGAATATGGGGAGCGAGCGCGGAAAGGGAATCACACTCGCGAGGTTCGAATTACGTCCAAATAGCATTGTATTCAAGAACAGAATACAGAAAGCCGTGTATAAATAGACATTTATGTCTTAGATTATCATATTGCCTTCGAAAACTAATACTGGTGAATACATTGTAAAAATGTATCAGTAAATACCTACAATTATGTCACTGAAAGATATATAGTATATAATTATATAAGGGGAAGTAAAACCAATGACATTTTTATTGTACTGATAAGTGACTAATCTAATATTCGCCTTCTTTAATCAAGTATAGAATATATAGACCTTTCTCCCTTTTTGCTCATATTCAATGTACATTTGTAGAGCCTTTTATTCAATAGAATCAACATCACGTCATGTCTCACATTCAAGAAAAAAATGATAACGATGATAATAATATAATATACTAAATTATCATATCATATAATCATCTCTTCATCATAATAGTGGTTTCTTCAAATATACTCAGATCCGTCAATCATGACGCTCGTGGCACTAAAGTATAAATACAAGTGGACAAATTCACCATGTACCTATTTTATGGTTTCTTAGAAAAAATGTTTTCACTTCATTTTGCTGAGGCACCTAGTAGAGACGCCACACCATTTTAATCACGGTTAAACAGAGTCGCACCTGAAGTGTTTTATTGTACTATGTATTTTTATGGTCATGGAGTTTTCACCCTCACACGTCTTCCAAACGCAGACTGTGAGGAGCTCTATATAGATCAAATAGTATTACACTAAAGATTTAAAAGCGGATGAGGAAGGAGGATTACCATTGTTGGTCACATTTAAAGAAGTATAACTATTTTATTTGATGAAAAGTGGCACCGTATAGAACGCTGAAACCAGGGAACATGGTTCCTTCAGGAAAATAAAGTATCTGCTTTAAACGTAATGCCTCTCAAGGTCTAATGGTACATGTAGCTCAGATACATTAGATCACTTTAAACAATACACCACTGAGGTATGAAGCAGCATTTAAGTCTTAAAGCGATATAACAACCAATGTTTCGCATGCATAATGGTCTGATCCACATTTGGTGCAAAAACATGATCCAAGGAGATTTTTACGGCACTTTTTAAATTTATAAACCCACTGTCCTCAGTAAACCGTCGCAGACAAATTATGAATAAGGTATCATTAGACAGAAAACATATATCATACAATTTCCTTTATGTGATATTTCAATGAAAAAATATCCACCTTTAAAATATCAAATATGACATGTGCAGGAGGAATCTTTGTGGAAAATGAGAAAATGCCCTAGAAATTATGGTAGCGCTGGCAAAATTAAATTGTTTTAAAGCCTGTCATAATCATGACAGCTGGTCCAACCATGTCCGGATAAGCTTGAAAGCCATAAATACTCATCATGATCATCCTGATCATCATCATTACCCGAATTTGGATGAAACAATTATACCACTTATAACATTTATTTCCAATTTCAATACACAAC
The DNA here is from genome assembly GCF_000002235.5 of Strongylocentrotus purpuratus. Lineage (NCBI taxonomy): Eukaryota > Metazoa > Echinodermata > Echinoidea > Camarodonta > Strongylocentrotidae > Strongylocentrotus > Strongylocentrotus purpuratus. The sequence goes on from NW_022145612.1 coordinate 48,756,171, forward strand.
ATATAGGATACATTAAAAGGGAATTCCATCCTGATAATTATTTTATTAGTTACTGGTGACGGAATAGATTTGTTTCATACAGGGGTTGTATAAAAACATATTTGCAATAATTATAAATATTATACGGATGCATTTATGATTGAAAAAACAAAATTATAGGGAAAATTTAAATTTCTGAGTTTGTATAGTTGTATTTGATTGATTACAACTTTTAAAAATGCATATTTTTCTTATTGACAATCGGATTTTACTCTAACGTTTACTGACCGATTCCACTTATTATTCAGTTTCTATCAAACCCAACTCAATGTCAAGGTGGACTTCGCCTTAAATGAAACATGATAATCCATGACATTAACGTATAATTTTTTTTTAATGAACCACTAGAATTACATATTAAGGTGTTGTAATGTATTTCTATTGATCCCCGTTTATTTCGTGATACTCTTTGATGATGAGGCACTTTAGATTCTATGCGGTAATTTTCGATGGAAATCGGAAAGTACCATTGAATAAAAATAAAAGCCCCAAACATGCAGCGTACCTATTCCAATGTATTTAAACTACGAAGATTGGTATAAGTTTGCAGACAAACGTAATCAAACTTGTATTCTATTTATATCCCTTGTCCAAAGCACACGTGCAATGCTTAATCAAGATGATTAATCAAATTGAACTTGTCCCAAAATAGTAGCAACTATTATTAAGCGCGATTGCTTTCTGCCTCCTTCTTAAGCCGCCCTTTCTGGAGGGAAAAATGCAAAGACATTGGCGTCCCCTCAAGCATGATAATCACTGCCAGCCGACATCTGCCACCGGTCTTTTTTTATATTTTTACCTTGTTGATATTTTATGAGCAATCTTGTTTAGACTGCATCTAATCTAGCATCATGCCCTTGCTATCTGAAATGTCTCGTTAACCTTCACCCCTGATTTGTGGCTACTTTCGTCCTATAATTGAATTCGGCCATGGTATTAAGGTGGATATCCTTAGTCTGCAACGTTCAAGAATAAATCTTTCCCCCGCTTCCGAGCTTAAAACATTGATAGCGCTTCTCATTCTCAATTGTCCATTAATTTGTTGATTGTAATTGCGTATTGGTAATTGTTTAAGTTATTATTAGTGGTTCATTGATGTAAAGTATTTTCTATTGTTTCTTGATTTGCGGTGATTGGGGGAACTTATTCTATGCTAATCATCAAGGTGGACGATTAGAAAACTCTCTACCTACAAAAAAGGGTTATTCGTATTACATTAGCATTGTCGAGAAATGTGCGGTCATTTTATAAGTTGTTTTAAAATTGAAATTTTAATGATTTCAAACAAAGAAATAAAACAACGACGAGAGATCTAAATTCGAAGATTGATTATTGCCAATTTGTCATGAATATTATAAGAAGAGGATGTTGTTACAATCACCATCACAAGAGCGCAGTAACTCCAATGTTGCATAGGCTTTAATACATGATCTTATGTTCCTAATGACATGTCTTCTTTCAGTTAAGTCTGTATAAGAAGAAGACAAAAAATAATTATGACCCCTTGGTAAAGATAAATATTAATCACACCCATCCATTACCTCTCATGCGAAAAATCTTGCTATGTCGGGTTTGTTCATACTTTAATATTGAAGAATGCATACAGATGGGTGTGTGTTTTGCATGAATCTTTAGAGGTTGTAGTGGTTTAATATGGCGTTTTTCAGTCAAATTGATTAAAAGCCTATTCCTTTGTACGGGTTGCGCACCGAGTATATTATGTGGGTGTGGTGGGGGAATCAAGGTTGTGCGTGTGGGTGTGTTAGTGTGTGCGCGTGTTTGCTGACACTTTTTTTTTAATATAAGTGTTTATACCATCGGCATACATACAACAATTAAAATGTTCTTATAGAACGCAATTTCAAAATATGAACTGATTAATGCACTGTACATGTTATTTGAAGTAAAAGGTTAGCTGGCCTGGGTAGCAGGTGGAACGAACGGCATGATCAACACACTATTATCGATCTGATCTCTGCACTGCATTCTTCACTACTTTTCATTTGTCATTGTTATTCTATATATGATGCTGAACCTGTATTAGACGGAATATATCTGGCTCAATTATGTTTCATGAATTGTTTCGTGTGTACATGTTCGTATATGGCTATTATATCAAAGTGAAATGCATATTCTATTACGTGTATGGTACAGCATGGAAATTCGACATTGAGAGAATATCACTGTATGATCAATTGAATATTCATTTTCATGATGCAGTCAACAAAAAAACTAAACATTTGTGGCACATAATAACAATAATAACAATACTAATGATAATGATGATAATGATGGTGATAATTATGATAATGATAGCCATCTAAATGGTTTATCTAGACTTTTATTCCGAGGCGCAAAAGGGAAAAATATAGAGGTGAAATAAGTTTATTTAAAGTGCCATATTCTTGTGTCATGCATTGCTCAAAAATGAAATAACGGCAGTTAATGCAACAGGAATAACCAACTTCAAGGAGGCTGCTCTACCCTCCATCAGAATGATGCAGCCCCCTCATGCAGCCCACATCATTTAAGCTTAGCTTGGTTTTTACTTGCACTGGACTTGGCATATTTTACTGTAAATTAACGAGTGCTTTGTCCACACACCATTCCTGCAATTCATGACACTCCTTGTAGTTACTCGCCTCACCTACCATCCCTGTATAGCTTCCTGAGTGAGCTGCCAAAGGGATTACCCAACCAAGTACCAAGTAGCAATACAGAAAGTAATAGATTTAACACAATTAATATAATCATTTATTTCACATTATAACACACTGGTTTGTCATTGCAATATTTGTTGTGAAAAGATAGAAATATCAATTATTCAATTGAAAACAAACATATCAGATAGGTTTTGGAGAATAAAAAGGATGTTTCTATCGAATTCTTAAACTTTTTGCAGGAGGAAGCTTGAAGCTGAAAAATACGGTATTCCACAGCGAGAGATAGGATTCCAAATTTCAAGTTTATTTGTTCCAAATTTTACAAAAAATATAGACAGATATATAAAATATAAATTATATAAATGTACATGTGGTATAAGCGTGTCTCATTGATAGTCAATTGGTATGATAGATTATAAATAAGTAGAAATAGAGGAACCTATTGAAAAACAGTGCTTATATATTATAGGTTCCTGATAAAAATGGACATTGTAGATGAAAAATTGTAGTGCCATTACCTTTTTAACACGCAGGGTTGATCCTAGCCGTTTTGGTGGAGGTTCAGAATAATGGTCAAACATTTCTAATGGGGAAGTAAATTTTGTAACGTCTGAAATACATGTTTCGAAACTGCTATTCTATTCTGAGGTTTCATCATCATTATCACGATTTCAAATTGATTGTTAAATCTAGAAAAAAAATGCAAGTCATTCTCGGTAAATTGACGTTTCATGTAGATAATTTATATAGTGTTGAAGCATACATGACTGTATATCTGAATGGTAATTATGAATTCTGTTGACATTCGGGACAAAAACAGGACCATAGTGAGCCAAGGTTGGCTTTATTTTCAAATTTTAACTATGCGAGGATCCTTCTTGGAATTGTGATTCAGATAGGTTCAGTCTCAAACTGTTTGTCCATCTTTATTCGCGGACTTGCCCTAATCATCTGGAACCCTAACACCAAGCAGGAAGTACCCCTTCCCTCTTTAATAGCCAATCAGCTTTAATATGGCCGAAACCCTACAAGAATATCTCCCACTGATGAACAGAGACTTTCTATTATAATCGTCCTTCACTTCTGTAGTGGACGGTATATAATAGCAGGGAGGTTAGTAAGACACTGCCATTTCTGTAAGGCTTCTGATTTTAATGATGAATACCACAACATGCATTATCAAACATCAGGGCATGTTTAGACGATTGGTGCAAATTAGCAAAGTACATACAATAATTCATGGTAACGTCGCGCACGCACTTCTTGTTGGCCTCCCAAATTATGTTCCCTGTGCCAACAGAGAGCAGGAACAAATGGAGACAAGTATTACGGGCTCCTTAATTGTTGATTGATTTTGAGTTTTTTCCTAACTGCAGCCTATTGATGAGGTACCATCCCATGAAGATAAAGCATCCGTTTAAACTTAGATAAATTCTTAGTGATGAAATCCCTACAAAATAATATCCAATTCAATTTTGATATGCATCGTTCCGACGTCTACATGGCATGGGCATTCTTTGTGTTTCATATCCATAGAATGGCTGGTCTCTTTATAAAAGGTGTTTTTTATTTTTTATTTCTATCAACCATGATCTAATAATAGTCATCATTGCTAGTCAGTTACGCAGCTGCATACGAACTGAAATAAGTTACCGAGATCGGTCTTATGCATTGCCAGTAATGTTTGTCAATATAGGACGGAGTGTGCTGCTTGAACAAGGATGGACTTGAGATAAGTCCCATTACCAATCCATCCCCAGTGGTTGATTAAAGGCCCGGTCCAATAGACATAACGATGATCTATAACTATAAGCCCATATATGACAGTACAACTATGGAGTGACCGGGGGCACTTGTCCCCCTCCCTTATCGAACGGCGAAAGAGTGAGATAGTGGCATTAAGCTAGAAAGGGAGCGAGAGAATATAGACGATTTTAGATTTTATTCATTCTAGATTTTGCTGGAGTACAGAGATAGATACATTTGTAGATGCAAAATTACATAATCAATGACAGTGACTACTTTCTGATGTGTGTAAAAGTCGTTTCTGCATGAAACCAGGGCTGGTTGAGATTCTAATCATATTTTGATCGGTTAAAGTATCCATTCATGTCCATATCATATCATATCTTTCAGAAGTTCCAAGTTAGCAATGCGACAAAGTTTATCTAAATATATATTGTTTTGATATAATATAATATAATTTTCTAAATGTAAGAGGATTATCGTATAGTGCACACTATATATGCATGTCACCACATATTGTTATTTCGTTGTAATTTTGTTTTAACCAATGCACGAAAATGACAATGTGCCATAGTATACGCTAAAAAGAATAATTCTAAACAGTGCTATTTAATCATCTCAATGTAGCATAATAATTTGTATTGTTTTAGTTTACTTTCTTTTAGTTAAGAAAGTTATATTTTTGTGATGGTAATACATGTATGTACAGCGCCGTGAGCGTCAGAGCCTGGCGGATACCGGTGCTATATAAATATACATAGTATTATTATTATTATTATTATTCTGGAACCATCAAAAAAAGTTTTTATTTGCTGTTTTCGTTTCTTAGTAATCTTCAGCCGAGTTTTAACAGAACCACTGTACCTATAGCTTACGACTCAATACATCCCCCACCTCTCTCTCTCTCTATCTCTCTCTTTCTCTCTTCTCATATCTGTGTGACTGTCTCTCTCTCTCCCCCCCCCCCCCCAGAATGAAATATGTCCGTTAGTATGTGGTTTACAGAGATAACCTTATTTGGCCCCTTATTAACCAGCTTGGCCCCCTTTACAAGCCTATTAACCCCATTACAAACAATGCCCGTTTCCATCTACACCGGTAATCATTGATGAAACCAAAAAAATAGACTACGATCATTAACGTAAAGAACACATAAAAGGATTCTAAGTATGTGCAGGGAGATGTCAGTTAATGTGCAGGGAAATGTCAGTTAAAATTTGTTAGCCATGGCCTCTTTATACATCGGTGTTCATTTTGTCTTTCTTTGTGTTAAACACTCTCGTTTCTCTTCTATGAGTGCCTGGTTATTAGAGTTGTTAACTGATTTTGTGTACAAGTCCATGTATTTCCGATCAAAACCACCAAAGGTTAGTATCACAAAAAAAGAACATTACTCTAAGTTAGCAGTTTTGTTTACCACCAACAAAGAAGGAGTAGTATTTGGATTCTGATATGGGTATTAAGCAGTCGATAGCAACACACAGCGCTAGTTTTCATGCAAACATCGTAATTAAGCCGATACAAGATAAGTGTATACCTGTTGCTTATCCGAGATTCACAACAGTGCAAACATGTCTTACTTTGTGATCACTGCATACCACTCAATCGGTCATAGTTAAATTAAATTCAGAAAATGTGCTCCTAAATATCCAGGAACGTGCCCAAGATGCCTTAAAATATTTATAACAAGTTTTCGTATCCTCGTCCCCATTCAGCCAACTGACGAGAGTTTTAAATAAACAATCTATTGCACCCATTATTCCCTTTATACCATAATACCATATTATAAATTATTTTATTTTATTTGCTTACCTTAAAAAGACGCAGTATATTAGCAACCATGCTAGATACCGGACTAGCTGCTGCTCCCACAACGGCAACCGTCGGTTGAGGCGCCACGTAATCAGGCTTGCTTCCATTTGGGCAGGTAAACGCGTCCAGATCTATCCTGTTCGTTGTAGACGCCACAAAATCCATAGCCTGTTCCAAAGCATAAGTATCCCTACTGCAAGTATCAAGTATAACAGCACCGAGATCTATTCCAGGCAGCAGGTTACGGTCGTTGTTGATCTTCTGCAGGGCGTACACCATCGCTTCAAGCCTCTGGTACCCGCCCAGGTCGAACTGGCCGCATCCATGGACGCCATTCTCGTGAACGGGGAAGAGTCCCCCGAGTATCACATCCCCTGGAAGCTCGACTCTTTCGACACTTTGACATGAACAGGATTTGATGGAATATACGATGATAAAGATTAAAAGCGTTAGACATAATGTTGTTCCATCAGAGGCCGGTGTCCATCTCCTGATACCATGCATTTTCATATTAGCAGATTAAAATGAGATGTTTTATCCTTTAAAAATAACTCAATAGCATGATGTGCCATGGGATGATTCGCAATAGTCGGCTTTGCATGTCGACTGACTTCGTTGATGTGTTTAACTAAAAGAAACATAAGCTTTACATGTATAATACTATCATTAGAGAGCAGTACGTGCAGTACTTCCGAGTAGAATCCTGATAGTAAAGCAAGCCGAGCTTCAGGTACCGCCGCCCAGTCGCCAGTCCTTGCCCTCCTCTTGCTGCGGCCACACTCCCATTGTATGAGAACTAATCATCCGTTAGTATCCCTGCAGAGATAATGGATTAGAGTTACTTTTCAGCATGAAAAACAAAATTACTGCCTCTGTCATGCAGACTTACGGTTAAAACAGCACTTATTAGCAAGTTAACATGACGTGACTTGTATTCCTTTACTTTATTGTCGATTTTCCACATATTTCGCTTTACTTCAATATTTTAGCCAATCAAGTGTTTTGTGTTGATCAATGGCATCTGTTATTGATAGAGAAATGAAGCGGAGAATCTTTTGTTATATCGCACTTTGATCCGTCATCGTTCACTCACGTGGAAAATTCCTTTGCAATAGAAATCAAGCACTCATAATATACACAATCGTTATATGCCGGTACATCTGCCAAAGCCGTCAATACTATATCTTTGAAATCAGTTAAACACTCCCTATGCCCTATATACAACAACAACAACAAAATACACTGCGCCGTTTCCTTTTTGGTGGTTGCTGCTAAAAATCTTTGAAGATATTATCGTGAAGGAAAAAAAAACATGCGAACGAGAGAATTCTGTCGCTTGTTCGAATCTGCGAAGCTGGGCGTTCTCAACCCTCCGTGGCTGCCAACATACTTGACTATGGTAAATCACTTTCTACGAATGAGAAGCGACGTTATTTTCCCTCCACTCTCTCCGTATTGGTGCAATCTGCATCCGCAAGATGGCGTGCTTGATTTGAGAGTACACACTCCTTCCTTTCGCTGCAGCTACTGACAAACATCATCCTTCAGCAAATCCGGATAAAATGTTTGCAACGTATACGTGTAGGTAAACCGTTGAGGTCTGGCTATCATTGGTATATCACTGTCACGAAAGTAATCTTTGAAATGCACCGGGTCTGACGTCAAGCGTTTTGTAATTCTTAGCGGGCCTTGTGAAAAAGAGAAGTTGTCCTGTTGATAATGTAGACATTTTAAGACCTCGTGAAAAGCAGCTTATGCTACGTTTAATATGTGCATTGTTTTAAATAACAACCTACTTGACAACGTCGGTGGTTATACTTAGTTAAGCCACTCGTATTATTGTTATCATTTTTCATTTTTTACAATGCAACGAAAAGATATATAATTAAGTTTGATGTTCCACCTTGCTATAAGTTGTCGTTGGATTTTCTGAAACTGTTATGTAATCAAATAGCCTGGATCTGGATTATTTCTTTGATAAAATTATGCTTTCACCACAAACCCGTACTGGGTGTAGAATAAAGAAACTAGTTCCCTACTATTCCGGCCTTCTAGAGATTAATCTAGGTGCTCTCATACTTCATTATGAAATTGACCAAAAAGAATTTGACTGTTATTTTTTAAAACAATGTTTAATCCTTTAGCTTGAAAATTTTCATCAGTATTTTCTAGTGAGGCCTATATTATCGTTAATAATAAAAATATTCATGATAACAATATTAAGAATAATAATAATTATGATAAAAATTGTAATAAAACTATTACTACTAATAATTGCTGCTACTACTAATAATGTGTTGTTTAGTCAGGGAAGCCTCATCCTCTTCCTGGGGGCCCTGCAGCCATTATTGCTCCAATATTTTACCCATTTATACCTGGGTAAATGTAAAGGGAACACCTTGTCTAAAGGATAAAATCACACAGCAAAGACCGAAGGCAGGAATTTTCCTATGAAAAGCAATATACCACAGTATTTACCAATACACCACATTGCTACCATCGAGATCCAAAAGTTATCGCATGTATATTTTGGGACATACGGTTGCCACAGAAATTTCCTGAAAAGACGTCATGGAAAATAACAAATAGGGAACTCAACAATACTTCCAAGTACTATCTAGGAATGCACTACCCCAAAGCCAGAAAACGTTGACAGTCAGCATTCACTGACTGCATGTATGCAGTGGCTGTGCGTGATTTATGGGTTCAAGTCAAAACACATCTTATTCATGTTACAAGCTACGGTTAAGTTGATATCGTCATATCGGACAAGATGGAAGGGGTTGATAAAAGACAGAATATAAGGTATTTCGACATGTGTTTTCCGGGATAACAGGGTCTATATACCTGTATAAATCTTCAGGGAATGTAAGTTATCTAATATTCATAAAGCGTGTATGTCTCAGAGTTCTGGAAATAACCGACAGAAATAAGAATTTATTAAGTGATTGATAACCGATTAACATTCAAGATATCTAAATAAATACGTAACTAATACTTCATCTATCAGATTACTGCTAAAGGAAATTTGTTTAAAGAGGGTATATTTACTTTACACTAATCCTCCCTAAATAAAAGTGAGGAGTGAGTTAAAAGAAGTACAAGAACTAATATCAACAAGTTTAAGATGGAGTGGAAAATATAAGTTAGAGGAGTAGGTATCATCGGGAGGAGTGAAGAAGAAAAAAAACGAATGGAAAAAGCCGACCTAATAAAGATTGCAATACTTTAGAAACATATTAGATTACATATAACTGAACATGTGACTATTGGTAAAATACTTTGAATCGTACCTTGAAGACATTATGATTATCAAACACATAGCTTAAGTCGACTCATGTGGGAGGGAAGCCACTGGTACTACTAGGTTGTTAAAGTATTAGCGAGCAGAGCGATGGATTAGGATAGTGTTATGAAGACAAGGGGGTTCGTTCAACACCCCTCCTTTCTTTCTTGCCCCCTTATCCACATTTATTTGAATTATTATTTTTGGGGAGGGGTGGAGCAGCCCCTTCCCCCGTCGCTACTCCACAGGTGCTTGCGTTCTTGGTGTAAATTTGATTGATCTTATTCCGTTTCATTATTCAGTACACCGATCGCGTGCTCGGCTGCTCATCTACCCGGTCGAAGACCTCCAAGGTAGTGCTTGCAAGATGAACACGCTGATTCAATTGTAGGACTACTTTGCACCCAAGGGACCCGTTTCAAAGTTATCATTTACATACACGTGTACACGAAGATAGGACTACGTATATGTATACACGTAAAGACATAAGCATTAAGACACGCACATATAGATTAAACGGACAGAAATTGAAAGATGATAAAATACGGAAACCGCAACAACGAACTTTAAGGCACCTCAACAAAATCCTCCTTCCTTATAAAAAGATTAAAACAGCATTTAATTTCAGTCACCATTTGCACCCTCAAACTTAGGATGGCAGCACATTTCGGGGTGCAGTTGAGTGCTGTGTCTCCCTAGCGGTGTAGTCATGTACCCTTGAAAAACATCCATGATTGACGCTCCTCGCATTACCCCTGTCCTCCTGAAACTCTATAAACTCGAAGCATGAGTGGCACATGATAAATAAATCGGGAAGGTCAAATCCTCCCTGTTTGTTATCTGAATGTCGAGATCATATCATATTTGATAAATCGGGAGGGGAATAAAACATATGTATTGCGCAACCAAACTCATGTCATCGGCAGCTGTAAAACTGTCAGGTTTAATACCACGTTTGTCTTCCGCTTGTTATGGGATGGAGTCCACTTGCATTTGACTCAATTGTTTTGCTGCATATCAGAGCTTGATCTTTATTGCTCTTCGTCGCTTTTGTTCAAAAGAGACAACTCTCATTCTCCGTTTATAAATAGGATATACTGTCTGTAAGTCCATGACGAATGACATTGCATTGGGGTGACCTGCTTTTTCATTTTTATTTTTGAGTGTATTTTTCTTTCAATACTGAGGCTTCTGTTTGCAAAGTTAAAGTCATACTTCATTTTAACATATATTAATAATAACTTTTATTCTGAACGTTTAAAAGACTTATAGGTCTTTATGTTATAAATTCACTTACTTTTAGATAATGAAATTGAAAAAGATTCTCAATTTGTGTCAGCCTTGCAGTGTACATTGACATGTATTTTGTATGTCATATCCCTTCCTCATGCTTTAAAAGAAGAAAGCTGCGATTTTACGAGTCAAACTGATATTCACAGTTGGTTGTCCAGACTCACATTACATCAAGAATGACATTCCGATCGACTAATGTATAGTTTCCCTTTTCAGTATTACACGCTTTTTCGGCGCCTCCGTTTTAGAGTACCGGTAATATGAAGTCGTACAGTAATTTCATAGTAGCCCCTAGACTCATACTCAGGCGTATTGCTTTACAACTAACTTCATACAAATCTTTCCATAGCACTATTTATCAATATTTTACCCCCTTTGCTTTAATAACACGAATTTTGAAAAGATGTATCCTTCTTACTTTAGATAAATCCAGATGAAAATACTATATTAACAGGACATTGCTGGCTCGAATGTATTCTTTATAGGTCATAAAGGATAGTGTTGTAAAATTATCAAGTCTTGAAGGTAGACTATTCCATTGCTTTAGAATTTGCTTTATTTGATTGTGTAATGACATTACCTGATCACAGGGGACGGCCATGAAAGATTATAAGTGTCGTTCAAATTTCAGCCTACCCTAGCTCCACCATTTCTTGTAACAGACCAGGGAGGTGGAAGTTTAAGGTGAAGAGAAATATTTGAGGAGGGGAAGATAGCAAAAAGGTTAATTTAATTGATGGTGGTTTAATGTGACGGTAGGTGTTGGTAGTGTCCAAGCCTTGTTTCTCACCATCGAGTCCTTCTCACACCCTGGGCTCCTGCGAGGGAGGCTGAGGTGGCACTATCAAATTTAAAGGGAACCATCAACATTTCGTCAACCTAGTGAATTTATTAAAGTCAACGTTTCGTCGGTGTTTTTTTTTTCTTCATGTATGTGTGCTTTTTCTTTGTTATGGGCTGAGCTACAATTTAATTTTGGAAGCTAGCAATGATTTTTCTTTCATTTATGAATGCTTTATCATGTATGTAGCTACATGTAATAGTTGAAATCAACTCCGATTATGCGCATGATTACTCGGTGGTAGATATGAAATCATTTATGATAAACCCTACCCGATTTAGTGTATTGTGAGTTATGCGTTCTAAATATATTGAATATGAACGCAAACAAGTCAAACAGTCAGAGGATATAAGGCCGTTCATATTTAGCCTAATTTCAGGGCCTATTGCTGCAATCGAAAATATTGTAGTATTGATCGACTGGGCGATTTGAAGTGTATTGACGCAGATGCTAATGTTTTAGTCTTTCCAAAATAACTCCTAGCATAGATTCTATACATACAAAATGTTTAAGACTGTACAATATACATAGCTACCATGAAAGAGCTAAAAAAAAAAAAAAAAAAAAAATGGAACAGAATTATTAATACCAGGCCTAGGTTTACTGTTTGCTTAGTCAATATCTTCCCTTTCCAGTAAAACCAAAGACTCTCCATATTTTAAAGTGCCATTTTAAAGGGTTCATCAAATAAAGATTCATTTCCAAATTTGTAATATCAAGGTATACAACTATATAACATAAAGGCAAGTTTATTTGTCTCTCATAAATTCTACTTTTTCAATCTTGCTCTCCTCCCTCTCCCACTCATTTTCACATATTTTAAAGCAGTTTGCTGATGTTGAAAACAGTATCAACATATTTTTGTTCTACCACTTTACCTTCTGCCACTTTACCTTCTGCCACTGCACGAAAATAAAACAAAAACCAATAATTCGCAATTCGTAAACAAATTATTTTCAGCTAAATTTCGTGTTTTGTATTCTCCATACGCGTTTGACTGCGTCGAGTTATTACAGGACGATCGATTTCTGGGAGAAATGATGTCAATGTTTTTGTGTTGATGGAGGAATAGAAACAGCCAAGGTTTATTAGGTATTGATTTTATCCCAACATACTTTTCCTATCTCGCGGGTTCAAGCGTCCGTACAGCTCCCGCCAAAATACAAATATATGGATATGACAGACATTTGTGTCCTTGCATGCACTTTTCTCCCAATTAAGGATGTAAAATTTAACATATACGACCTTCCCTATTAGAAGAAGCTGGAAAAAAAACGAAACAACATACATATATCCATACTTGTCCGACCACGCACCCACACACACCCACCCTCACACACTTGTGTGTCCCTACGCACGTGATACACACCCACCCAGCAATTAAAGGAAAATTTATCAACATGATTATATTTCAAAGTATTTTTGCAAACTCGATGAAAGTGTTCTCTCCGGAAGGAGGTTGTGTAATAATTTAGAGTGGTGATGCGCAACAACAACAAGAAAGTCACTGGCAGGTGTCCGTTTCTGATAAAAAGCCTGCCACGACCCAAGGTGTATTTATGCATCCCTATATTATATTCCTGATCTATAACATTATTCTAGACGGAGTGACAAAATTGTCAGTTCCAAAGCAAATTATTTGTTGGCATAAAATAAATAATTGGCACAGCTATATTTACCATTATGATCAAGATGATTGTCTTTAAATCATTCCAGTACCAAATGAAAATCAATAAATTGTTGTAGACACTCCTCTTATTATAGTGTATTCCGTTATTCCGAGTCATAGATGTTTGACGAAGGGAAAATATGGATATACATAAATGCGGCTAAATTGAATGTAAATGGACATTCCTCACCTGTACTTTCATTTACATCATAAAGTAGGAGGGAAAAGGCTCATATACAGGGACACGTGGATCTTAAGTGAGAATAGCCATGAGTAGATGCTTCGGTTTCTTAACAATAAAAACCCCACGAAAATGATTATTTCGTTACCCCAGTTAAGAATTTCATTATATTTTCTGAAGGTTATTAATACGTTGCTCGTGAAACACAGGACTATACAAACCTTGGCCCCTAGACGCTTTAGTCACGTAAAGTGTGTCCTGCGGTGTATTTTTCCAGCTTTATTTGAGATTGTAATGAACTTATCACGGATTCCAGGAGAGAGGGAGAGGATTTTCCCAGCACTGAATGCAATATAGTTCCATAGTGGTATAAATTGGTAACTAAACACATCTCTTTCTTTCATTTTAGTTTATATGCACGATTAAACATGTTAAATAAGAATCGCGGTAGGTGGAGAAGTAGGCATTAGTATTGATTACTGAACTCACAATTCCAACGGAAAACAAATTTCCTGTGTTTGGAGCATAAAGTCGTCCTATATGATATCCATATCAACTGAACATTCAGATCTTTGGCCGATTAAGTATAGTTTATGCAATATCTCTAGGCCCGCCTCATTACTTCATTTAAAGCGTTGATCTTTATGAGAAAATTTGTCCAATAACGGTTTATTTCTTCAATCTCTTCTTCTTCTTCCAATGAAGTACATTCCATCTTGATATTGGTTTATGTTTCTGGTTTCTGGTTTATCTTTCGGGTGTTACACAACCAATCAAATTTCTTTTACGACGGATGAAATATCGAGTTAATTATCAATCTAATTTTATTTTCATCAATTCGATGCCAATCACTATTTATCCATCATCCTTATTAGGGATCGGGTGTCTTTGTCTCAGATCTAAACAAAATCTTGAATTAGCTCATGCTGCAATGATAATTATAAACCTTAAAGGGACTTGGTAACGTTGTCCATATGAGAGATAGTGGTGCAAAGGTAGTGACTTCAATGCTAGATGTACAATTAAAGATAATCTGAAAAAAATCGAGTAAAAACGGTCCATTATTAATGATACAAATTGGGAAAAACTGATCTGATCGATTCTGTAATTCTCCAACTATATTATTACAATTTAATTACATTTTAGGTGAATGTAAATCGTCACAAAGCAATACATTGGCTCTATATACCACTCCAGACATTTAAGTTTGGACAGATCTTTAATAGCCTGTCTTATGCCTTTTTTAAATGGAAAAACGGTTGGGAAAATTCAAAAATGGTTGGGAGAATTTACTGTTAATCACTGTTAGACAGTTTTGCACAGTGACGCCTGCAAAGAAAACCAAAGATATCTTCGTGGTTTGATAATTGTTTTCAGGATTTTTTTGCATGTCAGAGGGTTGACTTGACTTAACTTAAGCGTTGGTCACAACCGACCGTGCGTGTTTTTAGTCCATACGGTTTTTGGGGAGGCCACGGCCGCCACGTTTTTCTGAAAACGTAGGGAGGGAGTGGCAAAGGGTGTAGAGGTCAGTGGGAAGTATCGGCAACACACGTCACACGCACTGGGGGTGAATCGGTATAGCCGAACGCAACCCGAACGCAGCGAAAGTTCCTCGTGCACTAAAAGTGCTACGGTGTGTCTGCGTGCTCCCAAATCCGTACGGAGGCGGCACTCACCATGTACGGTTACTCAAATTTTGCCCACGTTTTTGCACGTAGACAGCACGCACTTGCAGGTACGTCGGGATGTGACCACCGCATTTCTTGACTTAAGCCGCCCACACCATCACTGGGATGTATGATGGCTTCTGTTTCATAACGGCTTGCCACACCTTCCTGTCTTTTGTTAGCCTAGTGGCTTTAGTCAGGGAATCAACTTGTCCGTTGTTGCAGTCCGCCTTGATGCATTATGTCCATCTCTTAGTTGGGCTTCCCCTTGCGCGTTTGCCATGTACACTTCCGTTGAGAAGGATGTGGGGGTATCTTTTTTAATTCATTATTTTGATATGTCAGAGGGTTAGTACAATAGAAGGAATATAATAAGTAACATTTTATACAAAAATTAAGCAATTTTTTCACCAACCTTTAACAATGTTACCGAGTCACTTTAAGGTCAGTCAGGAATCCCGTGACGTTTACAAGCCGATCGCCCGTCTGATTATCAAGATATTTATGATTGGAATAGGAAATTGTATAAACCGTTTTCCCAACCGGTTTTATAACACTACAGTCTATTATGGAAAATGAGTATTGTAGAACCGGTCACTCAATAATTTTCACTTTTTTTAGGCTCTTCATGATCATTTTAAAGCGCAATTTTGTTTAGGGCTTCAATATTACATCCTATCACAGACACTAATTACAAGTCGGACCATGCATCTCAGATTTAGCATTGTTAAACAATGCCTTTAATATTGATGATATGCTAGTGATGCTCGCCATAATGCTTATTGTAGTAAACATTTCATATAATTAATTTGAGACATGGGCTCTAAGACTTTAACGAGGGACGATGCTGTCCTTTCGCAAACGTAATCTAGATTCTAAATATTAGCACATGTATGAAACTTTTTTTAATTTAGTATTATTATAATTATCATTAATATTTATTCGACCATTTATAAAAAAATAAAACAAATAAAAAAAGGACAAATAGGATACAGCATAGCAAGAGACAAGTACATAATAAGAATGAACAAACACATGCACAGAGATATGGGAGCAGCAAGTGGGTCTGGGTGTACAAAAGTGAAGTTCAACACTGTTGCCCGGAGGCATGTGCCCCCACACATGCTACTCTCAGTACATAATTAAAATTCTATACATAAAATATTGCATATGATAAAATGGGGGGGGGGGGGAGATACAAATTACTAATACAAAAATAAGATGAATTGAAATTGAATATCGGAAAGTTGATTTAAAAGTTGATTTTTAAAAAAATGCTTCAATGTACGATTTATATCTTCTCACCTCTCATGCAGAATCACATGCAAGAACTAAGAAATTTATAAACATAAACCATTTTCGTTAGTGTTAACTTCTGTACGGTGATTCTTGGTAGATAGACATGCAATTTCTCATCTCCATTCCGCATGTAACCCTGCATACTTTGATTCAGAATCTGCCCTAGTTTTCCAGGCGTTTCTCCTCCCCGTTGTTTGTACACGTGTTTCAACAAACGCTAAATTCCTCAGGGAAGGTTCCTCTTTTGTACTAAGAAAATCCCCTGATTGTTTCTAAATATTTAGATAGATCCTACAGCAATACGCATATAACAATGCTTAGGGCTATTAGCAGACTTAGCTAGACGTCTAAATAGATTTGGGTTGGTGTTGAAAATACTGACCGGTCCCGTATATTCAGTTTGGTGTGTGTTACTTCTGCTGGCGTTGGTAGTCCATTTGTGGAATGTGTTATGACATTGACAGTCGATTCAATAACGCTTTCTGCCCGGTGAGATATGTGTTGGTTTAACTTCGAGATAAAAATTGATACAAGTAGCAACCAAATAGACTAGTTAGCACATAGTACAAATGACCCCAAATATCCACAGATCTTTTACACGTGGAGTAGTCCCACTTTGTGCATTGTAGAGTAATGGATGTCCTTCGTGAATATCTTTTCTTTGCCTTCTTTCATGAGCATGTATCCACTAGTCGTCTCGGCGGGATCAACAATTTTGATACAAGTGACTTTTAACCAGAAGGATTAATAATCTTAAAAAAACAGGAGCAATTTCTTGAAGATTTTTGTTCTTCTTCAATTTCAGTGAAAAGGGTTCCCCAAAATTTACCGTTGATGACTTGATCAGCTTTCAAAAGATTAACCCTGATACGCACGTATTGATAATAACATGAATATTCATACGAGGTTAAATTATATGTAAACATTGTCATATGACATGATAGTCTCAGAACATTGTATCCTTGAAAAGAGCAGCGATAAAGATTAATTTCAGTTAAACTCAGCTTAATTATTTACTTCCCATTAATACATGGTAATGACATATACAAGGTATTGCGGCAATTCAGAAATTTTATCTCGACAAGTTTGTTAATGTTTTAGCAGGCCCTTTTCCTCAAGTCTATAACACTGCTAAAATGTTAACAGAGTTGTGCATCTTAGCACTAAGACTTTAATTGATGATTTTATTATGTGGATGCTGTCTCAGCTCCTACGTTGCACTAAGATGTAAAATGCCGAAGATTTGGATTCTCTACTGGCTCTTTAAGAACACTTCAAATTTAAGTGTAGATTGGCCATGCACGTATAGATCGAATGCAAATGTCGGCCTAGATGTTACTCCAAAATGGATATATATTCCCGCAGTGTCCTTCAAAATTACGCTTCGAATGAATTCTACTGTCTCTGTTTTTTACAATTAAACGTTGAAATAACCAAAAGCTATCAGCATCAACAGAAACATTACCAACCAGCCTTAACGTGAAATTAGAATTCCTAATACCTTGGCGTATAGTGTAAGTGAACATGAACTTGAAGACATCTGACTACAAGGAAACATCACCAAACCAGAATTACATCAAATTGCAGAGGCTAACACAGGTAGTAGTCATGTGAACGAGATGAAAAGTATGAAAAGGCAATAACAATTTAAATATTGTCGGTTTTGTGGTTTAGATTTAAGTGAGGTATCCATATATTCGAAAAAAAATGCATGGGCAAGCGAGTACCGTATAGCGACAGCGGGCAACCACAAGAAAAACATAATGACTTTTCAATTTTTTACACACGTCAGAACAGTTTCGAAATTTGTTAATGTCTGTGAGTTTTCTCCTTGACTTTAAATAAAAATATCGATTATGACAAGCATTCAAATCGAATGTTTCATGCTTCATTAAATGACAGTCTGCCATTCAGTCCACATATAGAAACTGTGTCTGCTGTGAGTGAGCGTCAATGCGCCTATTGACGGAGTTTCTGCCTACGGCAAGACAAAAAATGAAAAAATAATTTAGCAAGCGAGACTTGTGATTGAAGATATTGGCCAAGCAATCTGACTATTAACCTATATATACACATGGAAATACATAGTCATTATACCTTCACAGTTATGTGTTAAATGAAAAGTATAAGAAGATTTTCGAAATGACCAAAGTTTGTGCCGATTTCTAACCAATTACTACAACTATGACTACAACTACTACTACTTTTACCACTACTACTAGTACTACTAGTACTAGTACTACTTCGACTGTGACTACTTCGACTGTAACTACTTCGACTGTGACTACTTCTAAAACTACATATACAACAAGAACTACTACTACTACTACTACTACAACTACTACTATTACTACTTCTTCTTCTACTACTTCTGGTACTACTACTACAAGTACTACTTCTAATGTAATAAGAACAATAACCACTACTAATATTACTACTACCACTACTGCTGATACTTATGGGACTAATACTACAACTACTACAATAAGAACAATAACTATTATTATTGCTTCTACTACTACCGCGACTACAACAACAACTACTACTACCACTAGTCTACTGCTGCTACTACTACTACTACTACTACTACTTCTACTTCTACTACTACTATTACGTAAATTACTATAACTACTACTTGGTATACTACTACTTTTAATGGCTGAAAACTACTTCTGCTTTAATACTACACCTCATTCCTTCAATTTACCGTCATCCTCTGCTGCAAATTACTTCTGTGGTCACTACATGCAGTCTTGATAATAATTAGCCGGATCATTTACCTTGATCTGGCAGCTACTAGTGCAATGACATCATCTGCTGTGCCATGGGGATTAGCATGGTACCAGTGATGCAGTCCAGTATATGCATTGGTGTTCTGTGTAAGCATTCATTTCCGAACTCGTGGTCATTGTTTGAAGAAAAATACACCTAGCACTCAAACATCATGAGATGGGCATTCCTCCTTCACGGTGATAAGATAAATATGTTCCGACTGGAGCTGAATTGTAGCACTAGCACAAATTACGGGATGTCATGGCAAATATTGTATATGAATCATCCTGACATAATTAGGTTGAAAGAACGGCAACATATCTTCCTCGTGTGATTAATGTTTTGTTAGCGATGAAAAATTATATCAGATTTTTTAATATGATATGGGAGATGATACTGAAGAATAATTGTAGGCGTGCCAAATAGTTATATGTGAATACATCAATATATAAGGGGGTATTCCAATGTTACCTGGACTGAATTTCATGTAAATCTTCTGGGTAAGAATGAACTACACTCAGATTCTTCCATCATCCAGTTGACATGCTTTTTTATCAGTTCTCTGATGTCTATCTGCTAGACATTTACGCCTTCCAATCCCCACCTCCCTTCCATCTTATTCCTATCCATCCCCTCCCCCTCTCCCTTTTCAACTGAAACCGTTCCCTTCTATGTCTATTTCATCCCTTTTCAGATCTTTCCCTTCTTCCTCTAGCTTCTCAAATTTCCCAGTTCTGCATCTCGACTCCTCTCTTCTCCTTCCTTGCCTCTCTTTCTCCTGCCCTGTTTCCCTTTTACTCAAGTGGAACGGGGGTACAATATACCCACTCCGACACTTCTAATATATGGCTGTACTTACTCTTAAAGAAAAGGTTGGGTTTTGGTAAAGATGACAATATTATGTCATCTTTCTCAATCATTTTATGTCAGTTTGGAAATAGTAGAAATACCGTCCTAAAGAGGAGGGCACTCCAAATTAAATTATATATTCGAAATATAATGAGAAATGGTGAAAGATTCGGATTGTGAGCTGTCCCAAATACCATTTCCATGTGCTGTCTGCTGTGCATGTAATTTTCATCATGATTGAGACAAATTCTGTTAACTTATTTCGATCATTCTACCTCATATCATACTTCAAGTTTTATGTATTACATCATCAACCCTTCCCAATGGCGTCCAGACAGTTTATTTTACAATGTTATCGCATGTGCAGGACTAAATGTGTTAAAGTATTCCTCAGGGAGGCCGTGGTGCCACTGCAATGGCAATTTCTTCCATGTACAACCTCAATGGTACTGCATGATACGTGTCTAAAATTGAAGTAGAGTCCACCACCATATACTTCATAGTGTGGACTAGCCTATCATTGCTCGATGGTGTGAACCAACCTACAGGTCAGCCCGGCATCACGCCTATGTCTATAGCTCCCATCTCCTCGGCTTGGAGCAATCAGCGATATAGATCCTTGATTACCCCAGCATGAGTGAAAGACCCCTTCCTATCTGTTTGTCATTACGTCCCTTTTACGGAGATCAAAGAATCATTATACCTTACACGTATGTTTGGTCACCACTAACTGCAATGGACAGTGCTCTGTAGAGCAAGACGTTGTTTTCTTCCTGCATTTCCTTTTTATTTCTACAATGATTTTTTCCCCTAGATTATGGCGTATTTATAGTAAACACATTTCAAATTTGTAGTAAACATAATAAATATTTCGCTTCCAATGACACTCCCGCTCATTGGCAAAAACAATATTATATATGAGTGAGAAAAAAAGAGAAAACCGACAGACTGATATGAAAAAAGAGAAATAAAAAGTAAATGTTTACGTTTATATAACAGATAATGTATGTATCTTTTAATTAATTTGAATCTCAATCTCTATCGTTTTTTACTACTGGAAAAATTGTTTGGTATTAAATCATAGGTAGGTATCGTAACTGCACATTTTAATCGAAATTTTGAAATAGCATGCGATCACAAGTAAATTCCACATGACGACCTTCATAGCCATGCAAATTAAGGTAAATCTCTACTAATCTACAGTAATGTTATCATAGTCGAGTGATATGACCACTTGGCTTGAAATACTCGGCGGCCTTGTTTTGGAGCCAACGAAGGCAGTAGTGTCCTTCAACAAAACATTAATCTATATGTGTCACTCTCGACCCAGGTGTAGTAAATTATGAAGCAGTCATGCTTTAATTCTTGTGCTCTATACACCACGACGGCAGGAGCAAAACTGATATATCTTAAAGTACATAAAAACAGTGATAATAATTTTCATCAGTAGAAGTAGCCTTAGTGGAAGTAGTAGTAGAAGTTGACCTAGTAGTAGTTGCAGATACAATTAGTAGTATGTCAACTCGAAATGGTAAAATTATAATCAGAGAATCAGTTGTCGTTGCTGTTTCCCTCTCCTCATCTCTCTCTCTTTCTCTTTTTTTCTCTCTTGTACACAATCCAGTAATTCAACATTATATCTGTTGCCCTTGATTCTAGAGTTGCTCTTTTGTGGTTCGTGGTTACCTTTATTCTTTGATGCAAGTTAGTAAATATACATTATTAGACACTCGTATTTGCTCATCTCCATTCCAAAATTATTAATCATCAAAACTAACAGTACTAAAAGGCATCATCACAATTGATAACAATAGTCCGCAGCTTATACCGTCTCAATTCACCGTGCAACTGATATCTGTTTACTGTGTGGTTACTAACAATAGCCTCATGCGCGGATGTGTACATTAATTGGCTAGTGACAATGTGCATGATTTTTTTCTTCTTCTGTTGAAGGTTAATTGTTAGATACCATTGTGGATTTATATGATTTAAAAACGCCCAATCTGTTAAAGATGTTCCGGTCTCTGCCCACTGATTATTTAGAATATTAAACTTTAATCAATGCGTATTCCATGCCTTTGACAAATCATTGTCATCATGAGGTAAAAGAAATTCCAAGTTGGTGAAATAATAATATGATCTGTCCTATGCTGACAAAAATAATGAAAAGGCATATGTAAGAGATTGATATCATTATTATTATTATTAAGTATTTGGCGTCACCTGTGCCTGGGAGGCGAAAATCGATGCGAATCACTGTAACCCTCGGGTCTCTCCTTCCGGTAGAAGTGATTGGGGGTGTGCAGGTGGACTCTGCACCGGGGTTTCCCCTACTCTTATACAAATAGTGCAGTTGGTTCTTAACGTGCAAGATGGAGATAAACCTTAAAAAACAAACTGTGTTGGAAATAAGTAAAAAGAAAAGTCTTAAATTTTAACATCGTATTTGTGCTTTCTTAGCAGTCAGGTAAAATAACCACCACCACAAGACATTATTACTTGTAGACATGCCTCCCTCATCCACATACATGTACATTTATGCGATCAGCCAAAATCGAATTTCGATTATAAAAGAAAAGTAAATATGTGGGTAGTATATCAACTTGTTCAAACTTTAGGATACTTCACAACAACTTGAATGTTATGTTGCACGCTTTACTTTAACTAATAATTAATATATCTATTATGAATATCTTTATTAACAAAAGAAGACTATGAAATACGTGATCAAAATGTTTGAAAATTGCTTTCGAATTCATTGAACAGTGTTCAAGTGTTATGTTTATAGGCGGTCAATAAATTGGTGTTTTTTTTGTCAGACTTGTTCGCTAAACGAATCGGTTCGCGAATTGTATCCAATACAAGAAACTACTCGTGTGTGGGGATGTGTTCAAATCTACGGGACATCAGGGCGAGTTGAGCTACATGCGTATATACATGTATTTTAAAGGGCTAGCCCCGAATTGGAATTCCTTTCAAACGGGATATTGATCGGAGTTTATAAACAGGCCATTAAACTATCTAGTATATTCATGTTTTGTTCAAGAGGGAAAATATGACACACAATGCAAACTCCTTTTCATTACAAGAACCAACATTACATGTTATTTGAGAGAAAGCGAGAGAGAGGGGGATAAGGGGGATAACAAATAAGAAACGGGTCGTTGATGGTTATTCAGTTTTATGATAATCCACCCGAATGAGGCATCTTTGCAAAGAAGCCATGACTAGGTTTCTGTCTCATTTCTAATATTTTATATGTATTTCACGATGCGGTTTGGATGCAATTAAGATTCACTTTTAAAATAACTGAATGTCATTGTGGTTTTGTTGGGTTTGTTCAAAAGCATTTTTCCGACAAACTCGAATAAGAAATGCGTTAATCATTTTTTTTCTCCATCGGAGTGGTTTTTCAATTTGAGAACAAATTTAGACTGTTCGTTCCAGAAGTGAAATTTAAAGATGCGCTGATTGATTTCGTAAATTTCCAATTAAAAATATTGCCTTGATTAGGAACAAAATAAATTGGGGCATCAAATCTATACTCCTAAGGATCTCTTCCTATTGATTAATACATGTATCGAATATCATAAGAGATTTTACTAAGATACAAACATGTCTTGATGGGTATATGATTGATTATTTCAACAAACCAAAATCATTTGAAGTAAACATAACCCATAAATATGGTTTTACGTTTGTGCACTTTCAAGGTATGAAACTGAGCATTGTTTTGAGATTTGAAATTTGACCAACTGAATTTTGCGATCCTTTCTCCAAAGCCCATAAACAAATATGTGCGTTTGTACCTTTATGAAAGAGAGATTTAATCTGCGATTCGGCCGATTGAGTTGTTTTATTCCTTCGCCAAATCTTTGAAAATAATCAGCAAACAATGTGCACATATTAAAAAGGAATTAAACGGAGCTTTAATCAGTAATTTCAACCAGACTTGGACGAGGGGAATTTTGTTATTCCTTCGCCAAAACTGACGTCACCTCCAATCTATCCCTCCCGACACTTAACCTCGATTAGCTCCTCTTGACCCCATTCGGGTAAAATCAAATATGTCTCATTAGGGAGCACAACACATGAATGTGCCTCATGCTATCGACCAATCCGAAGTGCGCAGCTTCCCTTCATGAATGGGAGGGTGATACGGCCAGTGACTATTTGGTTTCATCACATTAAAGGTGCTGGGTACCATATGAATACGGCAGGCCTCGACAGAGGTAGCAGGAGCAGGGATATTGAGTGGGGGATATTTAAGCTTGATTTTTGTTTTCAAAAACGAAATCTAGACCGTCCGTCGCTTATATGGACAAGGCACATATGGGCGGAAAGTAACGAGAGGTAAATTCGGATACAACACGATTGGTTTGCCTAGTTGAGGTAGCAGTATACCCGCACACACACACACACACACACAACCACACGCACCCTCAAACACACGCACCCACAAACACACACACACACACACACACACGCACAAACAACCTCTTTCTCATTAAAAAAGACAAGTTTACAGAACTAAGGGTTGTCTTGGGAACCACTTTTATCTTTTCTCTCTCTGTCTCTTTAATTTTCCTTCTCTCTCTGTTTTCTTCTCTTTACGCAATTTTTGGGGTAGGTTCTTCATTCACAGGCCACCATCTCCCAACCAATAATTGACTTCTTAAATTTTACTTAGCCTAAAGGGCCTACAGAAGAAAAACAAAAATGTCAGCACCTGACTGAACAAAGCCTTCGTAATATTTGTTTTAAAACTCTGACTGGGCGTGCTGTTCAACTACAGTTTAAGGGACCGGGGCCGGTAAATTCTTTATTCTTAGGCCACCATCTCCCAACCAGAAATAATCTTCGTTTAATTTCACTAAGGCTCAAGGACCTTCGTAAGAAGAGAAAAATAAATCAAAACCTGACTGAACAAAGCCTTATAAATATATTTTTTAAATATCTGGATAGACGTGCTGTACGTTAACCTACAGTTTAACGGAAAGGGCCCGGTAGGCTCACCATTCACAGGTCACCATCTCCCAGCCACGATTTACGTAGTTTTTTTTTGTTGTCTAAGTAATAACAATAAATGACTTGATTGATTGAGCAATACACACATTTTTTTTCTTCCTGGCTGGGTGGGTCGTTCACCTACAGTTTAAAGAACCATTCTTACCCAACTAACATAGGCTTTCAAAACATGAATAAATCTCTACTTATTAATATTCCAGCTTCTGATTTTTCAAAAAAATCTCTAAAATGACAAAAAATTGATAATAACCATCCATTTTCACAGATCGAAAAAAAATGATACGGTCACGTGACTTAATGACGCATTTTACATCATTGCGGGCATATCCGATTTGTTCTACAAATAAGTATCTTACAATCTCATTGTAATTCATAATTAGAAATGACGAAATTGCCAGAAACGTACTGGGATTATCAAGTGCATATTATATTTTGGATAAATTGATATCATAGTTTGCCTTTTTAAAGACATTTTAATGCCTAAATCACCCTCATTTTTCAACGGAGAGGCTCCTGCAGTGACGTCATATGCTATTGCGCAATTTAGCTCCGAAGCAGGGTTTTTTCCTGAGCGTTCTGAGCAGTCATTTTTAAAGCTAGATTCCAGAATTATTTTTCTAAAAAAAAATCATTGTAACGTTCGGAATTTCCGTCAAAAATTAATCTACATGTCTTTTTTTCTTCATTTTTTTTTAGCCCGTTTTGGATAGAGTGGCCCTTTAGGGGCAATGCTCGGTAGGCTCATCATTCACAGGTCACCATCTCCCAACCAGAATTTATCTACAAGAACACGTAACATACATAGATACGATTAAAAAGAAGAGATTATAACTGGGCGTGCCGTTCACCTACAGTTTAAGGGGCCGGGCCCACTAGGCTAATCATTAACGGGTCACGATCTCCCAGCCAGAAATTAACTACACTCAGCCCTAAACCACATTGATTCAATTAAACAAAGCATCTAACTGGGCGTGCCGTTCGCATACAGTTTAAGGGGCAGGGTCGGTAGGCACATTATTCACAGGTCACCATCTCCCAGCCAGAAATTAACTACACTAAGCCGTAACATAAAAAAGAGCATCTGATTTGGCGTGCCGTTTACCTACAGTTGAAGGGGCACGGCCTGGTAGGGTTAGCATTCACATGTCACCATCTCCCAGCCAGAAATTAACTACACTCAGCCCTAAACCACATTGATTCAATTAAACAAAGCATCTGACTGGGCGTGCTGTTCACCTACAGTTTATGGGGCCGGGTCCACTAGGCTCATCATTAACTGGTCACCATCTCCCAGCCAGAAATTAACTACACTAAGCCCTAACATAAATACATACAATTTGAAGAAAAAAAGAGCATCTGACTGGGCGTGCCGTTCACCCACAATTAAGGAGTAGGCTCATCATTCACAGGTCACCATCTCCCAGCCAGAAATTAACTACACTACGCCCTAACATAAATACATACAATTGAAGAAAATTTTTTTGACTGGGCGTGCCGTTCACCTTCAGTTTAAGGTGCAGTGCCCGATAGGCACAGCCGTTTACCTACATATAAAGGGGCAGGGCCCCAGGCACGGATCCATGGGCCGATTTTACCGGCCCGGGCCCCCCTAGCCCCCCTAAACGGTAATTTCTTTCGATAGTAATATACATTTTACGTTTTTTTTAAACAAAAGACACCAGCGCCCTCCCCCCCCCCCCCCCTTATTCACCGGCCGGCTGTGTCGGCGCAAAAACAATGAGCCGTTCACCTACATAAATTGACTACACTAATCCCTAACATAAATACAGACAAATATTTAATTTGTTTAAAGAGTAAATGACTGGGCGTGCCATTCGCCAATAGTATAAGGGGCAGGGTCCGATAGACTTATCACTCACAGTTCACCTTCTCCAAGCCACGATTTACATGAACCAAATAATTCTAAGCCTTCAAAGAGTATAAAGTTGTATTTCATACTATAATGTAATTTGAATTGCAAACATGGATATCATTTTCCAAAGTAATATGAATACTCAAACTACTACATAAAACCGATATACACTGAATGCCACTAAAATAAAAGATCAAGAATCCCGTAGATATATAACTGCAACAAAAATGAACCTATAAAAATGTTCAGAAATGGCCCTCAGTAATGTAAGCCTTATACACTATCTTCGTACAGCGCATGTCGCCTAAAATGGCGCCAACTTTTGGGCGCCGGAATTGTTAAATAGCCAAGGAAATCACAACGATATCAAACACGAAAATTCTCCTTATATAACCAGCCCATTTTGAAAATCTCATCACATTACATTCCAATCTTACCAACTTGACTAGGCTACACAAAATCATTCATTAATTTCGAATTCGGCACCCAAACACAAAATATACCACTTACACAGTTACAAGGCTATCTATTGGATAACATTAACAAGTACCAACAAACATACATATACCATCAAATTGCAATCATACTCAAGATTTTTTTTTCAAGTGTTATTTTTTTTGGTACTCAAAAGAATATAATCTGATATAATATGATACAGAGTTGTGACATGATTAATTAAAAACAATATCAAAACAGCATTCTATTACATCTTGTAGAATATAACACAAGAAATCAATATTTAATTTTCGGGGCTTAAATTAATTAGATTAACTAAACTAATCTAATTATACTCAAGTAGACATGTATCGCACGTATAGAACACTGGTTATCAAAACAGTCATATTCCGGTAAATATTCGAAAATAAAGTAGATAAGACAGGGCCGAAGAAGATGGTGTTCACTTACCGAAAACTGTCCAAGACAAGATGGAAGATCAGTAACGATTGTCGGCTTAATACCAGATTATGATGAGAGACCCTCCTATTGATCATGATCGTTGGAGTAGGTAAGAATCATTTGATAAAACTGTCATCTTAACCAGTAACTTATAGTCTATTCTGATCCTGCTTGTCCAGCTATGAATGACGGCTTTGTCAAGTTGTTCGAAGTCATTGTCCCAGTCAGCTCTGACTTTCTCGTATCCTTTCCCATCCCAAATGATTGACCGAACACCGAGCCTGGCACATACCGAAGCAGTACCCCCAAAATCGGAATGAAAAGAAAGCATTCTGAAACGATTATTATGCAAAGCTGCTTAATCGGTGCCCAATCGGTGCCCAATCGGTGCCCAATCTTTGTTATTTCTTTTCAAAATGAATGTTTGCTTGTAGCAGTCGATATAAGGCAAGTAAACGGTACAAGGGCGGTGATTCCGGGAGATTATTCGTAATAAAACAAAAATATATATTTATTATAAAAAAAAAAATAAGTAAAGGCTGCAATAAAAAATAGTATTTACCTTCTGAATTTCTTCAAAATGAATTAAGTTCCATCATAATTTTGTTTTCAATCAATGATAGAACGCGTCTACAGTTCGTGAAAAGACAAATGCAGCCGGCATATCCCGCTTGGAATCGTATAAGACCTTACTCTATTTATATTCAATCTGAAAGAACAAAGTAAAGAATTCATAAATGCATGTACATAAGTCAACTTGACTTATTCATAATATTTCTACAAAATTCCCTCTTCAACATGTTCGAGACATTCGTGTTTTATAAATGGCAACACAAGGTCAATAATTCCTCTTGACCTTCATAACAAATGTGACACACTTTTTAAGTCACTAGTATTCATAGTAAAACCCATACAGAAATAACGTCATTGATTGTTATAAAAATAGCTTTACCAGAATACAACAGATATCATAAATTCCTTTTGGAAGCCAATGTGCAGTTGAAGAGTCGATAAGCCCACAACAACCTGCGTGTGCAATACCAATAGCTAGTCTTAATTCTGACCATTAATTGAAAGTCTATCAATACGGCCATATCACCAAATCACCACCAAATCAGCTTTTTGGGGGTAAATTGTAAATATCCGTATACTACAATTAACCCTGAAAATAATGCCCTCGAATATTGATATACTGTTTATACTTAGCAATATGTCAAATACATGTCAAATATATACTTTTCATCAAATGTTCTGCACACAAGACTTTACACTTAACAACTTTACACTGTACACTCTCATTGAGCGAAACTCCATTTCGTTTAGAACAAATAATAAAACATCCATTATTTTCATATTTTCAACATTCACCGCAAGTTCTACTTACTTCTCGGCAGCATATACTGTCGAAATGGTAATTGCCTGTCCCAAAAATGAGGTATTCTGGCACTCAAATTAGCAGGCGAACATCGCAAGTTGTTGCCTCTTGAAAACCCATAGGCATCGGGCTATGCTGGTTTTTACATTAACTAGCACACACGTACACATCGACAACTGAATTACGTAACGGTATCTGCAAATCAAAAAACTTAGTGAAAATCAGTTTCTTCATCGACACAGTTCGCCATTGGAGCAATGCCATTGCGATACAATCCCCTTAGCATGCAAACTAACTTGAAACTGGACCATGACAATTTTAGCTCGATTTACTATACTATTCTACACTTACTTATTATGTATCGAAACCCCCTTCTATGATTTTTTTTTCTTCTTCTATCTCTCCCATGTTGAGCACATACCTCTAAGTATACTTATTATTTATCCCCATGTTTTTCGAGCAGACGATGTGTCAGCTTTGCCAATAACAAAATAATAAACTATATAAATATATTTTTACTAACTTGTTTAAAATAAAAATTAATGATATAAAATAAGGGCTTATAGTAATGACATCTTTTGATTTCTCACATGTTATTAAGGGTAAGATTGCAGTATACTGTTTCCGATCCTTTCTAGACTGCACTTTCGTTTCAGTCCCACTTGTTACAAAAATATGTGTGTGTTGTAGTGACAGATCCAGCCGGCGGCGAGGGAGGAGGCCCAATTCCCAATTCGTGAGAAAATATTTAGCAGCGACTCAGCCGACCGACCAATTAAGCAGGGGGTGGTGGGTAGTGAGCATTATATACCTCACTTAAGAAATCCAGCCATCTGATTGGTCGAAATTGCAGTCATGGTTTTAACTATTCCTGTAAAATTCCCGGTAAAATTCCAGTGACCGGGAATATAGTTCAGTCTTAGTGAAATACCCATAGGTTCACATGTTAAAAACTGGTTTGAGCGATCGAGGATACCGTACGTGTGCGAAGAATTGGTCGGTATTTTTAATACGGCAATCTCGATCGTACTGAATTCCAAACAAGGCAAAAATGGCTGAAGAAATTATCCCAAGATTTCAACTTCTTGATGATGATCAAATGCAATACTTGCTGATAGCAAGAACACCAAAAAGGGTACGTGAAATTCTCCATAATTATTTCTCAAAATAAATCTAGTAGACCTAGGCCTAGATTCTAGTAGTAGGCCTAGTGCTAAAGATTGCTAGAGATTGCACACATCCCTATGCATTGGCCATTGCGCACTCATGCTAAATTGGTTGATGTTTTAATTACCAGAGATTGAAACTAATATAATTGCTCGTGATCCTGAAGGTGATACTCAATAAGTGAGGTGTCAAATGAAAGCGCAGGTTTTTCTCCACACTCTCCACAGGGCCGGCTCACCTCCAAATTTGTAAAAAATATCTTGCTTAGACTAGAATCTAGATCTAGTCTACTTTCAAAGATACACTCATAAAAAAACAACCGTGCAGATAAACTAGAGAAAGGCCAAGGTGGTGTCATAAGTTCACTCTTTTTTTTCGGCATATAAAAGTATTAATGACTGCTTTAATATTCGAGAAATAGTTGTTATTATACGCTCTCGGGAAGGTTCCAATTGGGCAATAGCACAATTGCAACCTTCTCGAGAGCGTATAAAAACAGCTATTTCTCTCAAAGCAGTCATTAATACTATAATTTTTTTTTTTTAATTACCCGGGGGGCGTCTTTTTTTGTTGTTTAAGAGGTCAAATTTAACGTTTCCATCTTTTTGTTTAATCAATTTTAGGGACCAGAGGAGGGGGCCCGGGCCCCCGGCCGCTAATTTTTTTTCCCAAACAGGTTTGCCAATGTTAATATTTCCGGTCATCTGATTGGCTGATATATTACGTCATTAGCAATGACGTAACCGTTAGGGTGAGTGATAGGGTTATAGAAATCATGCAGAATCACTTTTCATTAACCCAACGTTGGCTCAATCAGTAAGGTCAGCGTAAAACAATTTTCGAGTTGTGGGTTCAAGTCTCAGTTTATTCAGTTTTTTTGCCTTTATAAATAGTGAGGCAAAGCAATATAAAATCAAAGTCTAAATGTTTGTGACCTCTTTCTATATAATGACGTAGAACATATCAGCCATTGAGAAGAACGGAAATATAATAAATTGCAAACCTGTTTGGGAATAAAAATTTCGCCGGCCCCCTGGATCCGCCCCTAGTGTGTAGTCTCTATACAGCTCGGAGTTGAACATAAATTTGCCCATTTTGTTTGCAATCATGACCAGGGTGCCTCCAGTAGACTGTGATAGTAGTGCTAGTGCTCCACAAATGAACGAGTTGTTCGAAAAGGACTTGATTCTAAATGATTTCTTATTGATATTTAATACAAGCGATTTTGAATTTTGATCTACTTTCATTTTTGTTCCAGGTTTTATGATTATTTCTTAAACCATGCCCACTTTGATTGATTATTTTAATTAAAACTTTTATATCAAGTTTTTTGTTCTATAAATCTCAATAGATTTGAGGGTCCCAATATGCATTCCAGGCATATCTACTTCATGACCGGGAATATTTCAGCTGCAAATATATCCAGTGAGTGGGTGAGTTGACAACATTAATTAAATTAAATCGAAAAAAAAATAACCACATACACAAACGCACACGCACACACACACTCGCAACCACACACACGCATACACGCACACACACACAACTAGGAAACAATTCGACTATAATTCATAATAGGTTTCATATCTTTGGGAATACGGAAGAAATGAAACATCATTTATCGTTATTTCACTATGATATCGTTTATTTTAAATAACAATTGTTGATTTATGATTTAAAATTAGTCGCATTTCCCCCGCAGTATTCATTTGGTCAATATCCAGGGTATCGTGGCTTTTGTCTGCAACTGGTATGATTGATTAATATGACTGATTAATATACAATTCATGGGACATAATTGAATATATCATTGACATTTTTATATCAATAAACTATTGATGCCAATCACCAATTTTCTCTTTAGCGTGTAATTGAATACTTGATTCCGGATGTTATAAACGGAATTGTTGATATCAAAATCGAATTGAATGGTATATTCTCTCTGATTCCACTCTCTGTTCTCAGTAATTTGTAGGAAAAGACGGTGAATCAACTTTGATGATCCTATTGATATACAGGAGCTGATTTGATCTAATTTTGATATTTGCCATATAGCTCAACAACTTCCAATCGTTTAAGAGAGTAATTATCTACAAATCTCTTTGTAAACTAAATCTGAAGCATTTGCTTGGCTACATAAATTGTAATGTTTTTTGTTTTTTTGTTACAAACCTCATCAACTTAGAAAGCGATAAATGGATCGCAAATGAATGTGTCAGTAAATGTGTTTTTTAGAAGCATAAACGATGCCCATCTTCATATAGGGTGAATGCGTGTGTGTGCGTGTATTTGTGTGGGTGGGTGGGTGGGTGGGTGGGTGGGTCTCCATCCCTCTCCCCCTCTCTCTCTCTCTCTCTCCCACTGTCTCTTTCTCTCTATCTCTCTCCCAATGTCGCTCTCTCTCTCTCTCTCTCTTTCCCACTCTCTCTCTCTCTCTCTCTCTCTCTCTCTCTCTCTCTCTCTATCTCTCTCTCTATGTCAGTGTAGTAGCATCACTTAGTAAGCTAACCAGGATATCGGGACTCATTTATACAGAGACCAAAGGGAAAATATGTATTGGATGACGACAAAACGCGATAGCTTTAAGCTGAATGTGGTTGATTTACCGACAGGACTTGATCAAGTACTGCAGTATTCTTTACATTGCCTCAGGAAATCATTGTAATCATGAGGCTTTACTGTGGGAGTTTAGACCAGGGTATAACACTTTTCCAAAAATTATTAATCGTGAAACGGTAGGTAAATTGTATTTAAAAACGGTATTGTGTTCGGTTTGAATGATTGAATTGTGATTAATGTGGTTTAGACGTACTACACACAAAACGTGTGCGCGCACACACGCACGCGCCCATTTTAAAGTACACATGTTTATACAGACATATACACATATATAATGAGCATTCAACATATTGAAACATGTCATATCCATCGAGGCAAGTGACTTTTGGTTTAGGTTCCCTTGTCGAATAAAATATCGTAGAGTTTGTATTTCAGAGAAACGTCTCGCCCAAACTTTGATAAGAATCGAGTCAAGCCGCTCTCTCAAGTTTGTCAACAAGTTGCAGCACTTTAATATGTTGCTCAGAGTCATATACCTCTCTAAGTAATCCTATCTTCCTTTTCCCTTTCATTACAGGTTTATGATACACCGTGACGATAGACGCGAGTGGTGTTGGGGATTTTATTGGAGACCGCGTTCGGGCGGGGGTTGCTTTTTTTTCTCCATGCATTTCATCTTCCCAGGGCAAGCTCCAGAATAATTTAATTAGGCTCGACATCACTCGGGATTATTTTCATTTTGCAGACTGAGCGACCAACAAGCGGGGCATCGCCTCTAGTAATCAAGGGACAGGGGTGCTTCACCTATGCCCGCATTTTCACTGTGAGTGGACGATATTAAGGTATATGAGATGGAACGACACTTCCATCTGAATTCATTGATACACTTGGTGGAAGCCGCCATTTTGGCGTGATCCCGCATAAAATGAATTTGTTTTTAAAAGTTAAACACAATTGGGTAAAACATGTCATTTTGATTCGATAATGTTTGATTCATTCCTTTTTTTTCACACACCCTTGCTATGGCCGAACCTCATCATCAGCCACAGCCGCAAATATACATACGGACATTAACATATTAGCCCATACATGCATCAAAATATGTAACAAGTAAATGTGTGTCGAGGATTTTATCATAATTTCAGCTTTCATCAAATTCTTTAAGCCTGTACTGAACTGGTAACAAGCAACAAATTACCGTATACACTAGCCGCTGCTCCTCATGAGATTAATGCAGCTCATTTCAAATTATTTTCATTATTTCACTGATTAGATTGTTTATCCAATATATTAAAGTTCTATTAAAGTCAGTGGTCATTTTTAATTTATATAAGGCTTTCAATCTCTTCGTAATTACACAATTTGTGCTACAACTGCCTCGCGATTTGATTTTGTGATCATCAGGCATCTAGGTAAACATTTGTATGTCCCATAGAAACCATGTTCGGATTAAGTGATACGTGTTGCAAATTGCCTTTGGTCGATTTTTCGTATTAAATGTACTTCAATGTCTTTTAAAAGGATGACGATATAAATCATAGTCGAGTTTGTCATAGAAATCATAGACTAAATGCCGAAATGATTAGTATATCTCCTTTGCTCGGTGTGTGCGAGCGCGCGTGTGCGTTTGTGTGTGTTTCTCCTTCTGTCTCTTCTCTCATTCTTTGTTTTAATTTGAGTTTGGCAGGTGGCAATGACTCCTTGGAGCAAGTCCAACAGGCACTTTTTAATTTGACACGGGTCTATTGATCAGATCCAAGCCATCCTATCGGTTCAAATATGTCGTCATATCCCCTCGACACTACGGATGTTAGAAAAGCTTACAGACTCTCCTTGTTATTATTAACCGTTACAATTCAACCCCATAATCTCAGTATTTTTTTCAGGGATCTTTCCAAGCTCAGACATAATCTTCTTTTATATTATTGTGTTTAAGCGTATCTTTATAAATTTTACTTTAATTACTATATATCTGTATTTTATTACTTTTAATCTTTAAAACCAGTATATAGAGACCCGCAACATGAAAACATCAGAATACTAATTAAATTTTGTTGTTGTCCTGAGAATTTTGTTATCCTGCTAAAATGTCTGAAGTATATATATACACGAACTTATGAAATCGGAAGTATAACATGTATTTATTTTTTAGGTACCTTGACTTTCTAAAAAGTATGGCTGACATTAGAAAATTGTACTTACACATTATTCATAATAACATGTGCAAAATTTTACCCACAGTATGTATAGATGTATAACGTAGTCCTTTTATGGAATTGTCGAATTATTTACTTCAAAAGACCTGTTGTCTACCTTAAGTTAAGTGCGATAGAGTGACAGGGTTACATTCGCTGGATGTTCATGGCGAAAAATAAATCCTTCATCCATTTCCTGAAGATCTTTAAAGGCTATGTATACAAGATTTTAATAATAAAATTCTTTTTGGCTGAAACAGAGTCTAGAAGTTACGTAGAGAATGACATGAAATCGTTATCGCATCAGATAATTGCATCGACTTGCCTGATAATTCCCAGCCACATATCTTTCCATATCCCTCTCGCTTTCTCCAATCTCGTCTCTGCCGACATGAAGATCCATATAGGGTGTGGGGGTATGGAGGGGTATATCAGGGATGGGGGATGGCCTTGGGGCAAACACAAAAACTTGTAAGCGAGGCACATGTAGAAAATGAATGAAAGCTCCCCCAAGCTCTCCCAAGCTCTCCCGTAGCTCCCCATTATTCTTGTAGAACCGCTCCTGCCATGCGGTAAATTCACCCATAATATGATGATACATTTTCTACTCTATGAAAAGTTATTAACGAAGTTTTAATCTGAAGAAAGTTCTTGTCGGGGAGTGCAATGAGAATCATACACTTTCCAGAGTTATGCAGTGTCGTTACATCATTGCTATTATTTGGGTCAATTGCTTTGACAATAACAATTGATGATAACATTTTGGAATGCATGAAGAACGATACTAATAATAACAATAATGATAGCAATAATAATAATAACAAAAAAACAAAAAACGATGGTGATGGTTAAAATAATGATGATGGTGGTAAGCACAATGATAGATTTTCGAAATCTACAAATGTTTTCAAATATGAATGAAATAAAGAAACTTATTTCGAACCCTGGCTCACAAGAATCGACTCCCTCAATAACTGAAAAATCTGTAGTATTTGTAATTTATTCTGAGAAATCAATCTCCACATCAAATCCTCCTTGTTCTTCCTTTGAACTTTCAGTCCATTATTTCACCAGAGTGAGTATTGGATTGTTCATCCGTCTTTGATCAAGTACCTATCGAAATCTAATCCTTACCTTCAAAATAACAAGCATGTCAGCACTATATTGGTCATCGTTAATAATCAAAGATATTCAGATTATATAAAAAACCGACTATGCGGTCTTTTCTTCCACTGCCATGTCATCTCCGATGTTAAACAAAGGTTTGGTGATATCCTTTGCCTGTACATGCACTTGTATTGACGAAGGGTTTTTAAGTGTTTTTTGCGAAGGGAAAATTTATATACACGTATTATGAATAGTCAAGTGCATTTTTCTCGATTAACTGTCACAAAAATATTATTGGCATGAAGCTAATAGTACATTTCCGAATGACAATGGGCCTATAAGAATAATGGTTAATCCACCATGTGGACATACCTATCCATCCATATTGCATGCCTAGGTCTTCATCAAAACATATTCTTTATCGAGAGGGCGCTAAACGCTGAACAATTTTACATCATTTTGGGAAGCGAGAGGGATTCGACTTCGGCACGGCTGACTAATAAGGGCCTTTGAATTTATAAAGTAAGATGCTTCTTCATTCGTATATCGTAGTTTGTGCTATCCTTGGGTTAAAGCCCACACTCTCAGACATATCCTGTAAGCAATTTTTGAAAACCGCGAATGAATTTCTCTGTTTGATAAGCGTAATCATGCTATTGTATAAACTCACTCTGTGGTATTAATTCGATTGTACACGTATATGAGTCACATGTAAACAGTCTGCTATTGTCATGACTAATGAAGGTCTTTCGTCTACACTCACATTAGTTAGACTTGAATGAACATCGATATTACACAATTTGATTTAACATCAATACATCATGAGTTCAACACCACTCAAGGGCAAATTCAATACCCTATTGTTTATCCCATAGAAATCATTTTCGAATTATTTAATACGTTTTTGAAATTGTTGCACATTACATAAGGTGACGTAGAAACCTATTGAAATTGTTGCAATGTAATCAAATGCATGCACACGCCTTTGTGAAGCTCCTCTGTATAAATATTTCGTTCACCTGTTACGAATAAATGTATCTCAATAGTCACAATTCAAACTGCATACATTAGTTGTTGCTAGGAGGGACACACATTATGGTTTACCCTTCCTAACAAGTAACAATACGTAATATGCCATTTGCAATGAGACAGCACATTATGTTAGCTGTTCCTTTATGTATATAATATGTAAATAATGTACTCTCCGCGCAAAAGGTCTTGACGAGTTCAATACCCAAACGATTTTGTTACCGTTTTGAAAGTCATACTTTATCATGTATTATTTTTAATAGCAAATTTCTATAATTTCATCTCAAATTAGTAAAAAGGCCTTTTCATACAACTCATGCTCACCCACACATAAATCAAACATTTAATCAACCATGTTCGTTCGTTTTCGACCAAGTTGCCATTGTAAGCGGAGGTACTTCTGAATTTAATTAAACTCTGGATATTTGCCATGTCATTTCCGACAACATCATTATAAGTTTCCAATAACTGGTTCGAAAAATCAAGAGAACATTATGGTGTGAAAAAACAGAGACAAAACTTTGACAAATACTGCTTGTTAACTGAATCGCTACGACGTCCTTTCTATTTCTGACTTGAACTTCTGATTTATTTTCATCAAATTTACCAGAGACAGGAAAGTGTTTGCAGGACAGCTCGGACAAGATGACCCATGAAAGTTGTGAAAAGCGCCTCCTAGCGTCCTTGGCATATAAAACTGATCGATCTTAAATCAGGACAGCTCAATATCAGTCCTTACTTTCGGTGATGTATCTTCATACGATACAAAAAACTACTCCATGATATATACAACGGACACAGTGATATGACTATCAGTGATAAACTGTGTCAAGATATTATTGTATTATCTTTGTAACAAACCGCTCTCGACTATTCTTTTCAAATTGTTTTCAACACCTCAGTCTTCCCTACGAATCTTATTACAGACAAACACTTGGCAATAGAAAAGCGCTAGACTTTAACAAATCTGTGGCGTCTTTTTCCCGCCAACGCAAATTATTGATCGGATGTCGTGTAACCTAAACAGCAAATCGCACCTCGGTTTTGTTCTCTCTCTGGGAATCTATATATACTTCAAGCATGTCAGATGTGGTTATTTCTATAACTGTTTGTGCATGAGGAACACATGTTTAATTCATGCATGGTTTATTTCGAGGGAAAACTAATAACAGAATCCCAACATTTTGGATACCTTAATGATGTGGTACTCTAGTCATGCTAATAATATACAATAACAATCAACGTTGTATGATATTGACATTTAACAAGCATCATAATTTCACAGAAGGACTGTTTCCTGTAATAATAGGTCTCATTCCAAGCTATATTACATTTTCTCTCGAAAGAAACCCTTTGTTTATCATTGACATGAAAAGTGACGGACTCCTAAACATGTGCCGATTGCATTATTTATGTCTTGAGTTTAAAGGTATCGAGGAAAGAAATGCAATACGCTTCACATGATTTAGGTTAATGCACACAAAACCAAATTGGCACATGAACATCTATTAGTGAATATTTAAAGGAGTTGACTTGACCTATTTACGATCTGCCATTCAAATACTTCGAATATAATAGCAATTACACCATTAAAAATATTTATTTTGTATTCCATCCATAATCTTTAATCATACCATGAGACCTTTTCCTAACCTTGAGCAATCAACTGAATAATGTACCGCCCACAAAACACAAAATATATGTTTTGTAGGAAGAGGGCGGAAGGAGATTGGGCCGACAGAAAGTTTACAGTTGATTGGTTTTATGAATATCTATCGCTTATGAGCAAGGTGAAAGTTGTCTGTGTTGAGTTCTTCTGCCGTTTTGAGCATTGCCAAGGTGAACAAATCGAATCAAACATTCACCGATTCTCGTCACCAGACTGTTATGCATCAATATACCTGTACATAGCCTCGTTGATTGATATTGATTACAAGTTGCCCTCTTTGTGATGTCGAGGTCCGGAAATTCATTAGTTCTTATTGAATTATTTGGAATAGGGACAAATAGTATGAACTCAGTTGAACAATTATCAATGTATCCGTGAATACCGGTATTTTGTATGAAATTTATAAACGCAAAATGGAAGTTATATTGAAACATGTATGGATTGATAATGTGAATCACAAGCAAAATGAGGCGCATTCCAGAAATTGAGATATGAATTCATAATTCATTTCTTCTTCCTTTTTTTTTTTTCTTAACACAAAAGCTATGTATGCCTACTTGAAATACATCCAATATATTTTGATATTGAAAAAAAAGTAAGCTTAATCCAATTTTCGCAGGCCTTTAAAAATTAAAAAACTACATATATTAAAAAATAATCCCCAAACAATCCGCATCAATAAAGCATTTTGAATAAAATGCTGAATATGTCTTATGATGTAGAAAAGCAATCCATATATTTCATGAGTTGGGAGATCTTGTCTTGTTTCCTACTTTTTTGTTTTGATGATATTAAAGAGGTTGTAGCGAAATGAAAATCCTAACATTTTTTTTTCTATGGGAGCATGGATGGTTTCGGGAATCTCATCAATAGCCCTCCCTTTGCTCGCAAATAGGTGAAGGATGGGAGAGTGTGGCAGATACTGCTTCCAAAAGGTAA
Source organism: Strongylocentrotus purpuratus (assembly GCF_000002235.5). Taxonomy (NCBI): domain Eukaryota; kingdom Metazoa; phylum Echinodermata; class Echinoidea; order Camarodonta; family Strongylocentrotidae; genus Strongylocentrotus; species Strongylocentrotus purpuratus. The sequence goes on from NW_022145612.1 coordinate 48,796,129, forward strand.
TTTGTTTAATGCCGTTTCAGGTTTTTCCGGGATATGTACTAGCTCTTGAATGAGATTTACTGGGTATTTCTTTCGGGAGCGGAGTTCGGAAGACCTCTCCCTTCCATTTAGAAGGTTCTTGACCTCCTTAAGTCCACCCCCACCTACCAGCCTCACTGCCAAGGTCATCGAATGCAGGTGCATCCATGGCAAACAAGGTATCCCCAAAGACAACCACATGCCATTGATTACGATGTATTATGGAGTTAATCAAGCTCAAATGATGCAGAGAAAGCAATTTGAGCATGCATCGCGGCTTTTTGTGGTAGGGCTTGAAGTTGGGGGTAAGGATAAAGAAAATTGTTTGGATATGCCTTCCCCCCCCCCCCCCCCCTCCCCCTCCCCTCCCCCTCCCCCACTCATTAAAAATGATCTGGTAGAGCCCCGAATGCATGTCTTTCCGTATGAATTTTTGAAGGATAATGCTTTTCACAATGGATTTTGAGGATCTCGCAGTAACAGTACATAAACTTTTGAGAATAAAATAACAGAGCTCTGTTTTCATTTCATAAGTAGTCGTCATCAAACTGTCCTGTGAAATTTCATTTTATTTGTTGTGTATATAAACATGAGAATTTATTTTAACGAACATATTCGAAATTTCGTTAAAGGAAACATTATGGAGGGAGAAAATTGAAAAGTATCACCTCTGAAAATAATTGTTAATTATGTTCAAAAACGTATAATTATTTTTATGATATAAGTATAATTCATGAGTTCTTCTTTGTATAATTATGTGTTTTTAATGTAAGTATTATTCAATTAATAAGTGATGGGAAAACAAATGTACTATGAACACGTCTTGAACTTGTCAATGGATTACTCGTACAAAGGAAGAGTAGTTTGAAAGTGATATGAAATTTATACTCAATATGTTGACCAAAGAATGCATGGGGAGCGCCACCTGGCGGACTGTTCTGGCAAGCGACAGATCAATGACCTCTTCCTTGTATGTCTGTTCGTTCGTCTGTCTGGATTTTGCTCTGATACTCTCTAAACCCATGTTCAGCTGCATCTCTCTCTCTCTCTCTCTCTCTCTCTCTCTCACTCTCTATCTATCTCTCTCTCTCTCTCTCTCTCTCTCTCTCGCTGTCTTCTTTCTTATCCCGTTTCTCTTCTATCTCTGTTTCTTCCAACTCATTTCTTTAAACATTACAATCCTCTCCTCACTATTTAGGTTTGGCTGTTTCCGTTTAAATGTAGGTATAGTCAGGGACGTCGATCCCGTGGGGACGGGGGTCACGTCCCCCATCATCTTTTTAAGGAGGTACTGTTCCCCCCCCCCCCCGGAAATTTTGAAAAAAAGCAAAAAAAAAAGTATAGCAAATATTAAAGGGATAGTTGAGTTCTGTTGCAGAGGGCGCTACACAAAATAATTTTGTTGTGAAATAATGAAAAACTGAGTGTCAAATTTGAAAGAACATAATATTTAATTGACAAAATCATATTTGTGTCATCAAAATCGGTTCAGAGACGGGTGAAATATTACGATTTATAATACTTGTGTACCACCACAAATATTAGACATTTTGAAAAATTTGAATTTTTTTTAAAAACCGTTGAAAAAACGAAATAACGCCTTTTACGTCGTATTTCAGCCAATGCCGATGTTGGCTTTTTTGTTGGCATTTTCGTGTTGCTGATATTACGCACAACCAGCTGGCCCATGTATTCTTATTTTTAATTAAATAATTAATTAACGGTCACCTTGTTTTTTGGAGCTGAATTGGTACGATCGTATTGGCTAAATTTCACATATTTTGGGCTCTAATATTACCTTCATAGCAATTTTAGGTTCTAAAAGGGCACTAGAAATGTCACAGATAAGAATAAGAGCAATAACCATGAACTTCGAAGGCATTTGCGGTATGAAAATAGAACTCAACTATCCCTTTAACCCTCGAATAATATCCCAAAATGTACAAGTTAATATTGTAGAAAATCCTGCATTTCGTCCCCCGCCGCCCCTGTGTATTGCTGGTCTGTAAAGTACACGGTCCTATTTATTTTACCGAACACGGATCAATATATACTTGTTCCTTGCATTTGTATTTCTTTCTCCCACTTTCCCTTCACCTCTTTACGTCTGTCATTACCATTCATAGCATGAAACAGATTGTTGCTGGACATTCTTGGTCAATGATGATTTATGTCACATATTTTCTTTTCATCGAATTCTCAGTATGATTGTGGCATGATCAGAAAAATATGACAATGGACCATTATGGAGAAAAAAAACTGACACTCAATAAAACATGTGGACTTTCATAAAGTTTACATTATTTATTCGGTTAAGTACAATTATACGAATTAACAAAATATACAAATTTTCAGATCATTTTTAATATGGCTAAACCATCTCTTTGACTATCTTTCTTCTTTCAGTACTTTTCTATAAAAAAAAGAATTATTTCGCAATGTCGTACAATTTTCTTGAAATATTGATATAACTATTTACATGAACATGTTATACTCTATCTAATCTTGCTCTGATTTGGGAGCATACTTCACGCACATAACTTATCATGCAAGAAATGTTATGTGCATGCGTCCTGCCGAAATTAAAGTGCATAGTTTTATTGGACCAAAATACTAAAGTGTCCATGCTATTCATCATCACGTTGTTATGTCTGGCAGAGCTTTTCACGACTATGATTATAGACAAATAAATGAGAAATTACAGGAACGGAAAATAGCAAGTGACAAAAACGGAGAAAAAGGAGAAAGGATGCATGAAGAGAGAAAGAACGAAAAAATAGGGATTTGACGATAAGGGAAACGAAGAGTAAATGACAGCAAAAGAAATATACTATAGTGAGGGTAGATGAAAAGAATCGGGAAATGAAAGTCACAACTAGATATATTGCGACAATCTACGGACAGCATTTTCAAAAAGGAATTCAGTTAATCAAGGTTAACATTTTTCTTATTTAAATCAAACCATCAATTAAAGAAATTACAGAGAAACCATAATTTAGTATTATTTTGTATATTTCGTCATGTACCTCGAATTCAAACTCCAGAGCGTTGAAAATTGAAAATGTAAAATATTCATACATCATGAAAATCACTTCGGCCAAACTATCAACGGTTTCATACAGCAACTAAGCCGAAATTTTAGCCTAAATGTCAAACTCGTACATGTAACAGCAACACCCTTAGGGTTAAACTCATACATAATGCACCTCTAAGGCGCATATTTGCACCCTCGATGTCCAATATTATCTCTCGTTATTTGGGATTCGTCCTCTCTGAAACTTGAAATTAGTCCTATCATTCGGAAATTCATTTTTCAATGGTCAAAGTTTACAGATCAGTTTGCAAAAAGAAATAATCATAATCATAGACAATAACATTAATGGTAAAATACAGTCATACTCATACGGTTTTACTTGGGTTAAGTTACACGAAATCATTTTTGTTCGATGAGGAAGCCGACAGAGCGAAATACTATAGGAGGACTAAAGGAGATGAGGTTGGTAGAGCAGTAAAGAAATTATCTAAAGAGAGAGTGAGTCCAGAGTTTTACAGGAAGTATAACATTAAGTTTAGCTGCGTTTACTGACATAATGAGGAACATTCAATATTTCGAGTTCAATTAACGACCAAAATAAACATCAGGTTTTTTTTCGACTTTAAGTTGGAATTAACTATGGCAGGCTGTTCATGCCACTGTTTGCTGCCACTGTTTGCTCTCATCATTATGAATTTTAAATAACATTTTGTCCTTCAATAATGAACTATCAAAAAAGCTCAATTCTGTAGATGTGAGACCAATGCCAGTAAATAGTGAGAGGAAGCAGTGGAATGAACAGCCTGTCATAGTTAAGTCCAACTTAAAGTTCGTCTTAGTCTTTGTGAAACACCTCCCAGGTCGTAGATGATAACAAACAGGGGGAGAGTAGTATGTTATGTAGTAAACAATCTGTGCGATAATAATAATAATAATAACACTGTGATTTAGTTTTTGACTTGCTTTAAAGTCGAAATTGACATATTAAGTACCTGTTTAATACTATTATTTGATACTAAATTATGCTTAAAATTGTTTATATTCGAGTTTCGAGCAAAATAATATTAGTTCTCTTGTACAATTGGACTCATTCTTATTTTTCTTCGTGTTTATCGTTAGAAAAAATGTGTCAGTTTTAAGAATGCCATTATGAATTTAGTTTACTGCAATGTTCAGCCTATTGAGTCACCACCTGAAAGTATATTGGAGATATTCATTATCATTCGTCTATTTTGCTCTTTGTGGTCGTTAGACTCAACTGATAGAGCTCTAAAAAGGAGAACACGATGCTCCCACCGCAAGCTTCGTATCCTGAATAGAATATTCCTGTTCAGCAGCATAACTACACATCTACCGTAGATCTATTGATTTCCGCTCACAGGTGGATCGTTACTTTGCGTTTCAAAGGACCACAGCTGCACTGAGAAAGATGCCTTCCGCAAAAGGGATGACATCCAATTGGATACTTGTTTTCCTCTTCCCAAAGACTTGTCACATATCAGATCCATAACATGGTATAAAATAATCACCCTCCAGAAGAAGCAAGTGATACCCTACCAGACTCCCTGCGCTCCCGCACAACCCATCAAAATATGTTTACGCACAAATCCTCACTGCACATTCAATTCAGCTTTCCGTCAGTATCCATGATGCGGTTATTTTTCTGCAGATATCCAAGATTGATTTCCCAATGGGGTAGCAGTTGGTAAAAGAAAAAATTAAATGATTCAACGGCGAGCACATCGCGTCGACGTCACATTTTTGACGCTGCGGGGGTGACAGGCGATCATTGTCGGAAATAAAAACTTGGTCTGTTCCCCAAGATGATTGTCATCAAATCCTCACAATTGCATCAACTAATATAGCTTCAGGCCCATCACATGCACATGCGGTTCGATAGATTTGGATCGAGTTTGCTATTTGCCGCTAATCAAATCCTAACAAATCGCATCCACAATCACATTTTGAAGAGAGATTTGATCATTGTGCTTGGCTGCATTCATCTAGAAGTCCAAAACCTGATGTGCGTTTTGGGAGTTTTCATGTGCAGTCTCTTTCACAAACAAGATTTGATTGAGTACATACTTTATTGTTTTCTCATGTAGCGGCTAGCATCAAAACCTATACAATCTAGCACAAAATGCCATTGGCATGACGACACTTTCCCAAGATGTACAATTCTATCTCCATCTCGTACCTCACCAGTGTTAGATTTTCCACGATGCTTCAGAAGACGACCATACACGATGAGCCTTTGATTTCTGTCACACCTTTGGTGCCGGGTCACCGATGGGTTAGATTGATCATGACATGACGGGCAGAGTGATTGATGGCGTTAAAATGGCGCACTTTTACAGGGTGTTCACGTGGTCTCGGTTCGCGCCCTCTCCTTATCACGTGATTGTCCGTCCATGAACCAGGTGATATTTCGTGGTGACACAGTGGTTTGACCTTTCGTGAGGGTGACGAATGATGGCCATCGATGTCGTTTTCATAGCATCAAGTAAAATAACGGTCCAAAGTAGTTTATGATGATAAACAACCCTCTAGGATAAACTTTTTTCTTCCGTGAAAAGACAACGTACTTCAGTTTATTGACGTTGTTGTAAGTCCATATTCACAGCTCGCGTGGTGCGAGGTTAGAGAGGGGGCATTGTCGTGATACCATCGCGAAACCCTTGAGTGATTGACGAAACCACATGATATGCAATACTCTGTATGAAGGGTGAGATATCACGTGTTGGACAACTGCAGTGGTTATGTTTGATGATCATAAAGATGACACGTTAGCTGTCCTCTGCTCAACCAACCAGCATAAAACCATATTTCACTCGCTCTATTCAACTTAGGTGTTAAGTCCGATACATAGTGTCACCGAATATGCCATTAATGAAGTTAGTCCAATGTTTGCCTGCAATGCAATGTTTACCTTAATCACTTTACATAGCGAAACGATGACACTCCTCGGAATCAACATCAACATTCTAGATGTCATCGTGTAACGATAGAATCAAATTTAGTTTCATCTTGGCGCTGTTATAAAATTTCCTCTTCTTTGGGTATCCGAGTCGATTAAATCTGTCGCTGTAGGACTTCGATTGGACACGTGTTTTATAATATATTGCATTATGGGTAGGTGAAGTCATATTACGTCACAGATAGGCTTGACTGGTTTCTCCATCGGTGTCTTGGCTATCGTAATGTGTTGCGTGAGGTGTTAATTTGATGCCATGCGGTCGAGGTCTTTGGACGGAACCTGGAAATTGGAAAATAAAACTGAAAATTTAATTAGGAGCCAACGGAAGTTCGGTAGTATTGTTGTAACTTTCCCGACGTCCTAAACAAAGTAACATTAACAACCTTAATTATCTCTGAGTTGATCCTGGAAAAAGTCCAAGACTGAATCATTTAACCGCCTCTGAATGGCACCATACAAGTGCTGTAGATCATCATCATCAATACGAAATAAAAATTAACCAATTCTTTCCAAAGTGATTAATATCAATCATTTGCATTTTTGCGTTAGAGTATATCACTGCTATAGATCAAGTGAATGGCCTTTTAGATCACTCTTGATATTCATTCACAAAGGGTACACTCTGGTTGGCTAACACAAGGAAAATTTTGGATGATTGAAACAATGCTACTGTTTAGTGTGCAGTTCTTTGCTACATTCACTTTTCTAGCATATTTGCTTATTTTGTGCACTAGGTTAGAGAAAACTTCGGGTCGAGAGCAGTAAGGTAAAAGGTGTAAACACTATTCCTATTTGATATTGATCAATGAATCTGTGTATCTCCAAACGACTGAAGACGAAACAATGAAATAGTCAAGCGAAACTAGAAAAAAAAAATGGTCTCCTTTTAAAAAGTTAAGTGAATCGATGTAGGAATAAATTGGCCATAAAGCAGTTCGTGCATATATTTTGTACAAATTTCATCTGCATACAATTATTGACATAGACATTTCTTAAAAGAAAAATGCTCACTTGCGTATCGAAGATTGTAAATGCATTTTAAAGGCACACCTAATGGTTTTCAACCTGAAAGCATTGTGCTTCTCGAAAATGCACAAAGTTGTACCTTCTCTAAGTTCTCGCATTTCGTTTCATAAGATTCATTTATGGTTGCCTTTATTCTTTATATGGATAAAGAGGTACTTTCACTTGATTTTACCTTTTTATGAAAATGAATTTGAATGAATAAATGTAGATGCATGGATGAAAAAATGAATGCATGTATCTTTTCATATCCCCGTTTTACCTCATCAGTGTGATTCTCTCCATAACTACAATTTATATATTAGGTAAAATGGACATTCCTCATACAGTGAGGCAAGCAAACATCAGTACGTTTTATGTAATCACAAACACAAGACACGTAACAGCAATACACGAAATGCTGTTCCCACTGGCTATTCTGCTTTTCCCACACCAGCCGTGACAAGGCACATTTACCACACACTACGTGCTGTGTCATATTATGCGTGGTTAAGTGTAAGCATAGCACAGAAGCGATAGATAAATATGGAGTATATGGGAAGAATCAGTGGGAACAGCTGAAAACTCTTAGAAAAAAAGTGACATTTAAGAATGAGATGGATGCTATTATATGAGTTCATGCATGCAAAGCTCGCGAGTGCAAAATATTGAATGAAACATTGTCGGAAAAGTCTGAGCAAAAGAAAATTGGATAAATAGTGGCTTTTTGTGCAGTTTGGCTTAGGAAAAATAGATAAATGAGTAAACAATTACATGATAGGAGCACTCGTTACGATAACACTTTTTTTTAACGTGATAGTGAAATGTATCGGGGTACTGCTATAGCAGAACTAAGGATTTTTTTGCGAAAAACATCCACAAGTTTTTTTTTTTAAAGCCCCAAAGACAATAAGAGGTAATGAATAGCAGGGAATTTTCTGTTGGGGATTAAGAAATGGGTTTATAAAAAGTGGATTTGAAACAATAAGATTTGTCCAATACGGTTTAGGCTGGGTTTGTTCTAAGTCGGTTAAAGCACTTTGTTCGCTTTCAAAAATCAGACAATCCGTGAGGCATGATAGCTCTGCCTCAAGATGAAACTTTGACTATTTTGGGGAACAGAAAAGCATTTAAAAATACCCTCTAAATGCATCCACCTGCAGCTAGGTTTGGGACTAACCGCTGTTGTACAGATTGTGATTGTTCACCTCGTCCCGGAACCGTGTGCCGTCGTATTGCGAGCGTCGAGACGAATGGGAACTGAGTCTACGCACGTTCTTGTGAGGCTGGAAGACGATGATGTAAACTTTGGGCGCGAAGAGACAGGCGAGCGCCACGGATGCACATATGCTCACGGATACACACAGCGTCGTCGTCTGAAGCTATATGTGGTAAGATATCAAGAAGAAAATATAAATGAAGAGATATAAATTAGAAAGAATAAAATCACCTGTCAAACAGATAACGCTGGACATCAAATTCGGGAAAAACTTCGTGTTTATTTTACCAAGTATTTTAAAATTTGTCTTACACAAACAAATATACATTTTACACACTAAATAATAAAAAGATACAAATACTTATCATAAATACGTGGGAAAATGCGATTACTTTGATAATTGACAATAGATACAGATCATTTTACTCTTTTAATAAAGAAATTATCATGTGCTGCGTATGTAGGTTATAATGAAATGATATTGTACTAATATATTGATGATTTAGGCTAAATGGGAGGAAAAATATTCCTTGGAAAAACATTGGAAATTAAAAAAGATAATGTGGAACAAAACTAGAAGTAACACTGACATTTAAGAGAAACACTGCGTCAGGAAGTACTTAAAAATATGTTCTATAGCGGTTTTATGGTAATTTCAGGTTTGTCAGATAAGGGTGAACCGTTTTAAAACATCAAAAGTTTATGATCCTTGGGTATTAAATGCAAAGTATAGCGACTTTGCAACTTTTAATTTTTTTTTAAGAGGGGGATACCACTTGGATCCGCCTGTAATATAGTAAAGACCATGCAGCTCGGGCATCTAGAAATAGATAAGACGCTTTTTCAATTGTTATGATATCTATTTCGGTCATTTTTTCCTTCATTTTGCTGAAAATCAGATTTGTATAATCTTAGACTTTGCATCTTTTCAAACTTAATAAAATGCAGCAGTGTGATTATCTTTCTACATGTGTAAAATGTGTGTTTCTTTTAGGGAAATTGAGAAATATCAAGATAATCAATAAGATGCTAGACCTCTACCGCTTAACCTTCAAGAGAGGTGATTAGACGAGGAGCAAACACTTTATTTCTATCATTATCTTTAAAGTATTGGAATGTTTTCCTTTTAGCAGCTTTAATGGGAGATTTGAAGACGGAAGCTTTTAAGACAAATGAGCATGAAAGCTTTTTCCTAAATTCGTGAAGACTCAATGTGCATATAAAAGTGTTTTTCCAAGTACCAGTCTCTTACATTTATACTCATTACTCTGGTATGTTTGACATTTTCAACGGATGGATATTTATAAGACATTTCCAAGAGTATGAGAGTCTTGAAAGTACACTTTAAACTTCAAATTTAAGACAAATTCAGATATTCCCCATAAATGTGATTTTTTAGAGTGGTATCTCAATACCTAAAAGCATAATAGGTCTTGATATTTCACTTTAATCTTGTTTATACGCATCTTATCATCATCGTCGCAATATATTTCGCCTTTTCCAAAATGTCTTTGCTTTCTTTCATGTCAATATATCTGTCAGATTAAGATGATTTGCTGCATTCCTGTCCTACGTTTTCAAAAATGTCTCCTCGTGGAGTAGAGATGTGTTTTGAAATTGATCATGGAAATGCAAATGGACACCCGTCACGTGGTGTGTTGCAAATCAAGAACCTCTTTCTCAAGTTCGAGGCCAGGCTATATTGTGTAAATCAAATTTACGCTCATTCGATAAGCCTCAAGCAGAGGCATAATTTGCTATGACCTCGTGCTTGATTTCTCTCCTTGGTATAGTCGATCTTGCTGTGTTGGGATTAAACAATCGGCACGGGAATGAAATACCAAGAAAACGGGAGAGGAAATATATACCAACGCTACTGTTACAACTGACGCTGTTGTTGAATTATGATATCGATCAAGTTCAAGTATGCCTATGTCATTTGTGAGGTACTTTCCATGTTATTACTCTGCTGTCTTGATTCATCAGTGAAGGGCATATTCATATCAAATGAAACAACGATGGTGACACGTTTCGCAATAACAATTTGTCCCGAAGCTTAATAACAATACATGCAATCGCAGTCTAATCCTTGTATAATTATAAACAAATATTGACAGGACTATATCCGATAAGTACTTTATAATATCTTGTTATTTAAAATCCGTGCGGTATATTGATTAGTAGATAATGGGTGGTATTCCGGTAGCGCGTACTAAGTTAGCGCGTACTTAGTTCACACTTTTATGGAGTGCCTGTTGCAAACTAATTTACCCTGTACAGATTATTTTAATCCTTCAATGAAAAGTGTCCAAAAAATTAATTTTGCAATGAAATGGGAAGAAAAAGATAATATGAGTATGAATTGAATTTCAACAAAGTCTTTGGTAGATTATCTTTCGTCATGAATATTGAAGGAGGAAGATGAAACCTAGCATTCCATAGAAGTGTGAACTAAAATTCTTGTTTAGTCTGGACTTAGTCCAGGCTTAACTTATGAGAATACCACCCAATAAGACTTTTGACTCTTTCTCTCTATCTAAATGTAAGATATTTTAGATCTCCGTCTCTGTCTCATTATAATGTCTGGTGCTTTTGTATGATGTGTGTATTTCTATCTTCTCTCCCCTAACCGATTTAATCGTAGGCGTATTTATCCGTCTGTTCTCTGATCCCTGGATCAACCAGTCTGTCCTTATTTTTGTATATTGATTTTTCTAAAGCAACTCCTTCGGGTAACAGTATAAATATTGTAGTTTATGAGGCAATTAACACAAAATATAGGCTACAACATGTACAATAATTTTATAATGTATATACCAGCATGACGCTATTAGATAATATACCGGATGGAGCGAATAATTTCTCTACAAGACTTGATCAAAGGATATATATACGGCAACATATGTAATTTCGAGGCTTTTGTTATTGTTAAGCAATCCCTTTGAATTGGATATTGAAACTGCAAACAATGAAAAAGGCAATTTACGCCATACCTTTACTGATTAATTAAAACTGTACTCTCTCTCTCTCTTTCTCCCTCTCTCTTTCTCTCTAGCTCATACAGCTGTAACAAATGGAAAATCGGGTCAATTTATGAACAAGGGGGAACAAGCTTTCCGCTCCACGCTATTTATTTCCTAATACCGGTTTCACTTCAAAGGTATTCGAGTATCATGGGATAACATACTTGTAGCACAACAGCTGCTTATTGATTTCAGGTAACGTGTTTGTCTCGTTGAAAAGAAATTTATCTTTGTAGCATATACATTATAGAATATGTAGTTTTATTAGCACGGATACATCCCATCCTCTCCCGGGTGTGATGTATGCTGTCAAATAACCACGATAGACAAATTCGACGTAGGCGTTCAATAAAAAGGGCTTGCTAGTTAAACCGCAACTAATGTGAGCAGTTTATTAGTTCGATTCGTAATAAGCCATTTCATCTAGCGATCCTAGAATGTTCGAACTTTAATTTGTTGTCTGAGAAGGATTAATCCCGAATTGGGCTTTTCGGAAATTGATAGAATATAACGTCGGCTTTTGGGCCAAAAGGACACTATCACCATGTATTGTCAAATGGCCATAATGTCCATTTAACGTTGAGATGACGATAAAACACTTATTGTATGGCCTATTAAAACCCAAAGCACATCTTTCCTCACCGCATACTCCAAGACTGTTTCAAACGATCACTCTCTTTCTTTTTTCTCTAACTAACTCTCAGCGTCCTTTTTAGTAAGTAGTCTTCCAATTCTTCTTTCTGTAAGACACGCACTCTCTCGCTCTTTCTCTCTTTCTGTAGACACCTCCAAACTATATCCTTGACGTCACATTATTCTCCTCTCCAGTGATTGATGCGGTGGACTTCAACTTTCTGCAGGTGATTTCAGCGGTACATTCTGGGACGTCCCGTCGAACTCCCGTTGGGCTTATACGCACTTGCTTCACAGGACTGGCTTGGAATAAGAGTCAAGATAGACAAAAGGCAAGAGTGGGAGGAGAGGTGATCATCTCTATCTTTCATTCTCTCTTTCTCAAGCGTCTCATTCTTTCTCACTCTCATTTAATCTATCTATCTTTATTTCTTTCTATCTATCTATCTCCATGGACTGTTCGATTCGTAGTCCAGTGCACCTGCGACCGATTAAATTAAGAAAAGTCTCACAGCATCACAGTCATATCGCCTGCTGCACATTGCAGCGACAGCCTAGAGTACTGTTTTAATCATCGCAGCCTCCCCCCATACACACACTAACCGCAATCTCCATATTTGTGTGCGTATGTGTGTGCGTGTGTTTGTGCGTGCGTGTGTGTCGCTCAGTCTCTCTATTTCTTCATTCTTACTTTCTCTCTCCTCTCTCGGTCTCTCTCTATCTATCTATATATCTGTCTATCTAATTTTCCCCATCATTCACCCCCCCCCTCTTTCTCTCTATCTCTCTCTCTATCTCTCTCTCTCTCTCTATCCATCTCCATCTATGCTCTCTATCCATCTCCATCTATGCTCTCCCCACACCTCCTTCTCGAACTGTCCAATATAATGTCTGACATTCCAACCTCCTCAAAGTCGAGTTGACGTGAATACCTTTTGGCTCTTCCTTGCCCTTTATCAAACTTACAGCAAAGAGACATTCTGTCAATTCAATATTGAATATTAACGAATCTCAATTCGTCCTTGAAATGTGACTTTTTCTTACGCCTTGGTGATGAATACAGAATCTGTATCGCTTTCTCGTCAATAATAATCAATGTTATTTGGGTTTAAGACCGTGGACGTGCTCTTACAGGTATATCATATTGTGTTTTATCTTCAATTCATCGCACTTCATATTCTTTGGTTCATTGGGAAAACGTAAAACACAAGGTGTATAACATAACGCGATATACTCAAAATAAATTATTGGGCTCCGTGAATGTGTAAGAAGAGTATAACAAAGTTTTCGTCTTTTAAATTGAAATGAGAATGACAGTGGGTGAACGTCAATCGTACTTTCTAATAGAAGAAGATACCATGGTGCAGACGATTTTAAATCTCCCTTTCAAATGTCTTCACTTTACGATAGTAGACTCCTGAAGTTACCACTTGTCTACTTCCCTTGTGAAGGTACCCATTTACCCACCCTTTGTCACGGAAGGAAGGGCAGATAGCCATGGAGCGTCGCATCCTAGCTAATAGCTAATATCTCTAGGGTGTGAGCGAATAGCATGCGGTGCACCGTGAAATCGGAAAGGTCTTTCTGAAAAACAAAAGGGGTTTATGCCTAGCTTGGATGACCTGTAATACCTCTTAGAAACCTACCCTGCACATTACACCGATCTTACTTCTGGGATTGAAGTATGCTTTTTCTCTTACTCGCTACAAGGTACATTGTTTAAATATGTTTGAAATAAAAGCTAAAGTGAATTCGACCGTTAGGTGTATCCTCTCTAGAGCAAAACCATGGTATACGCAATTTAAGTGGTGGTGGAAAATACAATTGTTCATCCTTAAAGTGATTTCTCCCTAAATTCTATATTCTTAATCTGGCGCCCTATCCATATTCTTCGCTTTTGAGGCACTAAAGGACTTGAGAAACCATGGAAACCTTGCACCTGGAACAACCCCCATTCCCAGCTCCATTTGTTGTAAAATATTCAGAATCTTGTAGCCCTGCAACCAAAAGCACAACCTCCACGAACGAGGTGAAGAGAAAAAAGGCAAGAAGCTAGATCCTAACGTTGACCTGAAGGATTGAAAAAGATCATGTTTTGCCGCCGACTGCAGGCGAATCCTGTTATTTCGTGGTATACACAAGGGTGACGTGGCCAGGAGGGAGAGTTTTGTTACAGTTCCTATAAGAATTGAGAACATTGGACAGAAAAGCAGAGGCATGTATCAGATGACTGAAATCAACAAAAGCTTTCCTGAGCTTTTTATAGTGTTCGGCACTTGGGGGCTGTAGGTGTTTTTATAAAAACTTCTTTCAGAGATTCAATTCTAATAACAGTAGGCCTCACTTTGTGGAGGGAAGGGAATTCGTTGAAATGTAAAAAAAACAATTTTCTACTCCAGCTGATGCCCATAATTTTCTCCTTAGATTTGACTTCTTCCTTAACAAATGAAAAAAGAATCTTAATAACATTCTCGAGACTGATGATACGTCACAAGGAGAGCAAAAAATATAATCTGACAAGAGAAAGAACAATCATCTTTTATGATCTTCAACAATTGTAGAGCAGATAGATTGATGGCTCAAACGTTGCGACTTTGCTCGACCGATATCAGATTTGATTATGTGGAGAGAAACCTCGAGGTGAACTTGAAAAAGAGACTGAAGAGCATTTCAAATTATTTTTGTTTTCATATCCTCACAATCTACATAGAGGAATACAAAAATTAGCAGTTTCGCTGGGACAGATTTTCTTTACGGTACTAAAACGTTGACAGAAACTGGTAAACTGTAAGGAGTCCCTATAATACTGTTCTTATGATGATTAAGCTTAGCCAAACGAGAAAACAGTCTCGTCAAAAGTGTTTCCAAAAACTGAAACTTTACTAGAAGAAAAACACGATAAAGTAATGAAATTGTCTAAAGCTTTAGTATCGCATGGCACATATATGATATTGTTGGATCGATTCTTAATATCTTTGGATTTGATTTCCCTTTCTCTTCACACAATTACATAAGAGTGTGATATAAATCGTGCTGTATTACAACATTTTTGTCTCAGCAAGATTTCGGGTTCTTAATGGGGTTTCAGTTAAAAATAAAACATTTATTACAGTAAGGAAAGAGAAACGTTTATACAGAGATCATGTGACGACTCTCGAACAATTATAAGTCAATGTACACATCTACCATTTTCATTTATTTTCATATCATTATCCATGTTAGGAAAAGGATTGTTGTGCTAAACTCGGTTGTTTGTGTTCATTTTTCTTTAATCAAACTGCGGAAGCACGCGACCATTTTCCGTTCTGAGTTCTCCATCAGCAATCAAGTTAAGATGGTCACATCCCAAATCAGGGCTCGTCTTCAGAGATTGGCTAATCCCTTCTTCATCGTTCTGCTTATTTTGATGTGCTCTACGGCAAATCCAAACAAGCCTATAAGATAAACCAGCTCTTAATGCGCGTGTCTATGGACATGCGCTTAGGTGACGTCACCTCCAAAAGCCTCTGGATGATTGAATTGATCGGTCAGTCATCGTGAGATATAAACAACGGAATTCTTGAGGAAACTCCAGCGGAACTCAGTCACCACAAAAGTTCACCTTCACAGCTCTTCGAAGAATAAAGCGAAACGCAATCCCTGATCACCTGTCAAGTCTTAAAGACTGTATTAAAATGGCGACACCCATTCTTTATCATCGTGGACAAGTGTGGAGATACCGCACATTATGACACGTGCGACTGTTCAGTGTGGACCGTAATCAAAGCCACAAAGATCCATAGATGATTCCTAAGTGCATGATTCGTTTGACATATGAGAGGATGCTTACCTCCATTTTCTAAAACCCAAGCACTTAATGCACTCATTCGTAAACATAATCAGCCTCCCAGATGTAATTGCTGGCTCTGATATCTTAGGTATGTCCCCTCGAGAGGAATAAATGAAATGGAAAGTACACGTGCTCTGACTACCAAAATGATCGCCATATCACAGTTGTCACTTCATTGCAACTATGATATTAAAGTGAAATTTTAAATATTCATATGTGATATCAGAAGACCAAATATTAAATCATGTATGTGATACAAACTTTAAGATATACTGCCTATTTATTTTATCTCCTTAAAAAGAGCGAATATATTATCGTACCATAGTTATATAATGATCTCATAACACGATGACGGATCTTTATATGTAAGATATAAAATGAGACAAAGATATCAGAAAGATACTTTTGTGCGATATCCTTCACAGATAAAGAAGAAAAATCCTCTCACAATTTGTTCTGCTTTGTTACTCCATGTTGGTCAGAAATTAAAACCTGGTAATCGAAATTTGAACTTCTGATTCAGTAATCATCTGCATGAATTTATGCTAAAAATACCGAATCGTGAAATGTAATCCACAAGATGCTGTAAATGCATTAATTTCTACATCTCATTTTTCAATGAAGACATTTTCATTGACATTAAAAACCCGCTTTACTTTTAAGTCACGTGAGACACAGTTGTGCTCCACATACTTATATAGAGCAACCAATTATGTCTTTTTCGACTTCGCCTTTACAAGTACACCAACCTGTCCCCATTTCTCCCCTATCCAACTATTTTATTCAGCGATGTACGAAATATTCCCAAGTCACGTGATCATGTTCTCATTCACAGCCTTATTACGTCGCGGTCACGTAGCAAGACCCCACTCCCAAGAGTTTACCCACGGCTCCTGGTTGTCACAATGTTGACTCGACTTCTCGACAACGGCAGATTTTTATCGAAATCTTCGACCCCAGTCACATTTCACGAGACAACATCAGCAAGCGAGGCAGCGTTTCGGCATGTCAACGAAAAGAGAGAGAAGGGGGAAGATGTACACAGAGAGATATTCATCCTTAGTGGTTCAGCATGGGACTACACACTGAGGGCGCACTATTGTCACTGGTAGCAGAGCCATCTATTTAAAACAAAAATCTATTCATTTGAAACAAAAAAAATCTATACACAGAGTTTGGCCAACCCGGTTCGAGTTGGACACAATAAGGCGACTAGCTTTGTTGGGCAAGCACAAAACAAAAGGATATACGCCATGTTGTGACCCAGTGAAACCAAGTTGGCCAAACTCTGTGTAAAGATGGCTCTGACTGGTGTTAAAATCGATAAATGTGGACATGACTCTAAGAAACTCTTCTCTACGGCCAATCGTCTCTTGAATCGGAAACAGAACTCTCCACTTCCAAGACATTCTGATAGTAAAGAACTGGCTCAAAGATTTATTCAGTTCTTCCGCTCCAAGGTTCAGAAGATCCAAGACAGTCTCACTCCTGACTTAACTCCACCTGATTCTGTCACGTCAGCATCCCTCGAGACGATTCAACCTACCACCTCCGATGAGATACAATTACTGCTTCATAGATTGCCAGCTAAGTCGTGTAAACTAGACCCTGTCTATACTGTTCTCATTAAGGATTGCTCCTCTTCATTTGCATCTGTTATCTCACAGATTGTCAACTTAAGTATTGTTCAGGCATGCGTACCTTCTGTTCTTAAAACGGCACACATTCTTCCTTTACTGAAGAAACCCAATCTTGATTCTGAATTACTAAGTAATTACCGTCCAGTTTCTAATCTCCCGTTTTTATTTAAAATACTTGAGAGGGTGGTGTTCTCTAGATTAAATGATTACTGTCTCGATAATGACCTCCTTGACCCATTTCAATCTGCATACCGTCCCCACCACAGTGTAGAAACTCTCCTTGTTAATGTATCCAACTTTATACTCCAGGAGATGGATGGCGGAAAAGTAACTGCTATGGTACTCCTTGATTTGTCTTCCGCCTTTGACACTGTTAACCACACTGTTCTGGTGAATACCCTCATGTCACTCGGTATTAAAGGTCAAGCCCTGGAATGGTTTAAATCATACCTGTCATGCCATTCTCAAGCTGTCTTGATAAACGGCTACCTTTCAGATTTTGTACCACTTACATGCGGAGTTCCACAAGGCTCTGTGGGCGGGCCCACGCTTTTTTCGTTATATTTAACGGGTTTGAAGAGTATTTTTCATCGCCATTCTCTCTCTTATCATGTTTATGCTGATGATATTCAAATATATACTTCTTTCAAACCCAATCAAAGCAATGCAGCCAGCGCTATTCATAACATTGAGACTTGTGTACAAGATGTTCATAATTGGTTAAACTCACATTCACTGAAATTAAATCTCGCCAAATGCGAATTTATAATGTATGGTTCTGAGACTCAGTTAGAGAAGATTTCTTCCATCACTTCAATTACTCTTGCTGGACATGAAATTACCCTATCTAATGTATGTCGCAACCTTGGTGTGTTTCTCGACTCAAACATGAAAATGTCTACTCAAATTCAATATGTCTCAAAATCAGTACGTTATCAGTTACGCAATTTGGGTTTTATTCGTAAATATCTTAACCGTGGTGCCACTGAGAAAATTACTCATGCTTTGATTTCTTCTCGCTTGGATTTTGGTAATGGCCTTTTGTTTAATTCGCCTCACAACCTACTCGCAAAATTACAAAGATTACAGAATGCTGCTGCTCGTGTCGTGACCCTGTCCAACAAGTACAGTCACATCACACCAGTCCTCAAATCACTCCATTGGTTGCCCGTAGAAAAACGTGTTGTTTTCAAGATTATTTTGCTATTATTTCACTGTATACATGGCTCTGCTCCGCAGTATAACATCGGCTTGATTAAGCATTACTTTCCTTCTAGACAGCTACGTTCTCAAAACTCTGGCTTACTTGTTACTCCTAGGGTTAAAACAAAGTGGGGGGAGCGAACCTTCGCTCATGCTGGGCCTTCGTTATGGAATACTCTCCCTCAATGGGTTAAGAATAGCAGTTCTGCTGAGGTATTAAAAAACAATCTTAAGAAATATCTGTTTAATTTAGCTTATAATTGATTACCATTACCTTTCATGTCTGTACCTTTCCTATCGCACTTTGTATAAATGTATCATGTATGTATTTCATCTTTTGCACAAGCTGCGCCTTGAGCATTTGACTGTCGAGTGGATTTGGCGCCTTATAAATCATATGTATTATTATTATTATTATTAAAAGAAGAGGGCGGGTTTGGAAGAGCGTTGTGGGGTGCGCCTGTAATCCAGCTATCAATGGAAATTACAAACTGATTCAGTCGAGGACGCAGGTTCGGAACTGAGTCACGTCTTCCAGATGGTGACGTTAAAAGGTCGGTCCCCAGACGTAAATAATCATATCTGGGAGGTGTTTCACAAAGAGTCGCACTTAGTAAGTCGCACTTAGCGTAAATCTCACTAAGTGTGACTTACCCTAAGTGTGACTCTTTGTGAAACACCTCACAGATTGATACACGTCTGTAAAAACTCAATACACATCCACAAGGTGTGCGATCGTCTTCTTTTTAAGCCCTACGTTTAGATGCGGACATAACCCCAACCCCATCCCACCCTTATTAGCTACGCCTTTGCTCATCCCTATTCCGAAAGTTCACAATAGTCGACCAGGGGGGTGTTTCACAAAGATCCTAAGTTGAACTTAACTCTAAGTTGGACTTAACAATTATGGAAGGCAATTTGTAGCCTTAAAATAAGATATATTCAAAAACAAACATTCAAGTATTTTAGACTTTTCATAAATTCCACATCAAGAACATGAAATCTCCAATGATAATAGAAAGTATGAATGATTTGAATCAACATTTTATACCTTTAAAATAACTTTTACAAAATATTTTCATTGATGCTAATGGCTTTCCATAATTGTTAAGTCCAACTTAAAGATAAGTTCAACTTAGGATCTTTGTGAAACACCCCCCTGGTTTCGGCGAAAACACAATCCACACTCTTTAGGCATTCTTTGAAGTTTTAAAGACTTTCTTCAAAAAATGGATCCAAAAGAAGAGTTGTAGTATACAGCCAAAACCACTGTGTAATCTATAATGCCTGATATCCTCTATGTCACTTTATTAGAAATAATTATCAAGTGTTAATCAGGAAATGAAGATAGTAATAGTAAGAAATAATATACACATGTACATATAGGTCCACCCTACACCAGTTTGCTAGACACACCCTGTTATAAATCTGCTTTCGAATAACACAGCTTTTCTTCCAAAAGATTCTTTGAACGAGACACTTTTGAAGATACTCATTTTCACCATATAAGATGTAGGGGGTGAAGATGAATATATAGGAGAGAGGAACGAGCGGTTGCAAAGGGTGAATGTCCAACTACATCGTCTCGTTTTAAGGTACTTGATTAAATATTGATAATAATCCAGAGGGTCTACAGCGAAGGGCCTGTGCGCATATTTGATGCCCTATCCGCTCTTAGGGGGATTACGCCCCCTCTTTATCAATTTCTAGACACGCTTTTGTGGATCTGTTTCCTCTTAGGCTATACTTAATCATCATAAGAAAAGCAATATAGGGATTCCTTACAGTTTACAAGTTTACCGCATCTTCTGCCTCATTTGACAGATATGTCCTCTTCAGTGTCCATTGAATCCTAACATTTGTTCAAGACATATTCATGATGTTGGAGAGATACAATACATATCAGACATGAACAAAACAAAATATTATTGTTTAAAAAACTCTTTTTATAAAAATTGAACTCGAGCTTTTTCATTTCCTAGTAATAACTTTTTGCAATTTTTCAGAAGGGTTCTTCATTACTTGTTGATGATCTTAAGGAATCACTTTCATTCCGTTCACAAAGTTCGCGTGTCGTCTCAGACAGTCGGTATCTAACGGATTAATTCAAGTACACACTCTCGAGAGCGGAATCGACTTTTCCTAGTCAAATTGACAAGACTCAACCTTTGTAAATAGTAACATCTCCGCGTGGCGCTGCTTCTCTTTTTTGTTTCTTATCGGAAACATCAATCCGTATTCTTGACGAGCTAGCGTCGGGTTTGCCATATCCAATGATTGTCTCTCAAACAGTGGGGTGCGGAACATGACTCTGAATAACATAGAAGCATCCTTGGAAGAATCAACAGGGAATTTTATTAGCCCATCGCCTGTTTAAAGTTTGTCCAAATGCTTCGCCGATAAAAATGAGAAAAACAAGTAAGGAAAAGTGCGAGCGCGCAAGCACCCAAAGGTTGCGTTTATTGGCCTGCAGATTAGAGGGATTGCAAACTGTGGATCAAAGATCATGAACTCAGTGATAATACATTAATAATTCGGCAGACTGGAAGAAAAGTGTGGAAAACATTTGGCAATCACCAAAGCAACGTCATTAAAAGTGTTAAAATTAATGGGCTTAAATTAGGACAGAGTCGTAAAACATCATATTATGATCGGACCTGCTCCACTTCTATGTGTGTGCCCCCCCCCTTTCTCTCTCTCTCTCTCTCTCTCTCTCTCTCTCTCTCTCTCTCCTATCTCTATTTGTCTTATTCTCTCTTCGGCTCTTCCTCTAGTTTCTCATATGGTAATTCACCATCCATGTCGCATCGTTAAGATATTATTCTGACATACACACTAAAAATAAAAGGTACAATTCTGCTACAATTGCAGCCCCCTCTGCCACATACGCGTGGGTGGATGCACATCTGCACCCTAATTGCACCCTCATTTCTAATAGTGTGTAGGTGTACAAGGGAAATTCCCCCTAGTCTATACCTAGCGAGTAATAACCACAACAGATTGCATGGGTAAAAACAGGCAATCCCAATGGGCATTTACAATAGTCTAAGTCCGCGCCTCAGCCAGTGATTGAGGGTTCGTTTGTTTTGAAGCAATTATTAGGCATCGAAAATAAATAAATTTAAAAGAGGGGGATTTGGGGGTGAAAAGGGAGAATCTACGTGTGCGTGACATTATCATAGATGGTAGGGCGTAACGTGTGTGTGGGCGTGCGCGTGGGTGCGTGCGTGTGTGTATATTAATAAAATATGTGTGCGTGTGTGTGTGTGTTTGTAAATGAGAGAGGCAGAGAGGAAAAGAGAAGGGGAGATGCGAGAGGAATGGATATAGAAAGAGCGAGAGAGAGTGGAATGTCTAGACATCAAATCTTATGAACAGGTAACTCTGCAAGGATAACATGAAATTATTTACAGATAATATCGCTTATGGTTCCTAGAGGCCTACATGTTAATATAATCATAATTGTTGCGCAAATGTATCTGCTTGTTATCATACAAAAAAAAACTTATGGCGCGATTTAAGCCTTATTGTCTTTGCTACAACCACACCGTAAATCTAGCGTTTACATCTGAAATAAAGTATTAAAAGTTCACCATTTGTACAGGTAATGAACGATACTTTCGAGGTTAAAAAAAATATTGTGTATCTAATCGTTTAGTGTTTAATTTCAATACCCACATTTAAAACACCATTTATATTGCTGTTCACGTCGTGTTAGATATTATGCTCTCGACAAGAATGTGTCATTTATTTTTTTAAGACGGGAAATGTGTAAATGGATAGATTTTCCAAAATTCCCGATATACAAACATTCAGCGGCTGTTCGAAACAGCATTTCCCATTTTCCAAACGGTAACATTATATCATGTATTGTTGTCACCGGCGGGGTCTTTCAAAGAAGTGTTCAATGCAAGTTCAAATCCCAGCGAGGGTGCCATGTGCTTCTAAATCAATTTCATAAATACATTCTAACTATTGTAGCATATTGGTTCTTAATTTCCACTGGGGTTTCCTGGCCTTGTTGATTTAGGAGTGATTGCAGACCGCTGGGCATACATCTGAAGGAACACAGGTATTAATGCCTTTTTCATCCCGAAAGCTAGGCAGCTTTCTCGCTAACCACACACATAAATGCGTGGACCGTGATTTGACAACTCAGGCATGGAAAGCTAAAAACGTGTTAACTGGAACGTGAAATTCTGAATTATGTGAAATAGATTGCGTATCGCCATCAAGACGTACGTGGTAGGCAGGCCTACTCCAATCCTTCCCGATATGACCAATGAAATGAGGTTAAGAATTGTCTCCCTTTCCTTCCACATGCCACTAAAAGTTGATAAATATCGTACTCCTATCCGTAGATTCACATTGACATGTTTTATTGCTTTCTTGATTAATGAGATGCTATTTTCTGTACAATTCAAGTTGAACAACACATGACCTTCTCTTTTATTTCGATATAAACATAAAAAAAGGCCGGTAGCTATACTTCTTCCGTAAAAATCTATCGATTTGATTTCATTAAGCGTTATTACGCAGTAGAGGGTAAGATGCAATGTTTTCCATGCTTATGCGTTTACCTAGTATATATCCTCTTTGGCAAATACATTCTACATAAATTATGTTGGCCCGCAGGCTACAAATAAATTGTAATATTGGTTCATGGTATGAATCAGGAAGATTCATATAATTCTGCGCTGAGTGGAAGTAGTTCACAAAATGTGTTTTTATCAAAGTACTTACTAAAATGTCTTTGATATTTATTAGTTATGAAGTGTTACTCATTATAAAATATGATAATGTGATCTATATATTCACATATTTATCTATGTACTTATATAATTTATATATATATATATATATATATATATATATATATATATATATATATATTATCCTTTGAGTAGGGAAATACGCCACTTAGCATTGGATACAGTTCTTTATGTTTCATTGGTCATAACATTAAAGCTTGAATAGTAAAGAATGTCACATTTAGTCACATAGTATGACGTTTAATATTACCTTCAATATTCATATTTCCAAATAAAATGATTTTATCTACATAATTATAAAAACAAGTAAAACATTCGTCTCTTAACGTTTAAATCCATGCTTACTTTAAAAACCTGATTGTAATTATTGACACTGCTCTGCCACTGGTACAATGACATTATCTCTATACACAGGGGATGCATGGCCCTCGGACATAGCCGCATGAAATGATTAATGTGAACTCACATGGCTTGCAGGAATTGCAGTCTCATTTGAATGAGACGTTTGCGTTACCTTCCTAGGGAGTTCTACCTGGAAAAACCAATAAACTTAGGCTTATGAAAGCATTGGTTTAGGTGATTTCATGATCCTAACCTAAAGCGACGATTAACCTTTAACGTGAATGAGGAGGATGGGCAAAGCGATCCACTCGTTAATCTGTCCATTAAGCCCGCCTTCAATATATTGATAGTTTTGTGCAAAATGTGACGACAATTCATCACATGTCCAATAAAGGTTGTATACCCTCCAGCGGCTGTATTTACATACAAAATTAAAAATTAAAGAAAAATCATGAGTTTGCAAAGCAAATAGAGATTTGGTTACAAATTTGCTATGAATGGCACATTATACGTGTATTACGTGATGAAATCCAATTTGTGATTATGACATTGAGTTGCAATACTCGACGCTATTACGTCAGAAGTACCCAGGCCGGTACCATGAGGTCCGGTCCTAAGGGACATATCATCATAATATGATATCCGTGACGATCTGACGAAATGGCTGAGCCTTCAGAGCACACAAAGCAAGCATATATAGTGCCTACTTGATGAAATGAAATTCCCAGTTGTTAATGCTCAACATATTTATCTCTTTCCCCTTAATTTCAGACAAGAATAGTCATAGACAAATAAATCTGGAATATAGAATGGCTATTGAGAAGAGTCCACTTAAGGCAAAAGTGATAAACATACATGCATTGTTCCTCTAATTCCAGGAATGCATCCTTTGGTCACATATTGATCTTACATGGAAAAAGATACTCTAACGATTTGCTTTGAGCCGTGAGCACCCCTTCAGTGGTATACGTCGCCCTAACACAGTGTTATGGCCTCGCGTCACCATGGCATTTCTTGCGAGAGCCGTTACCCAAAACATGTTATTTGATGTCATTGACGTTACCTACGGCAAAGTGTTTGAATATCGATGTTGTTGTTTTTCGTGTTGTTGTTATTTTATTTACGACTCATTCGTTATCCCTGATAACCCGTCAAACTACACGTACTAGTTTTTGAGTTCATGACTTTTAGGTAAAGCAACAACAGTATATCGTGTAAAGTGTGTGCTATATTTTCTACACGGATTTATGAATGCATTTATATTTAGGAACTTATAATCATTCCTCCTCAACCCAACATTCGCAGACTTAAAATGGAAAATGAAAATCTACAAAGTCATGTCCTGGAGTAACCTCAGTCCCTCAAAGAAATAAAAGAGCACGAAGTCTGTAAATGATATTTTGTGTATCATTTGCAATGATCTCACTGACAAATGGCTATGCGTTTATTGGCTTAATTGCACCTTTCGGTTGGAGGCGCACAGGCTATTACAACTATGTTGTAAAAAAGGACATAAATAGATCAGGGAGAGAGACAACACTAAGAAAAGCCAAGGCAGCATCTACATCAGTGACTTACTAATAGCTCGTATGCTAATGATATATATGATCATATCTATAATAGGTTGCTTTGTAATAAAAAATATTAAAAGCAGCTAGTGACAAAGTGTAGTCATGTCGAGGAATAAATATTTTTGCATGCCAATGTACAGACTGGGCTTCATGGGTCACCTTGTTTTCTATAACTCTGTAAAATATGTTTAATACTTTAATACTTATGAGAGAATAAAATAAATAAATCTTGAACAAATCTTGAAATAAAAAAGTATAACCGAATGTGGTGGAATCTTTTATTTTGTGTAGATAGATGAGGTCGTGTCCTATGTGCATTAAACTATCCATTCGACCCTGGGAAATGGTGAATTTCTATACTGTACATGTAGTACCAATGACCGTATGTTACACAAAAAGCACAGTGTGATCGCTCATAACCAATGCATACCAAACATATGAAGTATTTGGGCAGAATTTCTTCAAATGCCAAGAAGAATATGAATATTGCACTCTATACGCGGGATCTTAAATCATATGATAATCTCATTTCATATATCACTAGATCTTTCTTGCGGTACAAACTTGATCTTAGAATTTGATAAAACCATGGTTAAATGAAGATAAAACGAATTGCATTTTCTCGTGAATTAGTGTAATGTGTCTTCACTATGGTTACGAAAAGTAGTAATATAAAGACTCGGTCCTTCTCAGACCAAATGGAATGGACGCTTTGAGAAGGACAGTAGTATTAAAACACTATTCACACCACTTTAAGTTCATATGTAGTTATGCTTGCGATTAATATTCAGTCCTAGGTATTAATATATAATGGTGACAGTGTCGGCTTTTGACAATCGCACAACAGTTAATTTTTTTTTAAAGGTTCAAATTTTCCCTTGCACACGAATTTAAAATTGTAATAATATACAATGTAGTGGCACAAAATGCCTCTCTAGAACCAATGTTTTCATACATTTATTTTACCCAAACCATGGATAAATTAATGAACTTTACATTCTTTTCACAAAATAATGTATAGGCCTAAGAAAGATGCAACATAACTTTTTAGTGAGGAATATTACAATTAACATATCTTAGTGTAAATGGGAGACACAACGTTATGTTACTTACATTTTATCTTTAAATGTTTAATTTACTGAAAAAAATCTGAGTCTGACCCCAATAATGACAATAAATTAATTGGAGATTTGCTAATTTATTCCATGTACCGCGTAAAGTGAACGAGGTTGTTGTATAACTCAAATTATTCCCTCAGAAAAGACTTGAGGGTAAAACGCTGTTAAGAGCATCCTTAACCTTTACTTGTGGGGTTCGTAGGTTGAAAATCAATCTCTCATGGATCCTTGTGGCGCTCTGTGTTTCCACCCTCCCCCATCTCTCTGTCTCCCTCTCTCTCTTTCTCTCTTTCTCTCTCCGTTTCTACTCCTTCATCGCAATGTGAAGTTATTTTGAATATGTGGTGATCCCAGCAGTAGTCATGACAATTAAATGAAGTCCCAAGTGTGACTAGCCTTATCTTAACCATTCAAAAAAATAACATTTATGAATGTTTGAGACCCTTTTCTATCATTTTTTCGAGATCTAAGTTGCACCGATGCAATTATTTTTAAAGAGACCTATACATCATCATTTCAGTGACTAAGATCCTTACATCCACAGTTACCCTCCAACCAATTTTTGCTTATTTCCATACTCTATTCTACGAAAAGACCTCTCATTTCCTGCTTCACCTCTTGAGAGTATGTGGAGCAGCGAAAATGCTTTGATTCGAAAATGAACAACCACTCAATTCCTCGTTTCGAATGGGACGCCGGAGATAAAGTCTAGAACGTGCTGTACGTGAAAGATGCTTTCTACCGTAGATGTAGATTTAGTTCGGTGTTGGGGAAGTGGCGCCGGAGGAGGCGATAGTCACGTTGTTACCACCCACCGACTGCTATGCCTCCAAGATCAGACGAGAAAGATGACACCCTTTCAAAGCGACCCACTGGTAATGGCAGTCTCGTATTACAGTTTCGATATAGTTGTATAATTACGTTTACTCTTCACTTTATCCTACAGTAGGGGTATTGAGAAGCATGTTATCTCTCAATCATCACTAACGCCCCAGTTCCATGTTTATGAAAAAGGAAACAACTTTATTGTGTGCCGCGGGACTCGCCTTTTTCTTTGTTCGGTCCTATCTTTTCAAACAGAACATAACATGGAAAATATGAAAGAAATCAGCTTGCGGTTTGTGGTAATGAGCGTTCGTATTGTCACAAATGTAAGATCATTATACATCAATACATCAACTTCACATGCTCCTTTGTAATTTTTCGAGCCTGTGCAAAATGATAATAATACTCAGGCATTTAATAACAAGTACTCTCAATCACCTAATGCATTTGTCAACTACGCAGATACTGTGAGTAAAACGACTCAATATCATATCCATTAAATGAGTAAAATTGTAATGGAAATGTCTATCTACGGTCTTTCTGCGTTCTCTTGCACTGCTGTTATAATATTTTTATTGGCGTGAAGTAAAATATGTTAAATTTCTTAGGACATGTGATATCTCGGGAATTAGGACTACCAATATATATATATCAGATCATTTGCCTATATCTGAGTTAGAATGTGTATATATATGTATTTCATCAAAGTAATATTTTATCTTCTACATGCATTTACGATATAAAAGTATGAAAATTACATTAGGTTTTTTTTAATAAAAAGATATAAAAAAACAGAAGTAAAGGTATACTCACTCTGAAGTCATCTTTGGTAACGAAGTAAACCGGGACAAAGGCAAACCACACGATGCAGGTCGTGTACATTGTAAAACTAATAAACTTGGCTTCGTTGAAGTTTTCAGGTATCTTCCTTGTCTTGAAAGCATAAACTGTACACATTGCTATTAAAAACATATCGTAGACTAGCGATAAAACTAAGCTGATCTCTGTTATTCCACATTTAAGAATCGCTTCTGATCTATCTTCCGCGAAACGGGTAACCGTTGAGGGCGGGTCAACTGCTAACCAGACTAACTCCCCGAAGATCTGGACACTGATGAGTCCTAAGCATATGACGAGCTGCGAACATGGACTAATGTACTTCGGTCGTTGGGCCGACCTTGAGGCGCTGTCAAAGATCCGTGCGATACGGCTTGTCTTTGTCAGCATGGCCGCGTAGCATATGCTGAAGGACAACCCAAGACCTAGTCGCTGGATAGAGCAGACAATGACCGATGGTTTGGTCACGATGGGAATCGTCATGCTGTAGCACATAAGGATCCCACCAAGGAGAAGGAAGCTCAGCTCGCGGCTGGATGCCTTGACCAGCGGGGTGTCCTGGTACTGAAAGAAAATGATAATGACTCCACACGTGACGATGATTCCCGCCAGTGAAAAGCACATCGGAACGATGGTGTACACGGATACCCAATCCATGTGCTGCTTGGCTAGTTTGTAGCACGTTGTGAGGTCTGGAGTCGGCCAGTAGCCAATATCACAGGGTCGACAGGTATATTCGTTCTGCAGATACTCCCAAGGCTGACACTTGATACACATCCAGCAACATATCTGATCATCCTGGATGAGTTTCACTTGACCAGGACCACATGGCATGCTGCACTGAGAGTATGGTACATTATGGGAATTGTAGTCCCCTAGTTCCGGGTGAAAATGAACCGCTGACAGGTTCATAGATAGAATATTAGCCCATTCACCAACCTTCACATACCGATAATCATCAGTACCTTCGATTGGTCGATAGTTCATGACGTCGTAACGTCCCAGTCCATCTCCCTGCGAATCGAAGCTAACTTCAGTATCTGCGAGATCTGCAACGTAAAAATACATGGAGTCAATGACTTATTTTACTGAACATATTATTTTGTCAACAAGAATACAATAATTGTCCTGTCTAACAAACACCAGTGAGTAGGCATCCCGGTAGAATGAAAGAATTTGAATTAATTTTTGCGAGAAAAAAAAAGTTGTTATATTAATAATTCGCATTCCTGAATCAAGTGAATGACGACATTTATTACTGCATGACAGGACTCACCTACAAATGTTGTGTTAAGAATGTATTCCTTAAAAAGTTTCCTTCCATCTATTGGCAGCATGTTATCACAGAGTTCCTCCGTGTGTGGGCACATGTCAGTTTGCATCGTATGTAGAGCATGTGCCATGGCAAACACTGCATCCACGACAAACTGTGTTTTCTTTTCTTGCGCATGATTTGCTTCATCCAGAACATTTTCAGCACACGGCGTCGATGTATTTACACTATCTCCAGGTTCCAATAGGCACTGGAACTTCTGCTCCCAGAAATCTTTGAACCATGGATTCCGCGTGTTCGTCCTTGGGTTAATACCTCGAAAATATTGATCGAACCCCTTTATCTTTTTAGTTTGGAGCTCGATCGTGATCGCTCCTTCTGCAACAGTCTCTCTCCCGTTAACAGGCGTGTCTTGAACACCCCACCCATCGCTAGCAACCCATATAAACTTCTTCGAAGCATTAACGCGAAGTGCAGCTTCCAGCAAGTCGCGTGCATCCACATCGCGGGTAAATAGAACGACAACCTTGGCTGCCTTTTTCTTGATTAACCGACTAATGATTATGTCATAAGTCATAGCATCGGGTGAGTAGGGGATTTTTTCAGAAGCTGCAATGCAGATGTTCCTATGCAACCGCTCTTTTTCAAACTGATCCATTCCAGATTCGCCGTACTCTCCAGAAGACCATACAGTTGAAACGTAAGTCCAGTTAAAGTGTGATAAGATGTCTGCAATGGCTTTGGCTTGGAGTGTGTCCGGTGGAACTGTCCTCGCGAAAAACTCAAATCGAGACTTGTCTGAAAGACGAGCGCTGGTAGACGCGTAGCTGATTTGAGGAATCTCAAACAATCTCAGTAAATTGGCCACTTGCATAGATACGGTAGAGTAGGATCCACCTATGACACCCGCTACACTGCCAGCAGACGTTGATGCTACAATAGTGCTCTTATTTAGACAATCTGCAGGATTCGACGTTGTCAAAGAAACCCGAACAAATTCAAGAGACTGCTCTAAGGCAAATGTGTCTATTGAACAGGTGTCTCTCAGACTTGCCCCTAATCTGATACCGGGTAGGATCGTAGAATCATTGTTGATCTTGTCTATGGCAAACAGCATAGCTTCGACTCGCTGGATCCCTCTATCCTCGTTGATAAGTCCACACCTCTCGTCATCGAGTGATCCCACGTTTTGTGAACCCTTCTCGTGGATCGGAAACAATCCTCCAATCATAAGGTCTCCAATGACCTTTGCTGTAATACCGGACTTCACGCTTGAACCTAGCTTTGCACACGTAGCGAGACACAGCAGTAAAGTCAAGATTAGGAGCATTGTGTGGGCGCTAGAAATCATTTTAGTGCCGGAAAAGGCTGGTGAACGCTTGAAAGTGATGGGTCCCATAGAGAGCTTGAGCCAAGGTGGTTGAGCTCTTGAAGATTGATGAGGAAATAATATTGAATTCTTCCTATTCGTGGGTTTCCTCGATTCCACTTTAGTGTCACTCGAAGTGATTACTATGGAAGAACAAGAAAAACAAGAAATGGTTTACAATTCTTAGATTTTTTTTTGTAATAAGAAAAACATTAATGCTTTAAAGTACAGTATTGTAAATCAAATAAATCAAGCTGTATTGCCTCTCCAAATTAAAAATTATTGATATTAAATAATAAACAAAATTCATTATCATTATTATTAGCAGTGATGAATTGCACTTCGTAAAATTAGTTGCAATAATGCGAAATTTTGTCTCAGAAGAACCAAATATCAAAAACATTTTCAAAATAGTTTAATATACTGCATTATTTAGGATGAGTTACATGGATATGGACGCATGCAAGGTTCAAAGTCACATTAACAAGTCGTAACTTAGAATAACCAGGGTGGGCGGTCAACACATCCTCTAGGGTTTGCGACATATCTACAATTTTAATGATGCATCTCAACAATTTTTAGGGGCATCAGAGTGTCCTTATTGGTAACATGACGCCAAATATGGCATGTCTATAGATCAAGCTTTGTTCGTTTGTCTTTCCCATTGTTACCCATTATTAACGATAATTAAGACTATTTGAGCACATTTTTCGTAACGACAAAAAACGTGAAAATAGATTAATCATCATGAAAGAAAAACAGCAGAAAGTTGATAAAAAGGAGCAAGTATTTTCCCCCTAGGAGACAACAATGACGGATTTGCTGCCATTGTAGAGGGATTAATACTTACAACTTACATTCATCCCCATCCCAACCCTAATCTGGTGATGCTTCAGCCACATTTCTGTTCATAAAGTAGAAAAAAAAGAAACTTTGTTTTCCTTTTTTCTCTTCTTTCTACACTTGAAAATGTTGAGATGAATCGGGGGAAATGTAGGTTTAAACGCTATTGTTTTGCTCAATGATGTGGCATGGGGCATTTCGAGTAGCATATTCTATATGAACGAAACAGCATGGGGTATTTGAGTACCATATTCATACAGTATCTATGACAATATTGATAAACCTTCTAATCAAGACAATCATAACGCTTCATCACATTCTAATTTAAGAAAGCGACACAAAGAATTAAAGCATACATGCATATCCAAGTATTGGCTGAAATTAATTGCAATGTTATGGACGATGCAAAGTAGATCTATAACGGGTGATTGTAAAGTTCTTTTTATTCGTGTGCCTACTAATCAACTTAAAGCATGCATGAGTGTATTACGGTAGTACAAAGCGACAGAATAACAATATTTTATGCTAAAGTTTCTCTTATTTGTGTCTATCGGATTACGCATTCAAAGTTCGTTGCTATGTAATTATGATTACAGACTCGATCGAATAAGCACAAATGGGAAAGTGATCCCCATTTTTTATAAATGTTGAATCCATATGACCAATAATGACGACAACATGACGACACATGACGACAGATTTTTATGGCATCAGCTCGGATACATGTTCCACAAAACATGTATATTTGGTTCTGACCTCAAACAAATATCACCGATCTTAATAATAGATGGATTCTGCTGATGAGAGAGGGGTACTTTTAAAATCCTTTGATTATGACATATATCGAACGAATCAAAGCACCCAAAGTAGTATTTCTCGAGAAAATGGGATCGAATATCGCTATGGCCCTTCCAGTTATTGCCAGACTGGCCGAAATCCCCCCAATAAAGCTTTTAGAGCACACTTATGTCTATATTTTTTTGAAGCAAAGTCACGACTTTATTCCCATAAGGGAGAAACATTACCTTGTTGGGATGATTTTGTCCGAATTGATAAAAACATGTCAGTTTATTATATCATATTTATTTGGTTTATTGCTTATAGTAAAATATTCTCTTGCTCTCCATTTTTTTATACTTCATTTCGAAAGACTTCATCATTCTATTATCCTCTCCTCAGTCCCTTTCTTCTCACAAACACTATTAAAAGAACATTGTTGCATTGTGAAAAGACATTATTCGATTCATATTAATTGACGGATCAAATATTTTGACAAGGAGTCAAATGTTAAACAAGGCCTTTAATTCAGGTGTGGTCTATATTATTGACATTACGAAGATGCTTTTAGCGTGGAGGTTGGAAAGGTGAAACAAGGAAACGGCAATGAAATGCGACCAGTCGTGGCAAAAGACATCATTTATGAATCAAATCACGTCTGAAGCCTGTCTTATTATATCCGTCATAGAGGCCACTTCTAGCGAGAAAGAGATGAAAGGTTGAGAAGGAGAAGTTTAATGATTTTTGTTTTCGTTTTCATATACATAAGGTTGATTATTGTGGATTACAAATTGTTATCATTGTATTACGTTGATTGTAATCATAATTATGATATCCTGTAACTCAGCCCTAAACTAGTGCACCATATTAGAAATGTAGCAATACGAATGTATATTCACCCTTAAGCATTGATAAATATACATATATACATATATATATATATATATATATATATATATAATACACACATAGTATCAAACCGCTTAGTCAGTATGGACAAACCAAAATAAGAATGGTCAAAGTAGCAAAATAATTTCTACTTATCTTGGTTTTGATGCGACGAAACGTTTAACAAACGACTAAATACTTACTGGATCAGAAATAACTGTATATTAATGATTATTTATTCCCATATATTTTGATGCACTTGCAAGACCAGAGTCGGTAATCAAATTCTCATGGAATCAAGTAAAATACAGTTCACAGGTCTATTTATCTAGTTGCTAAATCATCGAATATTGAAACTTAATACCGCGGAATAAAAATGAAGTAGTGCTTAGGAGTGACGTCGTTTCTCTTCAGAATTATGATACGATCCCTAGACGACTTTCAACGTGGCTCACATACAACGAGGCGAGGCGACTGTCTTCTGAGTGTATGTTATCATTACAAATCTGCGCCACTGAACTGAATTCCTAAGAAAAATGAAAAATCTCTTTATGAACAGCAGTGCCAGCGTCAAAGCTAGCAGAGAAAATGTAAGAATCGAACTGAGATCTAGGTCATTCTAGTGGAATTAATGGAGATTATTGTACTGAAAATTCACTTACTACAATTTTTGCACTACTTTCTAGATTTTTTTAATTGGTTTAACCTCAAGTTTCTTCTATAAGCGCTTAATGCGGCTGCGAAACGGCGCCGAAACGATAAAAGGGAAAATATATTTAGTTCATGTCAACAGTGTTGGTGTATACAAGTATATTTGTGAGGCAGAGTGGGTTTCGTGTTCAGGGGCAAACGGGTGCATAAAAGGAGGAATAAATATAGTAATAGGAATGAGAAGAAGAGAGGGGTAGAGGGAGAGGGCTTAAGAGCTCTCACAATTTTATGAAAACAGTTTGAAAACATTGCATGAATGAAATCGAAATGCAACTTCATCACTAGATCTTTGAGTGCGTGATTGCTGCTAGAGTAAGAGTCACGTTTTCCATCATTTAATCCTAAATGAAAGATTTGTGTCACGAGGCGAATGACCCCCTTTCCCCCAAATATAGGTCTCTGCGTGATAACTAGCGGAGACACGCAACATTTGGAAAGTACATTATGTAACGGTATAAGTCATTCGTAACGTTTCAATTCCCATAATTCAGAGCTCCTCCTAATTGCACCGGGAATGACAGTTTAATTAAAGGCACGATATTTGTTAAGGTGATGTGGGGCTTTAACCTGTCCATCACAGACAACCAACAGACAATCACAATACAAGGAAAGCACATAATTGGAACGATTTACATGTTCTGGTTTTGAAAGTAGTACTCGTCCTTTGCCGAATGTCTGATTTTTTAATTAAACGTTTTTTTTTGGTTAAGCATGTTAAACTGCTATCGAATTATTTTAAAACCTTTGTCTTGTGAATGAGCCATGCAAATATCTATTTAAATGTGTACACAAAATAAATAAAAAACAACGATTCAGTAAATAACCACATTGAAGTTTTCATCTTCTTTTGCATCCAGTTTTTCTTCATCTATTTAGAAAATGGCGCTCAAATATGTTTTCATGGAACTTAATGTTTAATATAACCATATATTGTGTGCGGGTAAGCCTAAATCCAATGACCGGGGTAATAATTATGACTGCAGGGCCCTCAGGGAGAACAGTATGAATACTGATGAGGGTACCCTGGGTAAACAAGACATATTATTATTATTATTATTATTGCAATTTTGCGTCAAGTTTTAAGCTCTGCATAAATATTTTATTCCTGCTAACTTTCTCATTTATCTTTTGGACAATCCTGATTTTGGACTGACATTTGAATGTAGACTAGTGCCTTTAAAATCTTAATTCTAGTTTGATACGTTTCCAGCAACCGTTTTGAGAGTATAGGTGTATACTTATCAATGTAGCATAGATATTAAAGATCTTTTTCTACTTCCCCGACATACGGAAGGACCTTGCTCTTAACAAACGACAGTGATCGATGCACGGAAGGGCAAATTTCAATACACCACCAATTTAATCCATTAGCACCTAATAGCAAGTGATTGGCCTTTGTGTGCCCCATATAAAATGATTGAACGTGTTAAAACACATTATGTAAATAAGCGTATTGAAGCCATAACCGATTACTGGACGAAAACTCTCACAAATTTGGAATTAAGAGGTACAGTTCTGCGTGGACAGATTACAACAATCAATACCTCTCATTACTTTTACCATATTTTTTTAGAAGTAGACTTATACTATGTATCATTGATGTTTCGAAATTTGGTGACTTTCCCCCACAATCCTTTCCAAATGAGAAAGCATTTGAGAATTAATTGATCCGTCTGTCTAATCTAGGATTGTCTGCTTTGGGCGTTGTTTATTAATAATAACAGACAGCTGGAGTGATTGATGAAAAATGCCCCGACGGCAAATTTGGCGCTCTGTGTCTGGTCATACTCTCAGAAGTGTGATGGAAATGTGCCAGTAATGTTAATAAGAATGCAAAACTCTGCCTACATGAAGATATTTTAAAGGACTTCCTCCGTGATAGTGATTTAACAGAGAGGCCAAGCGTTCCGGAGAAACGCCGAGTAGTGGCCGCATTCTGAACGCATCCCCCTCGTTAATATTGTATGGGAATACCTAGATTGTAATGACTTGTAAAGACATGGTGAAAGAGAGATATCTTTTGAACCAATTTGTATGTCCGACCTTTTTACATGTATGTAACGGGATTCCCTCTGTGTCTGTATATCTCTCCCTCCCCTCTCTTTATTTATCTCTCCATGCCCCCCCCCTCCCCCTCCCACTCCCCCTTTCTCTCTCTTTCTCTCTCTCTCTCTCCCTCTCTCTCTCTCTCTCTTTCGGTCGTGTAATCGGGTCTCTCTATGATCCAGGTTACTGTTCACGTTTCTTTCTTGCTTTCTATACGATTCTTTTCTCTTGTCCCCTTCAATGTCCTTGATGAGTTTGATGCTCAGATGGTTTGAAATGAATATCATCATTAACATCACTTTATCGTTTCTCTTCTGCTGTTTCTTGTTCATAAAAGTATTATTAAACTTTGTCGCCTCGACCACTCAGTTGAACTCACTTCGTGCCGATCCCATTACTTTCTTGGTAGTAAATATAACCTGCAGGTAAATCGAACAATGTTGAGTGCTGGTACCTAGCAACATTTAGGCAGACGTTGAAACCAAATCTAGGGCTGTAATCAATTATTCAA
Source organism: Strongylocentrotus purpuratus (assembly GCF_000002235.5). NCBI lineage: Eukaryota > Metazoa > Echinodermata > Echinoidea > Camarodonta > Strongylocentrotidae > Strongylocentrotus > Strongylocentrotus purpuratus. The sequence goes on from NW_022145612.1 coordinate 48,832,590, forward strand.
AGCGATAGGATCATTAGAAACCAGACCGAAATTCCGGTCGCGATTCATTTACAGGAGAAAACGTATAGTCACTGCAAAGATTCTGAATGGGAGAGATTTTTTTGTTATTTGCTTGCTTGCGGATGAAATCGGATTTAAATCAAATCTGCGCAATCCTCCGAGAGAATAAACTCCTGGAAAGATCCCGAAGGCATGAAAAAGTCATCATCATGCATGGATGATTTTTCTCTCCTCATAACCAATTTGACCCGATGTCAAAATGATCCCAGGTTTAAGGCATTATGCGTATCTCAATCAGAGGATACAACCTTTAGGCTGTTTGCAGGAAACACAATGGCGGATCCAGATTTTTTTTCTCTCCAAGGGGGAAAGTGCCTCCACTATCTCCCGTGACTTTATGACTACCACTGAATGAGCGGTCATGTTCACATAATACTTCTTAGACTCAGTGTGGCGGCTAATCGGTTTTTCCACAAACACTAGATGGGCGCGGTGCTGGATATTTCAGGATACAAACCATCATCTCACCACCCCTACAGGAGCCGCTTGCAATCTCACAAGAACGTAAGGCATTGTTGTTGCTGTTGTTGTAATATTTTAATAATGACGTATGACAACATTAAGCACTTCGCGTCAGTGAATGCAAAAATTCCATTTTACATAAAAACTTTGGTCGCAATATTTCATGTAAAAAAAAGAAATCGTGGATGAAAGCCTTAAAGTCCCCTCTTTAAATGTTCATTTTGTGGGGGCGTAAAAGTGTGCGTGAGCGTGTGTAATTACGAAAGACATTAACTGTCCGTTTTACTCAAGATAACGATGTGAAGATGAGGTTTTATGAGGTGACATGTCCTTTCCGATCTTGTATCAATGAATAATGCACAAGTCTTCATCCCTTTTTCATAAAGCAGTTTTTACACTTAACTGAACGTGACATTAATCTTTTTACGCGCTATCAATACGTCTAATATCCATCTATTTGTTTGTAATTGTATTCTTCCGTCAAGAACAACCATGTTCGTGTGTATGTGCGTGAATTTTTGCGTTTATTTTGACGAAACCGGATATCGTTTCTGGTATTCTGGTTTCGTTTACGTTTACGATGGCTACAGATCACTTTCAGGTTAAAATGTCCTGAGCCATTTCATAGGCTACTTTTGCGCAATCCTGTTTTGTTGTTGTTTTTTTAAGAAAGAGAAAGGGGAACTCGTACATGTTTATCAACGTTTGTCCTCGCGGAGTTTGAAACTCTACAATTTACTGTAACAAGAAATTGTTACGAAAAGAAAGTCGTACGACGACCTCACGACATAACCATCGCAAACGGAAAGGAAATACATCCTTGTTTGGAAATATATGTTCATTATCAGTGCTAATGACGTCCAAATGAAACAAAACTTTATACAACTTGATTCAAGAGTACTTTGGCCTACCACTGTTCTCAAAGAAGATCTTAATAGTCAACTAATCAAATAAATACAAATTGGAGTGACAATATGACTAGAACATTCCTCGTACGGGAATACTTGTAGCGATTGAAATCTGTTTAATGCAGCCAAGAACATGTATTAACTTAAGCCAGTATAGAACTCATTAATATATTCCCTCAGACCATATCAGCTTCAAAATTTAATCCAATAACAGTGTTTTCTTGCGCTTCTGCGAGCAATAAAGTTATTGGAAAAATATAATTTATATTGGGGATAATGTGTAATTGTTGCATTTGAGCTGCTACTTTACTTGCAGGTCCTTATTTTGGCATGCTCCCTCGAGATCTACCGAAGATGTGAAAGTGTCGCAATAACATAGAGTTTCCTACGAGACACAGTTCAAACAACCAAAGGACAACAGAGGGACATACTGACAGGTACAAATCAATAGCAATAACATCAACAGTCCAACGTTACGTCTAGCATGATGTGGGGGAGGGGAAATAAATCCTGGGGCAAAATAAGTCATTGGCGTATCCAGCATTAGATAGAAATCGGGTAGGCCCCTTCCCCCCCCCCCCCCAACCCATACATCCAGTTTAAAAGCCTGTGATAAAACGTGCGATGAATCTAAGGCTGTCTCCGTAGGCCCATGTACATATTTTAATATTCTTCTATGCCATTACCTAGCTTTACTTCGTGAATGACTTGAAACGTATATGTACAGGTGGTTCAAAGAAAATGAAATGATGAAAATTTGAGATATTATGAGAACAACTCTAGAGTGAGGTCAAATTTTGAGGTGATGACCATCCATTCAAAAGCAAATCAAAAGTAAAATAAAGGTCGTTCAATCTAATGCAATGGCAGAAATGGAATCACATCGGGTTTTTTAAGAAACTACTGAAAAGGGTATAAATATGCAAAATATATACTTTTCGCAGCTTTTAGCAGCTTATGCAGAATGCTACTTTGTCAATATTCGTGTTTTGTTTTTCAAGCAGCAAATCTATTTCAAACTGCCTATTATCATAAAAGCACTTTATCTCCATTTATTCTTTACCCGAATTGGTTTATCCATTTATAAAGGTTTTAAAAAATGGTTTCAAAATGACAGTTTTCCTACTGTCTATACATCATAATAAAGTGTGATGAAAAATGACTAATTATAGCTTGTGTTATTTTCCGTTGATGGTTTTATATCTTGAGAGAATAGATTACAACATCGCTTTAGAAAAAGAAAAGCATTCTTTCTTTCGTATAAATGTACAATACTGATAATCCTATACCTCTGACTCCTGACTGTGAAGTTACAAAAGCAAGATTCCCTAATTCATCTACGCAAGAAATACTCGTTTGATATTTATAAACGTGCTCGATAATCGCCTTAAGTTCGCCAAATGTCAGCTCTCACACTCATCCTTCTAATTGTCTACTGTGAGGATGGTTGTTGAGAAGTTGGCTATCAAAGAGATCAAAGTAATTCGGCTTTCGATTAGAATGCCATGTGACAGGAATGTAAAATCAACCTACAGCAGGAGAGAGTATAGGAAACGTGCACCACGCATCGCACGAAAGTGGTATGTATTTCCGGCGAGGAATATGTATCCTTGACGCCAAAATAATAACAGACTCTCTAATCTGCTCTACAAGACTGTGGCGTTTTAAATTGCCCTGCAATCAAATCACGCCAAGGTTTTCTAATCAGCGCTGTAACTGATTGAATGCGATGCTCAAATTGTGTTCTGAAGTAGGGCGGAACAAAACAAAATGAGGTCAGCTCCGGAAAAAAAATCACAGTCGACATCATTATTTTGTAAACACGAGTAGTATGGCGAGAAGAGTCAGCGTAGAGACGCATTTTAACATGTATACACATTGTAATTAAAAGGCCATGCAGTGGGGTACAGGATGTCACGTGGTGTTATCGGGTTCACGATCCAGTTCACTTTTCAAGATTTAGAAAACCAATTAACTATTTTTATCCAGTTTACCATTTGAGAGCAATATTGATTTTTTAATCGCTTCTAGCTCATGTCAAAATGTGTTTTTTGACACTTCAGCAGAGGATGTCGATAGAAAAAAAAGCGATTCCCGACACTGTAACGAACGTGTTATGGCAAATATCAGTTGATATTTTATGAGTTGAGGACTTACTGAAAATTGAATAGATTGTATAAGTGTTCGATTCCTGAGCCACTCATGCGTTCCCATGATGAATAACATCCATGTTATATTTTTGTATCATCAAACAAATTAACAAAGAACATTCACAAAAAACATCGCAAAGACTATTTCAAAATCAACCTAATAGAATTTCAATAGCATGTGCTTCACCTTTAGAAATGTAGGAACATTACGCTGACCTATTACGTAATCTGAACATGATTTCTATAGGCTATACGATTGGAAGTTGAAATTGTCCTGGAGATGACCTTTTGAGAATCATTTTGATCGTGTTAAAGAAAGAACAGTCACATCTATATGACAGAAGTATCGTGTATTATTCTTTCTTTCAATGCCCTCATCGTTTGAAGAAAAAAAACATCGCTAATCTACATCCAGTTAAGATTGGCATAGCTAGATCGTACGATCAAAATGATTACCGCATTAGTTCAAAACACATTCGTTACTTAGAAATCTGCAGAATCCATCTAAATGCACCTGATCGCGATGCAGTCCGGGCGAGAATGATGACTGCAGTGGGCATTGGGAGGGTAGAAATTAGCATTTTATAATACTCTTTCCATGAATATGTGAAATATTAAGATCGACTGATTTATTGATAGAAATGTGTAGGGAGCATCTGCGCTCTCTCGGAATATCGACACTGATATAACCCATTACACTGATATTAGCGTCATCGGTATGGGAACATCTGCGAACATAGTTGACATTTATACCATTCTAGGTCCCAATCTTCGTTTAACTACCATTTAATAGAAGGAGGCCGTCCCTCTCACCCCTAGCAAGGGACAAGATTTCCATTGAGAGACAAGATACTGAGAAGGAGATTTACAAAGAGAGATGAGGGAGAGATAAAGACAGAGGGGTAACAAATGAAACGGGGAAGAAGAAGGTAAGATATAAAAAAAAAAAAATAGTGGAAAGGGAAGAGCAATAGAGAATGAGGAAAGAGAAGTAGGAATAAGAAGGCAGGGAGGAGAAAAGAAGAGACAGAGACAGAAATAGAAGGTAAGTGTGAGGAGAAAGGAGGAAGGAGAGAGAAGGACTTTACTTTGATTTCTTTTAGATGAAGTTCACTTCAAGTTCATATTCATTTGAATGTTATGTGTTCTCGTCAAGATTCATCATATTCTCCTCGGAGATGCTTAACGCATTCGATAGATAACTCGAGTAGAAACAAATCACGTTATGCTATTCCAGGCGAAAATAAGAGTCTCTCCCCAGAGAGGAATAAGAATTGAGGTGAATACATCGGCGGCTCTAGAGAAAATAAACATGGGCATCATCCCCCCCCCCTCCTCCTCCTCCTCCTCCTCCTCCACTTTCCCTCCCCTCTTTCTAGTCCTCTTTGTCTATCTGTCACTCTCTCTCTCTCCTAGCTTTCATCTTTTTCCCTCGAGAGGAATAATTCAGTTAAATTAATTGATTACGTCGGAGAAGGTGAGCATGAACTTCGCATCCCCCTTTCCTACCCTAACCCCTTCCCTGCTTCAACCCTCTCTCTCTCTCTCTCTCTCTCTCTCTCTCTCTCTCTCTCTCTCTCTAACTCTCTCTCCCCCCCCCCTCTCTCTCTCTCTCTCTCTCACTCCCTCCCTTGATAGAAACAAAGATTGAAGTGTACAACGCACTTTTGGTATTCCCAATATCCCACCCCCTTCCCTCCGTCGTGCAAGCCTTTAATTCTAGATCCTCACTTCGTGAAAGATTATAAAATTACTTTATGCAATATCAATCAGACGTCTCCACACAGTCGTAGACATGTTGCACACATCGAACGATTCAGCCATGTTCTTGCGTGCGAGCAAAACACGGCAAGCCATTTTATTTGAGTGGATTATTCTATCGGGATTCATTGAGGCACATGATTCGAGGCTTTCACCAATTCGGGATGAGAGTATAAAGGCAGCTAGTAGCCACTGACGTTTACCACCGCCCATAATGCCTGGCTGATGCATACGGTTAACAAATGAATAATTCATGCCCTTAACAAGTAATGTAATTTGTTTTGTTATGTGAAAATTTGCTTTATCTTGATTTATGGTTTTTGAGAATTTTACATCTAATGGTAATCAACCATGGCCCTAATTCAACGAGTCGCCCGTTTATTCTTGATCAACGAAATACACACAGACAAAAAAAACAAAAAAAAAAAAAAAAAATCGTCAAGTTTAGTTGTTATCTGTGTATTAATAGTAAAAATCACCTTCCTATATAGTCAAAAAGAAAATTCATTAGGAAATATCATAATAGAAGTCATAATATTGCCGAAGAAATATGGTGCTTGCGGTGTTTAGGCTAATAAAGTCATTTATTTGAACCATATTTTTGGCCCATATGAAATATTAATGTAATATTTTCTTTTTACCCCAATGCAAATATGCATTTGTCTTCTTTCTGTGAATTACTTGAATCTGTTCCATGAAGAAAAAGAAAATATTTTATTATTTCTACGGAACTTTATCCATTGACAATGCGAGCAAAACAATACATCAACTTTAACTAGCTATATTTCATCTCAATGACATTTCAATATTCACATTTTAAGCACTTTAGGGGCGACATTATCGAAAACGGTAACTATTCTTAGATTTTGCATTCGCCTACGGAAATTCTTATTTCGATTCGATCACCACCCTTCAGAAATAATGAATTCACAATATACTCTTCTTCCTAGCACTGCAAATATTAGCTAATTAACCTACATAAAATAAATAAATATAATCCCCACCTATCAAAAAAGTCATTTAAATCGAGCCACTTCTCATTACTTTACTGCATCACGATAACCATGACATTAAGATTCATTGCTCTTTAATGAATAAACTTATCGTATGTTCACCGATGTTTTTTCGACCTTTGTCGAACAAACAACATGGCATCTATTAGAGAAGGAAAGTCGGTGGGAATGGTTGGAGGAAATTTAGATAGCGATGGGAGAGAGAGAGAGAGAGTGTGTGTGTGTGTGTGTGTGTGTGTGTGAGTATGAGTGAGAGAGATTGAGAAAGAGTGAACAATTAACGTTGGTTTTCTACGGCACTGATCTACAGTTGTTATTTGTTCTGCTTCCATGCAGATGTATACCTTTCTCAAAATTAAACCTCTAACAGACAGATGACAAAGCTAGATGAAAAGCTAATCTTTCGAAGTCGTCTTCTCCAGGTCCCCTTTCCGTCGTGTTGCGGGTTGAAAGGGATTATTGGCAGTGCGTTCATAATATTTTTTAAATGGAAGAAAAGGTGGAGCCAGAAATTGTTCACATGGGATAATTCCTGATAGTGACGTAACGAGTTGTGTCGTGTCGAACAATTCTATCACATGGGGAGAAAAGTGGCAGAAAAGAGCACTCACAATACACAAGAAATATTCCCCAAACTTTTGTTTATTTCTCAAAGATCCCCCTTCACTGGATCTGCCACGGTATTCCATTGACAACGCATTGTTTCAGTATGATGCTATTTCATGCGTGAATTCTGTACATCAAAGGCACGTCATTGTCTGTGTTTTTTGTTTTCTACCCAATATATCATCTCAAGGACTGGAGTGTTCTTGGACTCTATATCAAAGATGAAGCGCAATGAATATTTATATTTAGGATTTCTCTCCTGATCGATTGGAGATCGAAGAAGCGATAATCGTCGAGCAATGAGGCGAAATCATAAGGATGGAAGATATTGACAATCCTAGCATAAACATCCAGGGACCCAGTGGCGACTGTCAATATAAAAACATACAAAACATATAATTGCCCGCACTAAGAGTTTCTGCAGAAACCACTCTGGCGAAAATTACCGAGGGCGTCGTCCAAAGAACTAATCTCAATGATTACTCGTCCCTACCGGAAAGCAAGAAATGATCGCCCAATCCATAGAACAAATTAATTCTTGATTATTTCCACATCAGAAAGTTGTTTGTCTCCTTTATCAAGCAATCTATCCAAATTACAGGCATAATGAGCACGAACCTGTGCGTGGACCCTAAATATAAACCTTCATCGATAAAGTAATTTATAAGAGTAATTCTTTAGGTAAAAACTGTATTTGTAAGCATTGATGCAACTGTACCATCATATTTTTTGTTATCCAATCTTTCCGCATCATCATATGAATTGATTGTTTGGATAAGCCACCTGAACGGAATGAAAGCAAGTATTTACTTTAGTATATTACAGCTTGCCTATGTAATCAAGGGTTAGGTAACTAAGGATTATAGCGCCTCATCCAAACGCAAATTGTTAGTGATGTAACTGCGTCGGAGTAAAAATGGTAAATATACTATAATAATAATAATAATTATAATGATATTTAATTTGTATATAGCGCTTAATACAAATGTCTCTAAGCGCTTTACAGATATACTATTACCTCGGTCATTGGATTCAGTGCTTGCCCGCACACCATGTGTGCACAATCTCCACTCTCTGGGGAGCATTCCAGCCGGGCGTTACTTGACGCTCACAAGAAGGAAGGCAAAACTGAGACAAAACACTAAGATAATCAGGAAGCATGAGGAAACATAATGTTGTGTAGCTTTCTTAGAGAGATTAAAAGGATCATACATTTTGGTAGGGTCGTGTAAGTAGTAGAATTGTTGATTAATTCCGCTTAAAAGGTAATAAAAACATCCTTGAGGTTTGAGACAGATAATGAACGTTTATTAGACGAAAGATCGACGTTCATATTCAGCAAGTATGTCTTGTATTTGTAGCCAGATGTACATAATTAAAAAGATTTAACACAGAGTTAACATCCTTTTGACACTGAACAAACGGTATGTATAGGCATATAATCATGGTCATATTAATGTTATTCTACCATAAATATGCCGTGCTAGATTATTAAAGCGTCACCTAATGTACGATCTCAGATTCACATAGTGAAAGTGTGAAATATTTGAAAATCTTGATGGTACAATTTGATCCTTTAATATTTCGTAATGGGAGGTTTAAGCCAATAACCCTCTTAACACGAATTTAAGACCTTGCAACCTTTCATAACCATGGACGAGCTTCAATAATTTATCAAAATTACTAACGAGAATATTGACATAGGTTTATGATCACAAACTGAGTGATCATTTATAGAGATGACGTAAAGTGAATACTGAGTCTTCATTTAGCTTTATACCAGAAACTCTCCATTGACTCAGGGGTGGATTGATACGTAAACGAAATTGATCATTACATGAGCTGTTGTCATGGCAAAATCGTAATCATTGTTATCAATGACAAAAGCACGTAGTCGTAACGGTAGAAACCTTGCTTTCCAATGTGAAAGTGAATAAAATACTAAATGAATATATGAAATTTTAGGCGCCACAATAGTTTCATTGTACGGTAGGAGATACGTTGTGAAGCCTAATAGGAAATTGGGTAAATGGCATATAGAACACATTGTGTTGGTCTGAGTGATTGCCATGTTCTACCTGATTTATACAAATTAGTGTTCATAGAAATTGCACAATATGCATCAAGGTCCATGAGTAGGGGAACTAAAGTACTGAAAAAATGTTCGGCATAAAAGAGAATGTACTTATTTGTGTTTTTGTTTCAGGATATTTATATTTTTTATAAATAAAAAACATAAAGTCTGAAATAACATACTACAAACTTACCTAAAGTTTCGTTATTTCCCCCAAATGTCGTTTGTACAAATTGATCGTTTTATCAATCAATTATTCAGTAGTAGTACTAGGAGAATTAGTAGAAGTAGAAGTAGTTGTAGTAGTAGTAGAAGTAGTAGAAGTAGTAGTAGTTGTAGAAGTAGTCGTAGTAGAAGTAGACGTAGTAGTAGAGTAGCCTTTATTGGCTAACTTGTTTAGCACAATGCTAATCTGCCACAATCTAACAATGGACAAAAGAGGGGAATTTTTCTAACATGATGGGGGTTATCATCACAAGGGCCGGTGTATTATGAATGAATTACTCCCATCGGGAAGCTCTACTCAAAGCAAATGTGATAAATACACCGTTGGTCGTGGCTGAATCGTTGAATGAATTTAAAAGTATGACAATGAATAATGAATGGTATTGGAAAGAGGTACTTTGCCAACACGGCAAGCATGGCGTGTGCTATTTGTAGACCCTAAGTTGATGTTGATGGTGGAATCATTGTAGCGAGTGTAGGCAAGCAAGGTGTCGTGAAGGATTCCAGTCGCAATATCAGCGGGCTTCTTTTTTTATGTCTTGCCCGTGTTTAATGAATCGTTAGGAAAGCACGCTCTTCATTCAATTGCTGTCAAACCTAATGATATGCATCCATTATTCACTATGGCCATTGCCTTTAATGTTTCGAAAATATCAAAACCATGGGAACGTCTTTTTAATTACCCCCCCCACCCCTCTGTCTCTTTCTCTCTCTCTCTCTCTCTCTCTCCCTCCCCCCCCTCTCTCTCTCTCTCTCTCTCCCTCTCCCCCCCCTCTCTCTCTCTCCAGCTTGATTTCTTTCACAAGCCTATGCTCTCCTAACAGTATCCATGGTACATGTTGTTGCCATGGTAATCTGTACAGCGATTGAGACGAAGCGGAAGAGTTTTGCGAATGGAAAATACTAACAAAGGAAAGTTACTCATGATAAATAATATCTGTGGTTCATCTATACCCTACTGTTATTTTAGAATAAATTACAATAGATAGGTGCTCCAATGAGTTTATTTGTCAACGATGTAAAGTGGTACTTAGTGGAACTTATCTTAGGAATCAGCAGGCAAGTGGGAATTTTACATTCTTTACTTTGTAACGATGTACACAATTGCAGGTAAAAATAAAACAACGTGGTACACATGTATTTTGAATCGCCGTATCTCTACATTCTTGCTAATTTCAGATCTGATGTTTTGCTCCCTAAAAAGACGAAAATGCCAGAGGATAATCAACTTGCTCGATAATGAATTTTTTTGGATCAACATGATGATAAATTATTTCGAGTCAAACAAATTGTCTCGAACATCTCGTCAATAGTAACTCTGACAAGTGAATCTGACATCCCATCATATACTTTATGGCAGAACATAGGCGGTAGATGATCACCGGCGGCACTGTGAAGATTATAGATAATCCTAACTGAGTCCCATCTTCGATTTCAATAAAAACAAATGTCATCTTTCATTAAGACCAGGAACAGGGAAAGTCATGTTCTGATCGAACTTTCATTGGAGAATGAAAGTGCAGAAGACACACGATACTATTCTGTATGACGATTATCATCCCAATCTCTGTATCAAATAAAACGCTTTCAATATTTTCTAATTGGTTCACAACATAATAAATGAAAATGAGCCATGGACATCTACAGACAGTTTTTAAAAGACTGTTTTTGTTACTATTACGAAACAATATATGATCGTACTTGATCAGCTGATTTACAATTCGAAGATGTTATGTGAGATACAACAATGTGGGTTATACCTCTAAGAATGATGCACAGCAATGTTAAAGATAACCTTCCCATTAAAGATGAATTTGTGGCGTCTTCCGTGAGATTTAAGAAGGAATAAACTTAATGTATTGTGGATGTTCTCTCTATAGTTACTGTATTTTATCACATGTATCTAGTCGTTTTACCTGAAACAATACTTGACAAATGAACATTCCAAAAAATGATAAGATCATAAGTATACAGTTTGGAGCTAAAATAATTATTCATACCCTTACCAATTTTTTTGTAATTATTTTAAAATGTGAAAATTGATATATCCCGATTTATGTTTCTTGAGAATGTGACAGAATAAAGCTTAAATCTAAAAGTATTCCACAAAGGCCAAATTCAACCGTCCACCTTTGATTCCTGAGTAACCAAAAATACGATAAACAACATCGCATTTACAAAGAGTATGAATAATTCAGTTGTTATCTGTATATCATTCCTGTGAATAATACAACTTCAGCGCGAAAACATGAAGTTTTCCACACCAGGGGCCAGTTTTATCTTCGTTTTGATAAAAAAAACGCCTCAGTTTTATGGTAAAAAATCCCAGTGTTTTAGGTTCACGCTGTTGGAGGGGTTATACATTTTTGTTCATTATACTTTCTATTGTCGAGTATTTGAATAAAATAATAAATGTATATTATTATCATAACGGGTGACCGACTGCACGCATTTTTGTTCACAATCTTAATTTTTTCCAGTACATTTGATTTTGATTTTGATTACCCAGTACCACATATTGTGATGTAACCTCTACTGAACATTCATTTAAGCACCTATCTTCATGTTTTACTTTGTAAGATTACTACAATTTCAATAAATTCTATTTCAATTTATTTATGTTTTCAAGAAAACATTACAAATCAATTATGAACATTTACACCAATTTAAGAATACATATTGGAAACAGAAAGGTCCACTAAAAAGCAATGCTTGATAGGGTGGACACCTCAAATGATACTTAGGAATAATGAGTAATACAAATTACTTCAGTTGATGATGAGCTTGTGGGCTAAACAGATTGTACAACTAACTACATGGAGGAATAAACAACACCAGTCTACAAATATATACACAAATTTGATAATTCATCCTTCACTTACCGAACTATTACTCGATTCCTCTGTTGACATAGTAAATGGTCCTTCCAAGTAATCAGAGTTATGGCTTTACAATCGTCTCGATGTATTATACTCCCAAATCGCGTATGAAATTATCAATAGGACGCCGAAAGCAGGATCAATAGCCACTCTATTCCTTATCTTCCGAAAAACACAAATTGCCACGTACAACATCCAAGGTCGATGCTTTGATGAAGAGGTAGATTGAAGTTAAAAAAAGGTTGAAAATGTGTAATTGAGAAAAGTAGAGAAAATGATCTCATGTAGCTTGGTAAGAATCAAAGATAGGGGAGAGATAGAACTGCACCACTTAAGGTAAAGACTTGGTAAACATGCATACCAAACTGTCAAGAGTCATGATAATGAAAAGATCGCTGGAGAGAGATTGAATGACGGGTGGGGAGAGAGAGCGTGTGTGGAAGTAGCTCGTCGAATCACCTTCTTCATACAGTGGGCACCTCGCGTGTATCTGGAGGTAATCACGGGAAGATGGAAGCGAGTAGCAAGACAGCGTTTGCTCGAGTACCGCCCAACCGGCGTGCACCTCGGAGCGCCTGGTTTTAATGCGCTATTTTCTTCTCTTTCCATCTTTTCTCGGCGAGCTTACATGCACACACGGCTCGGCGTCACTCCAAAAAAAAAATGCGCATGCTCGCAGTTTACACTGAAAAATTGTTTCGACCACTGTGGCCTTTTTTCTCTCTTTCTCTCTCCATACTCTTTCCCCAATCGCGATGATTCTCTTTATAATTTATCTCTCTCTCTCTCACTCACTATCTCTATATCTGTCTTTCTCTTCATTTTCTCTATTTCCTTTTATTCTCTTTCTCTACCTCTCCCTTCTCTATATTGCTCTTTTCTTCCTATCTTTCACTCTCTCCTTTACCCCCATTCTCCCTCTCTCTTTATCGTTATCCTTTCTTAAAACATAATAAACATAGGGACCTGGTAAGGTAGGCTGTCCTGGATAACTTCACTTGTTTAAGTAGATGCACTTGAATTTATCTGCGTTTCGTTTATATATTCATAAGGGAAATGAATGGATAAAAATGGCATCTTTATTGATTTTGCCCCGAGTCAATTTTTCTCATTTTTCATGACTCTGCCAATTTGACTCTTGAATTGTGCTTCTTATTGTTTATGATAATTGATCATTGGTAACTTGATTGCTATTTTCGGTCTTTTCCTTTCGTAGCGTTTCGGTCTCGTCCGTCATTTAGCTTATTAAAAAGTCATCGTTAGCGTGAGCAATTGGGTATTGCTAAATCTATTACGGATGTCAAAATATTCGACTTTGTGTAGAGAACCTTGATTAAGTCAATAACTCGAATCGAATTCGTCCTAATCCTCGCTTCGTAGTTTTCCTAGCTGCGATCCTATAAAGCAATATGGAATGTCTATTTAACCTTTAGCTATAATAGGACTAGGGATTTTCAGTGACGACGCCTAAAATCGATTTTTGAACGGAAGTGACTTGTACGGTTAGATGGTCCTTGAATAAAAACATTTTAATGTGTTTGATGGTAGAAAATCATAAAGCATTTAGTTGGGGGTTGTCTAAAGGAGATCGTACGTTGTGTATGTGAAACGTAGCCCTAAGTATGAGTCTTCCTAATATTTAAAATTGTTAAGTCAGTGCCCTTCTGTTCATAGAGAATGCCTCCTTAGCTAATGATGTGCGGGCTTTGATCTATCTGGTGTTGTATCGACCAGTAGAGAAAATAATTCCAAGGTTCGTAAAGTGTTCAACCCGTTTAGCTTTTTGTCCACCGATTATGATTTTCATGTCTGGCCCCTCTGATATTGCTACTTTCGTTACTTTAGTTGTATTAGTATTGATCTTCATTCCAAAATCTTAACTTGCTGTCATATTATGCATAGGAGTCCGTCTTCACTTTCAATAACAATGGCTTTGTCATCTGCAAAACGAACATAGTTCTGCCACCGACTCTGATGCCTTCTTCCGTACTCACGAATGCTTCTTTAAGCAAAGCCTTAGCATAAATATTGAACAAGATGGGTGAAAGTGAACAGCCTTGTGGAACTCCTCTCCCAATGTTGCCAAGTACAGAGTCGCCTTCTGTTCTTCTTATGCTCACTGTCTGTCTGACAGTGATATACATACACACATTCATTCGGACATAATTACATGAATGAATATTGATATTTACGCCCATGACTTCTAAAGAGTCAGAGATTACTTGAATTTATTAATCGTATTAATTCTAATGATATTGGCAAAAATACATTAACAATTACTCAGTCTTGGACTTATTTTACATAATGTTTATATTCGTAATAATGAAAATGAAATAAAAAATAAGAAATAAAAATTCACACAAATCAGAATACTGTATTGTACACAGCTCATATTCGAAATGAAATATGATGGATATGTTCATGTATGAATACTGGACTCACGGGGAGAGAATGGAACATCAAAGACTATGGAACCAACTATACAACCAACTATTCGGTTACAAGTCGTTTTTTTCCGAAGGTTTGTTATTCCGAAGGTCTATTATTCCGAAAATGACAGAGGGATCTTAATTCCGAAGGTTAATAACAAAGAGAACTCTACAGGTTTTTTGTTTCACTTTCATAATTATGAACCTTCGGATGAACGAACCTGAGGGATAAGGCAACAATATGTTCGGAATTATAAGCCCATTTCATTTTCAGAATTATGAATATCCCGCTATAGGAAATTTGTGTTTAAAATTACGATCCGTTTGGAATTATGTTGAGTACCTTTTGACTAGCGGCAGGGAATGATTAATTTCTTGAGGCGAGAATATGTAATGTTATGGCGTATCCATAATGAGATCAACAGTTGTTCATATTCCTGTCTCCTCAAGATTCAGTCCCAAAAGATCCTTGCATACCATATGTCTTTCTCCTCCGGGCCCTGTCCTGTATACATGATATGCATAACTAATATAAAAAGAAAGAACATTCGATATATGATTGGAGTGTACGAAATCTAGGTCTTCGGTATGTGATCTCGAGTTTTAAATTGAATTCGGTTTAATATTTTTGCCACAAATAAATTAGATTTAGCTATCCATGGATGGATTGCCATATCAATATACCGTGATTCTTAAGGTCAGAGTGGATTTGATGAGTATCCCAAGAGGGTCTTAAACATTTCTCAAATGCTGACAATCCAATACGTGGCGAGGGGAAAAAAGTAATCCGCAAACCGAAACGATTAAGGGTGTGCAAGGTCAACGATCTGCAAGCGTCAAAGAATGATCTCAGCATTCCAAACCAAAATAAGAATATTCCTATTTATTTTGTGCCATTATTAGAAAAAAGAAAAAGATAGTAAGCTATATATAAACATGCAAATCATAAATAGAGAGAAATAAGGTGTTATTTGTATTTCGATGGCAGACGTAGTCAATCCTTACTCAGCTTTGGTCTCTGTATATATGAATTGTTTGGAGCCCCAAATAATGACTTTTTTATTCAGTATAACTAAATAAAACTCACTCGCTCAAAAACAGTGTCACTATGATTGATTATAACGTAGTAACAGTGACAGGTAGATTGATTTCATGGAAGGGTTACAAAATATGATATTTTGATTGTATATCAATCGTTGCAACAATGTGTGGGTGCCTCTTTTGCCGAAAAGTGGCATTTTGTTCGATACGCCTATCGCGGCTCACGTGTGTACCGGTGGATGTCAAAGATTGTTTGTAGTTCAAATATGTATTTTGAGTCCTATACGTACCACAATGTTTTATTAGGGTCTCAAGTAACTTCATAATATCTTGATATTTTCTTTCTTTAATAGTACAGCTTGAGAAAGTGTCCCTTGATGAAAATATACCATTGCAAATCGATAATGTTATTCAGCTTTTTGTTTTAACTTGACCGCGTTTGAAAAGGTGTTTTTCTATTCTGAGCTTACGAGTTAGTCGACATTCCAGGCAACATAACAGAAGAAATCCTGCTCGCAAGTTGGATAATTGTTGCAACAGGAGGAAAAATTGATCGCTTTTCTTGTCACGAAAGCACAGTGGAATCCAAAAATCAATATTCGCCAAGGTTTCCCTGCGATTCAGTGTTCTCAAGATTTGCACATTAGACAGCTCTGGCATCCCCTGTGAATCTTGCGCTAATATTGACGGTGTAACAACATCCTATCAACTCCGTCACACTTCCACCAACTCGCTCTGCGATATAATCATATATATACATACAAGAATCCTGCAAAACATGTCGATGACAATTGCAGAGGACAAAACATGAACAGATATGTAGTTTGAGAAAAAACAGCTCATATGCACCGACACGTCTTATTGTGTATTATATACATTTATCAGCAATAAAATCTGAT
Source organism: Strongylocentrotus purpuratus (assembly GCF_000002235.5). Classification (NCBI taxonomy): domain Eukaryota; kingdom Metazoa; phylum Echinodermata; class Echinoidea; order Camarodonta; family Strongylocentrotidae; genus Strongylocentrotus; species Strongylocentrotus purpuratus. The sequence continues at coordinate 48,849,097 of NW_022145612.1, forward strand.
AAAATCAGTACAATGTCAGATTGTAATTGATATTTCAATTACATAGCATATATCTTTACTTTTCGTTTCCAGCTAGTCGAAGGAGTTTTCTTTTTCTTTCTTTCTTCTTTTTCCTATGTTGCATTTTACTTTATTTTGAGGAATCGCAAATGATACTATCAATTAGTGTGCATTGGAGATATAAATACTTCAAACTAGGTTTGCTTTGTTCTGTTTTGTTTAAAAAAAAGAATAAAACAATGCTGACATGGTGATAGAACAATATACAATGTGCACACACGACTGCAGCAGTGCCCTTCGCACAAAAACACACACACACGCACGCACACACACACACACACACGATAGTTATTGCGATGATGATATTTTGTTGTTTTAAACATGAGGGTGGTGTTTTTTACATTTTCTAAATATCCTTTACACCCCAGCACCAGCTATATCAACTATAAGATGTGGTTTATGAAACTCATTGGAGAGTAAAGTGCTCATACCGTCTGTTAATAATCTATATACTTTCTAAAATCATGTTGGAGGTGTTGTTTTTCTTATAACTTGCTTTCCCTTTTGACTAGTAGATAAACCAAACTCCAGTTTTTTTCCATTCCATACTGAAGATGACATAGATGAGTCAAATGAGAACCCTCTTCCGCCACCTCGTCATCCCGTATTAATTCGGCATTCTTGCCAACTGTTTTGACAGTGACGTCACAACATTCTAGGAATATTGTGAAGTGTAGAAAGACGTTATTATAAAACAAGAAGAAGGCGCCCACTTTCATTACGCTTCCAAAAAGCAAGGTGTGACCCCCTTATACTCCCAAAGCGAACAACTACACCAATACTACAAGAGCAAGATATCATTAAAAGAATTTCAGGTTCTGTTTATCAAACGATTAGTACAAAAACAACTGGTGCGAGGAATATTATTTTTTATCTTTCCCTCTTGGCCACTTTGGAGAAGCCACTCCACTCTCTCGCTCTTGAAGAGGTTTTTAAAGACGGAGAAATTCCCACTATCTCTTGCTTTTTTTCTTATTTTTTTCTTCTTCATTTTTCAGATGTAGGTTCAAAGTTATGAATTAAGTTATTGAAAAGAGGTTCATCTTTCATCCGGACTAATATCTGAAGCGACAAGGGAATGTATGTTTACGTTTTTTTTATATATGATACTCGGCAAACAAACGTTTCGAATTCAAATTTTACTCACCATTATGAGTTAATGTTAATTTTAAAAAAAAATTGTTTATTATGAGAGCAGTGTATAAATGTAATGTGTGGGAAATTACAAATATTACAATTAACAGTATGCTACAAAGAAGTTGCTTTACACCATCTTTTATATATTTTTTTAAAATAAGGCTTACTCGATGTTTAAGTACGCTTCGAGACTTTGCTCAGAAAAATGACCATACATTATACATTAATGGATATTTGTCTGTTCTCTAACACATACAATTAATTGGCATTTGCTTACATAACATAATTATTTACAAGTTAGAACTGGGTTACTGTTAACTGTAAGGATAAACGATGAGATAATATAAAATACAAAATATGTATTCAATAGACCTATCCCAAGAGGATTTGAAGATTTTGGGTCTTCCTCCGAATTGTATTCTTCACACTCTGTCGGTCCGCTATTTCCATTTCTTGCTCTCTTTAATTCTCTTGACCTTGTTGATAAAACGGTCTTAAACCTACTTAAGATTATTGTAAAGAAACCAAAAGCAAGTATATATCTTTTATGGACATCAATGTCCGATTTCCATTAATACATCTCGTCCAATCCTTTCGTCAGTATTCGACGCTATAAGTTTTCTAGTTCTAAAAAAGGGATGAAAAACTGCGTATCTCCTGTTATCAGTGTCAAAGCGATCGATTTGAATATTCCGCCTGTTGGAGGCAAGTTGTGAATCTGGATATCTTATCAATGCACCCTTTCCGTCTGTGTTGACGTGTGAAGTACAACTTCTTCCGTTGCTTTAGAACAGTCGGGAATAATTTGCTTTGTTTTTCATCAAAGCGTACCTTTAATCATATATGATTCGGAAGAAAACTATTATGGATCCACCTTCTATCAATTTGCCCGTTTTGCTTCAATCACTGTCAAAACGACGGTTTTTCTTTGAAGTGTCAACAACAGTTTGTTTTACTAGTTATTAAAAACAAAGAGAATTTAAATGCTATCAACTTAAAAAATACGTTTATCTGTTGATCGTCATTTTGCCACCCACTCTGTGCGTGTGCGTGTGTTTGTCTGATATAAATGTATACATATATGACGGAATAATGGTCCATGGCTTTTTACCCTTTCCTTTGCAGCTCAAGTACATTTACGTAAAAGAAATATCATTTCCAATCTCTTTTCAAATCGCAGCTGAGTTTAACAGGGTTTCCCATTTCTACCTGTGCTTTAACAAATATCGATCCATAAATATTAATCGAAAGAATAGATGCCGTTACAGAGTTCCAGTAGCCACCTCGCGTTGACACCACAAATCAACCCAATACCAAATTTTGACACAGAATGAACACAATGATTGTCAAAACAGTCAATAACGTTTTGCTTGTTCCCATTGTCTGGAATTGTGAACTAGCGATAAAGTTATCAAAATGGATCGATGAAAGTAATAAATGTAACTCATGGCAACGTCACCGCACGATTTGGAACGTTATAAATAGGAAATGGTTGGCTGCAATCCTGATGCGAGAGATGATAGAATCAAAGCTGGTAACAAATCGGCAGATGTCATGAAACAAATCGAGTGAAAAGTACATCGGGTGAAAAATTCTGGATAACAAGTCTATAATAAATATGAATCACAGCTTTCAATCGTTATTTTCACTACACTGTGCTATTTTGAAGTATATCATCGTTACATGGTTTAAAGCCCCTGCATTATGCACGAACTCACACTGAATTCAAACTAAAGGTGGAAGAGCGTAGTACATGTGACTCTGCCGGTTGTTGCTGCAGCATGCCAATCATGGTTCAACCCGCTTAAATTTAGCCTTTTGCATAAGAATTATTACTCTTTCATGCTTATTTCGACCTGGTTTATTAGTCTACATTGTCTGGTCTGAAATTATTTCACATTTAATTAAATTTCTGACAATCATTGTTCATAAGACAAAATTAATATCAATCAATCAATCATTACATTTCAAGTAAAGTTTGTGAATATCGTGTAGAACAATGGCGATACTTTAGAGTCCTAGAAAACTATCACGTAGTACAAAAAGCTTCCCAACACTGAAAGCTGTTAAAACGTGGCTTTTTTTTCTTCTTTTGGCGGTGGTTTATCTGGACCATTGAGAAAATTAAGGAATAAACATCATTAATTTAAGTATGAACTCGATAAAGTTATATCGCATAAAGACATATCGCATAAAGGTCTCAACATGGATAATTATTTTCGTAATGAATACTCATTTTCTCTAGTTTTGTTATTCACAACCACAAGTGCTATAGGTTAATTTTGAATTAGTATAATTGCTTTTTTGTTGTTGATAATCACAATTCTTTATTTATATCATTTTTTATTAAATTGCCATAACCCTTTCGTTTGTATCTTTATTGTTACGGTATTTACCTGATATTAAATAATTTATCTATACCTTTTGTTTTCTTGTCTCTACCAGGTAAAATACGCAGTTGATTTTTTTTTAATGTATATGTGCTTACAAGCAATAGATGAACAAAAGCGCACTGTCTTAAATTGGAATGGCAATTCAGTAATGCGGCATAATGGAAAATTTACATATTTCCCGAAAGAAATGACGTGTGGTAATTATGGCCCGCAATCAATGTCAATTACCCTGAAAAAGACCGCCCCTTCATCGCAAATTGACCGACCCCTCCGTCATCTAGGTCACCACTGTGCCCCTCTTTTATCGTGATTGTTCTGTGATTTTAGACAGACGTGATGTTTAAGAACTAAAGAAGACAACAACGTTTCGTTCAGAGTGCAAACTGCTTAGGGCCTCAGAAAAACCAATTATCCGGAAAGAGATAAGGAGAAAACACTGAGATTTGCATTTGACTTGAAAGGGCGGGAAGAGTATTTCAAAGCATAATCCCGCAGACGATATAAAACATCCCGTGTTAAGTGCGCTTCAACTGATAGTAGATGAAGGCGTTTTCAGCTCTTAGCATTATGTTGGTCATTTACCTCGTCAACCTCAGTTATCATGATTCTATCACTAATATTGTTATTACGTGATGATAATAAATTTGTTTTCTATTAATGTACATGTATATTGGTCTGTTTTGAATCATTTGTCATTTTTTCTAGTGTATTCTAATTCTTAAGATTAATTGAATGAAATACAATGTCGCAGAGAAGATAATGATTTTAAAAAGATTACCATGTATACAACGATTATACAGCTTGATATAATCAAACAAAAATCGGCGATTAAAAATGTGTCCACGCCGGTAAGTACATTTCTGATAAACGTTATTCTGAAGATTAAAATAAAATCACAATATTCAGTATATGTTTATCACAACCGGTGCCTCATCAAATTGCAAGAATATCTTATTCCTGACCCATATTATTTTTTATTATATTTATGTAACCTAACCCATATTCTTGCTTACAAGCTGATATCCGTGTATTGGTCATATCAAAATGAACAATAAGAATGATGGTTTTTGCGTACTGGCCACAGTGTAAGTCTGTGCTTCCTGTGATGGGCATACCAATATTGGCCAAGATTTCAATAAATCATATCACAAAGCATCACAAACTAACTTCCAAATCTTGTGCTATGCATTGTAATTCATTTCGAGGCTCTTTAATAGGAAATACAGATTTACCTTAAATAAGTGGGGTTCTTTTTGACTGCATGGTTTAAATTTGTCAATAGATAATGGATTCTTTTCATAAGTGAAGAGAGCGCTGTCAACAAGGCTTGATATACTATATTAAAATCGAAACTGGTTAGTACACAGATAGTCGATTAATAATGAAGAAAGAGGAGAGGATATGACATGAACAGTGGTTGATTAGAGACAGGCAGTAGGAGCGTGCATGGCCCGTAGCACCTTACGAAGCCAAGTGCCAGAAAAGATGGAGAGGTTGTAGCATTGAAAAGAAAATTATGAAGGGAGAAGGGGGTGCTGAGGATGTCTTGAATAATACATTTCACATCAATACTGTGTAGGACGTCTTGTCGTGTAGTTAACACGATGTCACTATACTACTTATAATATATAACAAATGATTAATATATTTTCTGCCTACTCATTTCTTGATTGTAATACAGCGGCATCAAATGCAATAACAGTGATATCAGTTTACAAGCAATTGTAGTAATAGTAATATAAGCTGTAGTAGTAGATGTAGTAGTAGTAGTATTATTATTAGTAGTAGATGTAGTAGATGTAGTAGTAGTAGTAGTATAGTAGTAGTAGTACATGTAGTAGTAGTAGTAGTAGAAGTAGTAGTAGAAGTAGTAGTAGTAGTAGTAGTAGTAGAAGTAGTATTAGTAGTAGCAGAAGTAGTAGTAATAGTAGTAGTAGTAGTAGTAGTAGTAGAAGTAGTATTAGTAGTAGCAGGAGTAGTAGTAGTAGTAGTAGTAGTAGTATTAGTAGTAGTAGTAGTAGTACTAGTATTAGTGTTAGATGTAGGTGTAATATTTACAACGAAAACTGAATTTTTGTTAATGTTGTAATAGCAGGTAAACCATTATTAAATGGTATATATTTATTTGGCAATTTAAAGCAGATATTTTGAAGTAAGTTTGCGATATTCACTGAATTTCATGCACTTCCGATTACAGAAGATTACGCTTCTTTGGGAATCAGCCATACTACCTTTGCTTCTTATCTATTTTTACTTTAAGTTTAGTGCTAATGGTTTTAAATCAATGAAGTGTAATGAACAAGTGTTTACAAACCGGTAATGCGAATAACTCCATTTCACAAGTGATTACTTTACAGTAGAATGTTCAAAAGGCGTCGATAAGGATTCCATATTTGTGGTCGTCAAATATGTCAGGACATGAACAATTTAATCTTATTCTTTGAATATCCTTATTGCTCTTACAATTGTTTGTGTCGCGTTGCCGTCTCGAGCCCAAAGAGGGCGGTTTCAATTTCGGAGTGCACACTGTGTATGATTTACTCTTTTTCAAACTTCAATTCTTGCCGCTGCTCACCATCAATTCCTTTCTCATCAAATTAATATGGGCTCACACAGATCGTCTCCTGTCAACATAAGCCCAGGTCTTTACCGTTTTATTGTTTACTTGCTGGATCTAGGTCGGCCTAAAAGCTCGATACAAAATTCATTAAAAACAATTAGTAAGAATGTAAAATAAAAGGCGACCGTTTCTTTAAAAAGCATTTATCATGCTTGAATCTAATTGAATGTAAATTATGCCCTAGGATATACATGATGAAACGGTACGAAAATAGATGGTGAGAATTAATTTCCTACGGGACTCGCTCGATTGCTCCTAACCGTGATGCATATCACCGACCTCTATTAAACCGTTCCCCTATCCATCGTGTTCTTATAAACCTTGATACGTAATGTTTCTAATGGACTCTCTGCAACCTAAGATAATTGCTTTAATTTATTACATTTGGTAGTGGGTCATTAAGAGGTAATGGAATGTTTACAAACCGCCTGGATACCAAATGGTTTCACCCATACAACAGCAGTCATAACAATGTTTCAATACTTTATAGAATGAAACAGGATATTATTTCATATAGGCATATGATAAAGTACGTTAAATTAAACAGTACTAATAGTTTATGATGATTATAATGCTGAATTCCAGAAGATGAATCACTGCAATCGTTTAATCATTTAATGTAAATCAACTTTAATAACGTTGAAGCAAAAATATCACTCTGCATCATAATCGTTCCATAAATATAATCGCAAATCATTGAGGATCACAATGGACTTCTAAAACCATTGCTACATGTTTATATACATGTTTGTTTGTTCGTTGGTTTTATTTATTCGCCATGTAAAATAATTGTTTACAGATGATAAAATTCAGTGGGTTACATCGAGATAAATACATAGTAAGAACAGTGCATAAACAAAAAATGTTTGAAGCGCAACGTCCCTAAGATAACATAGCTGGTAATTAATAGGTTTAGATAGAACAGGGCTTAAAATAAGACATTGTGTCTTATTTTGTTCGGGATCATCCACATGTGTAGGTGTGCATGATCTCCCAACATCCAAAGATGATTAACATCTGTATTGACTTATTCCGAAGCTTTCAACACAAGAATATGATCTTTGTCTTTTATAACATAATGAAAGCTTCTCTTCACTGAAATTAATTTCCCCTACCATATACTTTGTTTTATGGAATGGTAATAATTTAATTAATAGACAGAAATATTTCCCACATCGGCTATACCAAAGCTATTAAACAAAATTGCAATCATATCCCTTTTATTTTTATTTTTCACTAGGAAGGCACACATTATTGCAATCATTTTTGGAATATTTCACCTGAGAATATATACCATTTAATATTCATGGCCCGCGATGTAACTTTCGATTTGCGCAACATTTCATTCCTCTTGCCGAAAGATGTACGATTCTAACCTTACAAAAGAGACCCCTGCGGACCTTACATTAGATGAATTATTCAATATTGAAGGAATGTACCCACGGGATAGAATGCATCTACATAATATCCCCACATCAATGAGAAATCACCCGTCTCATCTGAATACAAGGTGAAAGCAGAAAGCACTTAGATCATATTTCTTTATATTACGAATGTCAACCCTTTAAACATAGGCGTGAAGTACCACCGATGTTTGCTTTTTTTAAAAGTTAATCTTGGTATAATTGAGTCTGAAATAAGTATTCAATAAACATCGAGAGTTTTGACATGTCAACCCTATTTTTATTTCTAGAACTGTTTTGTAATCGGAAACATTTTTATTGCGGCGCTACAGTTGTCGAGAATTGTATTACATTCAAAACATCATTTACAACGTACGAAAACAGGTCATCGAACTGATATCGTTCAAACAAAATACACTATAGCTGACATGGGGAAACGGTATTAATATGACCAAATGTTTCATCAGAATTCGATAAGATACGGTATGTGATTATCTTTGCTGTGGAATTGCTAGAGTTGTGACGGCTTCGGCTTACAACATCCACAAAGGATGCGACGGGTAACCTAACACATGATGTGATATTCGAGAAATGTCAGTTAAAAAGGGCCGCGCCTCCAGCCAGAAAACGAGAGTCCCCGGCACAGGTATGTTTCCAGCTACAATATCTGGGTGGAAAAGGCAACAATGGAGACAAGAATCATGGGAGGATGTCACGAACATACAGATGAGAAATGAACTCTTCCAAGGGGGTCCCATCTTTCTGGAAATGTCACTTTTTATCGTGTGATCTACGAGCCCTGTCAACAAGAATAAGATAAATGAAACAATCATAATACCTAAAGGAATGTGAGCCAAACTATCCAGGAACTCTTCAGGCCATGGCCTTGACTGACAATGGTACAGTTCCAAGGTTTTGATTTTTATCACGGGCTTCAGGGTGCGACCTTCGAGCATAGGATTCGGTTACTTTGCCCTTAAACCGTAAAGGTAGTGTAGGTAATGTTCCGTTTCAGTTTTCACTGAGATTGACGTGGCGATAAAAAGCGAATGTTTGGTATAATGTTTTTGTTATTTTGTGAAATAAGTTGAAAGAAATCTCGTTTTTTTTTATCGATATTTTCTTTCACCGTGAGGAGTCGGTGTCTAGATTTTTCAACACTTTTTTTCATTCTTGGACCGCAACTGTTCTTTGATTTCCTTATTTTCACATTAAACAATTCTATGTACCTCACCCCTCTCTCTCTTTCTTTTCCTCTATTTTTCTCTCACTTTCTTTCTTTCCGTTTCATTCATATCTCTCTTCATCGTTCTCTAAACCCCTCACACTCTATTATTATTTCAATCACAACCTCTCTTTTTCATGTTCTCGGTTATATCACCGTGATGATCAGAACATTTTGGTTTTGTGGCTGAATTGATTTTCCGTTCGTTGTCTGATACCAGGCTTGTATAATACCCCCCATGCGGTGTCTTGTCATTTGGAAATCCCAATACAAGCTCAACCTCAACACTATCTCCTTTCCCTTTCTACCTCAAAAACATCTTTATTCCTTTATAACACTCTATCGGATTTGTACTTTAGCTTGCCCTTTTATACCTGTAAATGCCTAGTTTGGGGTTTTCAATCGTATTTTCCTCACTTCTTTTTTCTCATGAATTTTCATTCATTTAGTTTTCTCTTTCCTCTGACTGGTAACCTATATTTCTCTTGCTCTTTCAAGATTCCACACTCACCCTCTTGTTGTTGTGTTTGCAGTTGCAATGTAAGGTTACAATTTCATGTTCGCGAGAATGTCAACGTTGTGACTGAATTGATCAAAGAGCTTCAAGACAGCAGTAATGGACATTTCTCCATGTCTTACGTCAGTATTTCAAATTTAGTTTGTTCATTAAGAATAGTACCTCAACTTTTACCTTTTGTAGGTCACTTTTTATTTTAAAAACATTGAGAAAAATGGAAGAAATTTCTATTTCGTTGGGATTACAGCTTCGAATATTCAAACATGTAAAACCGGGTCGCAAGACAGTCGTTCAGTGTCCGGTGGTCTTTACGGAAGTGTTAATTATGAAATTCTAAAGATGAAAAATTCGCAAAAACATAATATATACGGTTATTTAAAAGTCCATGTGTGATGCCGGAACTTTACCGCTTGAAACCTAATCGCTGGACGGCTTAGCCCCTGGGCAGAGACAGCCTGACGCCCATGCATATAGAAGTGTGTGTGAACACGAGTTTTGTTTCTACTTTTGGTTCAATCTTGTATTTGATGTTCAGTCCGCCTCAAGCAAACTCACACAAACTTGAAACCGCGGAGAAAGCTCTCAATGATAGCATCACAATTAATACTTTTAGCGTAGTCATGATACAATCTACAGAATCCCTTTTTATTGTCTTCACTTTTATTCTTTTTCTGATTAACATCAACTTATCATGTATTCAATTACAAAAAACAAAACAGAGTAGAAGATTATACAGAAAAAAATATGAATCAATACTTGCCATTATAAATTTGAAAAGAAAGTAAACTGACTATCACTGTTTTCAAAGAAGTTAACGGAGCGAAACTGAAAAAAACCCTGTAGTGCTGATTTAGGTTACATTCAGTTATAGGTTAACGGTTTATAGGAATGCCAAGTCATTCATACCTAACCTGAAGCACCAATAATGATCATATGAATAATCATACAATTCTATAAACCCAGAGTTATATTAAACACTTGGATCAATTCTTTATTTTTATTTCAATTCTTTTTTCTTCAATTGTCTTACTCTCTTTTCTCTCTCTCTCTCTCTCTCTCTCTCTCTCTCTCTCTCTTCTCTCCTTCTTTCTCTCTTATCCATCTATGAAATGTAATTTATTTGGAATAGGTAACAAATTCTTTTTCTTTCAACAAGTGATCTTGATGAAATCCATCACATGGTCCTGTTTTTGACGTTAACAGTAAACATAACGTCAGAATCACAAAAATACCTCTATCATATCTCTTCCAAAAGACATTAGATTCCTTTGAATTTGTGTGACGGACTACACTCAAATCAAGCGTTTATTGACGTCATTTCTTTAAGCCTTCTTTGTACTTTTGTTTCTAAGAATATAACGAGATGTTTATGAAAAAAAAATTAAAGCTTATTTTAGTGATCGTTCTTCTTCAAATACAATAACACATCAAACTAAAAGGGTAAAATCCCCTAATTATTTTCTGATATATTTTAATGATTTAAAATAATTTGTAAAACCTAATAATATCTTATATGTGTTCTACTCAGTTCAAAGCCCTAATGCAATTATGCTGGTAGTAAGTACATGTAGTTACGGCTCTCTAGTATATATCAGATGTATAAAATCCCTGTGAGAGCGCAAAGCAATTCTTGTTTGTACAACTGCTTCTCCTCATAATCTCTTCCCTATTTCTCTCTTTACATCTTCCTCATATCTCTCTTGATCGGTGTCGACTGACCAAAGAGCGGACCTCGTAGAGTCTACCGGGATCGAGGTGAAATAGCCTGTAAAATTAGAAAATCGTATGAAACAATAAAGGCTCTGGGAGCCCACACGCAACGGCCTTTAATAATACTTCCGTCGAGTTGTGACACCGTGAAATTGTTCCTTGAGCTCAGTTAGCACCGGCCAAATATAGATTTTTTTTTTGGAGAGGGTATGTATCATGCTCTTTCTCGTCTACAATCGTTTCACAGATCGTTTCACAGTATCGAGTAATACCTTCGCGTGTTCAGTTTATCGCGCGGCACATTCGAAACAGAGATGATTATTACGAATATTGCATCGTGTTTTATTTTTATTGCATCTTTCATTCAGTAAATGCAATTCATAGAAGAATCTTTAGCGGTGACCAAAAAATAAATCAAATTAATTTGTAGTTGGTCAATTAGGTTTCTGTTTTTCAGTTGGATATTATTGTCCATTATTTCAGATCAATGGATAATACAACTTTTTTCTAATCGTCAATAAAACAATGCGGCCTAAAGGAGTTTTAAATGTAAATAGTAAGCATCTGTATTTAGTAGACATAGATGTTGTGTCTGTAATTGTAATACATCTATTAAATTTGTATGCAGTAGATATAGATGTATTCTTCGTGTCTGTAGTATATGTATAGATGTAGTCTACGTGTCTTTAGAAGATATAGATGTAGTCTACGTGTCTGCAGTAGCTTTATAGATGTAGTCTACGTGCATGTCGTAGATATAGATGTAGTCTACGTGTCTGTAGTAGATATAGATGTAGTCTACGTGTCTGTAGTAGATATAGATGTATTCTACGTTTCTGTATTAGATGTGGATGTATTCTACGTGTCTGTAGTTGATATAGATGTAGTCTACGAGTCTGTAGTAGATATAGATGTAGTCTACGTGTCTGTAGTAGATACAGATGTAGTCTACGTGTCTGTAGTAGATATGGATGTATTCTACGGGTCTGTAGTATATATAGATGTATTCTACGTGTCTGTAGTAGATGTAGATGTAGTCTACGTATCAGTATAGTAGATATATATATGTAGTCTACGTATATGTAGTAGATGTAGATGTAGTCTACGTGTCTGTAGTAGATATAGATGTAGTTTACGTGTCTGTAGTAGATATATATGTAGTCTACGTATCTGTAGTAGATATAGATGAAGTCTATACATGTCTTCAGAATATGTATTCTATCACATGAGGATGTATTTTACGCGTATATAGTAAATATAGGTTCATTCTACTTGCCACAATATAAATGGACAATGTCCATGTATCTTCAATATGCATATGCATTTTGTATTTGTGCAATAACAGGTAGCTAACAAACACAATCCAGTTCAATATCCTTCTGTTAGCTTCAAGTAAAATTTCACTTTAATCAAGATCAGATCTTACCGAGTAGCCCAGAATTAAATTGGCTATTGTATTATGATCTTTATGAAGTTTTATCTTTCCAAAAATTGTTTTTGCATCAATTAGGAAAATTGACGCGGAGAGAATGTATGCAGCTTTCAAGTCTTTGTTAAGGAATCCCCCACCCCTTTCCCTTCGCTTTTCATCTCTCTCCGACCCAAGTGTCGTTTTACTCCATGGCAATACCAGTTTCCCCGAATACCCTAAAGGGGAAGCACTTACTTATATAGGTAATACAATATCACGGGAAACTGTACAGGTACACATGAGACAATTTGTAGCTTGTGTACCCGGTCAAACTGCTGGTTATTAGTCCAATCACTTCATCTTGTTTACGCTGAATATTACGCGTTTTTAATCAAGTTTGAAAAAAAAATCCACCTCAAGTTTTTGTTAAATTTGACTTTGTCACTCTATCTGTTTTTAGAGTACAGTAGATGTTGTAGGTAGGGTACACAGTCCTGATTATTGATCCTAACTAAGATTTTTTTTTAATTATTACTGATGCATGTTGTCATCTAAGCGCTTTTCGTTTCGATTTCTAATCGTTTCTATTATTGACCATATTTCTGTCATACATTGATTGATATATCTGAATGATAATTGATATGCATGAACTTGACGTCATGGTTAAACTTTGAATTGGAGATGCGATTTCAAACATTACGTTTGCTGTTAGAATAATTTGACGTCAATATAGTGCCACTTAAGGAAAACAATTGACTTTGATTAGATTAGGTAATATTTGCCCTTGTTCTTTTGGAATATATCTCATTGATCCATATTCTGATGTCTCCCATATTTTATTATAATGTAGTTGAGACTTTACTCTACATATGTACTAGATTCAAATTTTGATCAGAAGATGGGATCGTGGTCAAAATTTCGATTTAAGGTGAAGACTAACAATATTTGTACGTGTAATTGGTGGGTGGGATTTGTACTCAGTGAGGTAAGGTACACATCGGCCGCGTAGTATAGAAAATCTCCCATTGAGTTTCTACATGTGTTAGGCTTATATCTATTTTCTTAATTGTTTTTTTTTAACTGTCTGATGATTTCCCATTTTTCCTTAGAGATAAACATTCAAAGCGTCAGACTGCCTAAAAATCAAACGTACCATGGTAAAACATTGTCTGAAAACGAATACATGTAAATTGATATAACGCTGTCAGATCTTGTATGAACACGTTACGCAACTGATTATGACAGCCTGTGAATTTCTTGGAACCTCTCATATCCGTTTCTCATGGCAGCAAAGACGAGGCATGCATCAGAGAAGCGCTCAATTTGAAGGGAAGATAGGGAAACTAGAATTCTAAACAATGCTTTATTTTAAGAAATAAAGATGCACGAATGGTCGCCTCAGGGCAAACGATTCAAGACGAAAAAAAACCTGTCACACTTTTACTGAACTTGCAGCCTGATTGGAATTTGTATTGCGTTTTATCACAATTTTCCAATGTTACAGTTGATTTAATTGAACTCACGTATCTGTATACACTTTATTTGTTTTGATGTAAACATTTATTCATTTTCGTTAGCAATATTTCATATCTTGTATTTTTTTTTGTAATCCTTTTCGTTTGTTACTACTTTAATGTTTTGATTTAAACATTTATTCATTTTATATATTTGTTCTCATTTGCTATGTTATCTTCATATGTATATGTACACATGTTTTTGAATGCTTTTTATATTGATGTAAACTTGCATTTTTAGTCCTTGGACTTTGTGACAAGTCATGAATAAAACCTTATTTGAATTTTGAATCTTGAATCTTGAATATAATAGACGTTCCAAGCTCTGAAATTACTTTACTCCAAATTTTAATGGAGGACTTTAGTTTCATCCTACCAAAATATTTATTCATACACATACACGATGTATGATTAATGATATCTGTCTACAAGTCTCAGATTTTCCAAAGACCATGATTTTGTAATAGGAACACCGGGAAGGGTAATGTGAATTTATTTCGTAATCATTTTTTTATTTCTATTATGTGTCACAAAAGAAAATTTGCAATGGCATATCAATAAAACTAAGATGGTTAAATCAGATGGATAGCCCTAATTAAGAAGACCACCGCGTGTTTTGTTTTTCTTTTTTGGGAGGGGCCTTAAAATGGGGGAAACGCCGAATGGATACGCCACAAATTGATATCGTATGGAAACAGGTATAAGTTCTGGAAGTCAACACGATTGGTAATATGGTACATCACTATCCATTCAGTTAGACCTAAAGCAAAACAAATATCGTGTCTAAAAATAGGAAATCGGAAGGGCACATACCCGAACCCCAAATTGCGCCAAATCCTTATCGATCGGATTTCAAGCTAGTCGTAAGCACCGGTTATCCAAGCATAAACATCTTGGTCATTCTGTGATTTGGAAGGTACGTTAATAAACGACTTACCTTTTTGTCCTGTAGTCTGCACACGTTGACAAATACAACGGAACGTTGTCGGTTACGACATAGGCTATGATACTGCTTCCCAAAGAGTCAGTTAGCTTGTATCTTTATGGCAACCACCGGTCTTGTGTTGGTCTAAAAACGGAGAAATGATATGAAACAAATTCTTTAAAACTTTCCCTATAATTGATATGTCGTATAACAAGAAATATATATTTCCTGCAATTCATCCCTAGAGGAAGACACATTTTACACCTCTTTACTAACTTTCCATGGAAAGACCTTCAATTATAAAAAGCACGTACACTGTATGTACTTGGGATTAACCATTCAGACGAGCATGTGGAGTGGAGCCTCATGTTGCGGTTTGAACATCTACAAAACTTTCGGACAATATTCGGCTGGAACTGAACCACGTGCTTGCTATATTTTAGAATAAACTCAGTCAATAGCATTGATCATCTCTGGTGCAATAGGCCATTTTCGTAATGTAACCAAATTTATTGCTAAGTCTCAGTGAATGCCTCAATACAAATTATTTAATTCACCTGATAAGAATAATAGTATTTCAATAGACAGAATTCGAACTGCATACATTAGTTGTTGCCAGGTAGGGCAAACGTTGTGGCTTGACCTACCTAGCAACACTTAATATACGCAGTTTGCATTCTGACTATTGAAATGCTATTATTCTTATCAGGTGAATGAAATAATTTTCATTGAGACACTTCACAAAGACTTATGCATTAAATTTGGTTACATTACGAAAATGGCCTATTTAGTCAAATGTTTTTATGGGTGAAAGATGAAAACATGAAATCAACACCGGACATTTTCCTTGATTACATCTGCCTTTGATAAGAAAAAACATATCATCGCTGCTCTTCAATAGGTCCATTTATAATGTGTGGCTATCAGGATAGGACCTCTGTCTGTCTTCAAGGATGAATGGTACACAATTTAGTGATTATTATAATTATTATAATGATAATAATAATAATAATAACATTAACAATAATAATATTAATAATGACAATAATAATGATAATGATAACAATATTAAAAATAATAACGATAATAATAGCAATAATAATAATTATAATAATAATAAAACTAATAATAACATTGGTAATTTAGGAGCGCTTAGAAAAAAAACAAGAATCATAGTGCTTACAAAATCATGACATTTTGAACAAAAAACGTGAAATACATAGACCCGTGAAATAGGTAAATTACATTAAATTACTGAAGGAAGGAGTATGATTTTAGGTGTGTTTTTTAAGTGACGAGACAATATTGGTCATTTCAATAAATTTTATTATTTTACATTTCAAACATTACAATTATAATAATATAATATATTATAATAATCATAAAACTAATAATAACATTGGTAATTTAGGAGCGCTTAGAAAAAAACAAGAATCATAGTGCTTACAAAATCATGACATTTTGAACAAAAACGTGAAATACATAGACCCGTGAAATAGGTAAATCACATTAAATTACTGAAGGAAGGAGTATGTTTTAAGGTGTGTTTTTTAAGTGACGAGACAATATTGGTCATTTCAATAAATTTTATTATTTTACATTTCAAACATTACAATAAAACTTCTGGCAACATTGCAATGCTCATTTCAATGTTATATGAGATATGGAGAATTCAGCTAAATGTTTCGATAAGTCAGAATAAGGCCTTGGAGTTTAACCACATCATCTGAAATTCTTGAGTTACGTTAATCAATTTTATTTCCTTATCTCTCTCTCTCTTTCTCTCTCCTCGAGTTATCCCAAAGTATAATTTCAGTCATCACAAACTTAATCTTTGTAATCTCCTCCCTGACGTAATCTCATTATCCGAAATATTGTTGTAATAATATATTCTGCACGCGATCCAATTCACCTATGATAGCCTACTTGAGACTCATAGAACATTTTTTAATCAGGGGTATATACCCCGGGACAGCCTAACGGATTAATTTCTCAGACACAAGGCATACGGACATTCTATAGATTTCCTTCTGTCGGGTGGTGGGATGTGATGGTTTAAAGTGACTCGGTAACATTGCCTCAGATTCTGAAACAAAACCTGGATTTAGCTCATGTTGCAATCATAATTATGAACATTTAGGTCAGTCAGGAATCCCATGACTTTTACAAGCCGATCGCCTGTCTGATTATCAAGATACTTATGATTGGAAATCGAAATTTCATTTTTCATTTTCCTAATGGTTTTTATAACACCACAGTCTATTGGGGGAAATGAGTATGGTAAAATCGGTCACTCAAAGATTTTTACTTATTTGAGGCACTTCATGATCATTTTGAAGCGCAATTTTTCTAGGGGTTCAATATTACACCATATCACAGACACTGATAACCCGTAGTGTCGTGCATCTCAGATTTAACAATGTTAAACGATGCCTTTAAGCATCATCACGTTTTACGTATAAGACTCCAGTGATTAAGTTTTTTTTTAAAGTGCATTGTTGAAGGGTTCTTTTGTTAATTTTGTTCCGTCATGAAATGAAATCATTTTCCCCCTATTTAATGTCATTAAAGTTCTCCTACCTTTACAATTTAATCAAACGAATCTTATAACTTGTGAGATATCAGTCTAACTTTCATGTCATAACACGATTTCACTTATAACAGGTACTTCACGTCATTTTAGGTTCAAGCGTTCTCGCACCGACTTTAATAAAAAATTATTCCCACACAGTTGTTCTCTGCTTTCATGATCTAGGTGACCCCTTGCTCTCTTTAACCAGTGCCTTTTTCTACTTGGTACAAGTGAGACATTACAGGGTGACTTCTTGAACACTAGCCTCAGTGTAATGAATGATTGATTAATTGACTTCATTGGTAAGTATTTCTATTTAGAAATCGAATAATTTCGAAGGATTAATATAAATACTTATTTCAAGGTTTATCACAAACACTAGAGAATAGTACAAAAATAGGCGTCTCACTGACTCAGCAGCTAGCTCCAAAGGTAGACAACAAAATCCCCACTCTCTCCCAATCCTATTTAAACTCCTTCATCTTCAAAGAACAAACTATGATGAAAGAAGATTCTCCGATCCATCACATGATGATGTGATATCTACCACTCATCTCGCATGATGCTGATTCATCTTTACAAACCATGATCAAAAGAGTGTCAAGAGAACTCAATTGTCTGCGACAAAGTTCTTGACTGACATCGAATTACCGTTCGGCATGTCCTCGAAGACAGCATGTATTACCGTAACACAATCAGTTGCGTTTTTGCTTCATGTGATCTCGTCGGTTCATCATTCTCCACCACCATCATCCTCAAGAACTCTTGATGTCTGCAGACTATTCTCAGACCAATATCTCTATCGGTACCATCGCTGTGCTGGAGCGCATCCTGAGGATATTGATTCTTATATCGAGTGAGCCTGAGATGGGCCTCAGGACTGCACTAGATATTACGAGCAACCTGGTATCTATTACCCCTACACGTCCCAATCTTACGGAAGAAGATGCACAATCTTTTAACTTACTCCTAGGATCCTCACACCACAGCCTATGTATATTTGTAACTGAAACTTTATGTTTTCCTTAAAGACAAAATTGCATGTTTAATTGGTTAATTGATCTTGGAAGTTGTTGGTATTACAATGTCTTTAGATGGAACATTGTAGTGTGACAGAAAGAAAAACCTGTTCTTTTTCGTATTTACTTATCTATAAATCTGAACACTTCATCATGGCTGAATGATTTATTAAAGTCTTAAAGGGGATTATTATGGCAAGAAACAAGGTATCATTGATTCTTGCAATGGATATTGATATCTTCAGAGAAGTAAGTACCAAATCATTGAATATACAGATTTCAAATACTACTTCTCATTCAAATAAAATTTGAAACAACAGTAAAAAGGAGAACAATAATATTGTAGCACAACAAAATTATTCAAAATTGAAAGGGTTTCCGAAAGGGAAAAATATCTTCCTTACCTTGTCATTTGAATGTACAAACAGAACCTCTGTGACACGAGGTTTGGCAGTTTTACCGCCCTATAAGGAAAGACCTCGAATTCGTGCTCTAAATGGGTCCAAGTTTGATTTGGGTGACCCTCATCATTTTTGAAGCTAGCTCGATCAATATAGTAGATCATGTTTCAATATGTGGATTCTAGTGCGAATGAGAAAGGCACAGTTACGGACAATACATCTTCACATTGCAGGGGCGGATCAAGAGGGGTTTCGGCGGTTTAAATCCTCCCGTAGGCGGCCAAGTGAAAAAAGAAGGGGGAAAAAAGTAAAACAGTAAAACGCCGCGATTTTTGGAAAATCCTGGATTCGCCACTGGGTCAATCCACCCCCTTGGCAAAAAGCTAGATCCGCCCCTGCGCTGTATCTATTAAAAGTGATTTCATCAGTTTCTTTTCAATATACTCCTAAACGGGGACCTTGAAATTGTCGACGACAAGTTTCAATTTGTCGCCGGTAGAATAATAGCATGTAGTTTTCCGCTTTCAATTCAACAGCGGAAATATAAAGAAATATTCAATTTATTGTTATCATTTTCATCGACAACCTTGTGGACAAGAGACGTTCTACGTCTTTGTATAGGCCTGTAGAAACAGGTAACCTCCTGAACAAGTCAGGGTCATCTGGGTCTGTAAAACAGCGAGCAATTTGACAATCTACTGTGATGAGAAATAAAAGGACGGGAGAAAGCGAAGGGAAAGATAGGTGGTGTTCAGCCTGGGGAACACTGATGCTGATCAATATACCGTGAAGAATGAACATGATTTTTAATCTTTATTTCCATCGTAAGCACGATAAGGTCACGGGCAAATACCCTAAGGGGGGAGGGAAGTTTTCACTTTCCACCCCCTAACCACGCAGGCCCGCTAATCGACCTTCATCTTTTTCTCCTACACACCCACACCCGCACGCACGCACACATATACACATACGCACACCCACCACCGCTCCCACCCTAACCACCGTCACTCACCTGCCGGCTGAAAGCCGAAGAAGCCATGTATTCTCCCCGCATATTAGCGCGCGAAAGGTGATGGGGAAGGTAAATATTTATTGCTCTGTGTTTAAACACATTAATGAATTAAATCAGCTGTTTATAGCGCACTAAAAACAATCCCGCAATACAAACGCCATAGCCATGCGTGTGTTTGAACACTTGCAATAGGCTTTCCTCGTGCCGATTGCTTTATTCTGAAACCTGAATAATGGCTATCGATCGCAGAAATAGACGGAGCTGGCTGCTGGCAGAGAGGAGGCAAGCACCCGTGTTTTCTTAGAGTAAAGATCGGCTTGAGATCTCATCTTAGACATAGAGCATTTAACAAGCATTGCAAGTGCGTTCACATTGCTTAACATTTCACATTCCACTTTCAGGTTCTACAAAATTCTGTAAGCCGTGTAGAAAAAAGTAACAGATGATGGAAACCATTGCAGACGCACACCTTGTGGCGCAAAAATCGTATGAATTTGTGCGTGTTTGATTTATTGTGTCGATGAGAACGCGCCTTTAAATTCCTGGGAGTGGCTTCTGCTTTCTGTAGATCGAGGCAATGCTTTTAGGGCTATTTGCTTTAGGATGGTCGTCCAGGAAATTATGTATGCTTGTTATTACAACCTAATTTCTTCTTATAAACCATGTCAAGAAGAACATCTTACATAGATGTGAAATCGCGGAAGCAAACAAATTCAAATATGAAACCGCAAAGTGTTTGGCGTGCTTTCAATACAAATATCGCGACGTCAAAACCCGATGTGAAATACATTGGGTGGGATTCTTTGCACCGTGACAGTGCAATGGTCTATTTGATTACATTTAAACTATTCAAGCCCCTTCGACTCTCGCTTTAATTTACTTACTTGAAAAGGAAGTGTCACAAATCGCATTTAGCTTTGGTGATTTCTGTATATACGTACATGTAGGTCCGCGAAATAAGACTTATCCTTGAGCTTGAAAACACACGTGACGTTTCATCGGTTTACTGCTCGTTTCTTTATATAGCTTCATCTTTTTCTATCGCAGAAATTATCCTTCCCCCAAACGTCATCACAACAACTATATTATAACGGAGGTCACACACATGTACAGTATTGTATGAACATTATTCTGCGTGAAGGACCAATAAAGGACATAACGAAATTTGATTCTCAATTAGGGTCTGTAAATTAGATCATGCTTTCGCGCAATAATGATAAGTGCTGAAAATGAGTATGCTAGTAATTGCTGAATTATTTTAAAGGGCAACGAGAGAGTAACTTCGCCACCTCTAGCTAACATGTATATGGACGTACATGAATCAGATTATTAAATTGGATAATGTGGACCCGGTGGAAGTATATGAATAGCTTTCCAAAGCAAAAGCTCAAGAACATATCACAAAAAGAGGAGAATAATCTCTAGGTGCAATAATGTCATTGTTCAGTTAATTAATTACAGGGACGAAATGACATTGATATCAATTATTACAGCACATAATGTGCTCTAGTTGGTGTCTCGGGGGGGGGGGGTAAATAAATCATACCTCACTGCGATGTATAATATTTTCAAGATTTGAAGATCATGTGAATCAAAGTATAGGTCACCCTTTGTTAAAAATACAAACCTCTGTAACAGAATCACACAGACAACTAGATTACAAGCATTTTAATGGACAAAAATATGTATAGTTTAGTTAATAAGGATATGCGAATGATAAATGTAAACTGACTTCTATTCTGAAGTGAGATTTTCGTCATTCAAAAATTTAGAAATCGTTTATTTCTCGAATATTTTGTCGAAGATTAATAATGATAAAACCTATAGACAAAGTAATTAAACATAATTTGAAATACATCGTATTTAATTCAAACAAAATTGGTGCGCCACGTTAAACCTATGGTTAATGCGTTTATATCAATTCTCTATTGACCGCCGATGAATCCCTCTTCACTGTCTTCCTTTAATTTTGATCACTCATTACGCTTCCACTGCTTTCTCCGCTATATGCTATATTCATATTGCTTTATAACGAGTGTCTGCCAGAAGTCTTGCCCCTAGTTCAAGGCGATGAATGCGGCAAGGACTGGGCTTCAAAAGCTGAGTAAACACCGCCATGTGACTAGAAATCTCTACTCTCATTACGTACTTCTGCCTCTTTCAAACCTCTTCATGTTCTCTCCTTCCCCATCCCTGTCCCTTTTTTTTTCTCTCTTCTTTCTCTCTCCACTCGTCCTTTCCCTCTCCCTATTCTTTCTCTCTCTCTCTCTCTCTCTCTCTCTCTCCCTATGTTCGTCTGTCTCTATCACTTTCCCTTCAACTCCCTCCTGTTTACCCCTCTTCATATTTTTCTCTGTCCTGCCTTCCTCCTATCCATGCCTCCTTTCTCGTTTCTTTTATTTCTCTGTATATCGACACTCTTCCCGATACTCTTTTTTCAAAGGTTTTTCTGTCCTTACGTAAACCATCTCTATTTTTCAATTGTCTCCATTTTCATCATTTGTTTATCCCATTTCCCCCAATCTTGCCTCATTTTACCTTGCCCTCGCCAAAGTCAGGTCCAGTCTTTCGCTCAATTATCTAATGTCTCCTCTTCCAGATTTCCCCCACTATATTTCGCTTTCTCTCTCTCTCTTTCTCTCAGTCTCTGTCTCTCAATTGCTCTCATTTCCATTTATCTGTAAATCTATTTCACCTAATTTTCGACGTTTTCTCGTTATCGTTTTCTCGTTATCATTTCTCTCATCTTTCTTGACGCTTTTACAGCTACCTTGATATAACTGTATGTCTATCGGTATCTTATCTGTAACCCATATCAAAATGATTTTCTTGCAGTTCTTATTTCGCGAAGGAATTCAAATTGAAATGTAAAATACTCCTAATGTTACTTCTGATAAACAAATAGACATATTGATAACTTTTACCAGCATTTTCCTTATTTCAAAACATTTAAAAAAGGTTTTTAAATTATTGTCCATTTAGTAGATCCAGTAACCTTTTCATTTACTTCGATTTCCATTTTTCCAAATAAGTGTAGCAAAGATCAAACGTACCGTAAAGTACATTAAAAACAGACACGTTGACATGCAGGGATGACAAAAAGGAATACGGATTGCTTTATTTGGTGGTTTGTATTTTAAGGAATGATATTACTTAATTACGTTGATGGTCTAAGCATGAATAAACGGCAGTTGAGAAAGACTCCTAACGCAAATGAAATTCTGGAACATATTACGTTAACGCATAACAAACTAGATGGAATTTTGACTGCGCGCAGTCGAAAATGATGCCTCCGCCATAGAGCAATTTAAACAAGTTTGGAGTTTAAATCTCCAGTGGTTCTTGAGATATCATGATAACAATCTCAATGTATGGAATTTCATAAGTTGACCTCTGTGACCCTTGACCTTTGACCTTCGTGCTCCAAAATCTAATCAGATTGTCTTCCTATGGTGATACACACTATCATTAAGTTTGAAGTTTAAATCTCCAGTGGTTCTTGAGATATTATGATATGGTGATACATACTATCATTAAGTTTGAAGTGAAAATTCTCCAGTGGTTCTTGAGATATCGCGATAACGATCTCAATGTATGGAATTTCATAAGTTGACCTCTGTGACCCTTGACCTTTGACCTACGTGCTCCAAAATCTAATCAGATTGTCTTCCTATGGTGATACACACTATCATTAAGTTTGAAGTTTAAATCTCCAGTGGTTCTTGAGATATTATGATAACAATCTCAATGTATGGAATTTCATAAGTTGACCTCTGTGACCCTTGACCTTTGACCTACGTGCTCCAAAATCTAATCAGATCGTCTTCCTATGGTGATACATACTATCCTTAAGTTTGAAGTTTTTACATCTCCAGTGGTTCTTGAGATATCATGATAACAATCTCAATGTATGGAATTTCATAAGTTGACCTCTATGACCCTTGACCTTTGACCTACGTGCTCCAAAATGTAATCAGATTGTTTTCCTATAGTGATACACACTATCACTAAGTTTGAAGTTTAAATCTCCAGTGGTTCTTGAGATATCATGATAACAATCTCAATGTATGGAATTTCATAAGTTGACCTCTGTGACCCTTGACCTTTGACATACGTGCTCCAAAATCTAATCAGATCGTCTTCCTATGGTGATACATACTATCCTTAAGTTTGAAGTTTAAATCTCAAATGGTTCTTGAGATATCGCGCTAACAAACTCAATACAAGGAATTTCATAAGTTGACCTCTGTGACCTGTGACCTTTGACCTACGTACTCCAAAATCTAATCAGATCGTCTTCCTATGGTGATAAATACTATTCCCGAGTCTTAAGTTTAAATCTTAAATGGTTCTTGAGATATTGTGATAACGGTCAAACGGGACGGACGTACGGACGTACGGACGGACAACCCGAAAACATGATGCCTCCGGCACCACCTTCGGTGGCGGAGGCATAAAAATACCGGTTTTACGCCTCCTTCCAAAATAGTGGTCGTCTGTTTCGTTTCCTTGCGCCATTGTTTACGATACGAATGGCCTTAATAAACTCAGAATGTATTTCAAACATGAGGGCGGAAGGGCGTTTAAACTACATGAATATCTTATTAGAGCAAAAGCCTTTCTTTATTGAAAGGTTGAGGTTTCAAGTCAAGAATGATATCGACATCAACTAATCAACGTGTAGGTCTAGACAGTCTTTAATAAATGAATTGCAATACTCGCACAAGGAAATGTATTGGATTTAAAGTCTCTATCTCCGATCACGCGACAACTATCACTCATTTTTATGGTTTGCTGTGATCCGAAGAGAAGATGAGCCGACTTATCTGATCAAAAGGTCTAAGTTATATATCAATGATAAGCTCCTTCAACATGGAAATGTGCTCTACAAAGTCGATGCGACTCATTTTATTTAAGAAACAATCGCCCCCTAGTGGCTAATCCTAGCGACCCTCGATACGTCAGGATGATGACAAATTAATGTAATATTCTAAGGCGATCGACTATAGATGTTGGCAAGGCTCTTGTCATCCATCCTAAGGCTAATTCACAAGAATAGCGGTTGATTCCAGCAACTTCCCGCGGTTACTTCATCCCGTATCTTTATCTATAAACAAAATCATTTTGTACTGTTCCCATATTTTATTTATAAAATCATCAGGATAAACAGTTGGTCTCAAGTTTCAAAAACAATAAAAGTGGTGAAATGTTTTCTTAGTTCTAGATAACTTTTCCACCAAAAAAAGAGATAATTTTGTTAGTGCGGATGAGATATTAATAATAGCATAATTGAAGGTACTTGGCGACACATGCATGGGCATACGGGGCGGACGGCCGTGAAGGATCCCCCCCCCCCCGAATTCGTTTTGAACTCCTAATATTCGGGCAGTCATCGCCCACATTTTCGCAGTCGTCCCTTCACGTTTGGGCAGCGATGTTGTTTATTTGCATGTTTGTATATCAACTAGTATGTTTTTTAAAGAAATTATATTTTCAGTTACATCGAACTGTCAAAGATTTCAGCTAGCTCGCAAACATGTGTACACGGTATAGGCATTCGGGCAAGAGACGCCAGTCCCTGGACCCTGGCGACATTGTACGCGTATGTGTATTAATAACTAGCTATATTTATTCAAGTGTTTAATGCTGACGGCTATAAGCACTCCATAGCAACCTTGGTCATTCATGCAGGCGCATAATCATGCACACTATCTCCACTCCACCGGGAATATTCCTGCCATATATGACAATGGTCATCGTGTAGGAACATAGGACATTTGATCACATTTTGCTTACGGCATCCTCTACCGGATTCCATTTCTTCTCAAGGGTATAGAGTGACAGGGACAGTTTAACGTCCTGCCAAAGAAGGTTAATACCGCGGTTGGATTCGAACCTGGACTATTTCAACCTCACCCACATTACGACACCTCTCTTATTTTCAACATTATATTGGGAGCACTTCGTACATAGACAGCTTGTTTCGTCAATATCAATCCATCCCGGACAATCCTACCAAATAATGCGAAAGACACATTGCTTTTGCGTCTCGTATAATTATAGAGGAGGTCCCTGCATCTTCTTCGGCATCTCTTTATGCAGAACCCTTCATCATTCCAAACCGTTAGATTCCAATCTAAAGGGATAGGAATCTAAAGCTCTCGTGATGGCTGGTCAAGTGGATGATTTCCGTCTACCATGCAGGGCGAGAGCTTTACAAGAAGACTCGAATCAGGGATTACGAGAGGCCGACGAGATCCACAAAAAGATATAGGAAATTTTCGAACAGCATCTAGGTCAAGATGGCGCGTACGTTTGATTCCGTCTTGGGTTACTCCTTGAAATTGTTCTTACGATCGAGAGAAAACGCTTTGATTTGTTCGGCTCTTCTTAAGTTTATCTTTTACAACATCCTTTTTCTTTGTATTCGAATACTTTGAAGCAAGAAATAATATTAAGTTGTAATTTAAACTGCAGATGAGGTTGTCTTTAATTTTGAAGCATGTATCGTCCTTTCAAAATTATGGTTTAATAGTAATTTCTTTTTTAAATTGTTTCGTGTTTCAAATCTTACATAGTTGACGTAAGAAAGATAAAATCACGTAAGTATAACGATGAGAATAGAATTATAAGATGTAGTTTCATATAGATAGAAATACATTGCCTGGTAAATTCCATGAATTTTAAATTAGAGCGTAAATATAGGCCAACGATATATGATTTCTTACAATCAGAATCAAATTTTAGAGCGCCTCGTTTGGTTATAGATAAACCAAGTTGATCTCCTTTTCCCGTATTTTTCTTTTCTTGTATTTATCTTTCACGTCTTGCCTAATTGCTGGCAGAGTTGCCATTGTCAGTGTGTTTTCCAATTCGTTTTATCCACAGAAACATTCAAAAAATAGTTTGTAGAAAACATGAAGCAACGCAGAAGAATAATCCTTGTTGTATCAAAGCCAATTACTATGAGAAATGAATAAAAGATGAGTTTGTTGAACCACGTTGCTGCTTGAAACAGATCACCTGTCGTATTGATCAGTTGTTTTTGGAATTTTGATGAAGACTTCCTATCAAAATATGTTAATGGTGCTTCATCCGTTCTGATTTTACACTACTAGACATAAATCAATATGTGTGAATATGAGAGAGAACAACCTGTTTAGACCAACGTTTTAGCCATACCAACAACAAATAAGGAATATAATGTACCTTCCCTGCTTGAAAAATTAAAATTATTCTTTGAGATGTTTGAAGCAGGAAGAGAACGATGGTGATTCTGGCACATTATTTCTTACTACGGGTGAGGTAAATATGGTTAAATTCTCGTGATATTTCCCTCGAGATCGGCTTATCTTTCTCCGCCAAACCAAAGATATATATACCAGGATGTGGAGAGGGAAATCGGATTTTCGAATTCCCCGTCCACGTCTGCTTTCTGATCTAATTCCATTTGACTTGAACGTCGTAACATTCCTTCGTTGCGATGCCTCACTCTGCTGGCAGTCGCATCCGGGCAATTATTTCCCAATTTGGCTGAAATTTGGGGGCTGCGATTGTAATGATAGTTGTGTAGCTGTTACAAATGTTGGTCAAGAAAAGCACACATAATGAATTGATATGGATGCTTTGTCACTCGATTACTATCAATCTGTCACTGAAACCTTTCTAGTGGGCTGGAGCGTTGAACTGGAGCATTCTGACCTATCCCGTGTAGAGAATATGGCATACAACGTTATATTAGTGTCTGGATGGTATACCCTTATGGGTTTCGATTAGGTCACGATTATTATCATAAAATCAATGTTCGATTTCTCTGAAAAACAACTAAATTGAAGTCATGTCTTATGTAAATGCCACCAAAAAAGTATTATGAAGATATCAAGCAGATTGAAAAAAAAAAGATTTATTTATGGAAAGAAAACTGGAGGACATACATTATGTAAAAAACACCTCCAGGAAAGTGAAAAAAAAATCATGAATATAATTTGAATAACGGTATAATGATTCATATTTCTAGGACAAAAATATCTCTCTCTCTCAATAATTTTGCTTAGAGTTTGTAAGTGATTAATATCAGCGATTAATTATGTGACAATGTACAGCTAACTGTATCCTTTACCCTCTTTCGTTCACCGTATCTGATAAATTGGTCCTTTAATTCATCACGCGCCAAAGGAAAAGGGCCTTTAAAGACGATTAATATAAGGGTGTTTCGTATCATATCGCCAGGAAGGAGATCGGGACAAATACCGTAATATAATCGTTAAATCTGTATATGGAATGTATTCTTTATTATATCCAACGATTATATATTAAATCAAGGGAATTCGACGGCCTTCGGGTGCAGGTTTGAGTACTGCTATATATAGGAAATGCTCGCGGGAAACTAAGGGGCACATTATAAGCTAAGTGTGGGGGAGAGTTAAAAGCTTCGCTGGACTGCCCCATGTCAATATGATTACGGGAAACTTCGTGTGTTCCACTTCATTACGGGATCATGTCCATCCATTTTTCTTGTGTTGATAGGCGCAAAATCTACCCGATTCCCCTTCCCCTACTTCCCTCACTATTCCCATTTAGCGTGTGAAACTTGTATGGAAGTGTATGTGTGGGGGTGAGGAGTGGGTTATTAAGTGTGCGTTTATCGTGAACAGGCGCGTACACAGGGGGGGGGGGTTAACCCCCCCCCCCCCTTTGGTATTTTTTTTTAATGTAACCCCCCCCCCCCCACAACCCCCCACAAACCCCCCCCCCCAACGGAGCAAAATGTCAAATTTTCAAATTTCGAGAACAAAAAACCAAAAAAAAAGTGTCCTCTTACCCCCCCCCCCCCCCCCCCCCCCCGCTTATTCAGCGGTCGGCTGAGTCGTTGCGAAATTTTCGGCCCGATTTATAAATGTTAAAACACCCCCCTTGAAAAAATCCTGCGTACGCGCCTGATCGTGAATAGGGATTTTTAGATTCGCACGAAGACAATAGGTTTATGATACGATCGACGTCCTTGTAATGCACTGCCTTGAATGGACGTCACACGTATCAGTCCACGCAAATCTAAAAGTCCCTAATACTATGATTGTAGGCCTACGTACAGCAGCTGGATGATTGATACATTCATTCAAATAGGAATCCAACATTAGAATGAACCATAGGTGTATAATTGGTGTTGAAAAGGTTATTGAATATATCCAATGTCGTGTTTTGATTATGACGTAGCAGATCGTGATGGAGCTAGAAGAAAATGCACCATATGAATACATTTCACACAACAAGATTGATTGGAACAAAAGTATGAAACTTTGAAGAAAAAATAGTCACTACTAGTGATTTTGGTATATCTTTCACCGTTTCGTATTCTAATGCACTTTGGGGGAAATAAACAACTTTTTTAGATTTATGTAAACTGAAGTCAGAAAGATCTGACAAAAAATTTATATTACACATTTCAAGTGGATGATCATGATCAATATTACTTTTCCTACACTTCGTGAAATTCAACAAGAAAGAAAAAAAGAATGACATTTTGATACCAACTGCATACAATTTAAAAGGGGAGAAACACGCAAGGAATCTCCATGACTTGAGCAAGTTAATGATCCTTGTAAGACAGATAACATTGAAGAAGAAAAAATACTGAAAATTACCTATTAAATCAGTTTGGTAACTATACAATTGGTGCCTACTAAATTCAATCAAGTTATGAAATACCCTAAAACCATTAATGGTTTTAATTATCTCGTGAAAGGTTTATAAAACAGATGAGAATAATATTTATAAGATACACAATCTGGACCTCTGAATAAAGCAATTCAGTCGTTTTTTTTAAATAAGTCATCGATATGTTCATATATATTTATATATGTTTTTGTACGGGATATAAAACCATACCAAATTAAACAAGTAATTATAATAAAAGAGAAGTACATAAAATATGTATTTTTTTCTCGCAATGCTTACGAGGTAACTAGATGTGATCATCAAACGTGAGAAAAATACTCTTCCAAACATATTACACATGGCAATAACCTTTAAAAAAATTACCTCTCCCTGGCTTGAAAATGATAGATGTGAGACACATATATGCCATCTTAAACGACCTTGACGGTAGAAATATCTTCGAGGTTTTCAATTTGTAAAAGTCAATATCTCGAAGCGGACTTCCGCTAGCATTGTAATCAATTATTAAATGCCTAAATTGTCTGTTTTTTCGCTGTCATAAAGTATCAGCTATCAGGCAAGGCATCACACATTAAACCATTGGTGTAGATAATCATATAACAAAAAGACAAGACAGGAGAGGAAATGTGCTTCATTTGTTGAAGCGTGACGTAATCAAGATTGTGTTTTCTACAAATGCTCAAAATGTTATTTTCTTCTTCTCATCCATAACCGTCCAACTCCCCATTCACCGTCTTCTCTTCCCTCTTCGTTGGCTTGTTCGTTCATATGTAAAAAAACAAACACTGTCTCTCTCTCAAGATCTCTTCTCCCATTTTTCTTTTTGTAATGTTTTATCCTCCCTTCGTCAAATAAACGAGAAAATGAATAAGAAGAAATCATGTTGAATAAATATGGGGCCCTTCTGTTGCTAGAAGCCAAAGCGTGCCCACGTCATCAGCTGTCGCTATGGTGATAAATCAAGATGTCGACCATGAGTCTATAGTGGAATTGGAAAGGTGTTGGTTTTCGCTTTGCTTTAGGTACATTCCCACTACTTCCTTACCTCACATGGAAGACAGAGGCCCCTCCTGTGTAGGGGCACCAAATAGCCATCAAACGCTTACTGGCCAATAAGCCCTAATTTTTCTCGGAAACTGCAAGAGTACACTGAACAAGGACCTGGCAGCAGTGAAAACGTTCTCTTTTATTTCGGCGAAAGACCAGTAAGTAGGATAGATAACTACTCCCCTTGATGATAAAATACCAACAAAAAGACATGGTCTATGATGTATTGACCAACTTGAAGGAATACTTCACTCAGATAAAATCACATTGATGAGAGGGAACAGGCCGAGTAATGGAACATGGAATCAATAAATAGAGATGAGAGTGTTCTTAAGCGGAGGGTTAAAACCCCTCTTTCATTAGTCGGCCCCTTTATACTTCAAGAACATCGTGAAAGAAAGGAAAAGATGAGAGGTGAATAACCGGACAATTATACGCTCGGAACTGAGTAAGGCAGCTGAAAATATTACTAATTCTGTAATATGCATGTTAAAAGGCCTGGTGAAAATTCATATCAAGTATCATATCTCTCAACGTGATAAATTAATATTAAAAGTTTAGCACTAATATCATTAATTCCGTTCCTATAAGAATTAAGTTAGTGTTTCAGTCTTTAAACGAGGTCACTCCGCATAATTTCGTCATTACAGTCTGGAAGTCTAAATATGTCATAATAACGGTGAGTCCCGTTGAAAAAAGGAAGAAATAAACGCGCTTGGTTCTCTCGCGTGGATGTGGATCGATGAGAAGAGGTTTGATTTCATTTCGTGCTTTCGTCGCTGAAAGACTCACACTTCAACGAGGGTAAATAGCTCTTGACCAACCAATGTCTAACAACCTAGTTTACACCAGACAGCTTAAGTGACCGCGTGACGTGAAAGAAAATGGGCAAGTTTCAGAGAGACGTGACAAGATCGGAAGACTCGATCGGCGGTCATTTTATCTTCTGGTGGGTCAAACGAGGTTCTTCGAAATATACTCCAACGACGATTGCTCTGCG
Organism: Strongylocentrotus purpuratus; assembly: GCF_000002235.5. Taxonomy (NCBI): domain Eukaryota; kingdom Metazoa; phylum Echinodermata; class Echinoidea; order Camarodonta; family Strongylocentrotidae; genus Strongylocentrotus; species Strongylocentrotus purpuratus. The sequence continues at coordinate 48,880,738 of NW_022145612.1, forward strand.
GTCAATTTATACCATTTGCCAAGCTCCTAAATTCAACCCTGTGCCTAACACTAAACCTAACCCTGAACATAAACATAAACCCCAACTAAACCTACTCCTATATTTTGACGATAGCAAGTGTCGGCGGAGCGAATGTTGGGTCACCTTCGAGAATCCTTGCTGTTTTATCTGGCAAATTAAGTTTTGTATTTTGTAAATAGAAATTTGGTATTTGTCTTTAAAGCCGAAACAAGATATAGGTCTACCCCAATTGTGTATGAGTAAGCATAAGAAGTGACACGAATGAAGTTGTATAAGCGATAGATAACGCTCAATTTAAGAAGTGAAAAAGTCTGCATTTGATAGTGAATACATCAAAACGAGACACGTTTCTTTCAGATCAGTCAATAAATCTCAAATTTTGATTTATGAAAAAAAAAATACACTGTATGTAGAACTGTTCTTAATCAGAACCATGATGAATAACACCTTTTGCTGATCATATTTTATCCTTAATAATTTTTTCATTAATAAATAAATAAATTAGTGAAAAAATAAGCTATCACCCGGGTACACAACACTCTCTACGCCTTTTTCATAGTATATTCCTTGTTTTTGTTAGATGAATTGTGACTATACCATTGTAAACATGTAAGTTGAAACCAATTACGATACAGTCGGAAAAACAGCTCTTAAAATAACACATGCGGAAATCCACTAAAACCAATCGACCTACTCTATCTCAAGTGTTTTATATCAGAATAAAAGGGGTCGTAAAACTATATAGGAACACCTCTTTTTTAGTCGGATGGATAAACCTCTACCCCTGTATTCGCCCCTCCAATCGAGATCTGTTACTCTATTCGGAGTTTGGGTTATGCCAATTAAAGGATGCGATCCTCGTCTCCCTGGTGACGACTGGACGAGTGATGTTGGAGAGCCTATGGAGTGATGTAGGTAAGGAGGATGACCCGCTATACTTAGGAAATGTTCCAACCTTTCAAATGTCAATCGAGCGAGTAACCGACGGTAGTAGGTGAGCGGCACGAACTGAGAACATCGATATCATTTCTCTTTATAAGGAAAGACTTCGACAGTAATTGTTGAAGAATTCTGAGGAACATCCATTACGTCATGCCTGCTAGTAACAGACACAGGCGGGGTCGATAACGGGCTCTTTTTTCGGGGGGGGGGGTGGTTAACAGAGAAGGAAAAAACATGTGCCAGACGGGCCAAACATTCGAGTCTATCACATCTACATCAGACAATACGCAGACATCAAGAGTACACTTCTTTATTTACATTAAGATCATTTTTTTACTTGTTGTATGTGTGTTTTCATAATTCGCCTAAGTTGTATATCCTAGATATGGAATTCCTCACATCTCACTTCGCTGCGGGCTATCGTTAAAGGAGAAATTCAATCATATATGTCTACTTCCGGGGACCATTGAAAATCATTCTCATCTAAAGAATGAGGAACCATCATGAAGCTTGAAAGCCAACTTTCCCCATAATGAGAGCTGAACGACATTCACCTTCAAACCAATACAACTACTCTAACAACAACTCAGAACCCTCGATTTCAACACATTACAGAGGTAAGCTAAAAGTAAAATTGAACAATCATACCAATACAACTACACCAACAACAGCGCAGAACCCTCGAAATGCAACACATTACAGAGCTACGCTTAAAGTAGAATAGAATCTATTCAATAGAACAATCAAACTAAAACGACTACACCAACAACAACTCAGAACCCTCGATTCTCAACACATTACAGAGCTACGCTCAAAGTAGAATTGAACAATCTGGGTAATTTTTCGACATCTATCGAGGCTAAATCCGTTTTATCGAGACATGTGTAGAAGAATGATTGGAACTGTACACCTTCTTCAATTAACGGTAGCCTCAAAACTTTTCTTTCTTTAATAGCACATGCCAAATTCCTTTGAATCATCAATCATACTGGCTTTCAATCGTTTATCGTTGATTCAAAGAACGTGTATTTGGGGTCAGTTTCCATTTCTTTAACACCATATCATGATTAGTTTACAGAAAGTGAGAGGGATAGAGAGAAAGGGAGGCAGAGAGAGGGGGAGAGATTCCGCTTCGTGTTTCGTTTTCCCTTCTCTTTCTAAAAAGCTGCACCCGACAGCGGATGACATACGGACAAACGAAACGAAATGCTCTGCTTATGTTAGGAGTTGGTTCGTTTGATCGTACTTCCTCGTTCCATGAATCTAAATCGTCACACAATAACAAAGAGACCCGTTACCATTGCTTTGATAAAACTCACAATGAATGATTCTTAGTCAATAAGTTGCGAAAATGCAAACTGATAAAGCAAAACTAATGATTACTGAAAGTATATAGGTAACTATAGGCCAATAGGGTAAAAATGAAAATTCTCCATCCTTGTTATTTCACTACGACCGTGAAGTTTAATATGAAACATGCCTTCAGCCAGTATTAACATAGTTCACACACAAAAATGTCGAATTATGCACGACCTATGAGATTATGGAGTAAATTGAGAATAACGAGGCCTTCTGAAAATTAATTATAACTCGCAATAAATTCTCGTATCAACAAATCAAACAGACACACACTCTCTCTCTCTCTCTCTCTCTCTCTCTCTTTCTCTCTACACAACGACTTAAAAAAATTGATTCGATTTTATTTTCCTGCAATCGTATTATCTACGAGGCGGCTTTCCAATTCTCAATTCGAAGAGAGAATTAAAAAAAAACTCGTGAAGGTGTCGTGGTATTCACTTGACTCTCAATCCGAAGGTTGAGGGTTCGATTCCCAGCCCGGCGTTAGCGTCATTTGACAAGACGTAAATCCATATTTTGACCCTCTCCATCCAGGTTAACTTTAAACATCGTTTTCTGTCGGAAAATCTCATTCTTAATAAATTCGTCAAGGAAAACGACAGAAAATATCTCTCGATTTGCCCACGCCCTTTCAACTGAACGTTTACTCTGCATCGTAACACTGTGTCACTCTTATTTTATTGAAATCACAAGATCCTTATGTCGTCCGACTTTTCTATCAAACAACAATCAACTATATTGGTCTGCCAGTTCAGACATCACTTATTTCAGATGGCCTCGAGAACTCAAATGACACCAATACTCGTCTGGATCCTAAATGTCGCGGGAAAAAATCAGCAAGGTAAACTGATATTTGATCATGATAATGAAGTTGGTAAATTGCGCCCCCAAACTGACCCATATTTTGTTCTTTTATGTCAAAGCATTTGAGGGAATGCATGGGGCATATTCTAATTATCAGGTAAGGTGAGGAGGGGGCTTAGACGAGCTTTAAGTGCCGTGCGATGGAATGTTTGTGTGACTTTCCTGAATGAATAGCCGGTAGTGTATTAAGAGATCTCCCCAGTGAGACAGAGAGGGGAGAGAGTGAGGACTAGGGCTTGTAGAGATAAGAGAAGTAAAATGGAAGATTTTACAAGATAGGTACAGAACATTATTATTTTGTGTTATTTTTCCGTAAAAATAAAAACACTTTTAGTGAATACATGCACAAGTTTCAAATTTCTTGTAATATCATCACGTTTTGTTGCTCGAAAGAAGTTATAGACCATATTACATGTTGTTCGCAGAGTCGGTTAGCTGCTGGTTTATACAAGGTGTGTTCGTTCGCGCACAGTGGCGTGATAAACCAGCAAAGTTCATCAAGATACAAACCATCTCTTCAAAATAATCATCCGTCTGTTTTATTACTACCTTCCCAGCTTCATTCGGCGGTGCGATGGCGTATGTACTGCCGCGCCCGCAATTAGTGTTGCAAACTCACTTAGAACGTTCACCAATCACACCAACGCTCCTCGAATTACCCACCTAGGGGCAGCAGAACATGATGAAAAACTGGCGGAAATCCAAGCGTTTGTATTACAGCAAGTAATCCAATAGCTCAGGCGACATCGAAAAGGGTGGTGATGACGACTAAAGCAGTGGTGGTTTTAGGCGCGAACGCCAAAGCGATATTGCAAATCACTGGACAAAAGAGCGTGTGTGGTTAGCTTTGAAATATATTAGGCAGTATTAATGAAGCTCGGGTGACTTTCTTTCATCATTGTTTGGGAAAGTCTTTATGAGGTTCAATCGAAATCCAAGGTATTTTGCAAGCGACCTCAATGGCTTTGAGAATTCATATAACGAAACGCTTCTTAATCGTTTGCCTGATCATACTGATAACCGTCTTGAAATGAAAAGAAAAGACGGCTCCCTCGGGTTTTTTCTTTTTACCTTCTTATTTGCACGTAGCCACATATTACCATAAAACTTCAGACAAAATATCTCTGGGTAAAGAAATGTTCTTAAAGTGTTTCTTTTCTCTGGCAATTCGAATTTAATTTGTTCACTATGTCCACATCTGGTGTTTCTCCGTCAGAAGCTTCTAACAATGCTCCTGAGCGCCCACCAAGCAAAATAAGCTAACGTAGATGGCGTTTAATGATATTTATGAGATGCACACCATCATACTAAACAAGCCAAATACTGTCTGACTTCATGAGAAAATCAAAAAACGTAGCGACAAATCCCTGATCAAAGAATAGTAAAGTTTTGAGTCGATGTAAAGTTATAAGATTAACACAATCAAAACGTTAAAAAGGCGAGTGTATATTACATAACTCCACAGTAAAAATGCGAAGTATTATTTACAATTACCCCTCGAAATAGAAGATTAAGCAAGATTAAATGTTGCTTAGAAAGATTTATGAGATAACAATGCTTCATTACCAATACGTAATTTTCCCCAAGAAAAACATGATAGGCTTCATGATATGTAAATAGCCAGGTAACACGCTTGCCGTCCTGGCGGTGATCACGTAAAACGCAAAAACACGTTTATCATGCTTATAAAAATACTGTTTTCTCGAATTTAAGCAGTATTAGGGTGATTTAAAATGATAAGACATGCTTTCATGGGCATATCACTTCCCATCTCAGTCAGCCCATGTTAAATGTGGTTGGATCATGTAGAAACGAGCATTCACATTAAATTTCATGACTGGCTGTCTCGAGTAAGGTAGGAAAGTCAATTTGCATTCATTACACACGGTTCAGTCGTAATCTGAATACATGCAGACGCATGATACCTCCTCTCAAATTACTTCATTTTGTGGTCCAACTACCTGTCGAGAATAACTGAGACACACACGGTGCATTCGAATAGGCAAGCAACAAGGGGCGGAGGAGGGGGGGGGGGGATGCTCCACCATTTTTATGCTCCAACGACAGTATCTCCCGGAGGTATTTCGTCAAAAATATATGGTTAGGGTTAGTGTTGCAATTAGGTTTTAGGTTTAGGGTGGGGGTAATATCTCAGTCACATCGTCAAACCGACCTTCACACCAATGTCAGACCGACTGATTTGGGGTCGTTAGCGGTAATATGAGTGTCTGTTTGGTTTGTAGTCGGTCTGATCTGGTTTTGTTAGTGTGACTGAGGTAGTATGTACAGTGTGGACCACGGTTGATATTAAGAATTTAATTTTAATTTTGACGAGAAGCAACATTGTCGCCGTAGCAAGAGTCGTACAGCCACATTGGGTTGACAGCATTATAGGACATTACTTTAATACTTGGTTACGCTTTAACATTATTTCCTTAAAATCTCCCCTCTTTGTCGGTACCATGACATATTATGTAATTTCATCAATGGGTCTTTCATAAGAAGAAAAAAACTTTGAGTTTTAAGATATAGTCATCCATGAAAGAGAAAATTGATATAATACAAGATAATAAAGTATTGTCAAAACCTAATGCGCATCGGCAATGATGAGAATATTATCTCGGAGAAGATCATTTTTACCCTTTACCTCAGACACCTGTATCACGCGACTTTACTTATTAGGCCTTATATGCCCTGATAAGTTCTTAACTCCTTCTAAAGATAGACAACAAATACATCCTCCGATTGTGTAGTCTTTTAAAATATTCATAGCCTATCCCAGGGGATGTCTGAGAGGGATTAAGGTTTTTATAAATCAGAATACTTGTGGCTTGCGGATTAACTTTTGAAGGTGCATGCTCATGCATCACAATACCATGTCAGGGGAATATGTGAGGTATTACAATCTACTTGATTTTATACACATTATCGCAATACACGATTCAATCGCAAATACGAGACATCGTCATTCACAGCTTGGTGTTTGGTAGTCAGAATTTGATACCTTATACGCTTTCAGAATATTAAACGGAATTGTTTATCTATGCTTCTACTTCCATACCTGCGTGTGCTTATACTACCACTCTTTTTAAAAATAATTACAATATATCTTTTTCTATATAATAGTATAAGTGTAAACAAAAATATTTTTCTTTTCGGGTTATACATGAATGATTTAATGAATCCTAGTCACCTTGTGAATCCACAGGAGCACGAATGAAGAAGGAAACCATCATTATAAAACAAATCAATCTATCTAATTCGTTCATCGGATGCAATTATGCTCCCATACCCCATAAAATATAATAATACATAATAATACATAAGATTTATAAGGCGCCAAATCCACTTGACAGTCAAATGCTCAAGGTGCCTTAGCAAAAGAAATTCTATCCTGCCCCGCGTATACATAGCAGCGGGGTTTAAAGCCTGAAAATACCCATCATTTCCATCCAAATTTAATTTGTTAGAGCAAGCTGTTTGTTACAGGGGTAATGCGAGGTCGTTGACACTTTCATCAATAAAATTGATCCACGTGTCTCGGTTTTTCGTCCCTCTTCAAAGCGGTTTTATTTAGATGTGAAAGTTATCCACACAACCGTGACATCAATCTTGCTCTTGTTCTTCACCTCTTCCGTGAACTTGCTTTGATTTGAATGACATATGTACTTTCACTCGATTGTCGATTCATTCAAAAGTTTTGTAATAACTCTTTTATATTTTTGTTCTCTTCTAGACGTTATATTGTATTATTTGTGTATAATCCATCGGCATGACTATATACATTTCCGACTAAACAATGTATAAGCATAAGTATTAGATCTTGTTTGCTCTCGCAGTTTTTAAATGTTTAACACGTCAATTATTTTAAGCTATTGGAGATTATTCTCCAAATAAATGCCATTCAAAATCTAAGTTTTATCTTGGACCGATATGAAAAACAGAGGAAGCTTGTATACAAGTATCAAACTTTCATTTTGTTATATTTTACTTGATAATATTTTTGAGGGAAGGTATCTCAATGTGACAACTCTTTTCACTCACTTCTAAACATCATTTCTTTCTTCTTCTTTTTTGTTTTGAGATAATTCTGTAATGAAAATAGACTCTTTGTTTATTTTCTTTTGGTTAAATCTCAGTAGAAGTTCCGTAATGCAATAGGCCCATGACTCGAATTACATATTCCTGACAAGCTATATAAAAATGAAATTGTGGTGACCGTTCATGTAAGCCGCATTTAATACTCAATTGCCTTTCCGGAGGCATTTTAAGAAACTGTTTTGCCATGCAGTCTGTTTTGTATGAAAATATAGTGAAATTGATTTCGGTTATTGTTAAAAGAGGACATCTGTTAATTTAGCCACATACGTTAACGATTTCCTGAAACTTCATTCAGCCCTTCCATACACAAAAGCACAATTATGCGGCATTCTGCGGGTAGTTTTTTTTTGTCAGAAGGAAGAAATTTAACACGTCTCCTTCGGGTATACAGGTGGTCGTTCTAGATAATTGGAACAATAACGATCAATTGAGTGTTTTTATGAAAAGTGTGAAGTTATTTTAGGAAAAATTCAAACTCTTTTGTTTCTGACGATTCATTTTTCGAAGATGAGGGGGCTGAACGGAAGGAATTCCGGTTAACCGCTGGCGAAACGCAGAAGTTATTTGCCTGATTTCTTTTCCGCCACCTCAGAGGTTGACTCGATTTAAGACAACGCTGAATGAACGAAGACAACGAGTGCCTTTAGCACCGGATGTCACAGGTAGCTTCTGGAAGCCATTCACCCAGGCTCAAAGACATCATGCAGCTTGCTTCTTTGGAAAACAGGTGATACAGCTTTATCTACAAATATAGCACCATTGACATGTTAAGCAAAACGATTGTCAGTGATTGCAACAGAATTCCCTTTCCTGTTTTTCATAAACCAATGGCACCTTAATAATTTCATTTTTAATTGATTCATCATAGTGTGGGATCAATATTTCATATTGGGAAGAAACTTGGTGCTGCATGGCACATTTTATGAGGAATCTATTGTGTTTTAGGATGAATCTCTGAAAGTATTCTTTGAAGGACAGCGTAGCAGAGGCCATTTACGGGATCATAACTTATAATAAGCGGATTCTCGTAAGTACATGTAAAATAGACTCACTCGCGACCCTTTTTGAGCAAACTTAAGTTGCCAGTAGGAGTGACGCCAACCAGATAAAATGATTTTACACTGCGTTTTTTTTAATTATCACGCCCCGTCTTCTGACGATCTTGGATTTGTTTCTTAGGAGAGGAGGACGCGAGTTTCATATCTTCTGTAGATATTCGGTTTAATGAAATGTAATGTGCGTTATCGCAACATGTTTCCTCCCTCTATAATAATTATTTTTTTAATGAAGAAAATAGGCCAAAGAAACTAAATACTCGGAAGACAGACATTTGTTCTATCTGTCTTGTCTTCTCTGTCCATTTAGAAACCGGCGGTAAGATACATTTGAAATGACGTATTATGGAAGAATATTAGAAGTCAGAACAGCATGTTTGTTGTACTCTTATGACAAAAATGTTCCCTGAATTTGCTCCAGTACATGACGATGTGAAAGAAGTAGTTACTAGATAGGCTTTATCATTAATGAAAAGCTCTCACCTAAATGTCCATAATCTAAACCAGAAAACAATTGATAACTGCACCGGGATGTTCCTTTAAAGGCATCGTTTAACAATGTTGAATCTTAAATGCATGGCCCTACTTGTTATCAGTGGCTGTGAATATGGTGCAATATTAAAGCCCTAAAAATATGCGCTTCAAAATGACCATGAAATGCCTCAAAAAGTAAAAGTCGTTAGGAAAACGCAAAATTTGATTTCAAATTTCCAATCATAAATACCTTGATAATCAGACAGGCGATCGGTTTGTAAAATTCATGGGATTCCTGACTGACCTTACGGTGTATAATCATGATTGCAGCATGAGCTAAATCCAGGATTTTGTTTCAGAATCTGAGGCAATGTTACCGAGTCACTTTAAGCCTTCCTCGTAGCTTTTTGAACGAGTTAAAGAGGCAAAACGACAGCCACTATCGATGAACTATATTATAAAAGAAACAAAGGGTGGACTAAACTTTAGGATAAATACAGAACTCTATGTTTGAAACGAACTGCTATTTGAAATAGAGGCGCCATCAAGCATCCGGGTAATTAGTTTAGAAAGAATGGCGCATACGTTTAATCGAATCTTTCACTTTCAATGAAGAAAGATTTTTGGTAATACATACCTAATAAAAGAGAAAGCATGAGCAAAAAGGGGTTTCAAAATGAGAGGTTTGCAATATTTCTACACGCATTATTCCTGCCTAGTCTATATTCTAACTATCCTCTGAACTTTATTCGTCTTTCTCTCACTCTCTCTCTCTCTCTCTCTCTTCCTCTCTTCCTCTCTCAGCTCTCTCTTTCCCTTTGAATCGTGTACATCCATTTGTTTTTTGGTAGTACTTTGAAAGAAACAGTAATTTTCCCGAGCTGACTACTCATTTTGTAATCTGATTTGTAGGTTAAATAACACGTTTTGCCCTGAATTCGAATAATAAATTGAATCTTGCGAGAGGCCAATTTTTTATCTCTATCCTCGTTAAAACCACAAAATATACGTCACTACGCATGAATCTAAACCTGTTTTTAAAGGATACCGAGCCATATATTCTCAAATTGTTTACGACCGTGCTAAATATTGTTGCCTTCAGAAATTTTTCAGGCTGATTATGGTTTAAAATGTATATTTTCTATTACATAATTTATCTACGTCTCAGGCTTTTTTTTTATCATCTCTTTCCTTATCAGATTGTATAGTCAAATGAAAACAAAATTACTTATTTGCCAGATTATCTTGTTGCTTGCAGTTGTTTAAAGATGTTGTGAGCAAAGCCAAAATACGTTCCCTTGAAATTGAATTCTGAGAATTTTCGCCTACAATACTAGTCTCTATCTGAAATAATGAAATACACCATCTCAATCGCCCCTAATGACATCCTAATTATTTCATATTTTATCAAGATGGTCAAGTTTTAAAACCTTTTTTCTTTTAAACATCGCTACATAGGTTTGTTGTCGAAACTATTTACTCTATGCAAATGCGTTTACCTATTTTGTCTTAGTTTCCCTTTAATTAGGTTTTGAAATCATATATTTTGAAGGCAAGTTACAACACCCTGAAAGTGTAAGTAAAAAGAGATTAAAAGGAAAATATATATATTTTCAACATACAAATTGCATTAAATATAGAAGTCTCAAATTGTAATTCAAAGCCAAAACAAGATTAAAAAACAATTTCCTTTCAAACCTGAGAGATTCGGATTCCTTTTCTTGCCTCTCTAAGTGACGCCAAATATTATGGATTCATGTATCCATCTTGAATTTCAAATGGACCGGAGGGAAATCCAGAAATCAGCAGAGAGGGGAAGAATTGACATTTAGGTTTGGGGCCAAATTTGACAGGTGTTTGAATTGAAAACGGTCATCCGATCGAGTTTCCTTACCGTCGCATTAATTCATTTCATATTATTGTGCTTCACGGGAATTACGTTTTGAGTTTGATGCGCTGTGGCCGTAAGTAAAATCGATGCCCATAAATAGTTTATGGGAGCAATGGGGGTTGTGATTTATATCAATTTTCTTAAAAGTAACAAGAGGATATTTTTTCAAAACACATTGCTTCGACTTGTTGATCCATCGCATTAGCGCCAGGTCAAATCTCGTCGTTTTGTATTATTTCATAGATAACATGGTAAGAATTGTTTATTATGTGAATATTTGTAGTCTGAACTTAGAACTGTGTTCATCTTATTTTGCTAAGATGTTAAAAAATATATATACTGGAGAAACTGGAGTTATTGAGATACAACAGGCTTTTATCTAAATGTTGACGAATGTTCAACTTATCACTTTGATAGGATTTGATAATAAAAATAATCTTCCAACGTCCTGTTTTAATTTTGTAATTCTTCCGTGTACATAATTATAAAAGAATATCATTGAATCTTCTATATCTATTGATATTGACTCAAGTAAATTCCCGATGTTATCATGATACACAATTTGTTTCACGGATAGTATTGAATTAGACTATAAAGACCACGGCGGCATATGACTTGTCCTAGCTCACATATATGATAAAGAATATAATTGAAATTTCTTTGGGAGTTGAACTCGACTTAAGTGAATTCCCGATGTTATCATACGACACAATTTTTTACGGATAGTATCGAATTAGACTATAAAGACCACGGCGGCATATGACTTGTCCTAGCTCACATAAATGATAAAGAATATCATTGGAACTTCTTTGGGAGTTGATATCGACTTAAGTGAATTCCCGATGTTATAATAAGACACAATTTGTTTCACGGATAGTATTAAATTAAACTATAAAGACCAAGGTGGCATATGACTTGTCCTGGCTCACATTAATAATAAAGAATATCATTGAAACTTCTTTGGGAGTTGATATTGACTTTAATAAGTGAATTCCCGAGGTTATCATACGACACAATTTGTTTTACGGATAGTATTGAATTAAACTACAGTCAAACCTGTCTATAGCGACCACCCAAGGGAAACACAAAAAGTGGCCTTTGTAGACAGGTGGTCTTTGTAGACAGGTTCTCTTAGTACATGATTCAATGAGAAACCATTTTCAAGGGAAACAACAAATGTGGTCTCTGTAGACAGGTGGTCTTTGTAGACAGGTGGTCACTAAAGCAGGTTTGACTGTATAAAGACCAAGGTGGCATATGACTTGTCCTAGCTCACATATAACCCCTCACCTTTGCCCTTCACTTCGCCCCTCTATTTATACCAAATCCGACAATGCCGCTGGTTGAGAAGTTGGGAAGGTTGTGATCTAGGCGAGTTGTTTGTTTGGGAGGTGACGAAAAAGACTACGTGCAAGAAAGGTGTCTATTCCTATTCTTTAAAGACTATTCTCAACGGAACAGTCTCCTTTTTCAAATACGTGGAATATGCCTACAAGCTCCTTCGTGTAGATTACACAATAATATCAGATATTCCCTATCGAGAAAAATGCAATTTAATTTAGCTTGTTAGTAAATTGGTGTTTCTGTGTTCCCGTGTACCGTTACTATTATTCGATTTATTTCTGTGATATATTTGTGCACTTGTTGTCATCCTAACCATTAACACCTCAGTCCTCCTAGCCAATTTCTCCTCCCTCCCCCCCCCCCCCCCCCCTCTCTCTCTCTCTATCTAACTTTTTCTTCGTCATTGTTCAGTATACAGTCTCAGTGAGAGCTGCCCAATTCGAGCTGATAAGATACCTCCGTCATTATACCTTTATACGCGTTTATCCCCACACTTTTTCATTTCATCATTATATTAATCTCTCTTTCTTTCTCTCTCGCTCTCTCTCTCTCTCTCTCTGCTATTCTGTCTGCCTTTATCTACCCCTCTACCGCTCTCTTTCTCTCTCTCTCTCTCTCTCTCTCTCTGCTTTTATGTCTGCCTGTATCTACCTCCTTTCTCTCTCTCTCTCTCTCACTCACTCTCTCACTCTCTCTCACTCTCTCTCTCTCTTTCACACTCACTCACTCTTTCATTTTCTCTGTCTCCCTTCGCACCCGTGCGTCTGTGTGTGTCTCTCCCTTCCTCTCCTTTCTGTCGCCTTTTCTCTCGTCATCCCTCCCTGACTTTTTCTTCTGACAGCCCCTTCTTCCATGTTCTTCATCTCATTGTGCTTTTCTGCTTCACGTTACCTGTGTCTCATCACATATCATTCGTTTGATCTCGAGTCCCTAGGGGCATGTGATCTACTTAATTCATATAGCCATCAGCTGATTGCTAAGCATTCCAAGTGAAACATCGAAAATTAGAAATCGCGAATCGGGCACAAATCTACTTTGATGGGGGAAAAAATACTTAAAAGGAGACCTACCAACCAAGGTTCAGAATTCAGAATTATTTTTGAATTATTTCAATTCTTTATTAATTAAAAGTACATGTAGATTACTTCTAGTTATTGCAAAGTATGAATGTAGCATAAATCATCTTGATGACGATTTGTTAAATCTTTGTTGGTTATTCAGTTGGTATTATACCTGATTTGATAAAAACAATATCAAGATTAAACTGCAAGAAGTTTATTTAATGTAATATTATAACTATTTATCTCTCCGTGTAATTTTTAAAAACCGGAACAGATAGATCAGTGAGCAATTACGCTGCCCTTTTCTGTGCGCCGGTAAATTTCATATCGTATGGACAGCATAATATTATTTCTATTCGTTGTCTACTTAAAGGTATCGTTTAACAATGTTAAATCTGAAATGTATGGCCCTCTTTGAGTGGCCAGTTTTACCATACTCATTTTCCCCAATATGTAGTGTAATAAAAACCGTTACGAAAACGCAAAATTTGATTTCGTTTTCCAATCATAAATATCTTGATAATCAGACAGGCGATCGGCTTGTAAAAGTAATGGGGTTCCTGGCTGACCTAAAGGTTAATAGTTATCATTGCAGCATGAGCTAAATCCAGGATTTCGGTTCAGAATCTGAGACAAAGTAACCCAATCCTATAGATGTCAGATATCTTGGCTCAGAAAGGAACGCAGGGTGAGACCTCGCACTGAATACCCTTCGCCCACGAAGCGTCAATCACTATCGCAGGACTGCGTCACCGATTGATAGGGTCATTGACACGCCATGTAGACTGACAAGTTTCATAAAGTCAATGCAACGGTGCAAACTGGCCTATACTGGCTGATTGCCTTCAGAGGTTTGATCAGCGCATATTAACGCAATCGAAATGACACCTTTTGTGCAAATTGTATAAGGTTCTCGGAATGTGGAGCAATGGAACCCGATAAAAAGGCTGCTTTTAGAGACATCCTAATGGTATCAAGTGTATATGATAAAAAATATTCTCTTTTTGCAAAGAAATGTTGGCTTGCAACCAGTAAACTTAAGATCGCGTGCTCGATCTTGTAATTAAAAAACAAGTTAGAAAAAGTCTCGGAATCAGCGGGATTCGAACCTGCCATCTGCTGCTTGCCGGGCAACGAATCTACCACCACGCCATCGCTGGTCCATGGCACAGTCATGATCTGGAAACGTACCTCATCTCTCTTAATTCTGACTTATCAGTATTTATCACCCGCCATTAGGACAATGAACTAGTTTTTAATGTTAAGCTTTCTCGGAGTAATTTCAATTTGTCGAGAAATTTCGGCTTGCATCAAATAAATAAAGATTGCATGCTCGATCTTGTAATAAGTCAGAAAAAGTCTTGGAATCAGCGGATTTTTTTTCTCATAGGATGTTGCTAAAGACCGAGTTTTAATCTGACTTTGAAGGGATGGTCTTTAAGGTCTTGACAACATGTTACAATAAAAACTGACGATTTTTTTCTTCTTCTCTGTAACCACCCTGCTTCACCTCGGACAGCTTCAGGAATACGCGAGAGCTTATCAAATCCCCACCTCTGCCCTCCATCTTCTCCTTGCCTCTTACCCTGCTCTTACCCATCATCTAACGAGGTGCGTCAGAATTATTTGTACAGATAGGAATCTGTTGATTTGGTGCTGCTTCCACTCATCATTGTAATCCAAGCGCCGTGAAGAAAGAGAGAGAAAAAGCAGGTCCTGAAAGCGTCAATACGACGACTTGATTGAACAACATAGCCCTCGCCTCAAATGTCACCAATCAAATAACATCTCGTTTGAAAGATGTCTTTCTATATATGGTGCCTAGCCGATGCACTAATTTGATATAAACATATCTTGTGATTAAGTTATGATTTCAGTGCGGTGTATTTTCTGATCCAACTACACTCCACAAAACCGAATTAGGATTTTATTTGTCAGTTGCCATTTTTCATTAAGTTCACCCTGCTATGTTCACGAATGAACCTCCTTTTAAATAATTATGTTAGGAATTGAAGGCGGGCTTTCAAACGTAAAAGATGCCAAACACATTATACACTTAAATATTACATTACCGTAGAGAGAAGTTGTGATCATTTTAGCTATAAATGTCATTCAGAAATGACATTCGATTTGCAAAGTGAAAAGTCTAAAAACTTGATTGACATATCAGTAACAAAGTCTCTAAAATATTAGACTGTATTGAAAAGTAACGTGATTGCTAAAAATAAGTCAGAGGGTAAAGAGGTAGGAAAAGAGAGTGCAAGTCGGTAAGTGTAAACAATAAACATATGGAAAATAATATGGCTAGTGATATTCGTTTGTCTCGCAATGTAATGTCAACAAGGTATCTAAAAGATCACATCGTTTCGCGCGCGTACCGAACACAATACCGATACAAGACTCGAAGGTATGATGTAAAGTTAGGGAAGGCTTCGGTGATTTTACAAACTTAACACGACTAACATAAGAAGTAGCATGCATACCGTGCCTTGCAGATCATTTACGTTAACAATTTGTTATTTCTTTCCTGGAATACCAACCACAAGAACACGCCGGTCGGCTGCTCTCTGGGTATGCCATTTGTAATGATTCAAAATATGAATGTGATATATGTCGATTAAGGAATTTGCCATCCATTTGAAATACGATATTTTCCTTTACTATCATTTCAATTCTTCATTCATCCCAACTGCTCATTCAGAACTGCACCTCTATAATTTACATTGGTGTCATCTCAGTGATGCATAGATTTATTTTTAATGTACTAAATCCCCAATGAATTAACCAATTACATCGAAAGAAAAGCAAAGACACCATGCATATTGATGGGAAAGTCTGAGAGATTTATGAAGTGACAAAGTGTAATTACCATGTTAAATGAGCTGGTCATTGCATCACGCTACATTAACATCACGCTAAAGTGTTTGCAGACTGGAGTGAAATAGAGCAAAAGATTGAAAATGAAGAAAAAATATGTTTATCTCACCAGAATTCTCTTTCTATTTGTCTTTGTCATTTGAATTATCACGTTACAAACTTTTTCCTATTCTGTTCTCATCTCTCTCTCTCTCTCTCTCTCTCTCTCTCCTTTCTTTCTTTTACCCGTACTTGATTACTTGATTGGCAAATAATATTGAGAGCCGAATTAGAGAGATTCGAGTTGGTTTAGTTGTCAGCTTTCTGGTTAAACTACCTTCAACGACGGTTCCGTCTAGTTCTACGATTTTTCTGAATATGACGATTCTCACAATGATACAGGTCTGATGTAAAACAAAAACCTACGTACACACACACACACGCACACGCACACGCACAAACTCTATCCCGCACGCACGCAAACTCGTGCAAACGCACATAAGC
Source organism: Strongylocentrotus purpuratus (assembly GCF_000002235.5). Lineage (NCBI taxonomy): Eukaryota > Metazoa > Echinodermata > Echinoidea > Camarodonta > Strongylocentrotidae > Strongylocentrotus > Strongylocentrotus purpuratus. The sequence continues at coordinate 48,897,210 of NW_022145612.1, forward strand.
GCGCGCACACATACAAATTCATTTACGGCCTACACAAAAAGTAATGGAGATTTCACATTACAGGTACTCCTATAATTTTCTGCATTCCTTCTTCGTCCTTCTATAATTTATTCAGTAATACGTCTTGCTATGTGGAGAGAATCACATTATCAGTGTTCTAAACTAATTGCTTTCCGGTTCACATTGCTAATAGCTGAAGGAATATTCATGAACGCTATATGCCTCGCTGCTTTGAATGATCAACCACTGCGGCGTACCCGTCGGGCGCAGCATGCAGAAGAGTTTGTGAGGGGGGGGGGGGGGGCTATTTTCACATCCTGATCATAGCCATTAGTTCACAGAGTTTAGCCGAACTAGACTGTTGGAGTGGGTATCCAATATGGCGCATATTCTTTGGTTGTGTGCTTGCCCGCGACATTACAACATTTTTACCCGACTGAAACTAAGTTTGTCCCAATTATTTTAATTAGATGCTCCTGGTCTTGATTTGGCATAGGACCGTTATCATAGGAATATATACGATAATTCCCGGCAAAGAAAACGAATTCAACATTTCAATTAAATTTTTGTTGTTCTATACTTAATCGTATCTTAAGGTTCGTAGAATATCAATTGAATATTAGGTTAGTAGAATATTTATTGATACCTCTTACTGTATGTTGATCAGTAGAAAAGAGTTCAGCGTTTCCCCTATCCCGAAACAATTCTTATAATTATATTTTTCTATTATTCTATTTTATACTTTTATATTCTATTCCATTCAATTATATTCTATTCTATTCTATCATATTATAATTATTATGTTCGATTCAATTATAGTATATTCAACTCTTTTCTCTCCATGCAAATGTTGATATTAGTATTCGAAAGAACAGAAACAGAACAGATCAAGACTCGCGCATGACGGCAACAGGAAATCTCTAGGGGCCTATAGAATTGATCAACGGTAAAATATATTTGTTTTGTTTTTAATTCTATTCCTCCTCCTCCTCCCCCCCCCCCCCCCCATCCCTCCTTTTTGATGAAGGCTGCATCTTCACCCAATCATTTCAACTCTAGCCGGAAGACTATAGCACAATTAAAGGTTATTTTCGATCTGTGAATTACCCATTAGCCACACAAGGACCCATCAATAAGATTACGCGAAATAATTTGCTGGAATTATGCAAATTCTTAGATGAAACTGCACACAAACCCTCCTGCACACGCGTACGATTCCACACATACTCACCCACAAACAAACAATTGTAATTTCTTGTGCGTCTTATGTTCGTACCACTGACCATTCACGTACCATTCACCTTGCACATTCTGATGCTCGATAAAACATTTTAATTTTCAGCGTATTAAGGTACTGTTTATTTAAAGCAATTTCAATGGTGATGCATTGAACGAGTACAATCGGAACGTGTCGATATATTAATTAAACAGGGATAAAGGCTTAAAATGCTTATGGAAATTCATGTCCTTAATAACAGATTAAAATGTATTCCGTAATGTGAAATGTTTTTGTCTTATTTTACATGTTGAAATATGTTTTTTGAAGAACAATGTTAATCTGACTGGAATAACATTTGCACTAGAGTTTGCAAAGACGCTTTGGTTAAGGCTTCGGATGCGATTGTGCTTTAGAGTAAGTTCGTAGTAATAAATAATTATAGTATTGATTCCAGCTAGCTTGAGAATTCCATTGGTGTAATAATTGGTAGGAAAGTTGGGGGGAACGGATGTTTCGTTCTGACAACCCGCATAATCCCCCATTATCATTCTGTACGAAATATGAGTAGTGGCGTTTTTCAATAAATCCCGTCGATAGAAAGTGTGCGTTTCATCTACTGGTTCAAACATACTTTCTTGTTTCAATTTGTATCGAAATGCAATTCCACTAAAACTTATTACTTCGATTGTGAATAAAACGATGAAATGCAAGCACCCGGTCCATAGAAGTGCGCTTCCTGTTTAAAGAAAAGAGGAAAATTAAAGTCAGATGTTCAGGCCTGGCTTGATCAGATTAAATTTCTTCTTTTAGTGAGTGAGTCGCAATTTGCATAATACCTGTTCATGCCTGGCTTGAGACGAATTTTACTTTCGATATTCGGTGGCTTGTAAAACAGCCAAGCCGAGTTCAGTGCATGCATCCATCGCAAGAAAATGGATGGTGTGAAGACGTGAGGAACGCAGAAATACGAATACGATTCCTGGAAAAAATCAGAAGTATGAATGACGAGAAAACTTAAAACAAATTTCCTGACGAGTTTTTTTATAGAACTGAACAATTTTTGCTTTTGCTTTGTTGTTGCTTTGTCTTCGTTTTTCATTTCGCTTTAAAAAAGTATGAGAAAATTAATTACTTACGCTCCTTCTCTCCCCCTTCCTTTTCTTCTCTGCAAGTTACACTATTTTTTATTTATATTTTTATTGTTGTATCTAAGTTGAGGGCTGCGGGCACGTCAAGCAACTTTGCTTACTTCTGTAGCCCTCCTGCATCTAATGTATGTTAATTATGCATCTAATATATTTGTTTGATTTCGTTTATTATCTGTATAAAATTATATACACTTAAAATATTGTATCAAACCATATTATGTTCATGAAGATGTATGATGAAAAAAAGAAAAAAGATGCAGAAACCAATAAATCAAATCAAATCAAAACAAATCAATAGCTTAAAATAGGCTGAAAAGAAGAGACAAACGTTTTGAAATTGCCGATTAAAGAATATTCATCAAGTTACAAATTTCAGACTTATTATGGATTAACAGGAAGAATTTCTACCTCTAGAGACGCCCGTTGCTATGTGTAGGCAGTAACACAAAATTAACGACAACATCCACATAAAATAGATTATTTTTAGAACAAAATCAATATTCTTTTCCTCTCTCAATTTACGTCTGCATCTTGATGTCTCTCTTTTATTAGAATCCATGCTGTGTATTTGATAGCCTCTCATAAACCCAAGGTACAGGTAACCAATTATGGAAAGCAATTGTCCAAACGAGAGGGAAACTTTATCTAGCTGAACTAAACTAATCTCTGACGATACCACGAAATGCGATCAGTTCATCGCTGCGATCGGGACACTATCCCGCCAATCGATAGAGTAACTTGACCGTTAATGTGATCGCGATCTAATCAAGTGTACCGAGTGTGTAATGTGAAACTCTTGTTATCTTTAAGGAATATCTTCTTCTTCTTGCTTTTTTTTCTTTTATATTTTTGGGGGAGGGTTACCGACCTTATACCGAACACAAGATGAGCATCTCGTAAGAACTTAAGAAGAGAGAGAGAGAGAGAGAGAGAGAGAGAGAGAGAGATTTGAAGGAGTGGGCCATCTCTTGAGTGGATGACCCTGTTCTAAACTTTAAGAATTTGGTAAGAGTTCTGAAATCATCGAACAAAAAATGTATCTTTATACGGGGTGCCACCAGGATTTTAAAAGAAAGAATGGAATACTGAAGGACAAAGATATTTAAATAAATCCAAACCAAAGTTTCATGATTTCACCAGCTATCAAAAGCTCGCTGAGGGTTGCACAAAAATAGCAATAGAAAAATTTGAATGTAAACCTTTTTTGTTGTCGTAAAGAGGGGGGGGGGGGCACATAACCCCATAACCCTCCCCTTGGTGTTGCTATAAAATCTTGATAAATTATCGTTGACATTTGAAGACATCTATGATTAAAAAGTTACAGCCTGCACCCAATAACTGAACATATGAAAAAGATATCTCCGACAAAGGGAGAGATTGTCTTAGATTAGATTTTTGTTTTAATAGTCTTATAGACATGTTTAACCCCCATTTTTGCACATTATGAAGAGCTCGGTTCCAAAAGGTGCTACATCCATTTCTTATCAAAATATTTTTTTTTTTTTTTTTTTGTACACATTTCCAGTAGCTTCCTACACTGACACTCCCCCAATAAAGGGTAAAAAATGGTATTAAAAATCAGTTCGGTTCCAAAAGGTACTATATCAATTCAAGTCATACATCGTTACTTGCATAAAAGTATGCAAGAGTTTATCGGTTAAAAAAAATACATCCAATTTCGGTTCCAATGAAGGTACTACATCCATACAATTTTTAAAAAATATAAATTTATGAAAAAAAATTGTGCAGACTTTCATTTTTGTAAAGAGTGTTTTTATACAATAGTATAGTCAGCCAAAGTATCTTCCCAAACTAACATTGCTAACTATTAAAAAAATTTAAAAATCGTGTTTTTCTCCACTTATTTATGGATGTAGTACCTTTAGGAACAAAGTTCTTCATATATGTGTCATATCTTCCATTGAAAGCAAAATCATGGCACCTCTCTCCCGTATGCATTTGTCAGAAAGGTTCATTTTGTCTGACATATAAATATAATCCTTTCAATTCGTTAAGCTAAGTCCCTCACCCCTTGCTATAACGAGAGAATAGACTTGAGCTCGCTTAGAAAGCTACAGAGATTAAGACTAAAATTGGATTGTTGTGCTAGACGTACTATCTATGCAAACTCAATTATGCTAATTATATCAAAGCCTTCCACATCTAAATTTTTTTTCTTTTGATGCCGAGTATTCTTCTGTCCTAAATTTACACGGGGAATGAAATGAAGAGACATCGACCAATAACAAAATGAATATACACATCAGATAACAGGATGTACGTATGGAATAATATTCAAAGCATCACTAATCATGTATTGATATGAAAACAACGTTGCCGATATAGATTGTTATATACCTCACTTAAGAAATCCAGCCATCTGATTTATTTATTCTTTTATTTATTCAAGTCTTCTTTATACAGGGTGGCCCTTTCAATAACGAGTATTGCTCTTCCAAGGGGCCCTGTCTATACAATTAAAAACATGTAAAACATTGCACATTAATATGGTATACATACAAATAAAACCGATATACAAAATAACTAAAATTACAACAAGAAATACGAATACAATATATGAAATATTTAAAAAAAAAAAAAAAAAAAAAAAAAAAAAAAAGTTTAAGAATAAATATTGCAAATGAAAGAAGAAGAAGAAGGAAAAAAAAAAGTGTTTGTCAGAGGGCGTTTTGGATACTGAGAAGCTTGCATTGCCTCTTAAAGGACAATAGGGACACACTAACACGTACATTAGGAGAGAGGTTATTCCACATGAGTGACCCTTGATAGTGAAGGGATCTTTTGAAATAATCTGTTCGGGGAGTTTTAATGAAGAGTGGAGATTGTGCAGAATGCCTGGTATAAATAGAAATCTTTCTCGGGATAACTATTGGCTTGAGATATAAAGGCGTGAGATTATTTTGAATTTTGTACATATTTAAACAAATTTGGTAATTAATTCTTTGACGTACTGATTGCCAGGAAAGTTCAGTCAACATAGTGATGTGAGGGGTAAAAAAAATCAGCTTTAAGTATGAGTCTTGCAAAACGGTTTTGTAGTTTTTGAATTCTTGAAATATGACACATTGCACTTTGTCTGATTGGTCGAATTGCATTCATAAACTTCAACTGTTCCTGTAAAATTCTCGGTAACCATGCATAAAACATTTCAATATTTTTAATAACCATGGTTATTAAAAAAGTTGGTCAGCCTCCATGGTTACCCCATAGGTTTACATGTTAAAAAATGGTTTGAGCGATGGAGGATGCCGTATGTGTGCGAAGGATTGGTCGGTAATTTCAATACAATTTAATCTCGATCGATCTTACCGACAATTTTATCTTGCATTGTTGACATGAAGACGAAAATAAACTTCCAAAAACAAAAAAACAACATCTGCCGATAGATCTTGATCTAAGTTCGTGCCAATATGCATTGCAAAAGTAAAAGAAGAGTCCGTATATGGAGCTTTTGCGAAGCATTCATCACACGCGAAGCCGGTTTCAATCCATTTTAATGTATATATTGGAGAAAACTGCCAAGCAGGTTAACGGCGGGCCATAGCCGAGTGGTCTAAGCGTTGGTTTTCGGAACACCTCTTGTTGTACGCAAGAGTTCGAATCCCGTCTTCGACAAAAATGATAAATATTTTTAATTTTTCATTTTTTAGTCTATTTTTTTTCGGCATATAAAAGTATTAATGACTGCTTTAATATTCGAGAAATAGTTGTTTTCATACGCTCTCGGGAAGGTTACAATTGGGCTATTCCCCTCGGCAAGCCTCGGGGAATAGCACAATTCTAACCTTCCCTTGAGCGTAATAAAACAACTATTTCTCTCAAAGCAGTCATTAATACTATAATAAGAAATATATCAGTAAGCATTAGTAAAAAAAGAGCAGATTTCTACGAAAGAATTGTTTTAACACTTTAACCTCTTGCATCACGATCATTCTTTATTCTGATGATATGGAATCAATTTGTACCTGACCAGTAAATTTAATTATCTCAATCATCTCACGTTCTGTTTTATTACGTAATCAGTCGTGGCCTGGCATTAGAAGAAACCATTATAATCCTCACGGTAGTCTAATGTACAGAATAAAGCTACATCTTGTTATTCCTTACGGCCTAAAATGTTCATGCAATTCTGCAAAACTTTTGGTATACATTTGATATCTGCATACTATTTCATATCCTTAAAATCGATTCATACTGGTTTACAAACATTTTTATTTGCCGATTGATGCCGAGCCATCATTGTTTATCGAATCATGGCGATATTATACATGGTTTGGTGCCATATTGATCTTTGTTCATGTCTGGAATTTAATCTTTGTATCTGCTGGAAAAAATAATATGGTATGTTATAAATCGTTCTGATTCTTGATTTTTTTAAAAAAATAATATTTATATAAATTATACATATATATGACCAGAATAGTCTTTTTGCGTTCATCCACATGTCCAACAGTATGATTAAAACGCCACGATCTCTAAAACAAAAATAAGAACAGAAAGGGATCGGATGTAATATTACATGTGTGTGGGTATCGTGAATGATAATCTCGATCCACACAGGTGTCTGACAATTTTGAAATATTAAAACAAACAAAATCGTCGTTCTACCTACACGATTCTAGACGAATAATATGTTAATTTTAGTTCTAGTTCAATTTCTTCCCCAACGAGAGGGAGGCCTTGAAAAAAACACTCGAGAAGGTTGACAAAGGACTGAGTCAGCGATTGTCACGGCCTTTAAAGCGCAACGTGAAATTGACGTTGTTCACAAGTGAATATCAAATGAAAAGTTTTAAAAGAATATTATTATCATTGAATTATTGGCAGTTAACTTGAAGTAACTGGCTTCACAAGTGACTTTTGTCACGTGTTATATTGCAAATAAAACCGAAATTTATTTAAAAATTGTAATAATACGATCGAAATGATGCGCCGTGTGCAACGGGTATAATGTAGACGCAACATTAATCGCCTGTGGAAAGGTATCAATCTACGTTTTTCCACTGTTAACCCAGGTGTGGTAAACGGGTAGTCGGTACAGTAAACAAACATTTGAATACTTTCAGTGCCTCATAATCTAGCTGAGATAAAGTGATATAAATGTGTCTACTAATCCCATTTAACTAGAATGACACTTCGATAACGACTTATTCAAACCTCCTTCCTTCTGTATATATCATAACAAATAATTATGTCTAGCCTTATTTTGTTGAACCAATTCTCGATTCTAAAAAGTGCCTTTGGCTTTAATCATGGAGCAGATGTGCATTTCAAGGCAAACATAAAAACCAAATGGTTTCAAATGAACATGGTCTTGATTATGTATGAAATGCTAACGGGAGCATTCATTTCATATCACCTTCACAGAATAACAAACAAAAAATCTCTCTCTCTCTCTCTCTCTCTCGATAGATAGATAGATATTTTCATGTGTATGTATATAATTAAAAAAAACGAAAAATTATTTTCTTTATCTATCACTCGTTCTACAACACCCACACACTCATTTCTCTCTGCATGGCCAGGGGCGTACACAGGGGGTGGGGGTTTGGGGGTTCAAACCCCCCCTTTGGTATTTTTATGTATTTAAACCCCCTAAAAAAACCTAAAACCCCCCCCCCTTTGGTTTTTTTTTTTTTTATTTAAAAAAAAAAAAAAAGTTTTCTTTCCCCCCCCCCCCCCCCACTGAGCGACTTTTGGGCTGGCTGAGTCGTTGCGATTTTTTTTTGGCCTCCCAAAAAAAAAAAAGGGTCCGCTTACCCCCCCCCCCCCCCCCCCCCCCCCCCCCCCCCCCCCACACTGAGCGACTTTTCGGCCGGCGCGATTTTCAAATTTTCGGGAGCAAAATATTTTAAACCCCCCCCCCCCCTTGAAAAAATCCTGCGTACGCCCCTGTGCATGGCTCTCATTCCATTTTCTCTCACACACTCCACCCCTAATTTATCTCTCTCTATCTCTCTCTCTCTCTCTCTCTCCTTCTTTTCCTCTCTTCCTGTCTCTCTCTCTGTCTTCTTTTTTCTCTCCTGCTCTTTCTCAAGATTACCCAAATCATCCACACACATGCTTCCCTCTTATTTTTTTTATACAACCTAACTTCCATTCCCTCTTCTTTGTTTTCCTTTTTCATCTCTAACTTAATCACATTAATTCTCTCTCTCTCTAACGCTTTAGATATATATCCTTTTTTCTATATTTTACATCCATTAGATATTCCCGTGCGCCTAAGCTATTACCATTACATTAGGGGTGAAATTAAATATTCGTTCGAAGACATGTTTTCATAGGAAAAAGATGCATTTCATTGATGATTGGTAGCCTTTATTAATATTCAATGCAAATTAACAAGCATAATGCATTTGACAAAACATTAACATTTCTTTTAATAAGACGAAAATGAATAATCCTTAGTCATAGTAATTAATCACAAGAAAGAAGGTTCTGTAAATCATTAAATGCGGAAATGAAAAGTGAACCTACTAGGTTCACTGACGTACACTACTAAATCATGATTATATACAGGACAAAAAAGAATACACATAATTTTGTAAGGTAGACTGAGACAAAAAGAAAAATGAACTTGTTACTGCGAAAAGTAGAAGAAAGAGAAAAAGAATGGAGAGAAAAGGACAGTTAGATGGATAGATAATTAGATACATAGGTAGAAGAGCGATATATAGATGGATAGATAGATAGTCTGGTAGATGAATAGAGAGAGGGGAGACAGATAGATGAAGCGAGAAGTAAATTGAAGAAGAAAGATAGTAGTTGTATAGAGTAAGATGGGACTGGTAAATTCCGTATACATGCTATGCATGGGTGCGAGATGAAAAAGCGAACATCAATGGATTGATAAAAATAATCATTAGAAAGAGTTGTCTATTTTGTCTTTGTTCATACAGCTGTGTTACATGAGTCATTAGCGTCTTGTATTGTTGTCTTTACATTTGTTTTCTCTATGTTTATTTGCATTAATTTTATTTTGACCCACTCTTTGTGATTTTCCAGATATTGTTGAGTCTAAAGATGGCATAAATATGACTCAGTATTCTTGTAAACATGTACTACAGAACTGTCATTATCATAATTAAACGGATTTCCAGAAATAAACAAATTGACAACTGAATGAATTATCATCTTACCTTTTCCAAGTGAAACTTGCTCCTTGCAGCGATGATTACTTGCAGTGTTGATGCACGATGCAGTCATTTGAAACCAAACTGATTCAGTGTATATGTTCTCTAATGTCAAATGAAGCCAAAATGTTTGAAGAATAAGGTTCTTGTTTTTGTATATCGACACCGATGTAAGTTATATCACATCGTCTTTTGAATTTCTCTTTGAACGAGTAAGATATTGAAGATGATAGCATTATTTTGTCCCCTCCTCACAAAAGATAAATTCTACCTCGGGTTACCGACTCATGAGTTAAGAAAGCAATGAAAGATGTTGAATGGCTGAGTTTCTTTGATAAGATCTGAGGTAGCTAGGAGAGTCGACTGATCTAACGTTCTCGCCGTATTTTTATCAGTGCTCGAGCGCATGCGTGATTCACAAATTATTTTGGCGCAAAAGAGATGATAGTTTTTTTCCAAAGATTTTTCGTTTAAATTTCTTCCCCCTAATTGTGATATGTTCTTACAGCCCGTTGAACTTATTGATCAGTTTACTAATTTTCTTATAATTTCTTCTGCCATTATTTTTAGAGTTGGTTCATCTTCTCTGTTCCGTCATGGTCTTACATATTGCCCCTCAGTCGCAAGAGTCGAAAATAGACATCGTTTTAAATGAATTGAATGAGCCATAAATTCAGACAAGATCTCTAAGGAAAAAAAGAAGAATCTCATGTTTTCTGAAAGAGTAATAAAAATCACATTAGGCAAACAAGCAAAAAAGAAAAATATGAAAAGAAATGAAATAAAACCTGTTCTTTCATTAGGAAAACCATGGATGGCATTCCCTCCCTGTGTCGCCGTCACTGACTTCTACAGCAGTAAAGATTATTTTTTACCTCTGCTGAAAGTACACTCTCGAGGCCAGTTAAGACAACGAATGATCCTTTATGAACAGTATTCCAAAACTTGGTAGGAAACTTGGGTATTAAAAGACAAAATGGGCATAGACACTTGTCTGATAATTTCCCTCACTCGAAAAAAATCCTATAACATCAAGAAGCACATTTTGCAGAAGACAACGAGTTTTCAACCAGACACAAATATAATTCGAGACGAACGCATGACAGCTGACGATTGATTAGAAATTGTCGCTTTCATTTTACGTCGCCATGGTTACCGGTAAACATAATCGAGCGTTAAGATGAGAAAGCCTACATCGAAGCGAAAAAAAATTAATGCAGCTTTAGGTCTCTCTTCCCACTGGATAATGCTATATCTGACTTAACAGTGAAAAATCAACGCTCGTTACTTTTGGTATTAGGAAGGTGTTGCGCACCACTTTTCAAGGATGTATCGCGTAAACCTGCATGGACAGTGTGAAATTTCTTTCCGATTTCCTGATGCCCGCAATGCTACCTCATGATTATTCTGCATCTGTGGTTTGCACTTTTCCTACCGATTTGATTTTGCTTTACCTGGGAAAACCGAGATCTGAAAATTGCCATATTACGATCGATCAGCGTCGATACTGTGAGGCTCGTATCTACCTATACCATTTCCATATTGATGAAGCTATATACATTTTTGTAGGAAGTCAGTTTTGTATACACACTGCAAAACATGTTTTTGTGGGCGTTTTTTCTGTGCCATTTTTTAACAATATTCATAGTTATACAAGCGCTACAATCGTCGGATCTAATTGATGTTATTGTCCCTGATATAGTTGTTATCCGCTGTGTGCCCATGCCTTGAGCCATAATGCATGGCCGTCCAAAGGATTTGTTTATGTTGGGGACCGGGGTAAAATGCAATAAATTATTAGACATTTATTGCATTTTCTTCTTTCTTTTTTATTTATGGAAACTGCCCCCTACCCTAGCCCCCGCTGCGTTCAGTCATGGTTCAGTGACAAAGCAATGGCCTCGTAACTCTGAGACACCAGGATCAAAACCGTGTCGATGTGCTATATTAGTGCCCTTTTGTGGGGCATTAATCCTCGTTACTATCATTTATGACTTAAGGGCGTAGGCGCCCTAGTTGATAAGCATAGTAGCATATACATGCTTTAGCAGTCACGCAAAACACACATTGGCAAATTATTTTTCAATAAAATCTGAGAATGTATACTATTATCTAGATCTATTATTTTTAAATTAATTTTAAAATAATTCCATAAATTGGGGTAAAACAAAAATATTCCAACTATATGAGCGACAGTGTATGTATATGGTCACTGGACTTGTAAATTTGTATAAAGTGCGATTCAGATTCGTATCTAACATTTTGCGTCTCATTTCAATTATCCTTATTTTTTAACATGAAGACAAAATAGTACAATATACTCAATTGATAGGTATAAATATTGTGATGGACACTTAGACAGCTTTTTGAAAGCACAAAGCGTTACAACTATAAATCAGATATCTCCAGCAGTGATATAGGCAATTCAGATTATCTATATTTAAAAAATCAACGATAAAATAAAAAACTTCTATATTACAACATAAAAGACTAAAGCTGATTGGCTAGTGTAGAAGCTGATGATATTCCCCCTTTGTGCTGTGAGTCCAAACCTTCGAAAATGGACCCTTATCAAGTTATCAACCTGATGATGAGGATTCCATTCTCCCAGACAATAAGATAAACCGTCGCGTCATCATAAACGAGATTAATGTAACGTGATTTGATTATAGCATTTGAATCAACATCACGTGACCATTCGTGAACGTCATCTCGTGAGATTAAACTTTCAGAAATCACTAATTCTGTATCATATTTAGATACGAGACTGATATAGCTGTCAGCAAGACGCCATTTTCATTTTATATGCATGGTTTTCTCTTTTCTCTCCAAAGGATACAGTCATCCGATCTCTCTCTGTTCTTAATTTGTTTGAGAGATCATGGCGTTTGAATCCTACCGTTGGACATATAGATCAATGCAAACAGGCTATTATGTTCAAACATTCAGAATGTTTTATTCACACAACCGTCGAATATTTCGTAGGAATTTTCAAATATCAATTTAAATATTTTTTATTACTTTTGCAACAGTATCATTCTTCGTAATTACCAGTTGAAAAGGGGTTGAGTGAATTTGCTCGGTCGAATGTGCCCTTAAATATCACGGTTTTAGAATTATGCTAAGTTAGGAAAAAAGACCAAACTAATCAAACAAATTGGCATCTCCTAAAAAATGTTTAGGCAGTTATTTCACATATATTGTTATCAAAAATATTCATAATTTTAAAACGAAAATAAATAAATAAATAACTGTCGTAGTTTTCGTCTTTCGTTCTTTTTTAATCTTTATTTCGTTCAATGTAACAGATTATGTAGTTTACCTTGTATTCTAGCATTACCAAGAATTTGCTCTTATTAGAAACAATTCAAGCGTATCAGACTTTGAGAAAATACTGCCATATTACCTAAGAGGGGATTATTTCTTGTTGTGTATTCTTCCTACAAATCGGGTAGTATAGAGTACACTGATGTAACAGGTATGTTGTCGGTAATGTTAGTCATCGAAAATAATATCGCTAGTGATATTTGTTTGTCTCGCATTAAATATCACCAGCTCTAATATTTTCGATACTACATCCGCAGTGAGTAATATATTTAACATTAATTAATGTTAGTTCACATTTAAGGAAACACAGTGATCATGGCAGGGCCATGAAATAAAAGTTGTAACTCCAGTTCATGGTGAACCTCAAAAAAGGCCCTGCTGATGTTTGAAACCAATTAACGGGCGAATGTGACTTTTGCACCATTTGCTTTGTGTTGTCCTGAACCGTAATTTAATGTGTCTTGCACAAGAAGACTGACAAGAACGAATGAAAACTTTAACACCTTTCCAATCGTGTCTACTGACGCATTTGACACCGCATCTATCAATTCGAAGAAGTAATATTTGCTGAAACGAAAGCATGTTGCATATACCATGCCAATTTGTGCTAATAGCGATTTTTGAAAGATCATGAGAGAACGAAAGAAACATAGTTGTCATGACAGCTGATGGAAAGAAAAGTCAAACATGTCTTACGTTTCATCTTGGAAGTAATGTTTTTTCATGATTACGAAATATAGGTTGACGGTCTGTTTATTAACCTAGAAGCGGAGAAATAGAACGATGGAATATGAAAATCAAATAAGCTTTTCTTTCATATCATATCAACTCTTTCAATTATTCCCATGTCAGAAGAAAACCAGCTCCATAGAGAGTCAAATTTCCTTCTTTATCAAATCATTGATCACCCAGTCTTAAAGAATAAATTACGTGTCTGTTATTACTGCGTATTTGATACGACGGAAGAAAGAAAATAAGAAATACCGGTTCATACGAAAGGACAAAAGCTGCAGTATTTTCTTCCATATAATTTTCGTCTGTATCAATTCCCATCGTAGAGAAGAGATGAAATAACCTCTTTGTTTGTTGACTTCTTCTTTAGAATAGCGATTTTTAAATTTTGGAAAGAGGAGATTTGAATTGTTTGAATTGAACAGATGATGTTAAAACGAACGAAACCTGAGACATCTAATTCAATTTCAAATTCTGATTCGTAGTCGTTCCTTTTACGTCATTATCAATTTATTTTGATTGCTTTCTCTGTTTAATTTAGTTGCTTTAAAGGAATTTAATTTTACGGTTTATATATTTATTTATTCCGTTTTCTTTAAAAAAAAAAACACACAGGGTAAACCCCATTCAGAGCCACAGGGCCTGCTGTACAAGTGGCCCTGGGTTTGTGAAACTATGATTCTATGAACAAAACATTCGATAGTCTGGTGGAAGTTAACTTACACATTTACATTTGATAATTGGCAAGTAGCAGACTTTGGTGTCTTCAAATCATTAATGGGAAGTTTGTTTTCAGACGATATTTTACCGTACTGGATGATAAAAGGAGAATTAAACGGAGACTTTTATCGACCCCATATACTTGGAATGAAACTTCGCCCCTTATCGGTACAATTACGATTCAGGGCTAACAAGATTTGATTTCAGATGCATCCTCTTTTTGTACATTTAAAACAGAAGCATCAGGATGTTGCCTTAGGATCTCTAATCAAATCAGTTCAAAGGTGCTAAACTAGGTTACTACAATGCCGGAGAGAATTCGTTTTATCCTTCTTTGCGCCCTTCTGACAGTCTTTCATTCTTAAATCTTCGTTCTTTCTTGTCGTATGGTTCTTCTTTAACTTTTTCTATGTTTTTAGTTTCTACTTCTGCTTCGTCGTTGACTCCTCCCGATTTGATATTTTCATTATATACTTTACTGAATAAATTATTCAAATACTTTGATTAATATACCATATTTCGTTTGTTTTATTTTAAAAAAAATCAATATCCCAATAGAATACCCGTCTCTCGATGTGCTGTATCTATTTATCATTCGCTTTATTGATTTTGAATGTCAGTTTGATTTGTTTTAGTATAGATCCTTTGACATGACATATAAAATAGATCGAATTTTGAAATCTTATTTGAAGGAAAAGAAGTTGTTTATGTATTTAAAACGACAAAGTAGTATTCTATATCCTTCTCCCTTAAATTTTATATGAAGAGATCTAAACTATAAATCCCTCCCTCAAAAACGTATCACTCTTTTCGTAATCAAGACTATCAAAAGATATAGAATAACTTATAAAAGAAAGCATAGTCTAGCTATATCAACTTGTCTCATGCGTTCATGGAGTTGTTTCTCCTCCAAGATGATATTCGAGTACAGAATTCAGAACAACTTATGAAAAAAAGTGTACAGACTATATCAACTCGTCTCGTGCTTCAGCAGAGTTATTCTTGCTGCAAGATGATTACAATGTCCTCACAGTAATCAGAAGAAGTGTGACGAGAATGCGATCGTTGGGTATCCAGGTATGTATCATTTAACACATTGCAATAATGCAAATCAAACAAAATGGTGCACGAAATAAAATGAAGTAAGCAATCAAACCCCTCTGTGCTAGTCACGATATACTCTCAGCTCAAGCTGAGCCCTTCATCACCTCTCCCAAACTTACAATTGCATATTTTTCACCAAGAGCGTGACTTTCATCCCTTTCCCGACAGCCGTTCTTATTCTGTCCCTTCATCAATCATTGATATCGTTATTAAACTGTCCAAACACTAGCAGTAATCGAAAGTTCACAAGGAAAAGTTCTGTCAATCAAATATATTTTGTTTGAAGGAAGAGAAAAGTTAGACTGAGCATACTCGGAGTAACGCTATGGAAGTCAACACCGAAGTGTGAGTATGTGATGTAATTGACAATGAACCCGAAGCTCTCTCTGGTTGAGAACTTTTTATGAGCAAACATTTTGAGGCCTGGCGGAAATGAAAACCTCACATATTTCCCTTAGTTTTGTTCATTTTCTTAGATGGCGATTGCAACCGAAAAAAGAAGTATCGTGTAAGCCTGTGTTTCAACGTCAACCTAAATACAGAATAGAACATGACACAGGACAACATGATACAGGCGCGACCCACTAATGGGGTGGTAAGAGGGGCAGGAAATAAGAATGGAATAATATGGCAAGACGAATAGTGACAGTTGAGTAGAGAGTGAAACAAAGAGCTATATACGTGAATAAAAAGAGACCCATATAAAAGGATACATAGCTAATCAATATTTGAGCCAGAAAAAAAAGAAACAGCGCTATCACCATTGATGAAGAACTCGAAAAACAGTAATGCCAGGCGGAAATAATCTTTTCAGATTGGACAGCCTAAAAACCCAACAACAACAAAAACATTAATGGACTGAGACGAGGGGTAATCATGAATCCAGACTAAATGAAATACATCGTGACAATATACCTACCACCGAATGTATCTATAAACTAGGGACAGGAAAGTCTGATTAAAACGCACACGCACACCCGCGCCCACACCTTAAGAAGTATCTTAATTGTATTTTTGACGAGGCATCCCATTAACGCGTTTCCTCGTGTCTCCATTCGTTTCCTCTACTCATGCATATATCCAAGTCACAGCAACAAGAACGACACCAGATTCAATTTAAAGAAAATCCCATTACCCCGCTTGCCCCGAAATCGGCCGGTTTTGGAGTTGGTGTGAAATGGGTTTGACTGTGAGACTGAAGTTCCTGCCGAAGACTAAACACGTGCGTATATTTTTTGAAATTGAATTGAATTGAAAATGGTTTATTAACAACGATACATAGCAGCCCGAAAGCTGAATTGAATATCGGTCAACATAAAAACTAGCAGCAAAATCGCATTTGAAGTTACAAAAATATACGTTTATCATAGTCCAAGTCAGTCATTGTAAAATTAATCATCCTAGGGATATTGTTATGCAACACGCTGAATGAGGGAGAAGGTAGAAATAGAGAGAAAGAGATTGAACGATGAGCGCATGAGAGAAAGAGAGAGAGAGAGAGAGAGAGAGAGAGAGAGAGAGAGAGAGAGAGAGAGAGAATAGAACGATGGAAGAGTAAGAGAGATAGTGCGGTGACAAAATGAGAGAAAAGGATATTTCAACAAGATCTATACATTCCATACATTATAACGACAGAAATATGTTGACATGGATTAAAGAGGGCGCTGTGAATCTGCCGCCAGGAGGAGGAAATGTTCTCTCAGATTATGCCTTAAAATCTTACTTATTGGACGCGGTAGGATGCGACCGTCATTGTTGGTCAAACAGTTTTTGAGCGTCATGTAATAACGCCTGGCTGGAATGCTCCCCAGGGAGTGGATATAGTGCACACATTGTGTGAGGGTTAGCACTGAATCCAATGACCGGGGTAATAATATATTTGTAAAGCGCTTAGAGACATTTGTATTAAGCGCTTTATAAAAATTAGATATTATTATTATTATTATTAAATGTATTATTTTTTGTTCTGTTATGTTTTACTGATCATTTTTGTACTCGATTAATTCTCCACTGTTCGCCCTCTTTTCATTTTAAACGAGTTGAATATGTGTCTCCTTTCAATTTGGATTGATAGTTTAAATATGCCCTTCATTATAGTCACAGCCACAGCAACGAGAACTACCACACACTATTTTTTTAATATATATTATTGGGCCTCCTGCCCAAGAATCGGTCGGTTTGGAGTTGGTGTGAAATGGGTTTGGCGGTGCCGGAGACTGAAGTTCCAACCGAAGACGTTCAAATCCGAGATCTGATACTGGTATATCAACAAAACTGAAGACGTTTGATCATCTGGTGTGACGATCTATTTTAGAGAGTGGTTTAAAGAAGGGCCATCTACTTCTCTCACCAATTCTTGTTACCATTCATCGAACGTCTAGACTAAGCTCATGAAAAACGCTACTTTACATGATACAAGAATAATGATCTTTGCTGGTGAGTCGACTTTTCAAAAGCGTTTGTACCCTTACTAATTAAGCCATTATGAAAGCAATTGATGCTTATGTAATCCAACGCAAGATTTTCTCTTCTGTTCCCCTCACATGGTGCGTCGATATGCCTCGCCTTGTCGTTAACGGAATCCTACGTCAGCAAAATTAGGCTTTTTGTCAAACTAACTGTAAAAAAGGGGCATGTCTTCTATACGTCTCTATCCGAAGGACTACTTCCGAAGTGTTGTTATGCCTTTCCTTCAGGGAAAGGAGAAGGTGAAGGGGCCTGACCCTCGTTTATTAAAGTCACGGGTTCGATCTTTGCTCAGCGTTCAAAACTTCAAATACTTAAACGAGACGTTTCATCAACAATTTTTTTGTCATTTTTGACCCATTCATATTAAGTGGGTCAATGCTTGGATGATATTAGAGAATTAATGGCCCACTTAATCTTAATGGAGCTACCTGGGCTTAACGAGGGCATCATTATTATGAGCTAACGGCAAAAGGTACACGAAAGGAAGATTTAATGGTATCTGAATTTCAAAGAGACAATCACTTTCTCTGCCCTTTCATATGACACCTCAATCAGGAAAAAATGAGCCACGAATAACAAAGTTCTGTTTGTTTAAAGTAATGCTTGCATTTCCATAATTTTATTAAACGAATCGTACCACTGGCTGTCTGCCCTAACAACAAACAAAGAAGATGAAAGACTTCATGCGTGGCTGATCGTCAACGAAACGTTTGTCAACTATGTTTGTTGCTACGGCAGGCAGCCAGTGAAAACAAATGACTTTCTATAGTACCCTATCTTCAATTTTTGTTTAATCACTCGTGCGTGAAATATACATGAGTTGCATCAAATGAAAGAGGAGGATCTAAGCTTTACAAATTATGTATCATTTATTAATTATAATTGTGATTAAGATTATGATAAAACATCGATAATTCTCGGTTTCGTTTTTTCCGGGACGCACTGTATAACGTCAATTACGTCCATCAGCATGTTTAGTAGTATCAAGCGAGAGTCTCGCGTATATAAGCACTTAACGTGATTATAAACGAGATTAGAAATTAGAGTTCATTTTTTTATCGAAAATTATATAGAAAGAAGTTGCGCCTATTTTACGCAAGATACCATGACCAATTAAGTGCCTATTTCTAAGAATTTCTACCGTTCGTGAAGATCAGGAGGCAATATGAAAATTATTTTAACCATGCAGGAAACAAAATTACCAGGAAAAGCAGGAAAATTAAATTCATTTCAACCAGAATAAAGTACAATTCATATTTTGAATAATACAGTTAATGCTTTAATGACATCCACAAAGAAAACTGATTGTCTTAATCAGCGTTTAGATATACATTTTGGAGCAACATGAGATATTTCATTACATTTCGTTACTCTATAATCAATAATCAAAATCTCATTATCAATGGTTGTGATGCGTTTTTAGACTGCATACCATATTTTGTTAAGCTTGAAGGCAGGGAAGATGTGTCTATGAACAGCCTTTCATAGCCTCATAGAGTTCATAATGACAATAAAATGTGCATAAATGATGGAGGAAGTCTTTTATCGAGTATGACTCTAATCAATCGCTTTAACGCATTTCTGGCAAAATTGCGAAATTTTGGATTATCTTTTTTTCTTTTTTGTTGTTGCTTTAATTCGATGTTGGATTTTAAAGTTAATACGGCAGATATCACTCAAGTTTGTGTCTACTTCATATACATACCTCCCTCTTTTTCTCTTTTTTCCCCCTTCCTCTGACTCTCTATCTCTCTCTTTCTTTCTTTCCTATTTTGTAATCTCTATATTATGGTTCTCCCATCTCCCTCTCTATCTCTCCCCTAATAGGTTCCTCCATTTTATCCTCCGTCCCTCCCTCAATGTAACCTCCTTCTCCATCTCTCTCTCTCTCTCTCTCTCTCTCTCTCTCTCTTTCTCTCTCTTCCCTTTTCTGTAATCTCTATCTTGCGGTTCTCCTCGTCTCCCTCTCTCTCCCCCTAATATGTTCCTCCATTTCCCCTCCCTCCTCCACTGTAACCTCCTTCTCCATATCTGTCTCTGTCTCTGTCTCTCTCTCTCTCTCTCTCTCTCTCACACACACACACACACACCCTACATATAATTCCGTGTTACTCTCTCATCCTTCCTCATATTTCTTATTCACATAATACTCGCAATTAAACCATACTTCACATACTTTATTACACTCTCTGTTGGGTTTCTATTCTCATTCTATTTTCCATTTTCTCCTACTTCGCACGTCACATTGCGTATCATCATGTGCCCTTCATTGGAATACTACGTATGCTCTTCACACGATCATGATTTACTTTCGTGAGTTTAATGTCAGAACTTGAATTACAATCGAACTTTATCTTTTCTCAGAAGAAAATTGTCAATATAATTAAACATATTATATCTATAGATTGCTCGTCTTCGGACAGTATATATTAACTAATGATTCTTTGAAGAAGGAAAAATTGGTTTGGGTGTATAAACATAGTACCAAGTTCGAACATTTGACTCGTTAATTAATGTCAATATTGTATCTTTTTAGCGTGTTTATAAAGTAACGAAATGGTTAGCTAATTTACGTTTACGCTGTGTGCACTGGAACAAATTTAGGAACTGCAGTTCCCAACTTTACAACTTTAAGTAAGGTGTACAATGCAATCTGCACGAAAGCTTTGATTATGCCCCGCTATTTGAACTCTACTAATAAAAAAATTAGTATAAATCGAGGGGTCAGTGACACAAAGACGTAACTCTATTTTGGCCATTTTGAGAAAAAGTGGTTTATGTGTCACTGAGCACTTGGGCCTTAAGGGGTAAGTCTGTGTTTCACTAGCCGTTTACTTCCATGGGTGGAGTTAAGTCTTTGTGTTTCCTGGAAAGCCCACATTTTTCTGAACATTTTGATATCAAATACTCATTTTGAAAATGAGTTACGTCTTTGTGTCACTGAACCCTCGAAATGTTATATGACTGACATTATGCTACATCCAATAGTCTGTTCAAAACCAAAAGGAGATTAAAGTCATGGTACTGAACGCAAATTTAATGTCTTTCTGGCTCTCAACGGACGAAATACAATTATAAGGTGGTTAGAGTGAAAATTATCGATCTCATAATCAGTCAAACTCTCAAAATATAAGTGATAACACATGGCATGCAAGAGGTATTAAAACGTTATCAAAAATAAACATCTGTATATGGATCATTACAATGATCATTTACATGAATTCTTTATCCACTAACGGCTCAGATTGGAATCTAGTCATAAACCATTCCTATTCAGCCCCAAAATCATCACAAATAATGGAAATAAATAAATGATAAGTATGCCCGCACAAGCAGGCCAAATTGCACCTTACCCGATCAAAGATTTCTAGAAGAAACCAATATATATGTAGATACAATCCGATAAAAGTAAAGGAAATCCAACCCGATGTAGGATAACATCTCTTTCGGTAGAAAATCTTGCGTAGCCTCTATCTCTGAACCCTCAACAGTTGTTAATATAGACGGTTTTACAAATTTATTCAAGTCGTCTACAAAGTATAGTTCACATTACTCGTGGTGACCTCCAAATTTGAATGTAGAAGTAGTTCAGTTCAGGTAATGAATTATTGTCACCTCTCCGAGCAGTCTGGCAATCAACTCGTTCACAAACTCAACCACATGCTATGAATAATGATTATACAGTAAATTGTCTTCATGATCCAGGATCAAGTTTGAGCGAGTGTTGCTCGATATAACAAATTTATGCATACATCCTACACTTTTTCTCATAGAATTGCATACATTAAGACGAAAATGACGACTCCAATTGCGCGGTGAGTAAGCACATGGATAAAGGCGTCAAAGGAATTCGAAAAGCCCTATACTGTCGTGACAAAGCAGTGTATATTTGCATTAAAACAAATTTCCATCTGCAAATATTTCATAAATATTTCTGTGTCAAGTTTGTTCACTGTGTTCCAAGTGTTTGGTCAATACAATTATTATCCATATTTGGATATTTATATATGAATATTCTAACTATATCTTGAACAGTAAGACTGGCATTAGGTTACTACGAAAAGAGCTTCATGCAATCCGATAAATTCAATCATACCTGGAATGTGAATATCTATGTATGATAAATTAAATTTCATTGATGATTATATTTTAGAATTATCTTTACTATCTATATTTTTTATGTCAGTTACGAGTCTCGAATGTCATCTAGTGAACAACAAAAATCATTTTAACCAAGTTATTAAGTTAAATCAGAGACTTGCTAATAAGTTTGTATAACTTATAGACTTATTGAGACCCCTAATGAATCGAAATTCGAGCACTCGATTGTCACAATGTCTGTTTTGAGTACGATTCGTTTCGGTTATTATCATGTGAATATGCAATAAATTGTTTAACTTCCAATGGTTTTAAGCTCATTATGACAAGCTTACGTCATACCTTTTCCATGAGCGACCCTCTTGCTATCTGTTTTGTTAGTATAAGTTGATATAAGAACCCAAAAAAGTAATTTCTTATTGTAAGGTTTATTCACAAGTAAAAGAATGTAAGCCTCCTCGTAAGGAATATTCCTTTGAAACTTTCAAATGTTGTTTAATAGTGGTAGTTGTATTCTTAATATTAGTAATGAACACGATCGCTAAAACTTTCGAAAAATCAACTCAAGTGTTATTTCAATACCCTAAATGAACTATTCCATGCCAAAATAATGATTTAATGTTGAAGTGCATTCTCGATATCTATCCAGGCCCGATCGATTTGATAATTTACCAATCAATTAGTAGGCGGTTTCCCGGCAAAATGCGTATCATCACGTATTAGTCAAAACATATTCTTTCACATGATTGGTAATGAGAGCTTCCATTTCATTTTTTGAGAGGGGGACGTTTCCAAAACTGGTCTATACCTTAAACCACTGCTTCAATGTTCGGACAGACAAAAAGGCGACGGACGAGGCTATTGATACGACTTTAAGTTGTTTTCGAAAGTCTTTGCGACCGCGTTAACGTAATGATATTTCAATAATACTCAAATTATTGAGGTCAGTACAGATGAGCACTACTACGGACTTGCCATTCCCAGACTACTAGTAGGAGTAACAAGAGTGGTGGGTACACTAAGGTAAAGATTATACTTCAGAGAAGACTGGATGATAGGCTTTATGGAAGTCCCTTTACCATCCACAGTGGCTATTCGTATCGTCCTTACTTCACTATGGACAGCATTTACGACATCAAGAATGTTAAGCTTGCGGGCGTATTTCTCCATCATCCCGAAGAGGACGTTGACGTAGAGGGTGTATACGTCGCGGAGGGACTCGCACACGGCAGCAGGCGGTACCATGGCAACAGTGAGCAGGAAGTCGTCGTCGTCAGGAATGAGTGCGGCGGTAGGGTCTTCCGACATCTGTGATGAACGCTTCCCACCTTTGTTAAGGTTCCTTGGAGTCACTGCTGGACTACCCGACGCACCGGGCGACCTTGGTGAAGAGGACGGGTGCTTGTCCAGGACCTGTAGGAAGAACATCTTGGGTTTGTCCGCAAGAGATGGACAGTTTTCTCGGGAGAAGATTTCCATCAGTTGCTTGACGTCCACCGACACGCCATCAGGTCCTATCACCTTCCCTTGGCCTCCGTAAGATAAAACACAAACCATGAGACAGTCAAAGTAGGAGTGGTCTTCGAGACTGATGAAGCGAAGAGCTGAGATAATGTCGAGAGACATCAAACCTCGCATCATCCTCACGTTGAAACCAAGCTTCAGTAGAACAGATCGGAGAATGTCTGAAGGTAAACAGATATATATATATATATATATATATATATACAAATTATTTCACTTGAATATTTTGACATGCCAGCAAATATCTAACCATTTCACATTGTTTGCATTATCCATGCATAGCTATATTATTATTATTATTACTACTAATACTAATACTACTACTACTACTACTACTTCCAATAATAATAACCCTAGCACTATTACTTCCACCCATACTACCACAACTGATACCACTTACTTCGTCATCTATCATTACTGAATATTCATGAACGAAAGTAGGACGTATAATTGATTTTGTTTTGGGATGCTTATTGCGAGAGGGCGCAAGCCTAGTTTAAATATGGGTTACATCAACACACAAAATTAAAGTGGGGATTATAATATACTTGGATTACAATCACAGTTATTATCATTCCAATACGAACTCGATCTACCGAGTATACTGATTGTAATTTTCAAAAAGTAAAGTAAATTTGATCAGCATAGCGGAGAGAGAAGGGAGGGGCAGGGAATTGAAATCCCTTCCCGTAAAATAACTTTGATAATTAATGCTTGTTGGTACATACACGAGTTATTTAAACTTCTGTAAGTCATTGGATTGAATATTTAAAAAAATATATATTGATAGATTATAAACTTTCCCCATCGAATGTGTAGGAGTATCATCAAGAAGGGGATTGGTGGGATCGAACAATTCAGTTCTCGACGTGGCGGAGAGCCACCCCCACCCCCTCCTCCATTGCTGCAGTTTAAAAATAGATGACGTTCATGGACAGGATCCAGATCTTCTAAAGTAATACTAACCCGAACTACTATGCCCACTTGGCGTAGATGTCCTTCCGTCTTCATCTCTATCTTTGGATCCTAGATCAGACAAGTTATCTATGATTACTGCCACTCCCCTCGGTCTAGTCCTCATGCGATAGCAAGGTTTCTCACCACTGCCATCGTTCTGCTTCTTAAAATACACCAACCCACTGTGTTCACATCGTCTATTGATGACTCCCTGGTATTCACGAAGTGACGTCATTCCTTTATCCACCGAGTTCTTCAAAGGTTGAATAAAAGGGCATCCCTTGCAGACTAAGATTCTTAGCCTTTTCAGTCGTTCGCCGAAGTAGGCGGGAAGAGTTTTCAGGGGGTTGTTCGTCAGCTGCAGTTCCTCCAGCTTCACCATATCGCAAATAGTCTGAGGCAACCACTCCAGTTGGTTGTCACTTAAGTGGAATGTCTTCAACCCTTTCAGGATCGAAACCTGAGCTGGCAGGCAGGTCAGTTTGTTGTTGTCCATGATCAGTCGCTCCAATTTTGACAAGGCACTGTCACAGAGACCCAGAGGAAACTCCCAGAAGGAATTGTCTGAAAGGTCAAGCCACCGCAGCTCAGTTAACCTGCATATGTCTCGCGGGATCATCTTGAGACTGTTCGTACTCAAGTAGAGCCGTACCAACGCTGTAAGCTCACAGAGAACATCGGGGAACCTGTCGAAGAGGTTGTTCTCAAGATACAGCCATCGGAGTTTCCTCAGCGCTCCAAACTCCAGAGGCAGCTCATGTAGCTTGTTCACATTGAGGTTCAGCCATTGCAGGTCCTCCAATTTGAAAAGGTCATAAGGCAGGCGTTGGATATTGCGATAATTTAAATCCAATCTCAAGTCACGTGATGAGGAACTGAAGTAAGGGGTTATCCCTAAGGACTGTAATGACTGGGTGTCATCCGTCGCCATCTTGCTGAAGATTAACAGAGATGGTCGTCAGATCTATCCGTGTGTAGCTCTTAATGTTCTGGAAAGCAACAAAGAGATAAATTTGTCAGATCATAATCATCTCCAAATCCCATTTACAGTCCGTTTTAATAATAATAGTATGAGCTTTAATAGATAGCGTGATAGCTGGCTAGGATTGAATTGTGCTCAAAATCGTACTTTATAACAAATTCGGACACAAAGTGTTTTATTTGCATTGAAATGAAGGGTCTTGTTAAAATAACGTGTGTTGTTACAAATCAGATTATGTCAATTACCCGTCGATATTTCGATCGAGAGCAACCATAGTTATTGTACAAATAAAACAAGAGCAAAGTCTCTTAAAAAAATTAATGTATCATAATATTGTTGACATATCAATTGAAATGTGTAACCTACTGCACTTTATGCAAGCACAATCAGATAATAATCAGTCTGCATATGATTACTAAACTACCTTGGTCATTGATCCTCCTATAATAACAATGAAGATAATGATAAGATATGAGTGTATTTTTAATGCCATATATTTTAGTAAATAAAAATGAAAAGATAAAAAATCTGCAGAATTTCTAGAATTTGGTCTATAGCACGATGTAATAAAATGCATACATCGAAGAGACGAGAACACTATAAAATCATTTGAAGAAAATGTTAGAAATTCAAAACAACACATATTTTTAATTGAAACACAAACTAGCCTATATTTAAAATACTCTAGATAATCTCTATAAATGTTACCGGTATTTTGTATATATATTAGCCTTTCATCAGTGTGCACAACAAAGGTACTTTCTTTAGATGTCATGATGGCAAGTGCATCATCATTCGACCAATGAATCATCATTCGACCAATGAACTGTTAATATTAATCTATTGTAACCAGGGTTTTTTTTTCGTTACCGCCAATGAGAAATTGCTTCTTTTACACCATTTCCATGATCACATTTTCTTCTTTTCCATCTTGTGGTCAAAACAAGGCAACGTCGTATTTCCCCTAGATATTTCGTTGCTCCGAAAATACTTTTGAAGAAGTTTTGATCATTCCCTGCCATGTTCCTCTTTCATGTTGGACAGCGCGTACACTTTTAGATGGTTACGATAAACCTGTGTTGCGATCAAACATCGAATGATACAACTTTTCATGCGTATTGTGACGTAATTTCATTTAAAAAATACGTCATAATATAAGGTAACATACTCATACATACCATTTTCTGCTATCAATGTCGAGTAACCGCAACCACGCAACATCTTCACCTACATGGCTCCATGTCCTTGTTAACAGTATCGATGTAAATGAATGTTGAATTTGTATGAAATAGCCCTTGCTGTCAGATTTCAGGACACAGTACTATTTCTGTAGGTCATGCTAAAAATAATTTCGGGTTAGTTTTGCGGACCATATTCAATAAGCGACAGTGTAAGTTTGCATTGGTCGTTGAGGGGTTCAGTAAGCCGGTTCGAAAGGACCTTCCCGTAGTGAATACAATGGCATAATCACTAGCGCTATTATTGATTTCGTCTGTACCTCTTTGTTGTATAACAATGAGTTGAATTTAGAAAACAGGTTTGTAAGAATGCCATATCCCTCCCCCACTTCTCCATTACAGGTACTGTTTTATTGGCGTTATTCTGTTCACCACAGGTACATTATCGCCACACTTTTGCTCTACCCACTCTCTCTTTCTCTCGTTCTATCTTTCTCTCTCTCTCTCCCTCTCACACACACACCCTCTCTCCCTCCCTTTCTCGAAGTGGAGAGTATCATGGTATAGTGGTTCATTCACTGGACTCCCAATCCAAAGGTTGGGGTTCAATCCCGGCCCGGTACTATTGTCCATTAGCAAGATGGCAATCCACATTTGCTACACTCCATCGAGATACAAATGATTGACCCTTAAATGCGGGCACTGCCCTTACAAGAAGAGTACTGATATTAATTAGGCTTTCCCGAGTAAATACAAAAATTTATCATCATTGTCATTATGTTCTTTCTCTCTCTCTTTCTCCCTCTCTCTCTCACACTCTCACTCCTTCCCTCCCAAAAACTTCCCAGAAAAATATAGTCAAGGGCAATGTAAGTCCTATAGAACTCATGTCCGAATATATACATAAACTTTCATTCTAATGTTCACACCTTTCAAAAGGCGACACAATTAAGTTGCCTTAGGTCGATTTTGCTCAAGTAGTTCTGATCATGTTTAACATAAACAAAAGCACATGGGTTGAACATACATCACATATATTCAAAGATCTATTTTATTTAGCTAAAGAAGAATATCAGTGAAGAAATCATATAGAGATTCCAATTTTTGATTCAAGGTGATTTCAAAAGAAGCTCATTCAAACATTTCTTTTAAAGAAATAAACATATAAACTATAATTTTACTCTAGTTACAAATACATATACAGCATTTCTATACCACACTCTCTGATAAAATAAATGCACACTATAAACTATCTTCATAAAGTATGAATTTAAAACACCTCACTAAGCAACTTGTAAGTAACTACATACACTCTATATACCTGTAGTATGTTGACAACTACACAAAGTAAGAGTTAAAATCGGCTGAAATATTCTCATCCTTTTACAAGTAATTGAGCAAGAGGTAGTATGTCTCTTCATATGTACCTATATAGTATTATGCTAGAGACATTCAAAAAATAGCTATCCTACACTCT
This sequence comes from Strongylocentrotus purpuratus, assembly GCF_000002235.5. NCBI lineage: Eukaryota > Metazoa > Echinodermata > Echinoidea > Camarodonta > Strongylocentrotidae > Strongylocentrotus > Strongylocentrotus purpuratus. The sequence continues at coordinate 48,925,299 of NW_022145612.1, forward strand.
CCTCCCTCTATTTGACCCCAAAAACATACATGTAGCTAATATTCCGGTACAACATTCTCATAGCATCTGACAAAAAAATGGTATGGATTTTAATATATGTATGGAAAAGAAATGGTGAATATGTAGCCTTTTAAGAAACCGAGGTACGTTACTTTTCCATACAAATTTAAATCAACTACAAAGTGTAGAAATGTTTTTGATCCATGTTTTTATGATAAAACAGATAATAGCCACTTCCAAAGTTCCAAACACACAAAGTTTGCAAATAATATGCTCATATCTACCAGTAGCTATTAGGTATATAAACAAACAAATTAATGTTTTACAACATGTATGTGAAGACGGATATTCATTTGGAAAGAAAAAAAATAAACACAGCATTCAAAGCAAACTATTTCTTCAAGGTGATTGATTTTACACTGGTGATACTCAAGAATTACAACCTCTGCAAGGTAATGCAGATCGCAAGCAATTCTTAAAATCATACAAAACACACATTTAATGGTTGAGGAGAAAAATAGAAAGAACGATTTCTGTTGAGAATCGGAAGAGCATTAACTCTGTGTAAAAAATATTAGCTGACATCCATCTGAATCCTTAATACAAATAGCAGATGATGGTATGTTAAAAGATGATGATGTAAATAAGACTACATCCATTTAATGCAGTATATAACCTAATTAGAAAAGAGTTCTATGCCAAATTTATTTACATCAAGAAACATTGGTTAGACATGTGCTGGCAGACTGAAGTTAGCTGGCAGTTTTCAAATCATCAAAGAATGCTGTTTTGGCCAACAGAAAACTGGCAGCTAACTTTAGTCTGCCAGCACCTGCATGAGGTACGGTAAGTTGTCTAGACATAGGCATCAAAACTTTCAAACATTAATGATTGGAATGTTTCATAGAACGCTTTCCTAATGATCCAGACCAAAAGCAAAGCACTAAATGCCATTTTTTGGTCCTGCCCATGGAAGTAATTCAAGTATAATTACTTTGGTAAAAAGGAAAACAATTTGATGGAACTACCAGTTCAAATACAGTACACAAACAGAGGCAATAGAATCAAAATTACTACAGCCCTCACCAAAAAGTCATCTCCCTAGCCTATCATTGGGTTATTAATTCTTTTGAATAAGCTCAAGGTTTTTTTAAAATACTCGATAATATACAGGAAAAAAATAACATAATTTCCTATTCTAGAGATAAATCCAAAACCTAAAATTTCTAAAAAATAATGTCATCTTCAAGCCAAGTGTATAAGGTTGGTTTAGCAGAACTTTGTATTGTGTTCCAGCATTGTTCATATGTGTATCCCTGAAAATAATTCTTACATTACGTTGTGCTCAAAATGTAAACAAAACATATACTCTTTTATACATATAGCCGAAGCTCGAAAGCCTTTCTTCCACTAGATTACTATTATCAACAGCCTTTAATGGATATAACATCTCCTGAGGCTGACACTATCTATTATTAATTCAAGTTAACTCCCGGTAGGTTATCTCTACATTTAAAACGATACAACATAACACATTTTTAAAAGCTACCAAACTTTAAAGCCTAGTTTTAATTTACAGTATAAACACAAGAGACACTTTATATTCCATTTGTATGCAATATTTTAAATAATATAAAAGTATCATTTCAAAGAGCTACTGAACTTTAAAGCCTAGGTTTAATTTACTTTAAAAACTAATCATATTCTATAATCAATGTACACTGGCATTTGAAAGTTCAATACGACATAATCATTTTTAAAAGCTTTTGAACTTGCAATCCTAGTTTTAATTTACTGTATTAACACTAAACATTCTTAACATTGCATTTTAAATGATACAAAAGTATCATTTCAAAAAGCTACTGAACTTTAAAGGCTAGGTGTAATTTACTATAAACACAAGACATATTTTATAATCAGTGTATGCTGACATTTGAAAACTCTTTTTTCAGTGGGAAGAGTGTTGCTGTAAATTATATTCATTCTGTTCAAAGCACTAGAAAAATCATGCATATATTTCTGATATTTTAGTATTTAGATGAAATATATTATCTGATTATTAACTTACTGGTACACATTCTGTTTAAGGTGAATGAATTCAAGTAACATTATAAATATATCATTTCACAGCATACATAACATTATAGTTTTAGTAAGAAGAAATAAATCCTTTGTAATAGAATATCTCAGCCTTCTTGAATTGATTTCAAACATAACAAATGGCACGGATTAGAATTACAGAGAAAGACAATGGTTCAAGAAGATTTTAGAATATTCGTACAAAATTACAATACTCTTTCTAATCCTAAAACAAAAGTACATAGAAGACGGATAAATCACACAAAAAACACCACAATTTGATATAAATATTCACACAAGTCAAGCGTAAAGAAAATCAAGGTGACATCATGAATAAAAGGTTCATTGGAAAACATATTCTCTCCTCATCGAAATCGTTTAGGCACATATCATTCTAAAGAGATCAACAGAAGTGATTGCATATTTGCAGTTAAAATCATTACGATTCCTTATATATATTTACATATTCATTCTGATAAACAATGTTCACACAGCATACTCATCTACAGAATCTATGGTGACAATTGTCCTAAAGTCCTATGACTAAAACTATCAAGGAGTAGAAATTCATTTTAAAAATCTACTGATATATAGTAAACAAGGTGAATTTCATATCTCAAAATCTTAAAATAATCTTTATTAGACTTAATTTGAACTAAACAAGGCAACTGAACGGAAGGCAATTAATATGATTATTTCTCAAGCAAAACATTTCTTCTTGCTACAAGATGTAATAGCATAACAAGTAGCAGTTTATTTAACAGAACAGAAACCTAAACATTTATAGTGATTCTTGAGCATCCGTGAATTTCATCTTGTATGTCCTCCATACAATATCATTTTGACTAGAAGCAACCACTCTTTAATATTTCACTTTCATTCAGAATGTGTTTCCCACATGGTAAATCCATTTATCTTGGCCTCTGTTAAGGCACTTTATACTGAGGGAGTATGAGAAAGACGGTATCAACAAAAACAATAAGTATCCCAAAATTTTAACAGTAAAATGAATCAATATAAGCATGCAGTTGTAAAGACTCACTAACATGAAATTTCATGAATGAACCTCTTCATAGTTACGTCATTTTTAATAATTCAATTGTGGATATGATTTTTGTATTATTTCCTATTTTTGAGCAATACAACTGGTAACTCTACTTCCCTGAATGAATCTTTACAACTCTTTTTAAATTCCATAAATATTATTTTGACTTTACACATTCTGGATAAGTGCTAAATGCCTACAAACTTTACAAGTAGTCCAACTTGTCTTGTATTTTTATGTAATGCCCGAATTACCATTGCACGTGGTGGTACTACACCGGCGCTGCTTACACGGCGAAGCTAAACAACTCAAATAGATTTGTGCTTTTAATTAAAAAATAGTTTGTTTGAAAATTAGAACAGTATGTTTCAGATATGTTCAGGTATTTGACAAGAAAACCTGCAATAACCATGGAATGTGTTTGAAAAGAATTCAGTTTCATGCACATGATGCTCTCATTCAGAATAATGCAGCATTACTCCATTAACCCTTTGAGTACATTTATGGTAAAACATGTATTTTCCATTTAACCCAGCATAAGTTATGTGAGGATTTGTTATCATTGGGTTACATATATTTTTAAACAGCCCATGGCTTAGCAGCAAATACATAAACAAATAATTCTATCTAGCAGCCATGGAACTCCTGCACACCAACCTTCAAAGTAACTACAGTCAAACCTGCTTTAGTGACCACCTGTCTACAAAGACCACCTGTCTACAAAGGCCACTTTTTGTGTTTCCCTTGAGCAGTCACTATAGACAGGTTTGACTGTACTTCATCAAGTCATTGCTATGCCTGGATTTGATTGAGCAAGAAAAAGAAAGAGCGAGGGAGAGGGTGGAACTTATATGCCAGATATGCTACTCAGATGCGGAACTTTCCCACAGAAGATCCTCAAACAGGGATCCTGATATCACTTTGTATCATTTAAGGATGAGGATGAGTGCATCATCGATGATTCTCAGTGCCTATTTATCCATCCATCTGTCTGTAAGTATACGTATGTCCCTTTCTCTCATTATCTTTTTCTTCTTTGTCAAATGGTGGGAAAGCTTTAGAAGGAAATTCCCATTAACTGTTTGTGTCTCTATATTTTCTAGGTTTCTGGGTATAGTGATGCGCACTTCTCACATGGCTCACATGGCTCAGGTTTTGTCTGTCCATCCACCCTTCTCTCAATCTCTATTTCTTCTTGGGTTTTTTGGGTGAGTAGCAATGCAGGCTTTGGTATAACATGCCTAAGGACTTCATTGATGAATCCTCAGCGTCTGTCTGTCCATCTGTCTGTCTCTTAATCTATTTCTTTTTTGGTTTCTTGGTTCAAACGAGGCAGGCTTTTGTAGGACGTGGCTGATGACTTAATCAATGATCTTCAATCTTGTCTGTGTGTCTATCCATCAGTCTCCTGATCTCTATTTCTTATTTGGCATTTAAATACATAGTGATGCAGGCCTCTGTAGAAGGTGGATGATGACTTCATCTACAATCTCTATTTCTTCTTCGGTTTTTTGGTAAGTAGAGAGGCAGGCTTCTGTAGGACATGGCTAAGGACTTCATCGATGATCCTCAGCGTCTGGGGTGTGATGGGGTAGAGCTTTGGCAGCTTCTTGACAATGTGTGGTGATTGCACGTAGTACCTGAATGATAGTCACAAAAGAGCATAGATATCATCAAATCAAATCAAAATTTGCGATCATCGTCAAGAACTTCAAAACCTTTCTGCAACAATAACATATATATCATGTGCGGGAAAACAATAGCAAAGTAGTTAGAAATGCAAAAACAAAAAGTTGTCTCTTCTGCGTACTGCGATTGGTGCTATTGAAGATATGCAAAGATTTGAAAATTAAATTTGAAAATTAATGGAAAGTAGATTTAAAATCGGCTCAGAAGAAGCATAGATGGTGAAAAATGGTAAATGTTCAAGCAGCTCATCACTGGAATAACTGTACATAGGGTGCCAACATGAATTGATGTGTCATTAAATACTAAAATCTCAAGCCAAGATCTGGTTCCTTTTGGGTGAAAAAGAACTTACAAGGAAGCGGCTCAGTGTTAAAGCTAGTAGATCAAAATGTAATGTCGTTTTGCCTTTGACCTTAAACCTCGATCATTTTACAGAAATTTGAATCACTCATTACTTACAGTCCCATCAAACAGTCGTAGTTGAAGTCTGTACATGTGTGTGACCTGACCTCGACATGACCTTGACTTTCATATACTGTGGTACCAGAAGCTAGTTTCACACACAGCCATTACATTGGTAACTTCTATACATTAATAAATGTGTGTTTCAAATAAACTACAAGTAACAGTTGAATTATCTGTTGTTGTAGTTATGCAAAGCATGCATTTCCTGTTATAGAAGAATAAGAGAGAGGATCTTTTCGATAAATGTCCAACCTGAATTCTTCATTGTAGTTGTTCCTGACATAGACGGAAACCTGGGGGCTGTACTCCAGCAGAGTCTGGATGACAAAGAACTGCTGGAAGAGGAGGACTGCATCACTGGGAGTCAGCATCTCATGACGGGATGGCATCAGGAGCTTCATGGCCTGTGCCAGAACTCGCGTTACAAAGTCCAGCTGAAAGACAAAGAGTTATTAGAGTGGTGGTGATTTAGTGGCATGGTTTTAATCACTCTGCTTTGCTGTTTGTCATTGAAATCTCATTCTTAATTCTTCTGCTTTCTTCTTAACTTCTTGTGAGGAGTTCTTTCTTCCTCCTTCTCTAATTAGTTTCATGGTTAATTAAGGAAACTATCATCTCTATCATTAAGTTTGGACATCTATCAGTGGTGCTAGTTATTCACATTTTTAAATTTCTTTTATTTAACAATATCAGATTTTGTTGTTTCAGTAGATTTGCTTAAGGTTCAAATGCACCTTGATATCCGGAAAGAGCTGCAGATTGTTACTGAACTAACAGAATAAAAAATAGTTTGGAAAGCTGAGGAAAAAATGTAGGCAGATTCTCTTACCAGAGTTGATTGCATGGTCTCTAACACTCTCACAAGCCAGCAGATGTTGAAGAACTTGCCCTCTCCATTTCCCCAGTTTGACTAACAGGAAAAAAACAGAAGCATGTGTTAACATGTATCATTTTGGCATCATTTGAGAACTAAACCCTAAGCCCTCCAATCAATCAAAATATTGCAAACTCCTACCTCTTAGGAACAGACCTATGATTTATATAAAGTTAGAATCAATTTAAGGGAATCGCAACTGTTTGTAAGAATGCAAACTTCATATTTGTGAATTAGCATGACGTGGGACTGTAAAATGATGACTGTTTAGAATGCTCTAAAGCACAGCGGAGAGAATGCACTGTAATTTTAGAATCTTAATTTAATCCAATGATTAGTGTACTCTGTAAGGCACTTAGATCTGTAATATAGGATAGGTGATTAATAATTTGCAAGCTTTTTCATTCTTTTCACGTTAGTGCTGAAGAATATCACAGAAAACAATGTCCAGTGCCAAGGGTGGCTCTTAAAATTGCCCTCACATCTGAAATATGACCAGAAATAGCTGAAGTGTTTGGACGTACTAAACTTTTCCGTCACATGTGTGTGTAGTCCCATACAAACATATCAGCGTACAGTGCATGGGACTTTCAGCAAGACTGTCTCAATGTCTTGTCACTTTGAATAATCCAAAACCACAGTGTACCTCAATTCCTATGTGCTACATAATCAACCCTTTTCATTTCATTTCATTTATTGGTTCAACCATTTTGTTAAAACAACATTCAGAATACAAACAATGTTTGAAGGACATATACAAAACATGTTGGACATACAAAGTAAAAAATGGTTTTCAATTGCTTCCAGACAGTATTTTTCACAATGCCATCACCTGACCAGAATTCTATTTTATCTTTAAGAAATGTTGATTAGCCTGTTGACTATATACTGAGTTCTCTAATTCCCATAGGTTTAATACATGGACCATCCAGTTCCAGTATTCAACAGGTTAATATCATAAATACCTGATGTGCTATAAGGATCAGCTCAAACAGAACAACTGTAGATGCATTTGTCAGTTCCTGGACTAGTTTAGCAACCTACATGTATATAACATTTAGAAGGGGGAAAATGAATTACATAATTATTAATACCAAATATGTTGAACAGAATAATCAAATTATTAATGACTAAATCACACTAACACCATAAAGTGATAAAATATGGAAATATATACTTCATAAATAAAATATGAAGATTAAGAAATGCACATTATTGTGAACAAATTTGAAAACCCAGCATCAAGTCAGTGCACAAGAATTGTGCACATTGGACTCCCCAAATTTGCATTTTTTTAAAACAAAGGGCTCATGCATACAGACTGTAAAAAGTTCAATCCGGACCTCCTTTCACATAGGTAAGTGTGGAGCCCTGCTTCAGCTATATTAGACACATTAAATAAAAGGTGTTGTTGTCAAGTGGATACGTCACCAGACTGTCAATCACAAGGTCCGCGGTTCAAGTCCCGCCGCGGCACTGGCACTAATGTCCTTTGGCAAGACATTGATCTACATTTGCCACTCTCCACCCAGGTGTTAAATGCGTACCCGGTAGGATGCAATAGCCAGCAATTTGAGCTTAGTAGCTCTTGCTGGAATGCTCCCCAGGGAGTGGAGAAAGTGCATACATTGTGTGCGGGCAAGCCAGAATCCGATGACCGGGGTAATAACTGTAAAGCGCTTTAGAAACTTGGACTTGCCAATGTATTGAGTGCTCTATAAGCAGAAATATTAAAGTTAGAAAGGTTATTTGCCCGCTTCCCATTTTATTAAAGTTCAAATTAGGAGGAATGATACGGACAATGGTTTTTCTTAAAGGACTGAAAAGCCCTGAAGTTATTATATATTTTGTTCATAAAAGGATCATATCTTTCTTATTTCTTAACTTAAGCATAGAATGCAATAAATATTACACCTCACTGGTAGGACATACTTATCACCTATGAATATGTTAATCTATTCACCAAGCTGAAGATGAGTTTGTCAACGAATGATTCATTCATTGTTCTACGACTAGAACTTTACTCTCTAGTCATCCATCCTTTAATTGGATTTCCGCCTTTTTTTAAAGAAATGAAAAGAGTCTTCCCCTATCTTATCAATCTTGCCCATTTTCTTAGATATAAAGATTAAGCTCTTTGAATTTTGTTTTAATTCTTATTATGTTATGATGAACGCCCTTATCTTACCTGTAGACATGTAAAATCTCTGTATATCTTGGAACTTTGAACACTAGCTATTTTATTTTTCATAGAGGGGGAGGATTATGTAAATCAGAAACACTGGAATAAATTTGCAGCGCATCTAATTCAAAGTCATATATCAGGATTAACATAAGCCTCCAAGAGGAAGACACACCTATACTTTATGAAACAAGTATGGGTGAGGCACATTATATTTCATCTGATCCTGAATATTGTCAGGTAAATAAATTTACTAAAATAAAGAATTCATACACATGGCTATGTACGTATAACACCACTGCAGTCAATTTTTGATCAAAAAATTGTATTATACGAGTCTCACAGATCATTCCAGCAGAGAAAGATGAATAGATAAGCAAAAATCATCATGTTCAAATTATAAATATTTATGAGTGCTCGAGGTCCACTCTAATAGAAATTGATTCGAAACATCATATGCCATCATATTTCTAAAAGCTGAAGTGACATAAATTGCAGACAACTGAAAGATTAAATGACTTATTATTGCATCAACATGTGTACACACACAAATTGTATATAAGCCAGTCTGAAATTCTCTTTCATATTTGTTCCATACTTTTATATCATATTGAGCCTCAGGAATTGAATAATAACCAATCCTATAGAATACGTATAAGTGCTTTCCCCCAAAGGCATCCACAGTACATGTAGATTTCTCTATCTTTGCTGGTGTACCATAATATCACGTTTTATGTAAACAAAAGTTAAACTACTTTTCAATTTTGTTAAATCTCTTTTAGCAAACACAAGTAACAGCTAACATGCAGGGAAAAAATATTTTAAAATTTTTGGGTGGTACTATTCAAGCTTGCTTGCATGATAACTCTCTTTAATATGTTTTGCATTGAACTGTATGCAAATCTTTTGGGGCTCTTTTATGACTTTCGGGAGCTCTTTTGGGCATTTTCGAGGGCTATTTCGCCCTGAGCCCCCCCCCCCCTGTATTTTTTCCCCCTGCTAACATGCATTTACATGATTGTACAGCTTTAATGAAAAATTTGTTTCATAGCTAACAACACAGTTTGCAAAGTTATACATGGATATGACAATTTATCAGGAACATGTTTGTAAGGACTCAACACAAAGTTCCATCTTCAATGTATACAATTATCCCCATGCCGGATAGTATTAAAATCGATTTAATTCATTTGTGAGATTATTGGCATGTAAATACCTTTCTGTATTAAACACTACATACATGTGAATGTAATGCAGTCTTGTAAGGTATAGTTTTGCAATCAGAAAAAATCATGAAAAAAAAGATTCCCTCAGAGCTTGTAAAAAAATAAAATGATAAAGGTAATACAAATGCTTAACATTTAAATAACTATTGAAGATACAAAGTATTCATCTTCTTTTAAATAAATAATATGACATTATCAGATATCTTCATCACAATGTGTCACTGTTCATAAATATATTTTCACACCTACAGTATTTTGTGGCCTCACTATAACTACTTGTACATGTACACCCAAGCCTGATGGTATTCCACTTGCAGGGCAAAATCAGCTCTGATATAGTGATAAAGAACTTATTTTCAGACTTACTCTAGCTATTTTATAGCATGAACTCCTATATTCATAGTCAACAATTTGGCCTTAACCTTTTGTGTGAAGAGAAGCCACAGACATCTCAAACAAGTTATGAATGGATAGACAACGGCCAGATTTTTACAAACACTTAATGTATAAATGAAAAGTTTCCTGTACATGTATGATATGCAAGTGTATACAAAAACAAAATGAAACCATTGCATTGACTACATGCAACATTGTACAATGAAGTCAGTCTACCTTTTATACCTTTTTTGAAATTTGCATTGCCTTTTGTAGCAAACCCCAACTGTTTCCAAATTAATGGTTCAAATAATTATGTAAACACAATTAAGCTACATGTAAAAAGAGCTGATTGATGTTAGTGCAATGCATGAACAGAAATGTGGATATCCTGCTTACAAAGAATGACGGTATTCAATCATCATTTTTAATAGGTAACGTTGCATCATTGTGATGCACTCTGCGACCTTTGTACAACAAATATTTATGTTTCAGGGTAAATTAGATACATGTGCAATCAGGTAGATAATGCATCCATTATTGGGGGCTAAATTGCATATTATCATCAACCTCCACCTTTGATGATCACATAGGCTGTTTTTCATAGCAAAAATGCAGCAAATTCTATTGTACACTCCAAAACACAAAACATGATGAACATGCATATAAGAATTACTGGAATGCAGTACAATGTCAGGGGAAAAAAACCTTTTTATTTTTCTGAAGCTTGTTTAATAGCATTTTCTGTTTCATAGTAGCGAGTTTATAATTTTTCTAATACTATAACGGCTTCGTGGGTGAATATTCTTTTCAGTGATGAAAGAAAAAAAAAATGAAATGAATACAATATGAATAAGAGAGATGTAAAGAGAAAGAGAAAGAAAAAGGGGGAATAAACTTAAATAAACACAAAATAAGGACGTACAAATAAAAACAGTCTGGATAAAGAATGATGTAGAACAAATTGAGAAGGATGGTGGGAAGGAAAAGGGATTTCATTTTTATAGGAGCTAAAAAATAAAGGGATAGATGAGTGATCTTTTCTTTATTTCTAATACTTTAGGAAGAGAAAACAGAAAAGATAGAAGATGAAATCATTGAGACATTAAATTTAGAGTGAAAAATTGGACATACATGTACGTATTGCTGCAGACATAAAGTGGTAATGTAATACAGATAATGTTTCTTTATAATGCGATTAAATGTGGAAGACGGTGATATGGTCCATGCTTACTTTGGTGTTACAATTGAAGGCACTATTTAACACTTTCGAGTCTTTTTTGTCTTTTTCCCATATGCGTTGTTGAATTATTCAAAAGAAATCTTTTTAACCTTTTGCTCCCATTCCGCCAGCATTCCTAGTCCATGCAATTTTACAGAGGCATAAACACAACTCTGACATTCCCCCTTCCCCCCCCCCCTCCCAAAAAAAAAAGAAAAAAAAAGAAAAAAAGAAGAATAATTGTTTCACTGTTTGATCGTTTCCTTTGTTATCTTGTGAGACTTCAATCAATCCATTCTATCTGTTAAATAGTACCTTCCAGTGATTTGGGACACACATTTATATAAAAGGGTGCAGAGAAGCTGGCCTATGATGTTTGCTTGAAGGCATAGAATCTCACAATACATTTATACTATCAAAGAGCAGTGTACTTTACCTCCAGAACCTTACGAAGTTTTGGTAACAAATTACGAAAGAGTAAGAGGAAAAGCATTATTTATAAAAACATAGAAAACCATTGTCAAGTAAGCAGTGAGATATGTTCCTTCAAGGCATACTGGTATAGCATTTTTTTCCTATTGTATACAATCTTATGTTAGAAACTTGACAAAAGAATGACAAAACATTCAAAATTAATCATATTTATTTCTTTGCTATTCAAAGGGTTTTTCTGCCCATATATAGTTTTGGTAAGCCCCCCCCCCCCCCCCTCCCAAATAACTTATCAGATTTCTTAGATAAGTGACTGACTTGATAAAAAGGAAGTTATGATTAAATTTGGAGTGGACTTTAAAAAGATTATCATTATCATTATTATTATTATCTGTTGTAAATTACTTTTCTCTTTTATGTGTCATTCAGACAAGACAGGTTAATTTCTGCCTGAAAAATATTTCAGAAAAAAAAGTGAAGAGAGCCCAGAACACATCACAGATCTGTGTTCTATTACACACAGATCACAGATGGGGCCTCAGTTGCTTGCAGCTTTTCTTTCTTTTTCTTTTTACGGTTGCATATTACATGAAATGTCATCATCATGCCACAGGAGTTCCTTGAGGCACTTTAATTATAACCAGGGCCTTTTTACTGGATAATCAATAAGATGAGAAAATAATACAATGTATATCATCTCCTGGTTGTGATCTCAACTGGTTCTGAAGTTTTTATAGCTCTTATCACTCATTTCACGATATATTTCAACCACATTGCATGTAATTTTAAAAACAAATGAACATCACATAATTCTTCGGGCATATCACCACAAACAGGTACCTATCTCTAAGAACTAAAAGTGGTCTAAATTTCAGGATATTGATTCAAAGGCGCTACACGGTGTTCAAGAACTTCATGCTCATTTCTAATAAAATTATGTCAATTCTAATTAGCTTTGTGTTTGTGATTAGGGAGAGAGAGAGAGAGAGAGAGCAAGTTAAAGATGGTGTTACAAGTCTGGTAGAGTTTTGTTCTAACTTGGCTGGTGAAGGGTGCCAATTTGTGAAAGCAATCAGGATTTACAGCGGTGGCCGGGTAAAGGTAAAACGTGGGAGTAGGAGGCAGGGTAAGAGTTGGTCTAGTAAAAACTGAATTATACGATTGATATCAGTTATAGACCATAAGTGGTGGAGCTACATCAGATTGTCTTTCTTGCAAGCACGACTGGTAATTTTTTTCTACTTATTATTCTCATTCCCTATTCAGATGCAATCAGTACAGTTAGCTTTCACTTGAACTCGTCAATGATTTGGCTTTGGCTTTGAATTCTCTATATACCAAGATATCAAGAGTGGAAAGCACTTTCCTGTGAGTTTTAAAGAGTCTATAAATATATGTATAATGTATGCACATATGTTTTGGGGATAATAATGTGATAGCAATGCATAAAGGAAAGACATGTGTTGCATACCTCAGAATCAGCATAGGTCTTCCAACTGTCTGTGTCAGTCACCAAGCCAAGGGATTGAGCCTTGGTCCTAGGGGGTCGCCAGCGCTGGGGAATCTCTGGCAGACACGTCAGTACCACCAGCAGATCCAGCGCAGCCTTACCACTGTGGGAGGAAGGAAGGACAGTTCATTCAGCTGATTAATAAATGTTTAACAGATGATGGACAAATGATTGAACAATTATGATATGTCCATGGTTAAAATGAACAGACAAGATGAAACACAGAACAAGAGAATGGAGGAAAAAAGAGAGAGGAAGAGATAGTGACAGAAAGACAGGAAGAGAGAGAGAGAAAGACAGGAAGAGAGAGAGAGAGAGAGAGAGAGAGAGAGGAAGAGATAGGGACAAAAAGAGAAAGAGAGATAGAGAGAGACAGAGAGAGAGAGGGGAAGGTACTAGGGGGTCGCCAGCACTGGGTAATCTCCGGGAGACACAACGATACCCACAGTAGATCCAACGCAGCCTTACCACTGTGGGTAGAAGGATGGACACTTGATTCTATTGATTAATGTAGGGTTGATTGGTAATGGAAAATTAATTGAACAATGATGACATAATGTAGGTTCATGAATCAAGTGGAGAGATAGAAAGTGAGAGAGAAAGGGAGAGAGAGAGAGAGAGAGAGGGAAAGAGAGAGGGAAAGAGAGGGATGTGTGTGTTCAACACAATATATGTTACAATGAAAGAAAATTAATAAGTTCATTTCATTATGACCTAGCCATGAATAAAAGTGAGAGATAGAGGAATAAATACAAATATAGAAAAGAAAGAGAATAGACAGGGAGAGGGAAAAGAGGGGAGGAGAGAGAGAAAGAAAACAGACGGAAGAAGATAGAGGAAATCAAGGCCATGTATTATTGGGATGAACTCCCATGATTTTTGCAATTTGATAATAATTACCTGCTAGATAAAAGTCAATGTCATAGATTATTAGAGATTATCACACATATATGGATATGGGAAGCATACAATCTCAATTGTGAATAGACTTTTAATAGACCCAATATATTTATTGTGAAAATATAAATCTACATCTATTAACATTTTCCTAGCAATAGCAGGCTAAAAAGGTCTACTTTAAAATGTGTGTATATATATATATTTACATGCATAAACAAATATCATAAAATCTCAATCTTTCCAGTATGCCCCAAAAATATTCTGTGGAAATTATTTCTTCTTTCTTAAAGGTAATACAAAGTTTTGGGAAATTTTGAAAGTTGGGTGGATAGTGATTCTTTACAATTTTGATATATTTGGATGCCCCTGTGGATGTATTATAAGCACTAAAGAATTTAGCCCCTAAAACACTTCTGCTTTCGAGAAAAATTGAATATAAAAATTTACCGGTGCTCCCGGTAAATTTTGATAAATTTCAAATAGCACCTACGGCCTTACAATGATAGCTGCGACCATGAAAATCTCAGAATATGTAGTTCTGATATATAATCTCCAAACGGGAATAGCTAATCGGTCGATTAGAGTCAAGAAACATTGTTTTATAGCTTAATTAATATATTGACCTTGAGAGGGAGCTACACAACATGAAGAGTTCATTATTTACAATTTCATAACTTTAGACTCGATTTCAACCTTTTGTTATGTGCAAAGAGTTCTAAGTGTGAAAATTGACTTTTCTTCTTACTATTATTTGTACTACTCTTCAAACATTTAATGTTAGGATCTGGTTTTGTATTTCCTGGAAAATTTCATAGAATGGTGAGGAAAGAAAGCAGTAAGGCCGGTCTGAATGAGGCTGCTCGAGATAAGAAGTAAAGAGAAGGAGTGTCATTAGGGCGCAAAAGTCAGTTATCCCTCTTAGGAAGGAAAATGCTGACTTGAATAAATAATTATGGTGATGATGATGATGGTGGTGATGATGATGATGATGATGGTGATGATGATGATGATGATGGTGGTGGTGATGATGATGATGAAAAAGATGAGGATGATGAAAAAGATGATGATGATGATGATGATGATGATGATGATGATGGTGATGATGATGATGATGATGACGACATACCTGTTTGCTTTGATGAAGTCCAATCTTCCAGGCAGAACCTCTGTCTCATGGAACATCAAACCAAGTGTTTCATTAAGGAGAATCACCAGTCTGAAAAATTAATAAATGGTGGCTCTAAGTGGATAGTATCAAAAATCATTAGAAAATGAGGTGCTGATTGCAGTCTCCTTGATAAAAATAGGATAAAAATAACTGAAATTAGAGTAGATAGGATATGAACGGCTTTACGATCTAAGTTAATCTGATTACAACTCTCTGCAATGCTGGAAATTGAAAACAATGCCAACTGCCAAAGAAAATTAAGTCCTATATTCAAATGGAAACGTCATTAAAATCTGCTGCATCAGAAAAATGAAAATAAGAGAAAAATGAATCCCCCCCAAAAAAATTGTCTACGGCAAATATTCCCAGAGCAAAGATCAGATCACCAATTCAATTGAACCGATGCCCAAAATATACAGCTTGTTGCAATTATAATTCCCAAAACACAGATTTAAACATGCTAAGCATGTTCAACTTAGGATAGGATCTATATATGATTGGTGCAGGATGCATGTAATGTACATAGGTATATCTGTCTCTACTACACAATACAAACTGTTTCATACGTCAGAAGAAACAAAATATTATAAGGTTACACAAGAATGGCTTTATATCTTTGATTTGATAGCCATAACCTACAAGAGATGCACCCCATTGTAAAGATATGCATCTGATAGATAGCTATATATCAAGGACTGGGAGTAATTCAAAGATAAGTGCTCTTTGAACAATTCCTTTTATCTCGATAATAATCTGTTAACCCAATTACGTGTACTTCACTCTGGAAACCTAGGTTACACAGCGTAGCATTTCATTAACATATTGATATCGCCTGACAAAAGCTTCAGTTTGAATGACAATTTTTTCCATTCTCTTTATTCACAACATGTAGGTTAATCCTTTGTAAACTGTTGCCTATTATTTGTGCTGATCAACAATCATGGCAAATGAAAGGTAAATTTACTCAAAAGAAAAATAATTTTTACTCAAGATGTCCTTTCCTCTCTTTTTTTTAAAAAGATTTTTTTGTGGTGATATGTTACAATAGAAAAAAAAAAATGCAATAAAGAAGGATACATACTTCACATGATTATTGAGTATAAGTGGAGGGACTAGCAAAGGCCCAAGGCTATCAAGGGCCAATTCCCAGTGAGGTTGGGATAATACTTCAGTCAATGTGGAAATCACTAGACCTTCTCGTCTATAGCCTTCTCATCCATAAGCATTTATGCAGTTCTCCACACCAACTTGTTTTTCTACAGGGTCTGGACTAAGATTTTTAGGGTCTACATGCATTAAGCCCCTTGTTAAAATTTGGTGGGTCCGGACTAGGATTTTGCGCCCGTTAGTGGCAAGCCTTGAGTTTAAGATCTTACTCTAGTTCATCAGCCCTGTGTTGCTTGCCCTTCTCTGTGTGGACATTGACTGTTGACTTAGGAAGGTAGCGCTGAAGCTGCGCGAGGAAAAAGTTGAACAGGTCCGGTTGCTGCAAAACAAAATTACACATGAACGATTGTCAGTATGAATGAGTTTTTCATGATCCATGACTTGGTTTCATTTTTACACAAACTTTGCATGGAATTCATTATTTCTTGAAAATAAATATTTTGACGATCCACTTGAATTTTCCAATTTAAAGTTATGCAATTTCATCTACAGGTACATGTATGTTAACCAAGAACTCCCTCATTTCTCTAGACATAATACAGGAATCAGCCAGGTCCTGTTGGCAAAGGATTAAGCTTCCTTATTTAGATACGCCAACCTTTACATTCAGCTTTCAGGGAGGATTCATTCAGAAATCAGGGAGGTTTATATCAATTGCATACATCATACCAGTAATAGGAATAATCTTTCAAACAAGCGGGGAGGCATTAACATTCGTGTGGAGCGACGTCTCAAAAACAAATTCCAGGGAGCCCTCCCGAAAATCAGGGAGGGTTGGCATCTCGATCTGCATATAGTATGGAAGATTCTCTTCAATTCTAAATATAGATATCAAACTTTCACGTTTTCAATTGGTTGACTTGTCCTTTTTAATAATGAACAGTTAATATTTATCGGTTTCACATGTACATTCCTAAAATGATAAGGGGTGAAATATTCACGATAGCACACAGCCTTTCGTTCCTTTCTTACAATATACATTCCCTCCGTTCAGCAAACATCTTGACTGTTCTTTTTTTCAATTAAACCTCCTTTTAATTCAAGTATCTTTGTTTCCAAACCCAAAATTGCTTTGATGATTTTCGCATCAGCTCCAGTCCATGAGATTTGGTCATGCACTTTACAGATACAGCAACTGTTTATGTTGGACCAAATAGACTCATCGACAAGAAAATGACAGGTAGACAAAACAAAAATCTCCTGCAAGTAAAACGGAATGTTCTCGGATTCAATTACGAAGTAGATGTCCCTCATTTTCTTGTTTTCACAATTCAATATAAGTGTACTGGATTACCTTCCAGAAGAGTTTCTTGAGAACAAAGTATTTCTCAGCGGCGGTCAACAACTCTTGCACCAAACTGAAGAGTTTCTCCATAGAAAACCCTGAGTTGAGAATCTCTTGTTTCAGTTGGGCAAACTTCCTCTCCAGTTGAGCTCTGATAGAAACCATAAAATGTAACCGCACAGAGATACAATATACATGTAGCTTGCATACAAAAAAAACATATGAAATACAATTTTAATAGTCACGAAGCAGAGGCGGTTTGCGTAACAAAACCATACAAGGCAATATTTTATGCATGAATTATATATGATAATGATACACAGAGTGACATCTTGTGTGCTTTTTCATCACACTAAAAAACTGGGTTCTACTAATGGGGATACGCTGTATACAGAGTACTTGGCCTAGTATGCAGGTATTGATAGATTATTTAGGCATCATAATCACTTGTGATCCATTCTTGAGAATTACATGTATGAGCATGAATCTTTTATACTGGCGCTATCATATTCTGAGCATAGAATTCACATCAACATGTCATATAAATTGCATACACTGTCTTTTAATGTGCAAAGCTGCCATGGCAACCCCAACTGAACAAAAATCCTTTTCTTTTTATTTAAAAAAAAATCCTTTTTTTGATCGATAAGTACTTTCTTTATGTTAGACGGTGTTTGTCAACATTTTGAAGAATTATGCATTATACGAACATTTTGTTGAATATGCAATTTCGTCATGACTGGTATGTTTGATGAACCAATGAACATTACCAAATTGCCAATGTGAGATGCTTGTAGGATAATTTACAGGAGAGAACAGGCAATTTGCCTCTTCTTTTTTTTTTTGGGGGGGGGGGGAATCGTATTTTATTGAGGAAAAATTGTAATGTCGTATTTACTTCTAAAAGTCGTACAAAATATGATAAAAACGTACTAGTTGAGAGCTCTGAAAGTGCATTTAATTATCACATGATGGCATCCAACAAATGAATGATTCCCAAATGTGAATGAGCAAAAACAATTGATGCCTATTAAAACTGTCACGATGTTAAAGAAATGTGAAGAGTTCATCAATATACCTTGAAGGGCCCTTGCTTGATCCAGTCCCAGGTTTTAATCTTTCAGTGATCTCTTGATCCGTCAACAACGTAGTTTTCTAGAAGAAGAAAAAATAGTCATACTAGACCTGTTTTTATCTGCTCGAGTTTGCCAAATAATATATCCTGCTATTTTCAAACTCAGGATGTTATCCCAAAGCTTGAAATTGCGTCTTCACCAGACCGACACGCTCATCACAAACTAGCTCAGAAACTAGACAGGCACAAATTAGCCGCTATTTCCCAAATGGTGGGATATTTTCTGACCAAATATCCCACTAATTGCAACTGCGGGCTGATGAAGACCCAAATTAACTGGTTAATTTGCAATCAGGATAGTTAAATTAGCGGAATATTGGCAAACTCGTGCTGATGCAGACATCAGGCCTACAGTGAATTTATTGGTCTGATCCTGTAATTCAATACAAATTGTATTCTCCAACGATCTCAAAGTGAATAATATACTGTAAACACAATAGTGATTGCACTCACGTGGTGTAAACGACATTTCACAAACCTTTCACTGAATGAAAGATTCATATTATGCTTCACCTACTACACTACTACATTTTAATACTTTAAAGATTTTTTCATTTTTATTAAACATGCATTTCAAATGGGTTTCATTGCAAGCTATCTTAGGTTTCAATTCTATAAACTGATAAATTATTTTTACAATAAAGGCTCAAAATACAAATATACAACTGTACATGTGGATAAGTCAATTGTTCAGAATACATAAAAACAAGGAAATGTTAAAGGGATCCGGGAACTTTGTCTCAGATTCTGAAACAAAATTTTGGATTTAGCTCACGATGCAATGATAATTATAAACCTTTAGGTCAGTCAGGAACCCCATGACTTTTACAAGCCGATCGCCTGTCTGGTTATCAAGATATTTATGATTGGAATTACAAATTTTGAAAACCGTTCGCCTGACGGTTTTAAATAATAATAATAATAGTGGGTTCTTGTATAGCGCTCATGTCAGTCAGATTTGACCCTCCTGGCGCTCACGATTATTACCCTGGCTTTAGCACGGCTGCCATACGGCGCTCTAGCATTTCAAGGAATAAATTCCTACCAGGTACCCATGTACTTCACCTGGGTGGAGTGTGGCAAATGTAGATCAATGTCTTGCCAAAGGACATTAGTGCGGCGGCGGGACTCGAACCGCGAACCTTGTGATCGACAGACTGGCGACGTATCCACTCGACCACAACACCTCTACATAACACTACAGTCTATTGGGGAAAACGAGTATGGTAAAACCGGTCACTCAAAGATTTTTACTTTATTGAGGCACTTCTTGATCATTTTGAAGCGCAATTTTTTTAGCGCTTCAATATTACACCATATCACAGACACTGATAACACATAGGGCCGTGTATCTCAGATTTAACATTGTTAAACGATCCCTTTAACACTTGGTTCATTGAAGTTCATTAAAGTATGTCAAAGACTGAAATATTAAATCTCCAAATAATGTTCAAGTACATGTACATGTATATTGTTTCCTTAAAGCCACACTGTCCTACTTGTAGCTACTTGCTCCCTCTATATAGAAAACAACGCCCAATCGGTGACCATTGGTCCCCATGATCCTCTTTTTCTTAAGTCAATTGAGAGCTGAGTTGATGAGATAACCAACTGTCCAGTGACATTGCTTGGTGGTCTAATCCCTCCTATAAACTAGTAAAGATAAGCTTTAAAGGAAAACAAAAACAAGTTTCTTTACAGAAATATGGTCATTGCATGTGTGATCCTTGGATATAGATTTCAATTATAAGTTATGTTGGAGTATGGCAATACAGTATATAATACTTAAAGCATTTTCAGAATCTTGATAAAAACTTACAATGATATGGTTGTTCCATGAGCTCCTGAGATGCATAAGCATTGGTGATGACAATGAGATGATGTACAAATGCATTTCCTCTTCATTCTGTTTACCATGTTCTTTAAGGAAGTCTTCAGCCGACCTGTTCTCCTTATTGTCAATCTTGCTATAACTACTGGAAACACCTTCATCCAAACTTTTGTGTCTTAAGAGAGGTATGTGAGAATACAGCCCTTTCTTGGTACCCTCTTTCTCAGAAGAAGGAAATTGGAAAGGCTTTGATTTGGATTTGTCTGTGTCTGATGGTTCTGGAGAGGGTAGGTTCCGAAGCTGTGACTTTGATGATGTGGAGGAACCTGGTGGAGAGGTTGGTGCGTTCGCTTCCCGATTCTCAAGCGACGAGGCAATCTGGGAAGAGAAGCTCTCAGGTTTGTCAATGCTACGCTGCCGCTGTCCCCTGTTGATGGGCGGTCGGTGGGGTAGGGGGCGACAGGTTTCGACACCGGTGATTTTCCCTTTGCCTTTGTCTCCCGTCAGCATTTCACCACTTCCCAGTGAGAGTGACTCCAGGCTGTGGATGGACATGTTCTCAAGGTCTCCTGATGGCATGGACCAAGACAGTCTGTCCTCACTGTCAGAGTCAGAGTCAATGGACATGTCCCGGAGTGATTTGAGGTCACTCTCATCCAGGCTGCGGTTGAGCTTGAGGCTACGCATGCTGCTGGAGCGGGAGGGGTGTTGGGAGGGGTCCAGGGTGGAGCCATTGGGCTCTGTTAGAATGAGTTCAGGTAAGGGACTGCTGCCCCCGCTGCTACTCCCCTCGTCCAGTCCATTGCCATGCTTGTCACCGCCTCCCTTCTTGCGGTGTTTACTTGACTTTTTGGCATGGTATTTAATGAAAATGTGCTGGCAGTTGTCCCTTTCTTCCCCATTCAAGAACTCTGGGAACTCGTTGACCTGCAGAGCAAAAGAGGAACATGAAATATACTTAGGTAACATTTTGGAATATGATAAGAAGGTGATAAATGTGTAATGATCAAATTACAGAAAAGGACATTCCATTATCATATCTTACTCAACTGAACTTTTACATACAGCTGCAATGGATTTTATATCTCAATATATGTTGTATTTGCATGTGTATATTGATTATATTCAATTAAATTGGATCTACTGACACTCTGACAGACATTTTTGCAAAGTTGAGTAAATTCATGTACGGTAATCTTTTTCTTTCTTCATTTGGACAACATTTAAATAAAATGTAATATCAGCAAAGTTTTATTGCGCTACACGTACCGTATTTCCTTATAAAATGGACCATAATTTTTATGCTGTAACCAAAAGAAGATCCCGATACACACTACAATGTGTACATGCAATATAATTTATAGTTGAACGAGATGAAGAACATATTATTCAGAGTTGAATATTTCATTTTTATTTGACAGTCCTGAAAAAAAAAGTGACTGCAACTCTGCAAGCAAACGATACAGGTAGAACTATGACTAGCAGATCAATGATTTTCGCTTGCTGTGTAAATGCAGCTACCGGTACATTGTACATGTAATGGTGCTGCTAAACATATTCCAAAGTGTTAACAAGAACTGATTACTTGCATCTCTATTTAACCTACATGTAATGTACTGTACATCTTTACACATCTACAATGTACAGATGGTAGTTGTGTAACAAGAGCATTGTTTTCTCCGATCAAGTACTTCTCAAACATCCGTGCCCTCAAGTCACTCTAAGTGAAACTGAAAGACCCTTGTAATGAGTACAATGCAAATAGCAATATTTAGTTGTCGCTAAGGATACCATTTGAATCAATCATTTTAAAGTACTATATCTTGTTGTCTGAATGTGATGCTGCTTACAAATTCATTTGTCTTTTCAGTGGTTTGTCTGCTGTAGAGACAGATGAAAGCAAATTTCCAGTCAAATGATACTACATGTACATTAGTTACGGTACTTAAATGTATCTATGGATAAAAATAGTTAAGATATATTCACAAGAAGAAAAAAAAGGATGCATACATACTACAGTGTGATAGGAGAGGTAAGAGAAGAGAAAGGAAATGCATATTTGAACACAAAATTACTAATTACATGCAATAATTTACAGGTACTGTAGAAACAGGCTCAGTTTGTTGATCAATTTTGTATAAAATGCAGTATACTGGCGATGAAAGAAATGAAAAGGTTTATTAGACATTTCCTCTACTGAAAAAACAAGTCGTGCATAAGGGCTAGCTGCTATTGATGTCCAGACATCCATAAAGCAATATATTGATTTGTGTTACTTTGTTCATGCATCGTATGGTTTTAAAAGAATTTAATGCCACTCTGTAGACTGCAAGTTGTAAACCCCCATTGTAATACAAACATGTAACCACAACACACATACCTGTTAGTACATGTACAGGTGTATCATGGATTAACCCTAAAAAGGCCGGGCTATTTGAGGTCTTAGTACAGCCGGGGGGGGGGGGGGGGGGGGCCATTATGGCCCCCCCCCCCTAAGATCTCGGCCGCAAAGCGGCCGATCTCCGCGAAAATTTGCACGCTTGTCAAGTGAAGTGTATAGAATAATATGATAATTTCAATTTTTGAAAAATTCACTTATTTGCATATTTTATGGTAATTTATGCAAATAAAGTCATAAAATCACATTTTTGCCCATAAATCATTTATTATTCATATTTGAGCATTCTTTTTCACTACATATCTTTATTAGACCAATTGAAATAAAATACGACAAAAAAATTCGGAAAAGCTAGCTTATTCCTCATGTTATCTCTTGTTTTTATAATTTCTTATGTATTTCATTGTTTTTTTAACTTAAGTATTTTATTGTTTTTGTTGTTTTATTTCATTTCTTACTACAATTCAACTATTTTGAATCCAAAAACAACCACCTAAACTTTAAACAAGACCCAATAACCAAGTTTTTAGGAAAAATGACATTTCCTTATGTTTTGTACACAAATCACAAAAATGAGCGATTTTCGGGCTGACATTAAGACAAAAGGTCACGTGACCTTGTAAATGTTGGTCCGATTTTCAATTTTTTTGTTGTTGAAAGATGCGCAAGACTCGAAAGAAAAAAGTCAGCGAGCGGCGGGGCGCCATCCGTATGCGTTTTCGAGCAATCGGAAAATCGTGGAGGGCCTTATTAGGGTTAACATTTAACAGCACATTATTTTGTTCTCAAATTATGCCGTTCAAGCACACACCTCATGTATCACTAATTGTGTACATTTTGCTTTCAATGAAATGAAGCTTGAACAATGGGTAGAGAGAGGTAAAAAAAATGCTAGTTTTAGATATACATGTACATGTAGGTCACATTGACCAGTATGACTATGAGGGTCACAAGCAAGAATTTTTAGACAGGGCATTGTGAATAGAGCAGAGAGAAAAAAATACACTGGTATGAGTATTAATGATGTAGCTCTGAAAAGCTCCACAGAAAATCTCTGAGGGAGCAGAATAGCTCTGCTATTTAAACAAACAAAACAAAACAAAAACTATGAAATAAATGTCATTCACTGTACAGATATTTGGCTTATACTATAGTAAATCCAAAAAGGGCTCCTGTTAACTACAACAATTTTTTTTTTCTTCAAATAGAGGATTGGAGCATTTTCCAGCAACGTGCCTTGTGGGCCCTGGGTACTTGTAGTTCCAGATTTCAAAAATAGAGAGACCAACATTTTGTATCTCCATAAAAATAATTTTACAAGATAAGTACACTTTATGTGTACATTATCATCTTCATGCCAGTAATTCCATTTGACACTTAAAATGTGTTAGCTTCATCTTACTATAAAGACAATCTATAGTGAGGGCATGTTTGCCCCACAATATGTACATGTACATGTATGTGTGTTCCGACTCCTAACAATAAAGAGTTCATCTCCTTAGAGAGTCCTTGAAACCAGTGAACAACTGACAAAACAAACATGTGACGGGTAAACAAATGCTCAGGCAATTAGTACTCCATAGTTGTGGTTTGGGACATCATTACTGGTTTACATTTACCTTTAAATAGCTTTCACAATTCAAAGGCTGTCTTTGTAGACACTGCAAACTTCTGAATGCTTTTTCAAAGGACCATCAACTTTTAAATTTTGAAAAATCAGTCCAGAAGATGTTGACAAGACATGGTTGGGATGTAATAGTTTAATATGGGTGATGGTAATGGTCTATGATTTCTTTAAAATGTTCATCTACTTATTACGATTTTACGGGTAGGACAAAATGTACATATTACTTGTTGTTCTTCCTGAATATCAACTTTATATTTTCTCAATTAAACATTGATTTATTTATTTTGCTTTGAATCTCTTAGGATGTATTTCTTACATCCCAGGCACCCAATCGTCTTACGCTACTTGAAGATACACAAACCTAGAATTTATATGATTTGACATGCTCATCAAGTAGTTTGCAAAGATATTTCATAAGAATCAGATCTATATGTATGACGTATAAGTTGAGTTCTCCCAAATGTCTTTCTTTCTGTTTCTTTTATTTGTCGTTGGATGCTGTTTTGTACTTTTTGTCTCTTCCTTTTTTTGTGTGTGACTTTTTTGTCTTTGGATGCTCTTTTACCACAGCATAATTTGTTATTTTCTACATGCAAATGTAGTTTTGTACATATCATTTTTCAATGTCCTACACATACAACATTAAAAACTTGTCTACAATGTAGTTGCATTATCATTCATGTAAGTTGTTTATACATTCTTGTCTACATATCATTTTTGAATGGCAATCAGTGGTACTTAGATCTTAGTCTACAAATTATGAGCATCAAAACATGAGTGATATTTGACATTCCCAAATATTGCTGTTGTTTAGCTTCCATCATCTAGACATGGACAAAAAACCTAGAGGAAATTTGTTATTCTCTCTTCTTTTCTATTTTTGTTAACATTTTACAGTCAGAGCCTACAGTGCAAATGAACTGAGAAAACAGAGAAACAATTCAATTCTATGTACAGTACCAGGTAGTAAAATAAAAAGATTCATTAAAATGTTGTCTCATTCGAAGAAAAAAAATTCCCAATTCATCTGCCTCTGTCTTCAGTAATCCAATAAAAGCATTATACCTGTAGCCTTGTAAAATGATCTATGACTGAAAATAAAAGAATAAACCAAACCAATTAATTTGGAGAGTAGATATGCTCTGCTTTTTGTTTTGAAGTATAACCATGGTAACAGACTAAACAACACACTGCATACTACATGCTTGCTTGCCAGGGGAGGGTATTTATTGATAATTGCACTTGCACATTTTGTACACTTCATGCACTGTCTCAAGCTCAAGGCGTAATGAAAATCTCATGCTTCAAGTGTATTTTGGTTGTCTGTTTGTTTGCTTATTTATTTCTTGAAAGTGTTCTATTTTCCTCTCTTTACAACATATCAAATGTACATCTATGCCAAATGAAAAATGACAAATATAAACACAGAGAATAAAGCTTTTTTTAAATGGTTTGGTTACATTAAAAGTCCATGTGGCATGAAATATTGTATTTTTATATACTTTCATGATGTACAATTTAATGTACACATTTTGTTAGGTTAGGCAGAAATATATATGAGAGTGACATTTACTATTCAATCAACATCAGGTTGCCTACTGCAATTTTTCTAATTCATTATCCATCTAATTTTCAGTCATAATGTCCTATACGATGTTGATCTAAGTACATGTAGCTACCTCTTTAAACCATTTTCATCTCATTCTATCATAAAAAGTCAGTCGAGCAATGTTCAAAAGATACATGTGAGGAGATGCTTCATGCCTGAGAAGTAATTTTGACCGACCAATTAATCAGGCAAGGACCCTCTTTTGTTTGATCTGTGTTGAAACCCTGGTAACATTCCTAACAATGTAGGAGAGTAGGAGTACACACAAACATGAAGCCTGCTTAGACCTCACACAAGCTTTGGGTCATGTATTTGATGAATGAAAAAGTAAAGAAGCATGCATTGTACATGGACATGTACTGGTATATGACAAATTAATTAGCACTTGTATGACTTGTGGTGCATGTACATATTATATATAAATTTGTGGATCAAAGGATGCTTCCGTATTTACAGATTAAAAAGGATGATGTATCATTTTCTTCCCTACTGAGTCTCGACAATACAAATACAAGCACCTAATGAACTTCTTTTTTTTTAAAACAGAAATCAATTGTGCACGTAGTAAAGTTGTTTAATAGGACACAGAGATCTCCCATGGCAACAAATTGATCCAAGTATCTTTTTATTTCACCCAAAGTTATGGATCACACAAAGCAGCCTGGCACTCTAAATCTAAGATGGCCCTGCATGAACTTTCATTAATCGCTTGTATGTCTACTTTCTTTCTATCATGTACAGTATCATCATCCAAGTCTACTTTTACACAATAATGTATAGTCTGTATTGTAAGATTTGTAATGATAAACAGACAGGATTATATTGAAAAGAATTTTTCAATATAACATTGTAATTTATCATTTTGAAAATGTAATAAATATTGAAGGGCAAATGTAGCAGGTTGGGTTTAGCAAAGTGAAGAAAAAATATATATTTAGACTAGAGTAACTGTGATACATGTAGTCATGGACAATAATGATAAACAGCAAGTAATGAACTTAAAGTCGCATATATACATGTACACACATCTAGGAATAATTTATTGGCACAAACATTATCATTTTCTAAGGTACAGCACACTTTGTTAGGAGTCAGGATTTCATATGCATGTACATGTATAATTGTGAATCCCTACATTGTACATGTATGCATATTACCTGACCAGAATTTGGAACTATTTCAAAGCATTCAGTCCGACTGTAGTTGTACATGTACTGTACATGTATCATGTAATGAAGCCCAAATTCCTTCCTTTTTTTTATTCAATAATAATTTTCATCTTGTTCTCTACTTCCTTCAAGTCAATTTTTTGCTTTAAATCATAATTTTAGCTGGAAAATAAATGTTGGAATTGCTGAAACCCTAAAACAAATAAGATCAATCAAACACAAATTGTCGACTCTGTGACATATCTTACGAGGTTCAACTTCCCTCCCATTTTGGCATTTGCTATGTATGTATGTACGACAAAAAAAAATCAGAAATGTCTATTTTCCCTGAAGAAATTTTTTGAATATATACATCAAGGCTCAAAATACACTGGGGCGACATCTGATTCGCCCCTGTGAGCTACATAATCGGCTCCGTCAGATTGCTCACCGGGGCGATTGCAAAATTAAAAACCGCCTCCGTGGAATTATAAAATAAAGATTACCGGTATCTTTTCTGTTGTAACTTTCACACACTATTGAGTTTTAACTTTCAATTTTTCAAACCTTAAACCAATGAAATGGAACTATGGAAATTAGATTAGCGTGCAGGATTTCTCGCTCAAATTTTTCGGTGTCTAGAGGCCCTCATATTGTAAACAAATGTATGCTTCTTCGTCGCAAGATGGTGCTATATCTGCCATCTCCACATCTCTATGACTGTCTTACCAATACAAACAACGGAAGCTAATAGGGCAGTGCGACCGTCAGCATCGGCTATACCGCGCCGGTAGTACCGTACTGGTGTGCACGCTGCCGCCCCATATCTGCTTTGATAAGAAGCGATTGAGCAAGAAGCGATTGAGCAAGGACCAAAACATGGAGAAGTTTTTCTGTTATGAAAAGTGTGAATCCTCTCAAATTTGGTGATCCCAAAAGACCAGCATATAATGAACCTCGACCAGTAAATCAATATTGAGAAGAAGAGGAAGACCAAAGATGTTGTGGAAGAATATAGTGCAGACTAAAGAAAAAATGTAATAAGGTTGCTCTAACTAATGAGGAAGAATGTACAGAATAGGAAGAAATGGAGAGAATGTCATCACTGGATGAAACCCCTATGTACCTTGTAAAGAGGGAAAATGCAGACTTAAATTAAATGATAATGATGATATAGCAAAGGATTTAGGAGTATCATGGGTACCAATCCAATGGAAATTTGTTTTTAAAAAGAACCCCCTTCAGTATTAAAGGAGCCCCCGTGAGAAGGCTCACAGGGCCAGGGGCTCTTTTTGTTGGAAGAGCCTCTGTGGACAAAAAATTAATTTGAGCCCTAGTGCACCCTAAATATAATCGCAAATATGTTTCTGTACATCCCCCGTATAAAACATCGCTATAATTCCAGTATCGAATTTACACAAACAATATTTAATAAATTCTCAACCGATTTCAAAGCACTGTGTACAGGGTATGGGAAGAAAGAAGAGTCCACTAGCGAAGCCAGTATGCAAGGTTTAGTCGGGTGCAAAAAGGGCATATGGACAGTTTGTTTTGTTTACATCACTCTTATTCTTTAACGTAGGGGTATCCATATATCATATTTCAACAGGATCACCTCACACTTCCGTATACTGATGCTGATAGTCATCTAGCCCTCAAGGCTAGGCGTGTCAAAGATAAGATAAAAGCGGAGCATTGAAACGTGCATTATAGAATTAACACACGTTTCAATGGGATAGTCAAGAAGTTAGACTTATGACGGTTTCTAGGGACGGGCCCTAGAGACTTTGTTCAAAGTTTAATTCACAAAAATGCAAAGATGCAGCGAGAGATTAATTTCATTTCTATACTAAATCATGGTAGACTTTACTAGACTAGATCTAGTCTAGAATCTAGAGGTCTAACTATTAAAATGCAAACATCCTAATGAATTTTCTAATACTTTAAGCCCTTTCTTAGATATGGTTCATAAGTGATAAGGCAATACATAACTAGGATAGATCTGTATCTTACCAGTTCAACAGATATCAATTCTCCCAGTTGCACACCATCCTCTTCCCGAATTGTCTTTGGAGGATTCTCGGTCAGATAGATCCGTTCTGCACTGAGGACTACATATTTAAATGCTTTTTTCTCCTTCCGATGATCAACAATACATGGTTCATATGCTATGATCCGTTCATAAGCACTTTCTGGCAGGTTTATCTTGAGAAAGCTCTCAAGTTTGCTGTTCCGTTTAGTAGTGATTTCTTTTACATTTCGCGCCATACAACTACTCCAACAGCACAGAAGAGGCTATGAGTGGGACTGAACTAACCAAACTACCGCTGTTGGCACTCAATGCAAATGTCATCTCTTTCTTGAATCCGGACTGCTCATTTGCAAACAGGTTTCCTCCTTTTCGCAGGTGACTTGGAAATAACATTTGGTATCGTTGTAACGTTAGAATCTGTTTCCCTTCCTGTCTATCTACGATATACCAAAAACAAACAGTGGTTTATTACTAAAATGATATCGACTTGGATTTTCACTCCATTTCGCACCAAAACAGCGCCAGAGCTTTAGCTAGAGATCGAGAGGAATCGGCGGCGTGCATGTAATGATGGCCGTAGTGGTGGTATTTTTTCGCGGCGCCGTGCCGTTGTAAGTTACTACGCGGTATACGTGTCGACGACGTACCAGAACGAACGAGAGAATACGGC
Source organism: Strongylocentrotus purpuratus (assembly GCF_000002235.5). NCBI lineage: Eukaryota > Metazoa > Echinodermata > Echinoidea > Camarodonta > Strongylocentrotidae > Strongylocentrotus > Strongylocentrotus purpuratus. The sequence continues at coordinate 48,955,368 of NW_022145612.1, forward strand.
GTCCTTAGTGATAAGTGTCCGCCCTGTGAAATAGAGATGGCGCACATCCACTATTCAGCACGAGTCAGAAAAATATCCCTCGAAAACCAAACCAACAATAAATAAATGAAAAACGTCTCACATGTCACATTTTCTAGTGACTTTTTGATTTAAAAAAAGGATTAGGGGGTTTTAAAAAATGGACAAGAAGAGGAGAGTATTACTAATCATGTTTATCCCATGTACAGGGTCAGTTTAGGCGGAGGCATCTCTTCTCTCGGGCGCCAAAGTACTTAGGAGAGTACATTTTTACTCCCTCTCTAGAGTATTCCCTTGTTTTGGTTAATCTCGCTTTCAGGTTCTGGTCTTGAACTGTGAAAAACAATGCCTCCCTCCTCACCTCTGAAATGAGATATCTACTCTCAGTTCAAATCTCAGTTAAAAACGTTTATGTTCCCAACATTTTTTACTTCTCTTTTATTACTTATGTCACTGTAATTTACCTTGTTATTAGCTATTAACTTCATCTCCTATCCGTTTCCATTCATATTTTGTATATTAGGTGGATGTAGCAATGCTTTTATGTTGGAAATGATGTTGAAATTCTATTATTGCAAAATCATGTCATGACGTATGTTAAAATTCGCTTTCTTTTTCTCGAATTGCTTTACAGATGTATGACCACATAATTATTATTCTATCATTTTCTCACAACTGCGCGCTATATAGGAGTGTCGGTTGACAGACACGGTGCATCACCGTTTACACCAGTTTACAGTTGTATCAGTGCGCATGCGCAGACAGTTGACCTCGGGTCATTGGCCCTGAAACAGGGCCAATAACCTTTGACCAGTGGTATTTATGCGTAAATTAAGATTACGCCCATGCAAATGATGATGTGCGCGTACAACGCAGCGCGTAGGCAGTGATATCATCATAATTTGCATGGGCGCAATCTTAATTTACGCATAAATACATGACCTCTAGGTCATTGGCTTTGTTTAAAATGGCGCACACAACTATAAACTGGTGTATTACAAAATGTTCACTGTTATGATTATCATGATTATTGTCGTTTTTATCATTATTATTATTATTACTATTGTTATTATTATATTGTTATCATTACTATCATTATTATTAGTTTCATTATCATTATTTTAATCAATATTATCATAATTATGATTTTATTATTATGATTATTATTATTATTATTATCACTATTATTATTATGGGACCTTCCCTGGGACCTTCCCCAGACTTCCCAACGCACCAAGTAGAAGTTGCGCCCACTTGAGTACAAGCTAGCAACTGAAATGTTGTGATAGAACCATAGAGATATATACTAGTAGTATATATCATTATGGATAGAACAAAACTACAATTATACTACACTCTAAAAATAGAGTGCAAAATTTTGCTGTGCAAAATCGCCGTTTAAAAAAGTTGGGTAAAGTATTACCCAACCTTGTGCCAAACACCAAGTCCCTTCGAAATGTCATTACACTTGCCATAGTGTCATATCAAAATTCGACTGTGCGCATTTCCGATAAGAAAGTAACGATGCAGATTAATATTTGAACCACGCGTTGGGTAAACACAAGTTTTGACACCTAAACGTTGGTATTATGACACAACTGATGTTAAAAACTATACAGTCAGACCGCAGCCGGTGAGAAAACCCTCTATTTTATTCAGCACGTATGCAAGAATTTACGTGTCTTGCATACGTAATGAGTAGTGCAGACGGTCTTCCCGATCGGCAGTTTTTGCCTTTATAATTGTTCATTTCTCATGAAATGAGTCTTATTTCAAAGATAAGAAGTTGCACTCTCTATATACTTATATGACAATCATGTTTAATATATTTTGGAAACAGATATTTCGCCTTGAAAATGGGGTTTTTCGACGATAAATCTATCTAAAGAGTAGGGCTGATTTTCACATAGAAATCATTCTTGCGTCAAGAAGATGTTATAATCAGCATAAAGCATAAATATTTTTCTTTACAATGATATCAAAATTATTATATTTTACGCTGTACCAAAGTCAGGAACCAAGAAAAATCACGCGAATGTTCATGAATAATTAAAAAAAGTAGTCAACTTTGCCGATGTGATAATAGAGCGTTCTGATTGGCCAAATACGTCAACTACGTCACATATGTTCCGCTTTGGTTTATTAACATTCTAAATACCAAATTTGAGTAAGCATTCCTTGTGGCGTGCGCCTGTAATGCACGTGCGCGCAAGCAGTCATGACAACAACCTGAGGACCCTGGATCAATTACGTCACCTGCCTTTCAAACAATATTTTTCTACATTATTTCTTTTTTAATCATTTTTCTTAATTTTTTCGGCCAGTCGGTGGCGCGGCGGAGCTCCCTGGAGTTTACTAAACAGTTATGCATTGCCATTGCTCAAACGGCGAGCGTGCACGAGTATGAAATCACACAATTTCGTGCCATCATATAGAAAGAACAAATCGGTAATTTCCGGGTTTTTAGGGTCTTAATTACTATGATTATAAAGAGAACAAGATTTTGCGTCAATTAGGTTTTGACATTATTTTGATCAGTGACTTTTCATCTTTCCAACGAATCTCAAAGTAAACAAATTAATTATGTACCAAAGTCAGGAACCAAAAGCGAAATTTCGGGTACAAAATAGCTGTTGAAATGTTACAAAAATAACGACAATAAAAGTGGTGAAAAAGGATCGTTTCAAAATTGTGAAATATGGCAAGTTTCATATCAAACTGAAGCTGAGAATCTCGAGAGTAAAAACCGTTGCGTGCTGCCATGTTGACAGAAGTTATCGACCACAAAAGCAGCTGCATGTACACCCTTACAAATCTCACAGAAAATCTCGTGAATTTCAGCACACGTGAATGTACGAGATAACCAAAGAGACGCTGAATAAAAATCAGCGTATAGCCTCATTATCGCGCACGCTGCGGTCTGACTGTATAATTGAAGCGCTAGCGTGGTCGGTCGTTCCGAATTAGCTGTTTATCGAATTAATCGTGTTCAAGATCGACAGAGGATGGACGACTTTGTTCGAAATAGACTACGATCATGCACTTGTGTCTTTCCGCAGCATGTATTTGCATCAATGCGTGTAAATCTTCTCAATATGGACATGAAATTCCTCATAATTCTGGACAACACATTATTCGTATGGAGAATGTCATCCGCGATGCAGTCACCTACTGCGAGCACGCCAAGCGAAAGACTGTCTAGCCAAGAGAGAGAGAGAGGTCTGCTACGTATACAATATACACTACATATAGCATGTACTTTTCCAGCCAACTCCTCGGACAAATTTTCTTTTTTACCCAAATCTGTGTAAAAATAAAAAATCATACAATAAGGTTGGGTTAAAATTTTACCCAACTTTTGGGTAAAAAAATTACACAAGAATTAAGTAAACGAGTACCCAGGATGAGTTGGGTAAAAATTACCCAATGTTGTGTCAAAAAGGGAACATGGTTGTCGTTGGGTAACATTTTACCTTTTACATTGGGTCAAATATATTGCACATCAGTTGGGTAAAACATTAAACATTTGCTGGGTAAATTTTTACCCAACCACCCCTGTGTCAAATTTTACCCAACAAACATGCATGTTCCCTTTTTACCCTCGTAAAGTGTAAAATTTTACCCAATATTGGGTATCTCTTTTTTTAGAGTGTAGGGTTCAAGTCCCTATTATTACTTTTTGACACTCAAAGAAAAACCACTGCATACAATGAAGCTCATGACGGCTTGTCATCAAAGCTTTTGGGAACTTGGACAAGCCTGATGAGGATTGAATTGAGTTGAATTTATTTCAAAAAAACATGAAATTAAAGGTGCACAAAATTTAATGATACATGCACAATCAAATGAAGTATAAATTGTTGTATAGGTTCCCCCTCCCCTTTAAAGCAAATGGAGTATGTATCTATTTTCAAAGGACAAGAGACTGTTAAGTTGCAAACCAGCCATTGAAGTAGCAACTTTAAACGTGGATCGTCTATTCAGAGAAAATGATGGAATAAAGAAGAACTATACAAATTATATAGTGCACAACAGTTTTGTCTCAACCATTACGAAATTGATAGAATTATTAGGCATCCAAGAGCAAACTTGGTACATGAATATACTATCAGAAAGCACCAGTCGTTACAAGTTCGTAACCGCAACAGGCTACAGAAACAAAACTGGAGTTGCAAATACAGGAGTAGGCATGTCTTATAAGCAGAAATGATCAGCCACAGGCCACAGCGCAGTACTCACCGAGAACAAGTCAATTATAATGATCGCAGCATGGTATAGCTGAATTTACAGGACAAAACTTTCCTGATAGCTGAAGGAGTTAGAATGTGGAAAACAGACTGGTGGTATAGGGAATATCTACTGCTATATGGACTCCATCCTCATGGGGATGTAGTGGATGAACACTCCCCAATAATGTTGAATCATACGGAACTTCACAAGCATTGGATATAATAGACTATTGAACTGTGTCAGCAAAGATTAAGCTCAGCCTAAGAAAAGCAGCAACTGCAGGTGGTCGAGTTTTGCATGACCGTCTGTCTTCAAAGAAGGATCTAGTTGCAAGAAAGATATAGCATAGAAATCAACAACAAATTCAGCCAGAAGCGGGTCCAGGGGGGGGGGGGGGATTAGACAGGGGTTTTCCCTAAGTTTACGCACGTACGTACACCTGAAATCGATGGCAAAATAAAATGGGAAGCTCATATATTGCTGCTGTTGTGAATACCTTTTCGCTGTAGATATAATTAAATTGGTAAAGTGACAATATTGAATAAAATATAACTCGTTTGTAAGATTCATCATGTTTTGGAATCCAATGTAAGATTTAGTTTCTAATAATAGTCCCTCCACACCCCTCCAAAATGTTAGTGTTGTCTAAATGCGGAAGTAGGGTCAGCCAGTAATTCTCAGGAAAAGTGTATTCTTATAATTTACGTACTTACCTGTTATTCGTTGCAATCTTTCTGGAGTCAGACTGCAAGCAACTAGGAAGTATTGTCATTCGCCTCACAAAACCTGTAACGTCCGTAACTACCTGAAAAAAACTGTTTAATTTGAGCAAGGAACACTGAATCTATAGTTTCCTTTTTAGGAAGTACTATCGGAGTCAATTATAATGTTCTCGCAGTACAAGCAAAGTTAAACTGTGTGTAGTGATTACAAGGTAAGTTGTTTGTTGAACTTCTTCCAACACTTGTGACTGAGCTGGCTGTGTATTCGTATTCACTCAAAATGAGTGGGATGTTATGTGGTGGTACACTGTAAAAAATAATTTGTTCATTGGTAATTTTTACGTATTTTTTCCATGTAGAATTTACTTGTAAACATTAGTTTTGCCACTTACGCACTAAATTTAAGTCTTGCTAACTCAAACTTTCAATTTAGTAGAACATACGTGGAATATTTCAGTAAAATCAAATACATAAGAACTTTAAGTAATTTCAGCTTGTATTAATTTAGTAATTTTAACTCAAAATCAGAAATTATACGTATTACTCAAACAATTTATGTTGATTATTCTTATCTTTTTAAAGTAAGGACCGACGCAGTGCGTAATAGAAATATTTACATAATTTATGAATATTCATTAAGACCAAATTAAACTCTTTTTTAAATAAAACAATTCTTTTTTGTGGTTGAATGAAAATTTAAGGACTTTAAAACATTTACTAATTCATTTAACATGGCTAAGCAAAGACAAGACAATTTTTAATTGTTACCCAGTTCAAAACAATATATATATATTGATATTTCAGAAAATTGTCAACCAATTTTCCTTTTAAGATGCTACGATCAAGTATATATAAAATTTGGAGCCTTTCAATATGTGTCGAATTGAAGCATATGTAATAGTTTGTGATGGTGGTAGATAATATATATACGGTTAAATCTTAAATAGAAGTAGTGTTAGTGATTAGTGATTACTCTTAAATAGAAGTAGTGAATGATTAGTGGATGTTACTTGTTAGATTAGATGGGTACCAAATCGTGCAATATGTAATCCTATCATAGCTTTTTTTTAATTATCTAAAATGATTACAATACTTAAATTATTTACGTTAATGTAACTCGATTTAACTGAGTAAAAATTTATTCAGCAAAATAAGTAAATTGTACTTAAGATGTCGTAGGTAATATTTACTTAATAAAAATAAGGCAATTCTTTTCCTCAATTTTATTGAGTTATTTCGACTATTATTTTTTTACAGTGTAGGAATTAAAACGAACCGGTAAATCATGATCTTCTTTACTAAGTTGTAGTTCTTCTGTATCCAAGTGCAACTTTCATGGAAATGTATGTTTGAACCAAGACTAACATGACTAAGATTGCAAAAGATGCAACCATGCTAAAGTCTTACTACTTCTACGTCGTCGGTATTTGAGAGGATCCATCAGTCAGGATATAACGTCAAGGTTGAAATGTCTGGCAAGGTGCTCTTGCGCAGTGCTGTCAATTGGTGTATTATGTACACAGTGTACACGGTAGTGTAAATGGCAGTCAAATAACTTATAACTTTCAAAATGGTGTTTGCACTGTGTAAATGGGCCTATCAATGTAATGCCTTTTTTCTCTTGTTTTTTCTTGTTTTGTTTCAGGTTGGTGCTATATTCATTGTATGGAAGGTTAGTGAGTAGGGACTTATCTTCTTGTCTATACGTTCTACCAGACATTGCCTTATCAACATGGCTTCCATGCAGAAAATAAAATGGAGGCACTTCTTCCCTGTCTTGATCGCTGTGGTGATGTGGGTGGAATGCATCGAAGGAAGTAGGGATGGCCAGCTGTCATCCTACCTCAAAGCCGATTTTCAAGATGAATCGAGCAAGCCGCTCAACCAGATGGTGGTCAGCAATGAAAGTGGAACAGACTTTGTCTACATTGGAGGAGTCTCAACACTTTATCAGCTTGCCTTGAATTTGACCCTACTGAGGAAGGAGAGCACAGTTCCAAATGATCCTACGTCATGTGGGAACCCAGAATGCCTGTATGATACCAAGATCTTGGAGGTAGCGCCAGCACCTGTTAGTAAGCTCGTTCAGTGCGGCGGACCAGAAGGCCAATGCGAACTTAGGAATTTGATGGATATTTCAAGAGATTTTGGTTACACCCGCACCGTAGTAGTATCTGTAAATGAAGAAGTGTCTGCAGGAGTTGTCGCAGTTCGAAAGTCTGGAGACTATGATGACCGTACGGTAATCATGTATGTTGCCCAATCCCAACCCCAAGCCAATAGCGAGGCACAACCAATCACTCAAAGAGAACTGATGCACCCAACAAGTCCATATTTCATATTTGAATATTCAGGAGAAATAGTTGGTGTAACTGCTGCAGTTAATTATACTCAAGGAGTTTCCTGGAAGACTTATAACTATTTTATTGCACATAGTGGTTCAGAAAATTCAAGACTAGGTAGAATCTGTACAGACAATACTCAAGATGACCTTGATGCATACTCTGAAATCACATTGTCATGCCAGCCCGGGTCGTACAGCACTCTTCAAGCAGTCTATGTTGATTCGAATGATGTACTGTATGGTGTCTTCACAAATGAAACATATTCGGCCTTGTGTTCATACACAATGAATGACATTCAGGAGAAGTTTGTTGATGCTACTTGTGGCTGTGTTATTTATTGGGATACAAGCTGTAGTGGAACAAAGGTATCATACCTGGACGATTCAACGTGCACACCTCTTGCAAGGGTCAGTACATGCAATTTCATTTCTCTATTTTCAGAAACAGAGTTACAATGTATTTCTCACAATTACAATTTTGAGTTGTGATGTCTATTTAGCTTAAAGGTACCTATATGTCCCATTTGCAGGCCATGAAAAGGTAAATTCTAACGGCATTTGAAAGATAATAATAATTTGGAACTTCCCTAAAAAAAAAGAGGGCTTGAAAATGTCTTTAAGTGGGAAAATAACGACTATTAGTTGTCAAATCGACTTAAGAGCTATAGAGCCAGTAAGTAATAGTCTGATTTTCAGACCATTGTACCGAATGGTCGTAGGTTTAATGCTGCGCAAAGATTCAATCATTTTTAATTTTGGCCATTACAAGAAGTGGGTTATTGATGTAGACAAATACGTGTACCCTTTACAGCTCATTTTGTGTTTGTTGTTCTGTCTGACAGTGAAGTCTAGCAGGTATAAAGGATTCCTTGCATAATTTGAATATTAGTTTAGGACACTGCTATTAACGTTTAAATTTCACAGATAGGACATACATGACATATTCATAATTTCTGCAAAGTTCTACAGAATTTGATGTTGGCTGCAAAAGGGACATAGTTTCTTTAAAAGTAATATAAAGTTTTGGTATGGGGTCATGAATTTGGTTTAAATGAACATATTAGAAGCTTTTCGATTTTACAATATTCAATGATCGTTATTTCAGTTGAAATCGAGTCTAAAGTGATGAAATTATAAATAATTTATATTGTATAGCTCCCTCTCAAGACTGATATACTTTAGCTTTAAAACAATGTTTCTTGATAACTGATTTGCTATTCCCGTTTGGAAATTATCAAAACTGTATATTCAGAGATTTTCATGGTCGCAGCTACAATGGAATAGCCTTAGGCGCTATTTGAAATACTGTAATTGAAATTTACTTGGAGCACGGGTAAATTTTGATTTTTCAATTTCTCGAAAGCAGAAGTGTTTTAAGGGCTAGAATAGATTTTCTAGTGCTTATAATACATCCACAAGGGCATCGAAATATATCAAAATTTTAAAGAATTACTATCCATCCAATTTTCAAAATTTCCCAAAACTTGCATTAAAGCAAATATCTATTTTGCCTACCGGTATATTTTGGAGGTTTAATTTTCTTTTTGTTGTTTTACAGTTTGTGTTCATATCCAGTTGTATTTGGAAACGGGTTAAGTCTGCATATTGGGTTTGGTATTGTTCTTCACATTGTTTTTTGCAAAGAGATATTGTTACTTCAATGGGTTTCTCATTCTTACAACAATGAATAACATGAGAAATTATTAGACTATCGCTAGATGTGGAGAAGTGGTCTTACTGGAGCATGAATTCATTCTGTTTGATATCACTAAAATGAAATGCCCTTTTCTCATTAATATTTATGGAACGAACATACCATAAACCATAAAATCCACTGTATGAGACATATATTCAAGATGCTTTTCTAACTTTTGGAATAGAGGGGGGGGGGGGTTAAGAAGTACAAAATAATTTGTTTAATTCATCCATGCCTACTGTACGAAGTTTACCATACATGTACATGAAACTGTATTTCTTTAGTTGTGTGTTTTGAGACATGGTTACTTTTAGTTTGTTGATTTTTTTTTACATCCAAGCAAAGAATATTAAAAAAATTCTTTGATGTATTCAATGATGATAAAACCCAAACAGGTTGCAAGCCAAAACAAATTCTTTACAAATTGAAATTACCGGTACATCTAGGAAGCCCAACATTCAAAGCTATCTCGTTATCACAAGAATTTTGGGGTAAGGAGATCTTAAGTCAAGGGACATCAAGGACAATTTACATGAAATTTCAGGGTTTTAGCCGCATTATCACATTGAGAAATGAACTTTAAACTTGCTACTAGTATGCATCACCATAGTGAGACAAACCGGGTAGATTTGGGGTTAAGAAGGTCAAAAGTCAGTGAGTCAATATACAGTACATCCAATTAAATTTTATTTTTACAACTTGTTATCTTTACTTTACTTTACTTTACTTTAATACACGATGTTGTAGGTCTAAGCCTGTTCATCGATCCAGGATTCTTCCATGATTACTGCTATTTGTGGAGGGAGGAGGTTGTGTAATCACAGCTGCTTCACCAAATCCCGCCCCCCCCCCCCCCCACTCCGGGAACGAAGGGACCGCATTCATGTTCCCAAAATCTCTGTTAAAGGGGTATTTTTCACGCAACAAAGTCCGGCTCGTAATACACACAAAATCGGCCCGTATTGACTTTACACACCGGACTTAGGGGGGGTGTTTTCAAAGGGAGGGAACATGCATACGCGTACCCTAAATAACACTGAGTGGGAGGGGGGGCGGGCACCAAATATATAATGAGGGAGAGAAATGATCAGATTTTGAGATTGTCAGGTCAAAGGTCACAGGTTGTAACAATAAGTTTACTTGTAATTAGATGTAGATTAGGCTATATTTGTTATCACCCTGATATTTCAAGAATGATTCAAGCCTTGAATTTCAGCTGAGGCATTTTGGGGACATAGTCGCATTTGTCTTGTTTCAGTTAATTATTTTGTTTTTAATTATATGTACATATATGTAATTTTGTTATTGCCAGACCGACACTAGACAAACTATTAAGGATGGTCTTCAGTGTGACAGTGGAACCAGTTACAGCCATGCACAGGCTACAAGTCCCCTCATTGGAAACCCTCTTGCAGCAGATCTTCCTGGACAACATTCCTCCATCGTCACCCTTAATAAAGAAAATGAAATTGTTGCCTTGGTTACCACCTCAACAACATCAACTGCTACTCTCAGCAAGGTAATATTACTTAATTCAATTTCTTTCTTATTTTTATTAAGTTTAGTATACAAGTTTCATGTGCATTTGGTAAAAGATTTCAACATAAAATTAAGAAGAAGAAAAAAACATGTACTGTATTAAAAACTTATTTTTTTGATCATTATACAGTGTCAGTCATGATTCTTTTACGATAGGTGATATTCAAACGACTCTGTGAGCTAACAGTGATGTGTAGATCATTAACAGAGCATATCATGTACATAAATGTTATGTACTCGATGCCCATGGGTAAGTCCAACTACATGAATATATACATATATATATTGTATATATTTTATATTTATTATACTTTTAATATTCTTAATATTTTGTACATATATACATGTATGTATTATGAGGTTTTAGCCCAAAAGGCATCTAATAATTGTAAGAGAGTTTGGCTAAGACCAAATAATGATGTTAAATCATTAATTTCATGTTAATTCATGTTTGTAACACCTCAATACTTGATACTTTATGGGATATGTCCACCAAAGTACTCACTGTGAAGTACTATGACACAGTATAACAGTGAAAGAGATGTTGTGATAACAAAGCAACTGACATTTCTTTTCTGAGTATGAAACTGGGGGATACTTGAACCCCAAAAAATGAAAAATTAAACCAATCATTACTCTTCTTAATTTTAAGTTTTTTTCTCTTGTAGAGTATGTAAAAAATAATTGCAAGATGAGATCCTATATATACACCCTATATTCTCCTTTGTTTTTGTAAATCCTGTCATACATAAACACAGTGGATTGCAAGTAAACAGCTCTTGATGATTACATTCAAAAGATGTACAGGATCATAGTCTATTTCCTTGTTATAGAGTGGTGAAGTGTGACGTCATCAAAATTCTACTTCTAGAATTTCTCAATTTTGTCTTCATTTTCCGAAAGAGCATCAAAAATAATGTCCAAATGTCGAAAACCTATATGCTCTGGCTCCTAACCATTAGGAGCCAGAGCATATAACACTGAGTTCCTATAGGCAATCTTTTTATTCAGATGGTCATATCTCAGCCAATAATTAACTTATTCAATTGGTTTTCGACATTTGGACATTATTTTTGATGCTCTTTCGGAAAATGAAGAAAAAAAATTGAGAAATTCTAAAAATAGATTTGTATGACGTCACAGCTTCGGTACTCTATTGCGATCCTTTCCTTTCAAGAACCAATCTATGTGTCGCCAAATATTGCAGTTCCACTCCTATCCTATCCAGAGCAGTTACAAAGCAAAAAATTGTTCTACGAAGTAGTACATGTATATGTATACATATATCATAGTTTTAAGCCTTTTAATTGAACAAAATTTTGAGAGAGTGATGACGACAATTTACCTAATACATAGACCTAGAAAGATAACTACAGGTATGTAAAATATTGACTAAATAGAAAGGTTGAACACTAATAGATGTATTGTGTATTCTGTATCACAAACTCATAAATGTCTATTAATTCTTTCTTTCTTTCTTCTTTCTTTCTTTCTCTCTTTCTCTCTCTCTCTCTCTCTCTGTCTCTTTTTACGTATTTATTTATGCATTTATTTATACATTTATTTATGTGTTTATTTGTTTGTGTCTACACCTTGTTTTGTTGATTCAAAGGGTTATCATGTTTTTTGTTTGTTTGTTTTTATGAAATGTCATTACAAAAATTCTAGATGAACTCATGGAGAATATTTTCCTATGTAACCAAAGAAAGAAGAAGATGTTTCAATTGTGTCATATCTTGTGGTTAAACTTTCAGATTCATGTACAGCCTGACAATACTGGGAGACTTTACGAGACGATCAATTTTGATGTTGGAGGTAATGTCTTACATGATGTACATATCAACCAGGATAGTGAGGAGCTGTATATTCTGACCACCAAGGAGGTATGAATATGATAAAATAACATTCCATTTTAGTTCAACATCATCTCTCTTGTTATGTTTGGAAACTCTCTCAATATCAGTGAGTACAGTGGTGTATTAAGGGATTAATTACAAATTGCTTGGATAATTCTTTTATAATATCTTTGAGGCATGTGTCCCATGGCCAAATTTGATAACCTACAGTGTACATGCATTTGTTCATTCAATTTCTTTGCATCATTCGTTTGTCTGATTCTTGTTGCTGTTGCTTTATTTTTTGCTTGCTTAATTGTCAAATGTTTTGAGTATTACATTATGCCCCCTCCCCTTCAATCAAAGCATCCTTTGATCTGCTATTATTCAAGTCAACATCGTCTTTTGTACACACATGTAGATGTTTCAAAATATCATTATCTACATTCTACAACATCACTTGTGATGTGATGTAAAATGGTGAGATTTGTGGGCAATTGTGCTATCTTTATTGTATAAGAAGAATACAGTTTTAGCATTTTTTTCTCAAGCAGATTCTTACCTGCATGACACTTTTGGAAGCTTATTTCCATTAGAGTGCCAAAATGTTTAATAGGTCAAAACTGCCGAACTTCAATCTCAAATGGAATAAGTCAAAATTCTATCAAGATCATATCCTGAAATTTGATTTCTATGAAGTTTAATTCTGTGGAATGCCACATTCCAAGCTTAATACCGGTAATCAATTTCGTGAGGGCCTAATGTATAACTTCACCCGCGGAAGCTCACAATTTTACCATTGACTCACATAATGACAAATTCTTGCTATCGCCAGTATCCCCTAAGTCAAAAAGCCAAAGTTAAATGAAAATGAGTGTTATGAAATACAATGTGTCTAATCGTGTAATACCTGAATCATACCAATGAGAATGATGCCAGACCGACAATATACCAAACAACAATATACAGTATTAGTAACAAAAAGCTGAGAATTGATAGGTTTTGAGTCATTGTGGAGTAATTTTGGCAACTACATGTACAGTGTAGTTCATAACTGGGCAGATTGTAGGCCATACATGTAGTTGTAGGAAGATTCTTTTGGATAATGTTTTCATGTTTACATGAAATGTGCCCATGGAAGAAAATGTTTAATGAAGAACAGCTGCTATGAAGATGACATGTTCAAGCTTTGCAGGTGCATCTGATGGAAATACAATTACTTCAAAATTAAATGGGGACATGCAACAAATTGTAGCTAGGTTTTCAACTAGACTAAACCATAGAAGTACATTTTTTTGCAATGTATGTGTATATTCGGGGGTCCATATTAAAACACCCAAATGATGAATGTAAAAAAGAATGGTAGCAGACTACATGTATGCTCATGTACACTCTGGTACAAATCCAACTTTGAGTTAAAGATGAAGTTGAGTTCTGGTCATGCGATTGCATTGTGATTAAAGAAACGGTATGGAACCGACCAGAAAAGGTTGATCATCTAGCATATAAGAATTTGTGTGTATTGCAAGGTTCTGGAATCATCAACATGATAAGAAATGTGGCCAAGTCTTGGTAAAGTTACAAACACTTGCACGGAAAGATGTATATGGGACTACACGAACACGTGGCGTATAAAGCCGGCCCCCCGATTTTTACGATGTTACATGTATATTTAGAATATGAAGGCATTTGAAGAGCCATGCTTTTCAGGGAACATGTCTTAACTGATGTTCTTCCACACTTGCATAATAAGAATGAGTATAATGCTCACAAATTATTTTTCACCTCTTCCCAGAACTCAACCTTCTCTTTAACTTCCAAAGAGCTTAAATTTGTGTTTCCCTTTATACTTTGAATCTGTAGCCATATGAATCTATCATATTTTTGTAGGTAATTTTTCTTCATGTTTTCTAATGATATATGCAAATTATACTTGTGCTTGACCTCATCCAAGGAACATAAGGGCAATTATAAATGTGAAAAATTCTTTTCAATTTGATGTTAAGAAGTAAAAGTTTACCTTTACTTTGATTTGCTTGCAAAATATTAACATATGGCTCTTATGAACACACATACCCTAATAGCTCTCTAATGATGTTTACATACAGGCAATCATGTATGGGTACATGTACAGTGTACACCCAGTTTTGACTTTTATAAGAATTAAGACTTATTTTTGATATCCTTTCTTGATTAAAGCTTATGCAACTGGCTGTCGTCAATTGTAACCAGTATTCAAGCTGTGACGAATGCCTCGGACCAACCAATGACGACGGAGATCCTTTCTGTGGCTGGTGTACATTGGAAACAAAGTAAGCGCCTTCAAATCTCATGATTATTACAGTGAAACCTGTATATAAAGACCATCCAACAGCGAAGAGAAAATGGAATTCTACAGGTATATGTAGGTGGTCTTTATGTACAGGTTGTTGTTACAGCAGGTTGGACTGAATTTTAGAATGTTGCAAAATATCATACTGTCATGCTTTCATTGACAATCTGTTTTTGAAAACAAAACATTGGAAATACTCATGTAGGCCTACATATATGTATTATGATGTAACAATCTATGTTTGTGTATATTCACTTTTATTTGTTTTGACACAGATTTTATGGCAAGACCAAGGTACATGTATATTCAATACGATACCAAGTCTTTATTTATTTATTTATAGAATCATGAACATGAATTGACATAGTATTTTCATTTCTCTTGGTAATTTGAGTGATCAAAGCTCCAGTAGGGCTGAAAACTTAATACACAAATCAGGGGGCGTTTCACAAAGCACTTTTTTTCAATGACAAATGACACAAATCAGTGACAAATCTGGTGATAACCAATCAGAAGCAAGGATTTCAGTAGCTTATAACAAAAACTGTCATTTGTCACTGATGACAAGTTTTGTGAAACACTCCCCTGATATACTTAAATCTCAGATGCGGTATATGGGACAAACTAGTTTGGACTTACTTGCCCAAATTCATTAGGTATCCCATTTTATGTTTTGCAATACAGGTGTAGTAGATCCAACGAATGTTCAGATTCTGATACTGACCCTTTAAACTGGCTTCAGTATAACCAAGACTGCATTGCCATTAACAACTTGGATCCTCTTTCTCAGGATATAGACAGCCCTTCTCGATTGGTAAGTGTCCCCCCCCCCCCCCCCCACCATCATTCACTCATTTGAAGGCACAAAGCCTTGTCAATTGTAACGTGTACCGGGATTCTGAGAGGTAAGACTATGTAAGCTCCTGCACTGCAACAAGCCAGCATAGTTTAGCTATATAGGCTCAATTCTATAGAACTTGTTTAAAGCCACACTGTCCTACTGGTAGCTACTTGCTCCCTCTATTTAGAACACAATGCCTAATCGGTGACCATAATTGGTCCCCCATGTTCCTCTTTTTCTTATGTTAATTAGGAGCTGACTTGATGAGATAACAACCTGTCCAGTGACCATGCTGGGTGGTCTAATCCATCCTGGCCAAACTAGTACAGACAGGCTTAAGGACGTTCCACAGTTAATGTTCGTGCACTCCTTAGCTGCGCAGGGCTAGCTAAACATCCTAGAATATGATACTTTTATATTGTGTTGTTCGCCTATAGTGATTTCATGGGCATAATGAACGTTTAATTTACTTTGAGAGGGAAAGTTTGCCTCTTTTCTTCATATTTAAGACATTTTCATACGTGTGTAACTTGTGAAGAAATTTATTAAGGAACATCGTTCGTAGGAAAGATGAACAATGCAAAAGGGGAACTGTGCTTGAAGAATTGTCTCATAAAATTGCAATTGACAATTTATACCGGTACACCTGTAAACTTGGTAGCAATGAAATGATTTATAAAATATGAGCTAAGATGTAATCTAAGAAATAGTGGTTGATGAAAGATATTCTCAGAATCATAAAAACTTAGTTGCTCTTTAGTAGATCAATTAGTGTGTTTCTATTAGAAGCCATTATCCGGTTAATGGCCGATAATGGATAAATTTTGCCTAATAGAAACTGACCTTCTCCGCTACTATCCGGAGCTGTGACGTGTTCACGGGCAAAATTATCCTTCTTTTAGAAGGATGATTTAGGGGAAGCTAACCGGATAACGTAGGTAAAAACTCACGCCGTTCTGACTAAGTGCACAAAACGTAGAGAAACCGGAAATCGGAGTGATCATGTGATCAGAATATTTTACCCCGACACTAAAATCCCAGGTTGACCTAGCAGTCCCACAATACTTTGCGGTTGACTTAGCCTAAGTTTGATGAACGTTTATTCACAGCCTTTTAACCCGCTAAATCGGAGCAGTGTATTTATCCGGATAGTACGGGTAGATAGAAACTGCCCATTCCCTGGTATTATTTTCTATTTTCTAGAAAACATATTAACAGGATAAATTCAGTATAACTAATAGAAACACGCTGAATGTTCTCGTAACCTGGAGATCCTGGGTTCGAAACCAAGTTGATGTGCCTTGCATTTGTATTTTCCAGGTTTCATTCAGTGTATCTCAGCTACCATCCATTCAATCTGGATCTGAATACACCTGTCGGTTTGATGAAGTTGTTACCGACACGACTATCAATGGAATGAACTTTACTTGCATGACACCTGCAGAAGGTGACAGGCCAGTCATACCAGATGGTGAAAGTAAGTGCAATCCTTTTTACTCAAATTTGTCTGCAATTCTTGGCATTCGTGATATGCTGTGCCATTAATCAGAGGAAACGGGTGGGCCCAAATCCATGATGCCTCATACGAAATACTCAACATCACGAAACCGGAAGTGGGAAGTCTTGGGCCTTTAAGGCATTGTTTAACAATGTTCCCAGTTTTACAAATCTGAGATGCATGGCCCTACGTGTTATCAGTGTCTGCGGTATGATGTAATAGTGAAGCCCTAAAAAAAAATGCGTTTCAAAATGATCATGAGGTGCCTCAAAAAAGTAAAATCCTTTGAGTGACAGGTTTTACCATACCGGTACTCATTTTCCCCAATACCGGTAGACTGCAGTGTTATAAAACACATTGGGAAAACTTTGTTTTTAAATTTCTAATTCCAATCATAAATATCTTGATAATCAGACAGGTAATCAGCTGTAGAAGTCATGGGATTCCTGACTGACTTAACTGTTTATAATTATGATTGCAACATGAGCTAAATCCAGGATTTAGACAAAGATACCCAATATATTCCTTTAAGAACTGCTTTGCCGTGGTTTTTTAAATCTTTGAAGCATGAGAATACTATTCCCACATTTCCCAACTACGAAAAAATTTGGAAATACCATAGATTTGATGTCTCCCCCGATTTAGTTGGATTTTGGCCAGTTACATCCAATAGATGACGCGCCGAAATGCAAATAATGCGAATTTGGGATTATTCATACAATATTGAACGGCCTTGAGTAGGATTCAAGGGTATATCCCACAAGCTATATCTTTTAGGAGTCCGCATGAAAAATCAAATATTTTAAAGCCAGTGCGATGTGCCCACGGAAGAAAATTCATTTTTCACTTCATTTTTTCGGCTGTAAAGCGCATATAGAGACATCCAATTATGCCTACTTGATTGTTTTATGCGGTATACAAAAACATTTAATTATTATTATTCAGTATCATTTGTATTATTTATCTTTAAAACAATTTAACTATCTATTTTTTTCACAGTAGCTTTCATATTTATTACTAGTTAATATGGTATTAATTTTTGTCTTTAATATCACATGCATTTTTGTAATGCACGACCCTAGTCGAAATAGCGAGAAAATATCACAGAAAATGTTTTTTTCTATTTTAACTGTGAAATATATTTTTCATGCACTGTCATACCAATTGAATGGTTACAAGCACGGCTATAATATTTGAAATGGATACTTGTCCCTTGAATTTAAGTTTTACTTCCCTCCTGATTAAGTAGATTGCCACTTACGCAAATTTCTGAAGTAGTTTTGCACCATTATTTCAGCTGTTGAACACTAGAACACATTAAAGAAAGTTTGTTTCACCTTCAATAGGTAAGAGGAAATACCCCAGCAAAGAATGGGAAATTTAGAAAACAGTTTTCATATACACTCATTGTTTCCATTTGTTATTCAAAATATTCTGTCATATAGTACAGTTACTTGTCAAGGTGTATCTAGTTTCAGTCATTTGCAAAGCTGTGATATTCTAATCAAAAGTATTTCTAATAGACAAAAACTATAGCAGTTATTCTTCTGAATCCATTGTATCGGCACCAGTCACGGCACTGCATATACAGTTAACAACTAAATTATTCATACCTTTACCAACTTTCGCAACTTTTTAAGTATGTGAAAAATTGAGTTTCACAATTTCCGTTTCTTCAGAATGTGATATATTAAAGCTTACAACTCAAAAAATTTGACAAAGATCCTAATTCAATTAGTCCACCTTTCATCCTTGAGTTATAAAATACACAAATAACATCACATTTACAAGGGGTATGAATAATTTAGTTGATAACTCTACATGTAAGATAGATTGATAATACCATTAACAGGTGTTAAATGTAAAACACATCATGGTCTTTGCCATGCACTTCATTTACCCCATAATCAATGCCTGCTGTGAATGTAGATTACAAGACTTGTTCAGAAAACCCAGTTGAAACCAGTAGGCAACTGGTCAACTGGTACCAGTTAAAACCAGTAGGCAACTGGTACTTGTTGAAACCAGTACATTCAACTGGTTTTTGTTATAGAAAAAAAGAAACAATGCTAACTGGTACCAGTTGAAAAAACAGTTGAAAAACCGGTTGACATCTGAGACCAGTTGATTTACCAGTTGAAAACCAATAGATTTTTTCTGTTGATTAAAAAGTTGAAAACCAGTTGATTTACCAGTTGAAAATGTGTTGAATACCATTTGAGACCAGTAATCAACTGATAATCAATAATCAATATGGGCATCTGGTCACAAACTAGACCCATATTTATATATAAACTCTTGCAATTACCCCATCACAAAGATCACTTGAAGTGGATTGCAAATGAGTATCGGCATAGTAAGAAAGAAGTTGGAGCTTGTACATACATATATACAATTTTGGTTATTAATTACACGTATCAATATATCTATTTTTACGTCTTAAATTAGATGTTAAACATGATCAGACATATATAATATATTTGTCAATGATTGACTAAGAAAATATAAATCACAAATTGATGTGCATTGTCACATTTGCTTGACAAATCATGATAATTATATTTTCTGTGAAAACATTGAAATAAATCATGAATATGCATAAGATACATTGAAATGGTTTTCAACTGGTAAATCAACTGGTAATCATCTGGTTTTCAACTGGTAAATCAACTGGAAATCATCTATTGGTTTTTAACTGGTAAAGCAATTGGTAATCTTCTACTGGTTTTCAACTAGTAAATCAACGGGTAATATCAACTGGTCTCAGATATCAACTGGTTTTTTAACTGGTCCCAGTTAGCAGTGTTTCAATTTTAATATTAAAAACCAGTTGAATATACTGTTTGACTACTGGTTTAAACTGGTACAAGTTGGATACTGGTCCCAGTTAAACAGGTATTCTACTGGTCCTAGGTCAAACTTGTAAATTCTAGTGGTTTCCAACTGGTACCAGTTGAGACCAGTAATCTACTGGTCCCAGTAACAACTGGTATTCTATTTGTCCGACTTCAAACTGGTATTTTTACTGGTTTCCAAATTGTATCTACTGGTCTCGACTGGTACCAGTTGAGACTAGTTCACACCAGTAGATACCGGTTGGAAATCTTTACTGGTTTCAACTGGTATCAACCAAAATTTCGGCCTAGGTGGGCTGTAATTCTTTCTGCAAATTTATATTTGTAAGAATTTCAGTTTTTAACTCAGGGTTAACCTTTATGCTGTTCTTTCTGCCGAATGATTTTAGATCTGACCATTTCACAGCCCCTTTATTATACCGTAGTCAATGTGTGACATTCAAGTTTAATTCCTGTAGAGAAAATCCAGTATTAAAGTGTCAGTGAACCGCTAACATTGTTGAAAGTTTATACTTAGATACCGGTTGGAAATCTTTACTGGTTTCAACTGGTATCAACCAAAATTTCGGCCTAGGTGGGCTGTAATTCTTTCTGCAAATTTATATTTGTAAGAATTTCAGTTTTTAATTCAGGGTTAACCTTTATGCTGTTCTTTCTGCCGAATGATTTTAGATCTGACCATTTCACAGCCCCTTTATTATACCGTAGTCAATGTGTGACATTCAAGTTTAATTCCTGTAGAGAAAATCCAGTATTAAAGTGTCAGTGAACCGCTAACATTGTTGAAAGTTTATGAAAAAAGTAAAACTCTGTAATTTTTGTATGAAATGTTACTTAATATATTCCTTTTACTGTACTTCTGGTAACCCTCTAACATGCAAACAATCCTGAAAAAGTTCTCAAACCACAAAGATATTAATGGTTTTCTTTGAAGGTGTCACTGTGCAACACCCTGTAACAGTAAATTCTCTAAACCAATTTTCCCAACTGTTTTTCCATGAAAATAAGATCTAAGACACACTTTTACAAATAGTTCAACACTTTAATGTTTGTAATGGTATATAGAGCCAATTAATTGCTTTGTGACAATTAACATACACCTAACCTTTAATTAAATTAGAATAATATAGTTAGGAGAATTCAGGAATTTATCAGCTAAGCTTTTCCAAATTTTCGTCATTAATAATGGTTTGTTTTCACTCATACTTGCAGATTATCTTTAATTGTATATCTGGCATTGAAGTCACTACCGTTGCACCATTTTCTCTCATCTGAATAATGTTACCAAGTCCTTTTAAGCTCTGGATTTAGTTGTGTCATTAACCAAGTACAGAATACTGGGTGTCCGTGTGCTTTTTCCCTCCAAAAAAATTAGGGGAAAATGAAGGCCTTTGTGGAAATGGCATTCATGTTACCTTTCCTTATTATGAATTACACTTTAGCATTTAATTTTGTGTAATGTGTAATACAGAATGCTTTGAGTTCTTCCACTGGATTGTCTGGTAGTGTTTGCTCAAGTTTGCAGTAGTGTTTGTGCAGTGGGTTGTGACAATAGTGTGGAATGCTTCCATCATAATAATCGGCCATCACTTCCTCTTACAAATTATGGTTCCGTGTTTGATATTACTCATGTTTGTGGTGGTGATAACTGAATACGAAATATGATCTCTCTTTACATTCTCCACGCCCAATAACAAAGATGATAATAATTACAATCTGGCTTCATTATAACACATAAACAATGTGTCTAAGCTATTTATAGAAATAATATAACTATTATAACATCGGTTTGATTGTGGGGTCAAAATACAGCATGCATGGTACATGTACGTGATGAAAAATACAGTAAATTTTTTGTGCAAGGTTTCAGATTAATGTTCAACTCTTAAAGGGGTTGGTAAGCAAGAGTTAATACCAACCAAAAATTTGATCCTGTGAAAAGATTAGAACTGGTAATTGCCTTTATGTATTATATGGACCGTTAGAAATTTTCGCAACAGGTTTTGAAAATTATGCGTAGAAAATATAGTGTCTAGTGTCAATAGTGTCTAAAAGTGAAGTCTAGAAAGTAAACAGGTTTCCTGGCATAAATAGAATACTAGGACACGTACTGCTAACGATTAAATTTCACAGATAGGACATACATGACATATTCATAATTCCTGCAAAGTTCTACAAAATTTGATGTTGGCTGCAAAAGGGATACACTGCCTTTAAGCCCCGGTTAAAGGTATTACAAAGTTTTGGTAAATTTTGAAAATTGGCTAGTGATTCTTTGCAATTTTGATATATTTGAATTCCCCTATGGATGTATTATAAGCACTAACAAATTTAGCCCGTAAAACACTTCTGCTTTCGAGAAAAATTGGATATAAAAATTTCTGGTGCTCCCGGTAAATTTTGATAAATTTCAAATAGCGCCTACGGCCATACGATGGTAGCTGCGACCATGAAAATGTCAGAATATGCAGTTGTGATATATATAGTCCAAACGGCAATGGCAAATCGGTCGATTTTAGTCAAATAACATTGTTTTATAGCTAAATTAATATCTTGACCTTGAGAGGGCGATTTACAACATAAAAAGTTTATTATTTACAATTTCATCACTTTAGACTCGATTTCAGCCACGACAACGATCACTGAAAATTGTGGGATCGCATATGCTTCCAATATGATCATTTGAACCAAATTCATAACCCCATACCAAAACTTAGTATTACCTTTAAGACGTGATGCAAACATTACAACTCTAAGAGCCGTAGAGGCAAGATAAAATGACTATGTGTAGTGTGCATCACAATTACAATACAAAGATCACAGAGTATACATAGGGCACTCTTTACCCACAAGTGCAAGTCAATTACATGTGTACATTTTTTTTTTTTTTTAGGTTCACAAATATACACTAAATACACTAATAGAATTACGTGAGAGTGGGACAAGTTTTCAAAATCAAAGGCCATCCACAGTCTATAACCCATTTTAGAATTCTACAGAACAGGATCAATAAGATTGTATTGTGTGAGGCCACTATACATAACTTGATCATGGTTCATCGGCTATGAGTGCTTTTTATCTTCACCGATATCTTTTGAATGTGTGCAAATAACACTTCATGTTTACAGTTCAGTTTGTAACAGTCAGGACTTTTACATGTGAAATGGTGTACTTTATATTGTATTCACAACAATTTTTTTTATTTTTTTATATTTCCCAAAAAAAGTTACGTTATTTCCTTAGTTGGTCATTGAAAATGCAGTCTTGCTGACATAGTACTTGTATATAGATTGTTTTATGGTAGATTCAGATTTATCTTTAAACTCCAGAATTTTCTAACCAGGAAGTTCATTGTGAGTTAATTGTTTATGTGATAGAGTATTTAAATAACACATGTTTCATGGAATCCATGTATGCTTTATTCAGTGTAAAGAATATTTCTTGTCAAAATATATTACTCATGTTGACAAAACATCCCCATTAACTTTAACCAATGCCCTTTATCTTTAATCACTTAGAAATTAGATCTCTTTGTCCTTTGATTATAAACACCCATGAAATTCCAGAAGTAAGAAGATTACAAGAATGTACCCAAAGAATGATGTGATTGGAAATTCATAGATTTTGATGATGTTCATATTTTGATGATATTTGTTTTTGTTTCTGTAGATTCTGTTACCATGAAGCTGGGTATACATTCTAGTCTAACAGATAATGTCATTGTGGTGGAAGATTTTGACTTCTTCGTGTGCTCTGCAACAAACAGGTACGACAATGTTATGCCAAGAATGTATATTGTTATAAATTCATGTTTTTCATTGCGATGCGATGAAGGTGCTTCTATGGATAAAACAATTTTAAATCATAATTTTACATGTAGTGCATACATTTTTCAGTCTTTAAAGAGGAACCAACCTCTTATTTTTGGTCTCTATCTCATTTTCACAAAGGTTTAATAGTCTACAGGAATCACCCAGTTCCTGTAGATAATGAGTTAATAAAGTATTTATTAAAAAAAGCTTTGTTTTTCATGATATTACTCTTTTTTCCCATTTAAGTTCACTTAGAGCTCCACCACAACTGGTTTCATAATTTGATTTTAATAACAGTTTTTTTAATGGCAATTTCAAAATGGTTCATCTTGTTGGTCTAGCCCCTTGATTATTAGAACAACTGCTAAATGGGCCTCTCTGCAACCCCCTTTTTTCCCTCAGACTCGAGCTCTCATTTATACATAGACATCTAGACTAGTAAAGTTAGACTCCCCCCCCCCCCCCCTCCCCCAATAAATAATGTTCCATTTTTTAATTTTTTATCATAGGTCTAGAAAGTCTATAGACGTCTAGATCTAGGGTCAAGAATCTAGAGCTAAAAATTTTTTTTTTAAATCATCCAATCGATATCTATATTTCATTAGAACATACTTGTATCATCTAAATCTACATGTAACTTGTGTTATTGTCTATGTTCAAACAATGCTTGGCTAGGCTCAACAAAACACTCAGGACTGCACATACGCTATGTTGTTAGGTACAATGCACTTCACACGCGAGCTAGCTACAGGCACATACAGGCCCACTGTTTATGTGCAGCCCATTCATGCAAACATCATTCCAAAAGTCATAGACACGGATCTGATCACGGCGACTTTATAATAAAATAATTAAATACAGGGTCTTAATATCTACTTAGGTCTACATGCAGATTTGGAAAATCATTTTGAAGATTTGATGGTTCACTCGGACTTGGCCCCAGACACATTCGCCCCGCCATGATGAGATGGCTCGCGTCGATGTGGGCGTGTCTTTATAACTTTTTTTAACCAATCACGTTGCTCAAAATGTTTCCCACAGCTGAATGGTTTGGGAATCGCAAATTCGCGACCCGGCCGGCGGCGCTGTACAGCTAGCTGCACACTGTGCTGAGCTGCTGCGGTAGCACTAGGCAGTAGTCTGCTAATTTACGGCCAGGACGAAAGAATGTGAACAAACATCAACCAACTCGTCTAAAATGTACTATATTCGACTTCTCAATAATGAAATTTGTATCAGGAATAAAAAAAATAGACCTTCATACGAGATAAAAAATGAAATTTTTGCAGTGATTTACTGACAAAAACACTGCTCGACTTTCAGTGGTCCGAGTAGATACAACGCACATTTAATGTACGTACGACATTGCGGATTGCGAGCTGTGAGTAAATTGTCCGAAATGTCATTTTTTTTGTCATTTTACCTAAAGATAAGTTATATATTTTCTTCATTAGTATCATTTAACACAATTCCATTAAAGATTTTGGTTGGAAAGGGCATTATTAAGTCACAAAGAGCAAAAACATATACACATTGGTATCTCTCGATCGATTAATCAGGTCGGGACATCTCGGCCCAGTTTTTCCAACTGGGCTGAGTAGTCCCATGGGCCGAGTTAGCCCGGATTCGTCTGAGAATGAGGATTGGTGGCATAAACGAGGAAATATCCTTGTAGATCTATACGCGGACAAAATGCGTCCTAAAAATGTGGATCGTCCGCGAAAATTTTGCGGAAGTTTTTTTTTTTCTTCTGCGGGTTTTGGGTTCCCGATCCGTCTACTTTCATGGGTTGTCCGTCTTCCCTAGGATTTATCGCTCAAAACGTAAAAGTCTCTGTAGACAACAAGGTAAATGTAAAATTATTGCGGAACCCCTTTTTTCGCATCGCCAACTTGCGGATCGGAAATCATGTCCCGTCATGAGTTTGTGAGGGATGCAAGTAATTGTAGTTTTTAGATGAATTTCATTTGTACAGTGTATGCCATGTTCAACTCTTAATTTTCGCTAGATTTATTTTGAGAGCATAATAGAATACTACAACGTGCTTAATTTTGTATTTTTATTTTTTTATTTTTCAGGGTATCTTCAGCTGCTGCAACGGCCAGGACGAAAGAATATGAACAAACATCAACCATCTCGTCTAAAATGTACTATATTCGACTTCTCAGTAATGAAATTTGTATCAGGAATAAAAAATAGACCTTCATACGAGATAAAAATGATATTTTTGCAGTGATTTACTGACAAAAACACTGCTCGACTTTTAGTGGTCCGAGTAGATACAACGCACATTTAAAGGTACTATGTCCCATTTGCAGGCCAAAAAATGAAAAAGTTAAATTCCAACTGCATTTGAAAGATAATACTAATTTAGAACTTCTCTAAAAAAGGTGGGGCTTAAAAATGTCTTCAAGTGGGAAAATAACGACTATTAGTTGTCAAATTGACTTTAGGGCTATAGAGCTCAAAAGTATTAGTCTTGATTTTCAGACAATTTTACCTAATGGTCATACGTTTTATGCTGTGCAAAGATTCAATCAGTTTAATCTTGGCCATCACAAGAAGTGGGTTATTGATGTAGACAAATGCTCATGTACCCTTTACAACTCTTTTCATGTATGTTATTACCAAAGAAGAAAAAAAGTCAGTCAGTCACTCAATAGTGGCTGACAGTGAAGTCTTGCAAGTAAACGGGTTTCCTTGCATCATTTAAATATGAGGACACTGCTAACGTTTAAATTTCACAGATAGGACATTCATGACATATTCATAATTCCTGCAAATTAGTTCTACAGCATTTGAGTTTGGCTGCAAAGGGGACATAGTACCTTTATTGTACGTACGACAATGCGGATTGCGAGCTGTGAGTAAATTGTCCGAAATGTCATTTTTTTGTCATTTTACCTAAAGATAAGTTATAGATTTTCTTCATTAGTATCATTTAACACAATTCCATTAGAGATTTTGGTTGGAAAGGGCATTATTAAGTCACAAAGAGCAAAAACATATACACATTGGTATCTCTCGATCGATTAATCAGGTCGGGACATCTCGGCCCAGTTTTTCCAACTGGGCTGAGTAGTCCCATGGGCCGAGTTAGCCCGGATTCGTCTGAGAATGAGGATTGGTGGCATAAACGAGGAAATATCCTTGTAGATCTATACGCGGACAAAATGCGTCCTAAAAAATGTGGATCGTCCGCGAAAATTTTGCGGAAGTTTTTTGTTTTTCTTCTGCGGGTTTTTGGTTCCCGATCCGTCTACTTTCATGGGTTGTCCGTCTTCCCTAGGATTTATCGCTCAAAACGTAAAAGTCTCTGTAGACAACAAGGTAAATGTAAAATTATTGCGGAACCCCTTTTTTCGCATCGCTAACTTGCGGATCGGAAATCATGTCCCGTCATGAGTTTGTGAGGGATGCAAGTAATTGTAGTTTTTAGATGAATTTCATTTGTACAGTGTATGCCATGTTCAACTCTTAATTTTCGCTAGATTTATTTTGAGAGCATAATAGAATACTACAACGTGCTTAATTTTGTTTTTTTATTTTTTTATTTTTCAGGGTATCTTCAGCTGCTGCAACGGCCAGGACGAAAGAATATGAACAAACATCAACCATCTCGTCTAAAATGTACTATTAATATTCGACTTCTCAGTAATGAAATTTGTATCAGGAATAAAAAATAGACCTTCATACGAGATAAAAATGATATTTTTGCAGTGATTTACTGACAAAAACACTGCTCGACTTTTAGTGGTCCGAGTAGATACAACGCACATTTAAAGGTACTATGTCCCATTTGCAGGCCAAAAAATGAAAAAGTTAAATTCCAACTGCATTTGAAAGATAATACTAATTTAGAACTTCTCTAAAAAAGGTGGGGCTTAAAAATGTCTTCAAGTGGGAGCATTTGAAAGATAATACTAATTTAGAACTTCTCTAAAAAAGGTGGGGCTTAAAAATGTCTTCAAGTGGGAAAATAACGACTATTGTCAAATTGACTTTAGGGCTATAGAGCTCAAAAGTATTAGTCTTGATTTTCAGACAATTTTACCTAATGGTCATACGTTTTATGCTGTGCAAAGATTCAATCAGTTTAATCTTGGCCATCACAAGAAGTGGGTTATTGATGTAGACAAATGCTCATGTACCCTTTACAACTCTTTTCATGTATGTTATTACCAAAGAAGAAAAAAAGTCAGTCAGTCACTCAATAGTGGCTGACAGTGAAGTCTTGCAAGTAAACGGGTTTCCTTGCATCATTTAAATATGAGGACACTGCTAACGTTTAAATTTCACAGATAGGACATTCATGACATATTCATAATTCCTGCAAATTAGTTCTACAGCATTTGAGGTTGGCTGCAAAGGGGACATAGTACCTTTATTGTACGTACGACAATGCGGATTGCGAGCTGTGAGTAAATTGTCCGAAATGTCATTTTTTTGTCATTTTACCTAAAGATAAGTTATAGATTTTCTTCATTAGTATCATTTAACACAATTCCATTAGAGATTTTGGTTGGAAAGGGCATTATTAAGTCACAAAGAGCAAAAACATATACACATTGGTATCTCTCGATCGATTAATCAGGTCGGGACATCTCGGCCCAGTTTTTCCAACTGGGCTGAGTAGTCCCATGGGCCGAGTTAGCCCGGATTCGTCTGAGAATGAGGATTGGTGGCATAAACGAGGAAATATCCTTGTAGATCTATACGCGGACAAAATGCGTCCTAAAAAATGTGGATCGTCCGCGAAAATTTTGCGGAAGTTTTTTGTTTTTCTTCTGCGGGTTTTTGGTTCCCGATCCGTCTACTTTCATGGGTTGTCCGTCTTCCCTAGGATTTATCGCTCAAAACGTAAAAGTCTCTGTAGACAACAAGGTAAATGTAAAATTATTGCGGAACCCCTTTTTTCGCATCGCTAACTTGCGGATCGGAAATCATGTCCCGTCATGAGTTTGTGAGGGATGCAAGTAATTGTAGTTTTTAGATGAATTTCATTTGTACAGTGTATGCCATGTTCAACTCTTAATTTTCGCTAGATTTATTTTGAGAGCATAATAGAATACTACAACGTGCTTAATTTTGTTTTTTTATTTTTTTATTTTTCAGGGTATCTTCAGCTGCTGCAACGGCCAGGACGAAAGAATATGAACAAACATCAACCATCTCGTCTAAAATGTACTATTAATATTCGACTTCTCAGTAATGAAATTTGTATCAGGAATAAAAAATAGACCTTCATACGAGATAAAAATGATATTTTTGCAGTGATTTACTGACAAAAACACTGCTCGACTTTTAGTGGTCCGAGTAGATACAACGCACATTTAAAGGTACTATGTCCCATTTGCAGGCCAAAAAATGAAAAAGTTAAATTCCAACTGCATTTGAAAGATAATACTAATTTAGAACTTCTCTAAAAAAGGTGGGGCTTAAAAATGCCTTCAAGTGGGAAAATAACGACTATTAGTTGTCAAATTGACTTTAGGGCTATAGAGCTCAAAAGTATTAGTCTTGATTTTCAGACAATTTTACCTAATGGTCATACGTTTTATGCTGTGCAAAGATTCAATCAGTTTAATCTTGGCCATCACAAGAAGTGGGTTATTGATGTAGACAAATGCTCATGTACCCTTTACAACTCTTTTCATGTATGTTATTACCAAAGAAGAAAAAAAGTCAGTCAGTCACTCAATAGTGGCTGACAGTGAAGTCTAGCAAGTAAACGGGTTTCCTTGCATCATTTAAATATGAGGACACTGCTAACGTTTAAATTTCACAGATAGGACATGCGTGACATATTCATAATTCCTGCAAATTAGTTCTACAGCATTTGAGGTTGGCTGCAAAGGGGACATAGTACCTTTAATGTACGTACGACAATGCGGATTGTGAGCTGTGAGTAAATTGTCCGAAATGTCATTTTTTTGTCATTTTACCTAAAGATAAGTTATATATTTTCTTCATTAGTATCATTTAACACAATTCCATTAAAGATTTTGGTTGGAAAGGGCATTATTAAGTCACAAAGAGCACAAACATATACACATTGGTATCTCTCGATCGATTAATCAGGTCGGGACATCTCGGCCCAGTTTTTCCAACTGGGCTGAGTAGTCCCATGGGCCGAGTTAGCCCGGATTCGTCTGAGAATGAGGATTGGTGGCATAAACGAGGAAATATCCTTGTAGATCTATACGCGGACAAAATGCGTCCTAAAAAATGTGGATCGTCCGCGAAAATTTTGCGGAAGTTTTTTGTTTTTCTTCAGCGGGTTTTGGGTTCCCGATCCGTCTACTTTCATGGGTTGTCCGTCTTCCCTAGGATTTATCGCTCAAAACGTAAAAGTCTCTGTAGACAACAAGGTAAATGTAAAATTATTGCGGAACCCCTTTTTTCGCATCGCCAACGTGCGGATCGGAAATCATGTCACGTCATGAGTTTGTGAGGGATGCAAGTAATCGTAGTTTTTAGATGAATTTCATTTGTACAGTGTATGCCATGTTCAACTCTTAATTTTCGCTAGATTTATTTTGAGAGCATAATAGAATACTACAACGTGCTTAGTTTTGTATTTTTATTTTTTTATTTTTCAGGGTATCTTCAGCTGCTGGAAAGTCATCAACGTGGACTGTGTGGCACTGGCATGCTTGTCTTCTGGTGTACATGCAGACATGCAGTCTTAATTTGTAAGACTGAACTGTCCAAAACACGATGCAAGATCCCCATAGGAAAGTGAAAAGTATGCCGCAGACCTGCCGCAGATCTGCGGCAGACTTTTAGTCTGCGGCAAAGAGTATGCCGAAGTATGCGGCAGAAAGAAATTTTGCTGCAGACTTGCCGCATACCGGTATGCCACAGGAACAGTCTGAGGCAGATCTGCGGCAGGATGAAATTTTGCTGCAGACTTGCCGCATACCAGTATGCCACAGGAACAGTCTGCGGCAGATCTGCGGCAGGATGAAACTTTGCTCCAGACTTGCCGCATACTAGTATGCCACAGGAACAGTCTGCGGCAGATCTGCGGCAGGATGAAACTTTGCTCCAGACTTGCCGCATACCAGTATGCCACAGGAACAGTCTGCGGCAGATCTGCGGCAGGATGAAACTTTGCTCTAGACTTGCCGCATACTAGTATGCCACAGGAACAGTCTGCGGCAGATCTGCGGCAGGATGAAACTTTGCTCCAGACTTGCCGCATACTAGTATGCCACAGGAACAGTCTACGGCAGATCTGCGGCAGGATGAAACTTTGCTCCAGACTTGCCGCATACTAGTATGCCACAGGAACAGTCTGCGGCAGATCTGCGGCAGGATGAAACTTTGCTCCAGACTTGCCGCATACTAGTATGCCACAGGAACAGTCTGCGGCAGATCTGCGGCAGGATGAAACTTTGCTCCAGACTTGCCGCATACTAGTATGCCACAGGAACAGTCTGCGGCAGATCTGCGGTAGGATGAAACTTTGCTCCAGACTTGCCGCATACCAGTACGCCACAGGAACAGTCTGCGGCAGGTCTGCCACAGAAAAGTGGGAAATTATACAGTCTGAAGCAAGGCTATAGGCGGCCATTTTGTAGGACATGCAGTACCATATGAGGTTGCAGGCTGAGCCCATGATCTTGTAAATTCCTTTGTTAATTAGCACTGTTAATTGTCTATTTAGCTTCTGTCAAACCAAACAATTTGCTTCAAGTTCAACTGGTACCATGAGAGGAATTTATTACATAAGAGGAGACTGAGGAATTAAAGGACTGTTTCAAACTTTTTTGTTGTGCCATATGTGATCTTATCTTCAGCCGCACTAACTCAATTTTTTGTTGTAACTACCCAAGACGAAAATCCAATTGAAACTAATTGAACACCAATTGAATTTTCAATTGGTTTCAATTGGTCTCAATAGGTTTTAACAGGTTTCAATTGAACTAGTTTAATAGGACTTCAGATGGTTTCAATTGGTCCAGATTGTCCCTATTGGACCAATTGGGCCCATTGGGCCCATTGGCCCCATTGGCCTATGCCCCATTAGACTTTAATGGGACCCCAATTGGCCTGAAGTTGGACTTCAATTGGTCCAATTGAAACCAATTGAAAACCTTTTAAAGTCTAATGGGGCAGATTGGTCCAATTGAAATCCCATTAAAGTCTAATAGGGCCAATTGAAACCAATTGAAACCAATCATCTCATGCATATTCATTATTACTTTACACGTGTGACAGAAAAATACATTTATCATGATTTGTTAAGCAAATTAAGACAATGCACATCATTTTTGTGATTTCTATTTTCCTTTTGCCATTATTAACCAATAGATTATTTTGTCTGATCATGTTACAATTACATTCACGTTTTAGCAATAGATTGATAGATTGATATTGATTATATGATTACTAACCAAGAAACAATATACATATTTAGTATATATATATGTGTACCAGCCTGTGTCACTTTATATGATACTCTTTAATACACTTCAAATGATTTATGTGATGGAGTTAATACAATTGAGAATAGAATATACCTATTTGGTAATATTGATATATATTGGTATTACCTAATTGGTAATATCGATATTGCCAATATCGATTATTATCACTGGTTCTACTACATGCATACTTTATTGCCACGTACTAGAAATGAAAGAGTATGCGGCAGGTCTGCAGCAGGTCTATATGAGATATGAATATTCATGATGAAGAGTCTGCGGCAGGTCTGCAGCAAGTCTGCGGCAGACCTGCCGCAGACTCTTCATCATACTGAAAGAGTATGCGGCAAGTCTGCGGCAAGTCTGCTGCAGACCTGCCGCAGACTCTTCATCATACTGAAAGAGTATGCGGCAAGTCTGCGGCAAAACTAATTTGCATGTGAAAAAGGTCTGCCGCAGGAGTATGCTCATTTCTTTCCTATATAAGACCCATACTGGGTAAATGTTCATCGGTATGGGATTCCTATATTAAATGGAAAGCATTTCAAAATGATGTAAATTATGCCGACCATGTAACAAACATTCAGCAAGTACTTTCAGGTCGCCACGCCCTGTCATAATCACCTTGCGTTCGGTCGGAATAAATCTTCAATATACACATCTTTGTACCAAGGCAATCTCGACGAACATAAATTGAATTAACTTACAGCGTAATAAAATATTTACATATATCCTATATCTGTGTGTGAATATATATATATATATATGTGAAAATTCACAACTAGAATGAAGTTTTGGTGTTTCTGAATATTGTATAGTTGACGTGAAGAACCATCTACATACTGCTGCGAAACATTTGAATGAAAGTATTATGCCAACTAGAGGGAAAAGTCAGCCAAAAACTGATCGTCGGAAACGGAAGGAACCGACCGAAAATGAACGAAGTAAAGCAATTTCGACGCCGGCAGAATCGGGGACAGACGAGCTTAACTCCAGTGTTGATGAAGACGAAAGTCTTGCTGGTCAGTCAAGCGCAAATCAAGGAGGGGGCCCCGAGTCTAGACAATACACTGAAGAATGCTATTGAAAAGCAGATTGCCCTCTCACTACGATCATCGAACCTGATCAAACGTATAGCGGACGATGTATACAACGTAATAGCTGCAAAATTGGAGGAGCAAGTTGTGGAGAAAGTGTATCAAGCTGTCAGTTTGGATTTGAAGAAATACACAGATGTAGTAGGAACCATCAAAAAGAAAATAACTTAAATGAAGAAGGAAACAAAAGTACTACAGGATGAGAAAGAAGATGCAGAACAGTATAGTAGGAGAAACTGTCTGTGGATATATGGCATTCCCGAAGGACCAGAACTGAAGACAGATGAACTCGTTCTACATTTGTTCAATACGACTGAGCTCTGTCTTAGAGTTCAACCGGACGCGATAGATCGTAGTCACCGCATCTCTCCACGTTCGAGCCACGCTGCTGATGAGGGACGCGAGTCATCGACTTCGCCACCGTACGCGAGTACTACGAGGAGGAACAAACCGAGACCGATCATAGTGAAATTTAGCAGATATAATGTCCGTAATGATGTGTACAGAGCCAGGACGAAATTTTTTTAAGAGATTCGTAATATTTTAACCACATGTAACATGCATATTTTTTCTTTATGTGAAACGCGATTAGATGGTTTTATTTCAAACCCTGAAATATCCATATCAGGTTATAAAATTGTGAGATTAGATAGAAATAAAAATGGTGGTGGAATTATAACTTTTATTAAAGACACTGTACCATTCAGTATAAAAAATGAATTCTTTGTTGATGGTTTGGAACTAATGTGTTTGGAGATCTGCTTACCAAAGCAAAAACCCTTCTTAATAGTGTATTGGTACAGACCACCAAATTCCCATAATGCACACTTTGAGAAATTTGAAACTTTGTTACAACTTAGAGTCTTCCTCTAAAGAATTTATTATCTTTGGGGATCTCAATTGTGATTTATTAAAAAGACCTATGTCAAGTCAAACGAAAACTCTGAAGCGTTTAAGTGAAGAATACGATTTGAAACAATTCATAAATAAGGCAACAAGAGTAACCTGTGTGACAGAGACATTAATTGATGTGTTTTATTTTTCTAATCATGAAAAAGTTTATTTTAGTGATGTCATCCCACTGAGTTTAAGCGACCATTTTATGATAGTATGTAATCTTGGTAGAGCAAGAGCCATGAAAACACATAAGTACATGTATAGTCGTAATGCGAAAAGATTCGATTTAGCCCAATATAAATTGGATCTCTGTAAAGTTCATTGGGATGATGTACTTTCTGACCCTGATCCAATCAGTGCTTTTGGAAAATGGAGCTCTAAGTTCAATTTGGTTTTAAATAAACATGCTCCATTAAGAAGAAAAAGAATTCGTCATAAAGATTCACCATGGATGAATAATGAAATTTTAACTAAAATGCGAGAAAGAGATCGAATGAAAAGAAAAGCTAAAGGATCAGGGTCATCGAATGACTGGGTGATGTATAAACAACTAGAAATGCTGTCCCATCAATGGTTAGGGAATCCAAAAAGAGATATGTTTCGGAGATCATTTCGAATAATGAAGGTAAATTAAATGCAATGTGGAAATCATTGAGACGTATCATACCTAAAAATGTCAATGATAGCGGTTTTCAAAAGATAATTATTGACGATAAAGAAATAACAGGATCAAAATATATTGCATCATGTTTGAATGATCATTTTGTAGAGTTACCATCTAAACGGAAGGGAACCAAAATATTTGGTTGACTCAAGTAAACTCAACATTTAAGTTTAAAGAGATAACAGAAAACGAGGTTTTGAAATGTATTCATGATATTGCAAGGAATAAGGCCACTGGCCTCGATCAAATACCAGCCAGTTTCGTAAAAGATTCTATTGAATACATTGTTAAAACCGCTAACTCATATCATCAATGCGTCATTAAGAAAGGGGAAAATTCCTTGTGCCTGGAAAAGGGCCAGGGTGACGCCTATTCACAAAGGTGGTGATAGAGCTAATCCCTGCAACTATAGGCCAATATCAGTCTTACCTGTATTATCTAAAGTGCTGGAAAAGCTTGTGTTTAATCAAGTGTATGATTACCGGCTTTCAAAGAATGAACTATTATGTCATAACCAACACGGCTTCCGCCCGAAACATTCGACTTTGACTGCACTCTTATCCCTCACAGACAGGGTTGGGTGGTAAATACCGGTGGCGGTAATTACCGGTGGTAAATACCGGTAAATACCGTCCGGTAAATAAGATGCGCGTCCGGTAAATATGTAAAAAAATGGGAAATATGATTTTAATTCTCTATTTATTTATAATTTTACTTGTTTTTAGCCTCATAACTTAAAATATTGTTCTGCAATAATTAGCAGCACAATACTCGTAGTAGGAACACACAAACAGATTTATAAAATCCTCACTGCATACATGTACACACCCAAACAAATGGCTTTTTGTGCATATGCTAATTAATAGGTATTCATGATAATAAATAATCCTCCCAAGCGGGTAATATGCCAACCCTGCTCACAGAAGATGTTTGTAAAATATTAGACAATGGGTATGTAGTAGGTATTGTCACGCTTGACTTGGAAAAAGCGTTCGATTTTGTATCGTTTGAGATTTTGCTTAAAAAGCTTGGATATTATGGTTTTGATCAAAATTCAATATGTTGGTTCCAGGATTATTTCCATGATAGGGAACAATGCACTTTGGTAGACGGTAGCATGTCACAGAGCAGAAAAGTAACAAGCGGAGTGCCCCAAGGAAGTATCCTTGGGCCACTGATGTTTATTATCACTATGAATGATTTATATAAATCAATCAACAAATGTTCCCTTTCTCTGTATGCGGATGATACTTGCATGTATTTTGCATCAAAAGACCCGAAGATATTAGAGAAAGTAATCAATGGTGATTTGAAATCAGCTACGACATGGTTTTCAAATAATGAATTGTTACTTAACGTTGACAAATGTCAGGTCATGTTAACCGGTTCAAAGTCAAATTTGAGTCGTTTCTGTAATGTTGATATTCGTTTGAATAACAAAAAATTACTTAGAGTAATGGAATGCAAATATCTTGGGGTTTTGCTTGATTGCAATTTCTCATGGAACCCACAAATAGACCATGTATAAAAGAAAAATGTTTTAAAGACGTATTTTGCTCTAAAGCGAATGAGACAATTATTCACAGATGAAAAGATAGCATTAATACTGTACAAAACCTTTATTCAGCCTCATTTCGCTTATTGCAGCACGATTTGGATGAACGGTAGAGAAACTCGGTTAAAACAACTTCAAACACTACAAAATAGGTGTTTGAGATCTGTACTTGGAGTTAATAGTAGATATCACATACTGAAATTCTTTATAAAACCCTTGAAATTGACATGCTAAAAGAATATTGGGTCAAACAGGCTTTAGTTACTATATTTAAGTTGTTATATAATCTTGGTCCACCTGTTTTATCGTCATTGATCCAATTTAATACTAATGTAGGCTATATGTTCCGTTATGCAAATTCACAAATTCCCCTTCCAAGACCTCACACAAATTTTCTTCAACATAGTCCGTTATACCATGCATCAAAGCTTTTTAATACCCTACCCAACGATATCAGAATTATAATTTTTTTTAAATCTTACAACAATGAGATTAGTAAAATTCAAGATATTTGCTCACTTCTTCCATCTCGTAGATAATTTCCCCCCCCCTCACTTTGTCACTATGATTCTATTTTGTATTTAAATTTCTGTATATATGTTCACTTATTATAACTTTCATATTTGTTTGTAAATTGTATTTTCATTGTGTTATATTATATTCTGTTCTAATTATATGTAATCACGGCCTCGCTGAAAAACAGCTTCTGCTGAATGCGGGCACAATTGTATTTCTTGTTTTTAACCGTGAATAAATAAAATGTACCATACCATACCATGTATTGTATACCTTTAATTGCCTTCACATGTATTCATTCATATACCTTTAAAAAAAAAATTGTTGGACTGTTTATGTTCGTCATGATATCTCATTGAAACTTGCCAGATAGCCTTGCTACTGGTATGTAACATTTTATAATTAATATATATACATGTACATGTGTATCCATGCACTTGTACACATATCCACTTAAAGGTAGTGAATCCTTTTTGCTGCCAACATCAATTTCTGTAGAACTTTGCAGGAATTTTAAATATATCACGTATGTCCCATCTGTGAAATGCAGTATCCAAGTATTCAAATTATGCAAGGAAACCCATTTAGTTTCTAGACTTCACTGTCAGGCACTATGAGTGACTGACTGACTTCTTTTTTTCTTGGGTAATACCCCTGCATTAAATGAGCTGTAAAGGGTACATGAGCATTTGTACACATCAATAACCTGTTTCTTGTAATGGCCAAAAAAACTCATACATTTTCAAATTTGAACCAAATCTGACCTTTTTCTGTTGTAAAGTGTGCATTGAATTTATCTAAGAATATATCAAGGGTTTTATTCTAAAATGTTTGTTTTGCAAGTTATTTTTTATAATTCTAGTTTTGTCATCTCAAATTCCTGTGATAATGCCTGGTATATGGTAGGCATGCTAGGTAGTCCTGTGGTACCTGCAATGCGGGAATCCTGTGGTAACTGGCGTGTGGTAATCCTGTGGTACCTGCATGGTGTATGGTAATCCTGTACCCTGTGGTAACTGGCGTGTGGTAATTCTGTGGTAACTGGCGTGTGGTAATCCTGTGGTAACTGGCGTGTGATAATCCTGTGATAACTGCAGAGGCGGCGGAGCGACTTCCAAAGTAGGGGGGGGCACCAACAAAAAAGGGCACTTTCTGGGAAAAAAAGGGCACCTACAAAGGGAAATCTCAAAGCGAAAATAAACAATTTTTAGACATTGGTATATACCCCTAAAATTTGATTACATTATCAGGGATGATTTCAATATTTTTTTCTCTTTATACATCGTATAAAATATTGCTTTTTAAAGCATCATACCTTGCAGTTGGGTGTGATGGTCGAAAAAATCGTTTGCGAGCGAGGAAAAATATAAGATTTGTGAGGTCACAGTGCGAAAACTACATCTTATAAAGAGGACAAAACCAATCCTCCTCGGGTTATAAATCAGCACATTTTCATAACAGGAAACTGAAAAGACCTTTGATAAGTAACATAATTATAACATCTATAAATGTGAGCGAGCGTAGCGAGCGAGCTTTGGGAGATATTGCTCTTAGTCGCTTGAAATTAGGGGCACGTTTAATGATGAGAGGAAAGGGGGACACTTATTCCAAGGGATAAGACACTTATTAGAAAATAAAAGGAGCACGTGTCAAAGTACAAAGGGTTATTATCAGAGGTGAAAATGGGGCACTCACCAGGGATGAAAAGGCACTTATGAAAATGGAAATTGGGCATTTGTCGACGGAAACGATGCAACCATCAGATTTTGATAGGGGCATTTATGAAAAAGGGATAGGTTCCTCATAAGAAAGGAAAAGGGGCACGTATCATTGTTAAAAAAGGTTAATTATCAGAGGTGAAAAGAGGCACTTATCGCACCTGAAAAGGGGCAAACACCATGTATGAAAGAGGCACTTATGAGAATGAAAAAGGGGCACTAATAATAAAGGGAAATGTGCATTTGTTGAAAGAAAAGGAGCACCGATCAGATTTCGATAGAGGCATTTATTGGAGGTGAAAGGGGGCTTTTATGAAAAGCGGAAATTATGAAGGAAAAAGAGCATTTATTAGGAAGGAAAAGGGGCTCGTGTCAAAATAAAAAGGGGTGTTATTAGAAATGAAAAGAGCACTTATCAGGAGGAAAAGGGGGCACTTGTCAAAATAAAACGATTGTCTCTCAGAATTGAATAGGGTCATTTACCAGACATGAAAAGGAGCACTAGTAGGAGAATGAAAAAGGACTATTTTCATAGGTGAAAAGGGGCATTTATGAAAAGGCGAAGGGCTCTTTGTTAAATGGGGGCACTTATCATAAGGAAAAGGGGCACTTATTAGAAAGGAAAGGGGGCACATGTGAAAATATAAGGTGCGCTTATCCGAGTTAAAAAGAGGTAGTTGTTAAAAGGGAAAGGGGGACTTCTTACAAAGGAAAAGGGGCAATTGTCAAAGTAAAAGGGGCACCTCTAAGATTCGAATAGGGCAATTATCAGAGGTGAAGGAGGCGCTTAACAAAAGTGAAAAGGGGCGCTTCTCGTATCCGAAAAGAGGCACTTACTAGAGATTAAAAAGGGCACTTATGAAAAGGAAAATAGACACTTATTGCAAAGGAAACTGGGAACTTGTCTGGGAAAAGAGGTACGTGTAAAAATAAAAGGGGCACAAATCAGAGGTGGAAAGGAGAGGGGGCACTTTTAAAAATTAACAGGGGCACATATCATAGTAATAGGGGCACTTTTTATGTAAAAAGGGGCGCTTCTTACCAAGTTAAGGGGCACTTTTCCCATGGAAAAAGGGGCACTTTTTGGGTACTTGAAAAAGTGGGGGGGGGGGCACTGTGCCCCCCCCCCCTGCCCCCCCCCCCGGGTCCGCCGCCTCTGGGTAACTGGCGTGTGGTAACTGTCCTGTGGTAATGTCCCTAAAAACCACACAAATTAACACAGAAATATTCCTGTGGTAATTTGTGTGGTAATTTTATGTGGTAATTGGCGTGTCGTATTCCTGTGGTAATCCTGTGGTAATTGGCGTGTGGTAATTATGTGGTATTCTGTATGGTAACCGGTGTGTGGTAATTCTGTGGTAACGGGCGTGTGGTAATCCTGTGGTAACTGGCGTGTGATAATCCTATGGTAACTGGCGTGTGGTAACTGTCCTGTGGTAATGTCCCCCAAAACCACACAAATTACCACATAAATATTCCTGTGGTAATTTGTGTGGTAATTTTAAGTGGTAACTGGCGTGTGGTATTCATGTGGTAACTGGCGTGTGGTAATCCTGTGGTAACTGGCGTGTGGTAATTCTGTGGTATTCTGTATGGTAACCGGTGTGTGGTAGTCCTGTGGTAATGTGTGTGGTAACTGCTGTGTGGTAGTCCCTGTGGTATCTGATGTGTGGTATTCCTATGGTAAATTGGGACATTCCTACAGGACCATTGTATCTAGTACCACATACTAATCCCTTCTGTGGTAACTGTTACCACATGTTAATCCATTCCTGTGGTAGCCCTGTGGTAAATTGGGACGTAACTGTCCTGTGGTAATGTCCCCCAAAACCACACAAATTACCACAGAAATATTCCTGTGGTAATTTGTGTGGTAATTTTATGTGGTAACTGGCGTGTAGTATTCCTGTGGTAAATTGGAATATTCCAAATTTACCATTATGTGGTAAAGTCGTGTGGTACAGTCCTGTGGTAATCCTGTGGTTTTACCACAGGACATTTTTGTAAGGGTATGTACTTGTTTCTGCCGTAAAACTGCTAACCTTCATGACTTGAAACTTCAGGATTTGTCAACAAAGGCAATTTTCATGGTAAATTTGACAAATTATGTCATCTGCTATTCAATTATTGTGCGGCATGAAACTTTTGTCCACTTTTTATAAACCCCTATAGCTTTGCTTTCACTTGTTCAATAGGCCATGAAATGTTCTTATCTGTAATATTTGTTCCCTTCATCACAATTTGTGAAAGAAAAAAAAGTCAAATATGAAATGCTTGAGGCGTGAAATAAGGAAAGCTAGATGCAAAGATTTATGTTTTAACCAAAATTCTTGCCACATTTTTCACCCAAAATGAGTGTATTAAAGAAAATCATGCCAAAATATACTTCGATCCTATCGATACACCACTCAGGTTAAAATGCTTATTGAATTCTATTGTCTGCTCCTGAATTTGTTGTGGTGGCCAAAATATTTCTGGAGATGTTGCCATTTTCATGATTTTGGCAAGTGAGCAATTTCCATGGATTTGTCCTTTTACACTAATCTTTTTTTGTCCCATCTTCATTCTATTTTCTTGACCATTAGTTGTTCAGAATGTGTAATGAGTGATTTTGGTTGTGACTGGTGTGTCTTTGGAGGCGGATGTACCTTGGATGGGTCAAGTAGCTGTACCACCCCCGATGACGTCATTGTTAACGTAAGTGAAACCTGTATACAGTGTGTCCCAGAAAAAATGAAACCGAGAATTATCGATGTTTTATCTTAACTTAATCACAATTATAATAAATAAATGACACATATTTGTAAAGCTTAGATCCCATTCTTTCAGTTAATGCAACTCATATGATGCATATTTCATACATGAGTGATTAAAATAGTTTGAAGAGAGGGTACCAAAAAGTCATTTTTAGGGCGTTATCTGAATTTCAAAGAGAAAATGAGATTTCTAGGAAGTTCATTTTCTACCCTTTCATATGAC
Source organism: Strongylocentrotus purpuratus (assembly GCF_000002235.5). NCBI lineage: Eukaryota > Metazoa > Echinodermata > Echinoidea > Camarodonta > Strongylocentrotidae > Strongylocentrotus > Strongylocentrotus purpuratus. The sequence goes on from NW_022145612.1 coordinate 48,996,948, forward strand.
GCCTCAATCAGGAAAAATGAGCCAGGAATAACAAAGTTCTGTTTGTTTAAAGTACTGCTTGCATTTCCATAATTTGATTAAAAAAATTCGTTCTCCGACTGGCCAGGCGGGGATCCAGGATTTCTTGGGGGGGGGGCCACTTTCTTTTTTTGGTCAAAAAAAAAAATCGCAACGACTCAGCCAGCCGCTAAATAAGCGGGGGGGGTCACTTTTTTTTTTTTTTTGGCCTCGAAATTTGAAAATTTGACATTTTGTTCCGTTGGGGGGGGGGGTGAAGTCACCTTTTAGGTCAGCCATTGACATAATTTTTTATCTTTTTTAATTTAAAAAATAAATAAAAAATAAAACATCACAAAAACGGGGGGGGGGGAGGTTTGCTCCAAAATACACAAATAAAAAAAACAGAAGGGGGGGTTCAACCCCTAACCCCCCCCCCCCCCCTGCGTACGTGCCTGCTCGTCTGTATACAGTTTTCCCCCTCCCGCGTGAAGCGTAGAAGCTTTTACGTTTCATTAAATCATTAGAGAAAGAAGACGATTCGTTGTACCGTTCTCAACTCTTAATCCTTGTCTTAATTCAGTTACCCCACCTCCGGCGCGTAGCGCGGAAGCTTTGACATTTAATTATTAGAGAAACAAGACGATTCGTTGTACCGGTGTCGAAAATAATCCTCGTCTGAATACAGTTTTCCCCCTCCCGCGCGAAGCGCGGAAACTTTTACGTTTCATTAAATCATTAGAGAAAGAAGACGATTCGTTGTACCGTTTTCGACTCCTAATCCTTGTATGAATTTCAAAAATGTTTTTTGTCTGCTCCTTTTTCTTTAAACGTCCTTTTCCTTTTCTCTCCTCTCTTTTTTTTTTGGCCGGCGTTTTTTTTTTGGGGGGGGCGCCCCCACTGCCCCCCTGGCTACGCGCCTGCGGTCAGATGAACATCTTTTGATACCTTGTCCGCCCCCGGAAACTCATGGGTTGAAGGCAAATTACGGTCAGATAACATTCAGGGGCCCGCCTCAGGGCCTCTGGTGGAGTCGAGGTTGCGGAAACCCCTGAATCTCAGGGGTTTCAGGCAATTGGTTACGGTCAGATGAACATTTTGTATACCTTATTTGTGACACTGGCAGGACACTGATTGGCGTGAGGCAGTGGCGGATCCAGGGGGGGGGCCCGGGGAGAAAAAAATCATGTAAAATCACGTGATTTTTACCTTTTTTGGGGGTTGGGCCCCCCCCCCCCCCTTGAGAAAAAAATCATGTAAAATCACGTGATTTTTACCTTTTTGGGGGGTTGGGCCCCCCCCCCTTGCGCTCAAGGGGGGGGGGGTGCAAATTGAAATTTTTTTTTGAGGATAAAAAAAAACAAAAAACTGCTCACTACCCCCCCCCCCCCCCCCCCCCCCCCCCCCCCCACTGAGCGACTTTTCAGCCGGCGCGATTTTCAAATTTTCGGGAGCAAACAAAAAAAAGAAGTTGGGGCCCCCTCCCCTAAGAAATCCTGGATCCGCGCCTGGCGTGAGGTCCAGCAGGCGGAGCCCCCAGAAGCCCAGTGGTTTTAAGCATTACATTACCGTCAGATTAGCATCCAGTGGGGTCCAGGGGGCAGAACCCCCGGAAGCTCAGGGGTTTAGGCATTTGATAACGATCAGATGAACATATTTTTATACTTTATTTGTGACACTAGCAGGACATTGATTGGCGTGAGGTCCAGCGGGCGGAGCCCCCAGAAGATCAAGGGTTTTAGGCACTAAATTGCGGTCAGATGAGTATCAAGGGGCCTGCCCAAGGGCCCTTGGTTGGGTCCCGGGGGCAGAGCCCCGAAAGCTCAGGGGTTTTACGCGTTTAATTACGGTCAGATGAGCAATTTTTGATACCTTATTTTGTTGTGACACTGGTAGTTAACTATTCTTTCTTTCTTGCTCTCTTTCCATTTTCTTTAAAATGCTTTTCCAAAAAAAAAATTGGGGGGGGGGGAGCTGGAGGCTCCCAATCCCCGCCGTTCCGCGGGACCTGACATGTAGGCATCTCAGGAAGCATATTTCTTGCCTGGCTGTTAATTTACAAACGCATAAAAAAGTATAATTTACTAAAGAATGAGGAAAAATCTCGGAAAATTATGTCATTTCAGCATTATGTGTAAACCACCGTTATGGAATAAGAAATAAACCGCGTTTAATTTTTTTCCCCCGAGCCCCCTCCCCGATCAATGCGCCAGTGCCCCCCCCCCCCGATCTACACGTTGTTGGCGGAAAAATTGCAACTGATCTCCCCTACCTTTCTTCTTTCTCTTTTTTTTAATTTCCCTTTCTCTCCTCTTTCCCTTTCCCTTCCCATCCTTTTCTGTCTTTTAGGTTTGATGGGGGGGGGGGGGGGGGGGGGGGGAGACAAGGTCATTTCGGCCCCCCACCCTTCTCCACACGTTGTTGGCGGGATTAAGTGCAAATGATCTATTTCCCCTTCTTTTCACCCTTTTTTCCCGGTCCCTTTTAGCTCTCCTTTTTTCCTTTTCCATCTTTCTCTCTTTTTTTTAGCGGGGCGGGGGGAGGCAAGGGCATTTTGCCCCACCCCCACCCCGATCCACAACTTGTTGGCGGAAAAATTGCAACGGATACCCCCTTCTTTCTATTTCCTTCATTCTCTCTTATTTTTTTGATTGGGGGAGGGGGGAGGCGAGGCTCTTTCGCCCCCCCCCCCTCCCCCACCCATCACTTCTTCCCCCTTTTCTTTTCTTCTTCCTGTTCTTTCTTTCCCTTTCTCTCCTCTTTCCCGTCTTTTCCTTCTCTCTCTCTCTCTCTCTTTTCTTTTTTTGTCCTCCTTTTTTGTCCTTTCTTTTTTTTTTCCTTCTTTTTTTTCCCTTTTTTTTCTTCACAGGGGGGGGGGGGCGGCCCCCCCGGCCCCCCCCCCCCCCTGGATCCGCGCCTGCGTTCATAAGCACTTTCTGGCAGGTTTATTTTGAGAAAGCTCTCAAGTTTGCTGTTCCGTTTAGTAGTGACTTCTTTTACATTTCGCGCCATACAACTACTCCAACAGCACAGAAGAGGCTATGAGTGGGACTGAACTAACCAAACTACCGCTGTTGGCACTCAATGCAAATGTCATCTCTTTCTTGAATCCGGATATTGCAAACAGCCTGGTTTCCTCCTTTTCGCAGGTGAGTTGGAAACAACATTTGGTATCGTTGTAACGTTGGAATCTGTTCCCCTTCCTGTCTACCTACGATATACGAAAAACAAACAGTGGTTTATTACTAAAATGATATCGACTCGGATTTTCACTCCATTTCGCACCTCGAGAGAGGAATGGGCGGAGGCGTGCATGTAATGATGGCCGTGGTGGTGGTATTTTTTTCGCGGCGCCGTTTTAAGTTACTACGCGGTATACGTGTCGACGACTAGTTCTAACGAACGAGAGAATACGGCGTCCTTAGTGATAAGTGTCCGCCCTGTGAAATAGAGATGGCGCACATCCACTATTCAGCACGAGTCAGAAAAATATCCCTCGAAAACCAAACCAACAATTTATGAATAAGAAAACATCTCACATGTCACATTTTCTAGTGACTTTTTTATTTTAAAAAAGGATTAGGGGGTTTAAAAAAATGGACAAGAAGAGAAGAGTATTACTAATCATGTTTATCCCATGTACAGGGTCAGTTTAGGCGGAGGCATCTCTTCTCTCGGGCGCCAAATTATTTAGGAGAGTACATTTTTACTCCCTCTCTAGAGTATTCCCTTTTATTGGTCAATCTCGCTTTCAGGTTCTGGTCTTGAACTGTGAAAAACGATGCCTCCCTCCTCACCTCTGAAATGAGATATCTACTCACAGTTCAAATCTCAGTTAAAAACGTTTCTGTTCCCAACATTTTTACTTCTCTTTTGTCTTATGTTACTGTAATTTTCCTTGATTAGCTATTAACTTTATTTCCTATCCGTTTCCATTCATATTTTGTATATTAGGTGGATGTATATAGCCATGTTTTTATGTTGGAAATGATGTTGAAATTCTATTATTGCAAAATCATGTCATGACGTATGTTAAAATTCGCTTTCTTTTTCTAGAATTGCTTTACAGAATGATGTATGACCACATAATTATTATTCTACCATTTTCTCACAACTGCGCGCTAGGAGTGTCAATGTTGACAGACACGGTGCATTAATTACAAAATGTTCACTGTTATGGTTATCATGATTATTATCGTTTTTATCATATACTGTTATTATTATATTGTTATCATTACTATCATTATTATTAGTTCAATTATCATTATTTTAATCATTATTATCATAATAATGATTATTATTATGATTATTATTATATATTATCATGATTATTATCACTATTATTATTATTATGGGACCTTCCCGGGACCTTCCCCAGACTTCCAAAACGCACCAAATAGACCTAGAAGTTGCGCCCAGTTGAGTACAAGCTAGCAACTGAAATGTTGTGATAGAACAAAACTACAATTATACTAGGGTTCAAGTCCCTATTAATTACTTTTTGACACTCGAAGAAAAACCACTGCACACAATGAAGCTCATGACGGCTTGTCATCAAAGATTTTGGGACGGGACAAGTCTGATGAGGATTGATTGAGTTGAATTTATATCCAAAAAAACACATGAAATTAAAGGTGTACAAAACGATGCATGTAGCCTACAATCAAATAAAATTAAAACAATTATATACGTTACCCGTTAAACAATCATTAAATCATTATCGCTGCTCTAGTCATCGCCATCTTGGTACCGAAGATCGACTTCTAATTTGCATACAGCTGTCAATCAAAGTACGCGAGTCCTGGCCTGCCTTCGCCAAGCCAGCTAATCGCTGCCGATTGTGACGTCACGAAAGTGGGCGGAAACAGCAGCCGAATCTTAGAGCCGAACTGCGATTGGTATTACTTCGGCACATGTATGCGCTAATCGGCATTGTGCGGGCATTCAGAACATGCCATCTGCGTAAGAGCCGTATTCTGTTGGTGTCAATAGGCAGCTAGCACCGTCCGCCAGCGGGTACGTATTTTGAACGCCCTCTGGAATATGGGGAACATGCCCCTTTAAGGAATTAATAGAATTATTAGGCATCCAAGAGCAAACTTGGTAAATGAATATCAGAGAGCACCAGTCGCTACAAGTTCGTTACTTCAACAGGCTACAGAAACAAAACTGGAGCTGTAAATACAGGAGTACATCGGGAGCTGCAAATATAGTAGTAGGCATGTCTTATAAAATAATAAGCAGAAAATCAGCCACGGCGCAGTACTCACCGAGAACAAGTTAATTATAGATCGCATCATGCATAGCTGAATTTACAGGACAAAACTTTCCTGATATAATATGTAGTTGCGTCAGCCAAACCAACGCCAGTGAAGAGGAGGTAAAAAATTATTTCTTTAACAGGCATCTCGATCTGATGTACTGACACAGCTCATAGTTCGTCTAGTTTTTTGGCGATGTTGATGCCAGGATCAGGCCTGCATGAGCACGGTAACTTCACTTTCCATGATGCAACCATGAACATGGGGTCTACTTGAAATGTGGAAAACATACTTGTGGTAGGGAATATCTACTGTTATAATTATGGACTACATCCTCATGAGGAAGATATGTATGAACACTCCTCATTAATGTAGAATCATACGGAACTTCACAAGCATTGGATAGGATTATTGAACATTACTGTGTCATGCAGCAAAAATTAAGCTCAGCTTAAAGGTTTTACAAAGTTTTTGTACGGGGTCATAGATTTGGTACAAAATAATGAACATGTTGGAAACATAGTGCGATCCTACAATATTCAGTGATCGGTGTCGCGGTTGAAATCGACTCTAAATGATGAAATTGTAAATAATAAACAATTTTCGTTGTATAGCTCCCTCTCAAGGTCAAGATATTAATTTAGCTAATACTAAAATCGACCAATTCGCTATTCCCATTTGAAATTATATATCACAACTACATATTCTGAGATTTTCATTGTCGCAGCTACCATTGTATGGCCGTAGGCGCTATTTGAAAATAATTTATTATCGAAATTTACCGGGAGCACCTGTAAATTTTGATATTTAAGTTTTTGGCGAAAGCAGAATTGTTTTGGGTGCTAAAGGCATCCAAATATTTCAAAATTGTAAAGAATCACTATCCGGCCAAATTTCAAAATTTTTCAAAAACTTTCTATTACCTTTAAGAAAAGCAGCAACTGCAAGTGGTCGAGTTTTGCATTGTCTGTCTTGAAAGAAGGATCGAGTTGCAAGAAAGATATAGCAAAGGAATCAACAACAGATTCAGCATACTAGAAGACGAAAGTGAGGGAAATTTCTTACTGAAATATTGCCAGCTTCTTAAAATAAACAATGAAGTGGCAACGGAACTTTATAATGAGACCCAATAAAACTCCATACTCGGAGGACCCAAGAGTCAAATAAGCCAGAGAGGAAGTCAACCTATAGCTAAAAATCAGAAGCGGCGCCACAGGGGGGTAGGGGGTGCGGCCGCACCCCCTTTCATTTTGAAAAAAGGGAAGAGGAAAGGAAGGAGAAAGAGGAAAAGGAGAAGGAAAAGGAAAGGAAAAGGAAAGGAAAAGAAGGAGAAGAAAAGAAAAGAAAGGGGACGAGAAGGAGGAAGGCTAGGAAAAAGAGAACTATAAAATGTAAATTATGACGAAAGGCAGGGCGGGTGGAGAGGGGGTCAAAATAAAGATAGAGAAAATAAAGAAAAAGAGAGAAAAACAAACCAAATCAGATTATATTAATAGACGCGTCATTATTACATTCACATTAACGGAAGCTCAAACATTGGTTTACGATGAAAAACCTTTCACCAACTGAAAAAAAAATCAAATTAATCCTTTGTATCTCCTAAACCTTATCGCTGATTGTTCAATTGAAACGACAAATTCATCTATAACAACCCTTCTGAAAAATATGGTTACACCCCCCCCCCCCTGCGTTCTTGTTCTTGTTAGTTGAACTAAAGACTGTTTTCTCTTTAATTTCGCAAAAAAATATGCACCAAATCAAGCCATTTATCCATCAATTTCAAACAATTCTTCAACTTCTGAGGGGGTACATCCCCCTTAGACACCACCTGCGTTCTTGTTCCTTGTTAGTTGAAGTTGGCAAAAAGTATGCACCAAAGCGAGCCATTTAAGCGTGGCGCGCTTATTCACCCCATAACAAAATAACCTGGCGCCGCCCCTGCTTATCACATGATCCCGATGAGGATACTAGATAAAGCAAAACACAAGCAGTCTAAGTATACCCAAGAAAGATAAGTTAAGTTGGAAACTCATGAATTTAGCTAACAAGGAGGAAAACAACGAAGAAGGAGTATTATCAAAGAGAACACTGTTGAAGAAAGGATAGCAATGCTACGACTACTTCAACAACTTGCTGGGCGAAACGGCGAGGATGGAAAAAGGGACCAAACATGTCAGTAACTGAGGGGAAAGTGCATGAATGGAAAAATTTGATGAGTATAAGCATGATTATGATGCTAAAGCAGTATCTTCAACTATGTATAAGAGAGAAACATAATTCCCTGATCATAGGCGCCGGAAGTGGGGGGGGGGGGCAGGGGCCAGTTGCCCCCCCCCCCCCCCAACCAAAAAAGTGGGGGGGGGGGCAAAACGCATTCCCCCCCCCCCCCCAAAAAAAAAAAAAAAAAAAGAAAAAAAGAAAAAGCAGTAAAGGAGTAAAGATAGTTTGTATTTTTAACCCAAAAGAACATAACAATAAAAAAATCCTGAATTAAATCACATATAAAATTCCATTAAAACAAAAGTAAAGTTAACATGCAGGAATTAAATGTCCTAAACATTGCGCATGCCACCTATGTTTATCAATGGAGGTTTTTATAATAGCGATACGCGCATATCGTGGACATTATTGTGAGAGAATGGAAAAGCGTGTCTGTTTTTTGTTATAGGGGTGAGAAGACATGAGCCCCTGAACGCTGGCGTACTGATGGGTTAGGGGGGGGTGGGTTATTTTTTATTCGATACCAGTGATTTCCAAATGTTGCTGAAATGACATGATTTTCCGGTATTTTTTCTCATTTGTTTTGTAATTCATACCTTTTTATGCGTTTGTTGGAAAATTTAGAAATTCCCAAATTTAAAGTCGGGCGAAACATATGCTTATTTAGCCAATCCTCTATGTCATGGTCTGCAAAACGGCTGGGCTCGGGGGCTCGAGCCCCTTCACTTTTTGAAAAAGTATGTTACAGAGAAAAAGAAAGAAAGAAAAAGAGAAAAAAATAAGTGACCTGCCAATGTCACAAATGAGGTATCAAAATATGGTCATCTGACCGTAATTAAATGCCTAATACCCAAGAGCTTAAGGGAGGTCCGCCCCCGGACCCCACCAAGGTCCCCTGGATGCTCATCTGACCGTTATTAGATACCTAAAACCCACGAGCTTCCGGGGGCTCTACCCCCTGGACCCCACCAAGGGCCCTAAGGCGGGCCCCTGGATGCTCGTCTGACCGTAATTAAATACCTAAAACCCCTGAGCTTCCGGGGGCTCTGCTCCTGGACCTCCCCAAGGGCCCTAAGGCGGCCCCTGGATGCTCCTCTGACCGTAATTGAATACCTAAAACCCCTGAGCTTCCGGGGGCTCTGCCCCCTGGTCCCCACCAAAGGCCCTAAGGCGGTCATCTGGATGTTCATCTGACCGTAGTTAAATATTAAAACTTCTGAGCTTTCGGGGGCTCTGCCCCCTGGACCACATCAGTGGCCTTAAAGAGAGCCCCTGGGTGCTCATCTAACCGTAATTAAATAACTAAAACCCCTGAGCTTCCGGGGCTCTGCTCCCTGGACTCTCCGCCAATTAGTGACCTACCAGTGTCACAAATACGGTATCTAAATATGCTTATCTGACCGTAATTTAATGCCTAAAAACCCTGAGCTTCCGTGGGCTCAGCCTCCAATTTGAAAAATACTCCAATTTGACAAACGTTCCGCGGTGCCTGCATGTAACGAGTAAGAGTGGTAGTGATGCAGATTTTTCTTCTGCCCCCCCCCCCTTCCAAACGTTTTTGCTCCTTACGTCACTGCCCCTGGAAGGTGAGCCCCCTGGAATGTTTGCCCCCCCCCCCCCCCAATCCCAAACTGCTTCCGGCGCGCCTGTCCCTGATAATGTAATCACAGATTAGGGGGTGCATACCAATGTCTAATAATGGTATATTTTCCGATATTTTCGCGTTGGTATTTCCTTTTGTTGGTGCCCCTTTCCACTTTGTAAGACTCTCCACCACCCCTGCCCTAACCCTATTCAGAAATCAAACTTAAAAACAAATCATAACCCCAACCCTAATACTGAAGCCCAGAGCAATTGTTACCGGGGCGATATTGAGTCATCCTTATACGGGACATCTTTGATGGAAGACATTAGAAATGAAACTGTGAATCAGAGCAAAATGACATTCTGAAATAGCGGTCCCTATTTCCTTTTTGGAAAGAAAATTTGATGGTAAAAATAATTACGACGAGAATGTAATAGTAAAACTACGGTGATGTTTTGATGTTTGATGTCATGTTTTGATGGTAAGACGTTTTGACCGATTTTCTGACTGTTCATAGTCTAGGCATTTTATTTTTGCGATTAAGAAATTCCTTATTGATTATTTACACTTGTAGACAAAGCGATCAGTCGTGGAAAACTGTTAGGGAAACATGAGGCGAAACGTTGTCCCCGCCGATTTGCACACACGCGTACTCCGCGCGTTGTCAACGAAATTGGACAGGGGTTTTCCCTAATTTTACGCACGTACGTACACCCGAAATCGATTGCAAAATAAAAAAGCTCCACGATTTGGAATATATATTGCTGCTTTTGTGAATACCTTTTCGCTGTAGATATAGTTAAATTAGTAAAAAGTGACAATATTGAATAAAATAAAGCTCGTTTGTAAGATTCATCATGTTTTGGAATCCAATGTAAGATTTAGTTTCTAATAATAGTCCCTCCACACCCCTCCAAAATGTTGGTGTTGTCTAAATGCGGAAGTAGGATCATTCTCATAATTCTGCACCCAATTTGCGTATGTACCTTCGTTGCAATCTTTCTAGAGTAAGTCAGACTGCAAGCAACTAGGAAGTATTGTCATTCGCCTCACAAAACCTGTAACATCCATTGCTACCTGAAAAAACTGTTTAACTTTCACCGAGGGTTTTGAGCAAGGAACACTGATTCTAGTCTACTTTTTAGGAAGTACTATCGGAGTCAATTATAATGTTCTTGCAGTACAAGCAAAGTTAAACTGTGTGTAGTGTTTACGAGCCACAAGGTTACGGTAAGTTGTTTGATGAACTTCTTCCAACACTTGCGACTGTGTATTCGTATTCACACAAAATGAGGGGGACGTTATGTGGTGGTAGGTGTGATGTATTTAAGTCGAGAAAAGGTAAAGACCAGTATTGGAAACGCCCCAATTTCAAAAAATGAAATGGAACCTCTTATTACCAAATATGTGAAAGAGTATGTTTTGACTAATACATGATGATAACAATTTTGCCGGAAAACCGCCTACTACATGTAATTGATATATTTGGTCAATTAGTTTATCTATTGGTGTGTGAGAGATAAACGCACGGGTCGCGCACGTGTGTGAAGTCCCATATACATCTTTCTGTGTACAGTGCTTGTATCTTTACGAAGACTGGGCCAAATTTCTTATCATTTTGATGATTCCAGAACCTTGCAGTACACACCAATACTTTTATGCTAGAAGATCAACCTTTTCTGATCGATTCCACAACGTTTCTTTCACAATGTAATCGCAGGACCATAACTGGCCTTTATCTTTAAGAGGAATTAACACGAACAGGTGAATCATGATCTTCCTTATTAAGTTGTAGTGATCTGTATCCAAGAGCAACTTTCATGGAAATGTATGTTTAAACCAAGACTAACATGATGCAAAAGATGCAACCATGCTAAAGTCTAACTACTTCTACGTCGGTACTTGAGAGGATCCGTCAGTCAGGATATAACGTCAAGGTTGAAATGTCTGGCAAGGTGCTCTTGTGCAGTGCAGTCAATTGGTGTATTATGTACACAGTGCAAGTACAAATAATTTTCAGCCATCAATGGCATTTCTAGAATAGGGTTCCACGGCCACGGAAGGTTTCTGCTGTTGCAGAAACCAAGATATCTGGAGGGAGCAGCTTTAATACTTAGCAGCTTAGTACAGTTTATATGCTTCAGCCTTCAGTTTTTGTAATAGAATTGTTCTAAATATGAATTGTTGTTGCTCTGGTGGCTATTATTAGTAATTGTAGTTAATGATTCTGGTTTTTGGCCACGTGACTCTCCCCCTTCAGTACGAGCATGCAAATCGCTCATACACACTATACAGACATAGACAGTGTAGTTCACCAACAACATTGGAATGAGCAAATACCAACGGGTTTTTAATGGGTTTTTCTAGTACAGTAGTGTAAATGGCAGTCAAATAACTTATAACTTTCAAAATGGTGTTTGCACTGTGTAAATGGGCCTATCAATGTGATAATGCCTTTTTCTCTTGTTTTTTCTTGTTTTGTTTCAGGTTGGTGCTATATTCATTGTATGGAAGGTTAGTGAGTAGGGACTTCTCTTGTCTATACGTTCTACCAGACATTGCCTTATCAACATGGCTTCCATGCAGAAAGTAAAATGGAGGCCGCACTACTTCCTCGTCTTGATCGCTGTGGTGATGTGGGTGGAATGCATCGATGGAAGCAGGGATGGCCAGCTGTCATCCTACCTCAAAGCCGATTTTGAAGATGTGTCAGGCACGGAGCTCAACCAGATGGTGGTCAGCAATGAAAGTGGAACAGACTTTGTCTACATTGGAGGAGTCTCAACACTTTATCAGCTTGCCTTGAATTTGACCCTACTGCAGCAGGAGAGCACAGTTCCAAGTAAGGACCCATGTGAGGACCTATGCCAGTATGATACCAAGATCTTGGAGGTAGCGCCATCACCTGTTAGTAAACTCGTTCAGTGCGGTGGACCACTAGGCAAATGCGAACTTAGGAATTTGATGAATATTTCAAGAGAATTTGGTTACACGATCCACAGAGAAGTAGTACATGTCGAAGGTATGTCTGCAGGAGTTGTCGCAGTTCGAAAGTTTGGAGACGATGATGACCGTACGGTAATCATGTATGTTGCCCAATCCCTACCCCAAGTCGATAGTGGGGCACAACCAATCACTCAGAGAGAACTGATGCACCCACTTGATCCAGAATACATATTTGAATATACAGGAGAAATAGTTGGTGTAATTGCTGCAGTTAATTATACTCAAGGAGTTTCCTGGAAGACTTATAACTATTTTATTGCACATAGTGGTTCAGAAAATTCAAGACTAGGTAGAATCTGTACAGACAATACTCAAAGTGACCTTGATGCATACTCTGAAATCACATTGTCATGCCAGTCCGGGTCGTATAGCACTCTTCAAGCAGTCTATATTGATTCGAATGATGTACTGTATGGTGTCTTCACAGATGAAACATATTCGGCCTTGTGTTCATACACAATGAATGACATTCAGGATAAGTTTGTTGATGCTACTTGTGGCTGTGTTATTAATTCAGATAGCTGTAGTGGAACAGGAATATCATACATGAGCGGCGAAGACGGCAATTCAATTTGCACACCTCTTGCAAGGGTCAGTACATACAATTTCATTTCTCTACTCTCAGAAACAGAGTTATTTCTCATGATTACAATTTTGAGTTGTGATATCTATTTAGCTTAGAGGTAATACAAAGTTTTGGTATGGGGTCATGAATTTGGTTTAAATGAACATTAGAAACATATTCGATATGACAATATTCAATGATCGTTGTTGCGGTTGAAATCCAGTCTAAAGTGATGAAATTGTAAATAATAAACTCTCTATATTGTATAGCTCCCTCTCAAGACTGATATTACTTTAGCTTTAAAACAATGTTTCTTGACTACATTCGACCGATTTGCCATTCCCCTTGGAAATTATTTATCAGAACTGCATTTCTGAGATTTTCATGGTCGCATGCAGCTACAGTACCTATTTGAAATTTACTGGGAGCACTGGTAAATTTTGATTTTTCAATTTCTCGAAAGCAGGGGGGGGGGGGGGGGGGGTTAAGAAGTACAAAATAATTTAAAAATTCATCCATGCTTATTGCATGAAGTTTACCATAACTGTATTCCTTTAGTTGTGTATTTTGAGACATGGTAAGTTTCAGTTTATTGTTTTTTTTTAACATCCAAGCAAAGAATATTAAAAAATTTCTTTGTCATTCAATGATGATAAAACCGAAACAGGGTGCAAGCCAAAACAAATTCTTTACAAATTGAAATTACATCTATAGCCCAACATTCAAAGCTATTGTCCTATAACGGAGGTTTGATGAATATTCAAAGAGGCAGAATAACTCTGGAGAGTTGAGGTATTTGTTTTCAGTTCATTGTGACTGTGCCATGGACAAGGGATGGCCTGGAGTCGCTGCCCGGCAGCGGAAGATGGCAGGTTCAAATCACACTGGTTCCAAGATTTTTTCTGACTTGTGTTTCAATCCCTCCTAGCCAAACTAGTACAGATGGGCTTTAAGCCCAAGTATGTGTTGGCATGCATCACCGTAGTGACTTGAGTGAGATAGACTGATTAGATTTTTGGATAAAAGTATAGGTCAAATGTCCAGAATTATAGAGGACAATGTACATGAAATTTCAGGGTTTTAGCCTGAACTTCAAAGTTTATAGTATGCATCACCATGGCGAGACATACTGGGTAGATTTGGGGTCAAGAAGGTCAAAAGTCAGTGAGTCAATATACAGTACCGGGTACATCCAACTAAATTTTATTTATAACTTGTTATCACATCAATAACTATTTCAAGCTAATTTAGCTGTAAAATTTAATAAATTGTGACTGGTATGCATCACCAAATATATAATGAGGGAGACAAGTGATCAGATTTTAAGATTGTCTTGTCACAGGTCACAGGTCGTAATGATAAGTTTACTTGTAATTACTGTAGATGTAGATTAGGCTATATTTGTTATCACCGTGATATTTCAAGAATGATTCAAGCTTTGAATTTTAGCTGAGGCATTTTGGGGACATAGTCGCATTTGTCTTGTTTCAGTTAATTATTTTGTTTTTAATTATATGTACATATATATGTAATTTTGTTATCGCCAGTCCATCACTAGAGAAACTATTGAGGAAACTCTTCAGTGTGTCAGCAGTGATGGCTTTAACAGTTACAAATATGCACAGGCTACAACTCCCCTCATGGGAAACCCTCTTGCAGCAGATCTTCCTGGACAACATTCCTCTATCGTCACCCTTAGTAAAGAAAATGAAACTGTTGCCTTGGTTACCACCTCAACAACATCAGCTGCTACTCTCAGCAAGGTAATATTTCTTAATTCATCTTCTTATTTTGTTAAGTTTAGTATTCAAGTTTCATGTGCATTTGGTAAAAGATTTAAAGATAAAATTAAGAAGAAGAAAAAAACATGCAGTTAAATACAAACTTATGTGATCATTATACAGTGTCAGTCATGATTCTTTTACGATAGGTGATATTCAAATAACTGTGTGGGCTAACAGTGATGTGTAGATCATTAACAGAGCATATCGTGTACATAAAGGTTATGTACTCGATGCTCATGGGCAAGTCCAATGTACATACCATATATATATATTGTATATATTTTATATTTATTATACTTTTAATATTCGTAATATTGTGTACATATATATATATATATATATATATATATATATATATATACATGTATGTATTATGAGATTTTTGCCCATCTAATAATTGTTTTAAGTTCACATAAGAGAGTAATTTGGCTGAGGCCAAATAATGATGTAAGATCATTAATTTCATGTTAATTGAATAATTCATGTTTGTAACACCTCAATACTTGTTACTTTATGGGATGTCCACCAAAGTACTCACATGGGAAGTACTATGACACAGTATAACAGTGAAAAGTGATGTTGTGATAACAAAACAACTGAAATTTCTTTTCTGAGTATGAAACTGGGGGATACTTGAACCCAAAATTACTCTCCTAAATTTTAAGTTTCTTTCTCTTGTAACAAATAATTGCAAGATGAGATCCTATACACCCTATATTCTCCTTTGTTTTTGTAAGTCGTGTCATACATAAACACAGTGGATTGCAAGTAAACAGCTCTTGATGATTACATCTAAAAGATGAACAGGATCATAGTCTATTTCCTTGTTATTGCGATCCTTTCCTTTCAAGAACCAATCTATGTGTTACCAAATACTGCAGTTCCACTCCAATCCTATCCAGAGCAGATACAAAGCGCATCAAAACTTGTTCTACAAAGTATATGTATACATCATAGTTTTAGGCCTTTTAATTGAAATTTTTTTGAGCGAGTGATGACAACCAGTTAATACATATACATAGACCTAGAAAGATAACTATGTAATAATATTTACAAAATAGAAAGATTGAACACTAATAGATGTATTGTGTATTCTGTATCACAAAATCATAAATGTCTATCAATTCTTTCTTTCTCTCTCTTTCTCTCTTTCTTTACGTATTTATGCCCATATTTATTTATTTAAGCATGTATTTATACATAATTTCATGTGTTTATATATTGTTTTTGTCAACACCTTGTTTTGTTGATTCTAAGGGTTATCATGTTTTTTGTTTGTTTGTTTGTTTTTATGAAATGTCATTAAAAAAATTCTAGATGAACTCATGGAGAATATTTTCCTATGTAACCAAAGACAGAAAAAAATGTTTCAATTGTGTCATATCTCATGGTTAAACTTTCAGATTCATGTACAGCCTGACAATACTGGGAGACTTTACGAGACGATCAATTTTGATGTTGATGGCAATGTCTTACATGATGTACATATCAACGAGGATAGCGAGGAGCTGTATATTCTGACCACCAAGGAGGTAAGAAATACTACGAATATGATAAAATAACATTCCATTTCAGATTAATATCATCTCCCTTGTTCTGTTCGGAAACTCTCTCAATATTAGTGAGTACAGTAGGGATGGCCCTGGAGAGGGAACATTAAAATACAAATTAAATGCTTAAAGATGAAGTTGAGTTCTGGTCATGCGATTGCATTGTGCAAGAAACGGTGTGGAACCGACCAGAAAAGGTTGATCATCTAGCATATAAGAATTTGTGTGTATTGCAAGGTTCTGGAATCATCAAAATGATAAGAAATTTGGCCAAGTCTTGGTAAAGTTACAAACACTTGCACAGAAAGATGTATATGGGACTACACGAACACGCGTAAAAAGCCGGCCCCCCCCCCCCCCCCCCGATTTTTACGATGTTACATGCATATTTAGAATATGAAGGCATTTGAAGAGCCATGCTTTTCAGGGAACATGTCTTAACTGATGTTCTTCCACACTTGCATAATAAGAATGAGTAATGCTCACAAATTATTTTTCACCTCTTCCCAGAACTCAACCTTCTCTTTAATTCTTTTAAATCTTTTAAGCATGCATGTGTCCCATGGCCAAATTTGATAACCTACATGCATTTCTTCATTCAATTTCTTTGCATCATTGGTTTGTCTAATTCTTGCTGTTGCTGTTGTTCTTGTTGTTGCTGTTGTTCTTGTTGTTGCTGAGTATTACATTATGATCCCACCCCTTGAAGCAAAGCATCCTTTGATCTGATATTATATTCAAGTCAACATCTTCTTTTTTACACACATGTAGATGTTTCAAAATATCATTATCTACATTCTACGACATCACTTGTGATGTGATGTAAACTGTTGAGATTTGTGGGCATTTGTGCTATCATTATTGGTAGGCCTGTAAGAAGAATACAGTCCTTTAGCATTTGTTTCTCAAGCAGATTCCATGTACCTGCATGACACTTTTAGAAGCTTATTTCCATTAGAGTGCCAAAATGTTTAATAGGCCGAAACCGCCGAACTTCAATCTCAAATGGAATCTCAAAAGTCAAAATCCTATCAAGATCATATCCTGAAATTTTATTTCTATGAAGTTTAATGTCGTGGAATGTGCCACATTCTAAGGGTTAAATAGTCAATTTCGTGAGGGCCTAATGTATAACTTCACCCGCGGAAGCTCACAATTTTACCATCGCCTCACATGTAGCATAATGACAAATTCTTGCTATCCCCAGTACCCCCAAAGTCAAAAAGCCAAAGTTAAATGAAAATGAGTATTATGAAATACAACGTGTCTTATCGTGTAATACCTGAATCATACCAATGAGAATGATGCCAGACCGACAGTACACCAAACAACAATATATACAGTAACAAATAGCTGAGAATTGATAGGTTTTGAGTCATTGTGGAGTAATTTTGGCAATTACGAGTACAGTGTAGTTCACAACTGGACAGATTGTGGGCCATAGCTGTTGGAAGATTCTTTTGGATAATGTTTTCATGTTAACATGAAATGTGCCCACGGAAGAAAGTGTTTAATGAAGAACAGCTGCTATGAAGATGACATTTTCAAGCTTAGCAGGTGCATCTGATGGAAATACAATTACTTCAAAATTAAATGGGGACATGCAACAAATTGTAGCTAGGTTTTCAACTAGACTAAACCATAGAATTCCTTTTTTTTTGCTATGTTCATGTATATTCGGGGGTCCATGTTAAAACACCAAAATTATGATTGTCAAAGAGAATGGTAGCAGACTACATGTATGCTCATGTACACCCTAGTACAAATACAACTTTGAGTTAACTTCCAAAGAGCCTCGTTTATCTGAAACTTTTGTTTCCTTTTATACTTTGAATCTTTAGCCATATGAATCTATCATATTTTTATAGGTGATTTTCTTCATGTTGATTTGCTTGCAAACGTATGGCTCTTATGAACACACATACCCTAATAGCTCTCTAATGATGTTTACATACAGGCAATCATGGGTACCTGTACACCAAGTTTTGACTTTTATGATTTTTTAAAGACTTATTTTTGATATCCTTTCTTGATTAAAGCTTATGCAACTGGCTGTCATCAATTGTAGCCAGTATTCAAGCTGTGATGAATGCCTCGGACCAACCAATGAGGAAGGGGATCCTTTCTGTGGCTGGTGTACATTGGAAACAAAGTAAGCGCCTTCAAATCTCATGATTATTACAGTGAAACCTGTATATAAAGACCATCCAACAGAGAAGAGAAAAGGGTGTGATCTAAATGTAGGTGGTCTTTATGTACAGTGTTCTTTGATATATGTGAGTCAGTGTAAATCACTATAAAAGAAAAACTGAAAGATGTGATCTTTATGTACAGGCGGTTGTTACAGCTAGTTGGACTGAATTTTAGAATGTTGCAAAATATCATACTTATCATGCTTTCATTGACAATCTGTTTTGGAAAACAAAACATTGGAAATACTCATGTAGGCCTACATGTACCGGTATGTATTACGATGTAACAATCTATGTTTATGTATATTCAATTTTATTTGTTTTGACACAGATTTTTTGGCAAGACCAAGGTACATGTATGTTCAATACGATACCAAGTCTTTATTTATTTATTTATAGAATCATGAACATGAATTGACATAGTATTTTCGTTTCTCTTGGTAATTTGAGTGATCAAAGCTCCATGTAGGGCTGAAAACTTGATACACAAATCAGGGGGGCGTTTCACAAAGCACCTTTTTTTTTAAATGACAAATGACACAAATGGGATGGCCAGGTCAACCGTTTGATCTCTAACGCTTCCAGAAGACTTTATCTCCTGACTAAGCTTCGGAGGAATGGTGTTACCACCAAGGATCTTGCCACTATCTACATGTTGTACATCAGGCCAGTGCTAGAATTTGCAGCACCTGTTTGGACATCAGGGATCACAAACAACCACTCTGTAAGCATCGAGCGAGTTCAGAGGAGAGCTCTCAGGATCATTACCTACCCTGATTCTAGAACTTATGATGAACTGCAATCTCATCTTGGTGTCTCCTCTCTTAAAGAGAGACGCACATCCCTTTCTCTAAGATTTGCAGAATCACTTCTCCAATCTGAGGTTCATCGACATCTCCTGCCTGAGAGCAGAGTCAATGACTGTAGCCGCATTCTGCGAAATGCACTTGATTTGTCCTTGCCTAAGATGAGAACTACGAGGTACCGAAATTTCCCCATCCCATCTTTCACTCGATCCTTGAATAATAATAAATAGAGGCTTAGGTAATTATCAGTATGTTGTATGTCATGTATTTCAGCAATAATATAATGATGTGCAATATTAACTGTCATAATGATTGGCACAGCAGGTTCTTCCATTCATTCATATTTTGATGTTATTGTTGCATGTACTTTTATCCTTCCTCTCACTCTCTCATCCCTTTTCTCTATTCGAACTTGCTACTTTTAAAATTTCCTTCTCTCTTCTTCACTTCTGGTCTTTCCTCTCTATTTCTATTTCACTCCCATCCCCTCTCTCTCAGCTCTGTCTCTCTCTCTCTCTCTCTCCCTCTTTGCTCTCTCTGCCTCTTTCTCTTATGATGATGTTGTACAGTACAACATTCTATAATTATATGTTATTCTTACTGTGACCAATAACACCAATATATGTCATGTATTTCAGCAATATAATTATGTGCAATATTAACTGTCATGATGATTGGCATAGCGGGTTCTTCCATTCATTCGTATTTTGATATTGAATGTACTTTTATCCTTCCTCTCACTCCCTCATCCCTTTTCTCTATTCGAACTTGGTACTTTTCAAATTTCCTTTTCTCTTCTTCAGTTCTGGTCTTTCCTCTCTATTCTTATTTCACTCCCATTCCTCTCTCTCTCTCTCTCTCTCTCTCTCTCTCTTTGTTCTCTCTGCCCCTTCCTCTCTTCTTCCTCCTCTCTGTTTCTCTCTCTCACTTTCTGTCTCTCCCTCCTCCTCTCCACCTCATTCTCTTCTGATGATGTTTTACAGTACAACATTCTTTAATTATCTGCTATTCTTACTGTGACCAATAATACCCAAGGAATTCCATTGTTCATGTGCAATTTTTTTATACATTGTACTGTACTCATATCACACTTGTGATTATCACACTGACAAGACTCCAATTTTAATACTTTTTAATACTTTTTAATACCTTCTGAATGGAATTTGTATTGCATTTTATCTAAATTTTATCACAATTTTCCAATGTTACAGTTAATTGAACTCACGTATCTGTAAACATTTTACTTGTTCATTTTTGGCTAGCAATATTTCATATCCCTTTTTTTTTGTTTTTTTTTTGTTGTTTTGTTATTGTTACTACTTTAATGTTTTGATTTAAACATTAATTCATTGTTATATATTTGTTCTCATTTGCTATGTTATCTTTATATATATGTACATATGTTTTTGAATGCTTTCTATATGATCATTGTATGTTTGATGTAAACTTGCATTTTTAGTCTGTGGACTTTTTGACAAGTCATGAATAAAACCTTATTTGAATCTTGAATCTTGATTCTTGAAAAAAAACAATCAGAAGCAAGGATTTCAGTAGCTTATATAACAAAAACTGTCATTTGTCACTGATGACAAGTTTTGTGAAACGTCCCCCTGATATACTTAAATCTCAGATGCGGTGGGTTAACATATTGTTCCTATTTTTACGAAGTGACGGTAGTGAGGAAAATCTGCACGCAAATTGTATGCGATTTTCATTCACTACCGTCACTTCGTGAAAATAGGGACGATATATGGGAAAAACTAGTTTGGACTTATTTGCCCAAATTCATTAGGTATCCCATTTTATTTTTTGCAATACAGGTGTAGTAGATCCAACGAATGTTCAGATTCTGATACTGACCCTTTAAACTGGCTTCAGTATAACCAAGACTGCATTGCCATTAACAACTTGGATCCCCCTTCCCAGGATATAGTCAGCGCTTCTCGATCGGTAAGTGTCTCCCCCCCCCCCCCCCCCCACCTGCATTCAATCATTTGAAGGCACAAATCCTTGTCAATTGAAACACGTACCAGAGAGTCTGAGAGTTAAGACTATGTCGTCTCCTCCACTGCATGCAAATGAAGCCAGCATAGTTTAGCTATAGGCTCAATTCTATAGAACTTTGTTTAAGGACGTTCCACAGTAATGTTTGTGCATTCCTTAGCTGCACAGGGCTAGCTAATCATCCTAGAATATGATACTTTTAATGTTCACCTATATGAGTTCATGGGCATAATTAACATTTAATTTACTTTGAGAGGGAAAGTTTGCCTTTTTTCTTCATATTTAAGACATTTTCATACGTGTGTAAATTGTAAAGATATTTATTAAGGAACATTGTTCATAGGAAGATGAACAATGCAAAAGGGGAAGTGTGCTTGAAAAATTGTCTCATAAAATTGCAATTGAAAATTTATACACCTGTAAACATGTTAGCTATGAAAAGATTCATGAAATATGAGCTAAAATGTAATCTAAGAAATAGTGGTTGATGAAAGATATTCTTAGAATCATAAAAACTTAGTTGCTCTTTAGTAGATCAATTGGTGTGTTTCTATTAGAGGCCATTATCCGGTTAATGGCCGATAAGGGATAAATTTTGCCTGATAGAAACTGACCTTCTCTGTATTATCCGGATAATTGCCTTGAGAGCTGTGATGGTTCAGGGGAAGCTAACCGGATAACGCAAGTAGAAACTTATGCCGTTCCTATCAAGTGCACATAACGGAGAGAAATCGGAAATCGGAGTGATCACGTGATCAGAATATGTTACCCTCACACTAGAATCCCAGGTTGACCTAGCCGTCCCACAATACTTTGCGGTTGACTTAGCCAAAGTTCAATGACCTTTTATTTACAGCCTTTTAACCTGCTAAATCGGAGCAGTGTATTTATCCGGATAATATGTGTAGATAGAAACTGCCTATTCTCTGGTATTAAACGCTATTTTTCTGGAAAACAAATTAACCGGATAATTTCAGTATAACGAATAGAAACACGCTGAATTTTCTCGTAACTTGGAGATCCTGGGTTCGAAACCAAGTTGATGTGCCTTGTATTTGTATTTTCCAGGTTTCATTCAGTGTATCTCAGCTACCATCCATTCAATCTGGATCTGAATACACCTGTCGGTTTGATGACGTTGTTACCGACACGACTATCAATGGAACAAACTTTACTTGCATGACACCTGCAGAAGGTGTCAGGCCAGCCATACCAGATGGTGAAAGTAAGTGCAATCCTTTTTACTCAAATTTGTCTGCAATTCTTGGCATTCGTGATATGCTGTGCCAACCATCGGAGGTAACGGGTAGGCTCAAATCCATGATGTATCATAAGAAATACTCAACATCACAAAGCCGGAAGTGGGAAGTCTCGGGCCTTTATTAAAGGCATTGTTTAACAATGTTTCCAGTTTTACAAATCTGAGATGCATGGCTCTACGTGTTATCAATGTCTGCAGTATGGTGTAATATTGAAGCCCTAAAAAAATTGTGTTTCAAATTATCATGAAGTGCCTCAAAAAAGTAAAAATCTTAAAGTGACAGGTTTTACCATAATCATTTTCCCTAATAGGCTGTACAGTGCATCCTAGAAAAAACGAAACCGAGAATTATAATTTGTTTTATCATAACTTAATCACAATTATAAATGACACATATTTGTAAAGCTTAGATCTTCCTCTTTCATTTGATGTAACTCATATGATGCATATTTCACGCACAAATTCATTTTCACTGGCTGCCTGCCGTATCAACAAACAGAGTTGACAAATGACTTAACTCCGTTTTGTTGACAGTCAGCCATGCACAAACAAGACGAAAACTGGATGCTGCCAGTGAAAACAAATTTGTTTAATAAAATGATGCAAATGCTGTTATTCCTGGCTCATTTTTCATGATTGAGGTGTCATATGAAAGGGCAAAAAATGAACCTTCTAGAAATGTGATTTTCTCTTTGACATTCAAATACCGCACACCAAATGACTTTTTGGTACCCTCTTTTCAAATTGCTTTGAATCACTCATGCGTGAAATATGCATCATATGAGTTGCATCAAATGAAAGAGGAGGATCTAAGCTTTACAAATGTGTGTCATTTATTAATTATAATTGTGATTAAGTTATAAATGATAAACATTGATAATTCTTAGTTTCGTTTTTTCTCGGACGCACTGTAGTGTTATAAATACCATTGGGAAAACAGTTTTTTGAAATTTCTAATTCCAATCATAACTATCTTGATAATCAGACAAGCAATCAGCTTGTAAAATTCATGGGATTCCTGACTGACTTAAAGGTTTATAACTATGATGGCAGCATGAGCTAAATCCAGGATTTTTGTTTAGAATCTGAGACAAAGATACCCAATATATCCCTTTAAGAACTGCTTTGCCATGGGTTTTTTTTATCTTTGAAGCATGAGAATACTATTCCCAAACTTACACTTACCCAAGTACAAACAAATTGGAAAAATACCTGTGCATCAGTATAGATTTGATGTCTACCCATGATTAGTTGGATTTTGGCCTATCTGTGACATCCGATAGATGACACGCCGAAATGCGAATAATGAGAATTTGGGATTATTCCACACAATATTGAATGGCCTTGACTGAGGAGGATTCAAGGGTATATCCCACAAGCTATATCTTGCAGGAGTCTGCATGACAAATTAAATATTTTAAAATCCAGTGCGTTGTGCCCTCGAAAGAAAAGCCGCTTTCAACTCCTTTTGTATTCTGTTTGGTAAAGCACATAGAGACATGCAACAATGCCTACATGTTTGTATTATGAGCTTTACAAAAACATTCAATTATTATTATTATTATACAGTATCATTATTATTATTAATCTTTTGAAACCTATTGTTAAAACAATTTAAGTGTTTATTTTCTGCAGTCACTTTCATATTTATTACTAGTTGATGTGGTATGTTTTTTTTTACTATTTCAACAGTGAAATATATTTTCATGCACTGTGATACCAATTGAATGGTAACAAACACGGCTGTAATATTTGAAATGGATACTTGTCCCATGAATTTAAGTTTCACTTCCCTCCTGATTAAGTAGATTGCCACTTACGCAAATTTCTGAAGTAGTTTTGCACTATTATTTCAGCTGTTGAACACTAGACCTTATAAAATGTGTCAAACTGAAGGGGATGTATAATATATGTGTACATTAAAGAAAGTTTGTTTTCACCTTCAAGAGGAAATACCCCAGCAATGATAGGAAATTTAGAAAACAGTTTTCATATACATGCACTGTTTCTGTTTGTTATTCAAAATATTCTGTCATGTAGTATATAGTTACTCGTCAAGGTGTATCTAGTTTCAGATATTTGCAAACCTGTGCAACTCTAATCAAAAGTTGCACAATTTTTTTTTTAAGAGACAAAAATCTATGGCAATTATTCTTCTGAATCCATCATATCGACACAAGACATGGCACATGCATGCATATATACATGTACATGAAGGATCCATGATAATACCATTTACAGGTGTAATGTGTAAAACACATCATGGTCTTTGCCATGCCCTTCATTTACCCCATAATCAATGCCTGCTATGAATGTAGGTTACAACAATTTTTCAGACAGGCTCCAATTCTTCCAAATTTATATTTGTAAGAATTTTTTTTTTTTACTCCGGGTTAACTTTTATGCTGTTCTTTCTGCCAAATGATTTTAGATCTGATCACTTCACAGCTATATAGTCAATAATGTGTGTAATTCAAGTTTAAGTCCTGTATAGAAAAAAAAATCCAGCATTAAACTCATTAACCAAGTACAGGATGAACATGTACTATTTTATACTAAATTGTAATTGCCCTCCAAAAAAATTAGGGGAAAATGAAGGCCTTTGTGGGGATGGCATTCATGTTACCTTTCCTTATTATGAATCACACTTTAGCATTTAATTTGTGTAATGTGTAATACTTTGAGTTCTTCCACTGGTTTGTCTGATAGTGTTTGCTCAAGTTTGCAGTAGTGTTTGTGCAGTGGGTTGTGACAATAGTGTACTGGAATGCTTCCATCATAATAATGGGCCATCATTTCCTCTTACAAATTATGGTTCCGTGTTTGGTATTACTCATGTTTGTGGTGGTGAATCTGAATACAAAATATGATCTCTCTTTACATTCTCCACGCCCAATAACAACGATGATAATAATTACAATCTGGCTTCATTGTAGCACATCTACAATGTGTCAAATCTATTTATAGAAATAATATAACATCGGTTTGATTGGGGTCAAAATACAGTATGCATGGTACGTGATGAAAAATACAGTAGATTTTTTTGTGCAAGGTTTCAGATTAATGTTCAACTCTTAAAGGGGGTGTGTCCCTTTTGTGGGCTGAAAATATAAACTTGTATGAATCCCATATGGTAAGCAAGAGTTAATACCAACCAAAAATGAAAAGATTAGAACTGGTAATTGCCTTTATGTATTATACGGACCGTTAGAAATTTTCGCAACAGGTTTTGAAAATTATGCGTAGAAAATAATCAGATTTTCAGACCATCGTACCGTGTGGTTGTAGGTTTTATGCTGCGCAAAGATTCAATCAGCTTAATTTTGGACATTATAAGAAGAAATGCTCATGAACCCTTTACAGCTCAATTTAGGTATGTTATTACTAAAGAAGTCAGTCAGTCACTCAATAGTGTCTGACAGTGAAGTCTAGAAAGTAAACAGGTTTCCTGGCATAATTAGAATACTAGGACACGTACTGCTAACGATTAAATTTCACAGATAGGACATACATGACATATTCATAATTCCTGCAAAATTCTACAGAATTTGATGTTGGCTGCAAAAGGGCTGCCTTTAAGCCCCGGTTAAAGGTATTACAAAGTTTTGGTAAATTTTGAAAATTGGCTGGATAGTGATTCTTTGCAATTTTGATATATTTGGATGCCCCTATGGATGTATTATAAGCACTAAAAAAATTAGCCCGTAAAACACTTCTGCTTTCGAGAAAAATTGGAAATAAATTTTTTTTTCAAATAGCGCCTACGGCCATACGATGGTAGCTGCGACCATGAAAATCTCAGAATATGCAGTTGTGATTATATATAAATGGCAATGGCAAATCGGTCGATTTTAGTCAAATAACATTGTTTTATAGCTAAATTAATATCTTGACCTTGAGAGGGCGCTATACAACATAAAAAGTTTATTATTTACAATTTAACCCCATACCAAAACTTAGTATATTAAGACGTGATGCAAACATTTCAACTCTAAAGGCCGTAGAGGCAAGATAAAATGACTAATGTGTAGTGTGCATCACAATTACAATACAAAGATCACAGAGTAAACATAGGGCACTTTTTACCCACAAGTGCAAGTCAATACATGTATACCTTTTTTTATTTTATTTTTAGGTTCACGCCCGCACATCCAAACGGGCTGTACAATAGAAATTATACACTATTATTTGAGAGTGAGACAAGTTTTCAAAATCAAAGGCCAACCACAGTATAACCCATCTTGGAATTCTACAGAACAGGATCAATAAGATTGTATTGTGTGAGGCCACTATACGTAACTTGATCATGGTTCATCGGCTATGAGTGCTTTTTATCTTCACTGATATCTTTTGAATGTGTGCAAATAACACTTCATGTTTACAGTTCAGTTTGTAACAGTCAAGTCTTTTACATGTGAAATGATGTACATTATATTGTATTCTCAACAAATTTTAATTTTTGTTATATTTTCCCCCAAAGGTATGTTATTTCCTTAGTTGGTCATTGAAAATGCAGAGTCTTGCTGACATAGTACTTGTATATAGATTGTTTTATGGGGGGTTCAGATTTTTTTTTTTAACTCCAGAATTTTCTAACCAGGAAGTTCATTGTGTATGTGATAGAGTATTTAAATAACACATGTTTCATGAAATCCATGTATGTATGCTATATTCAGTGTAAAGAATATTTCATGTCAAAATATATTACACATGTTGACAAAATATCCTTCTTTAACTTTAACCACTGCCCTTTATCTTTAATCACTAAGAAATTAGATCTCTTTGTCCTTTGATTATAAACACCCATGAAATTCCAGAAGTAAGAAGATTACGAGAATGTACCCAAAGAATGACGTGATGGGAAAGTCATAGATTTCGGTTTCGGTGATGTTCATATTTTTATCATATTTGTTTTTTGTTTCTGTAGATTCTGTTACCATGAAGCTCGGTATACATTCTAGTGCAACAGATAATATCATTGTGGTGGAAGATTTTGACTTCTTTGCGTGCTCTGCAATAAACAGGTACAACATTGTCATGCCAGGAATATTTGTTATCATAAATTCATGTTTTCCATTGCAATGCGATGAAGGTACTTCTATTGATAAAAACAAATTTAAATCATAATTTACATGTAGTGCATACATTTTCAGTCTTTAAAGAGGAACCAACCTATTATTTTTGGTCTTTATCTCATTCTCACAAAGGTTTAATACAGGAATCACCCATTTCCTGTAGATAATGAGTTAATAAAGTATTTATTAAAAAAAGCTTTGTTTTTCATGATATTACTCTTTTTTCCCATTTAAGTTCACTGAGAGTTCCACCAAAACTGGCTCCATAATTTGATTTTGATAATAATTTTGTTAATGGCGATTTCAAAATGATTCGTCTTGTCGGTTCTGTAATGTATGTACTTTGTTTCTGCTGTAAAACTGCTACCCTTCATGACTTGAAACTTCGAGATTTGTCAACAAAGGCAATTTTCATGGTAAATTTGACAAATTATGTCATCTGTTATTCAATTATTGTGTGGCATGAAACTTTTGTCCGCTCTGAAACTTTTGTCCGCTTTTTATAAACCCTATAGCTTTGCTTTTACTTGTTCAATGGGCCATGAAAAGTTCTTATTGGTAATATTTGTTCCCTTCATCACAATTGATGAGAGAGAAAAAAAATCAAATATAAAATGCTTGAGGCGTGAAATAAGGAAACCTAGATGCAAAGACTCTTATGTTTTGACCAAACTTCTTGCCACATTTTTCACCCAAAGTGAGTGTTTTAAAGAAAATCAGGCCAAAATATACTTCAATCCTATCGATACACCACTCAAGTTAAAATGCTTATTGAATTCTAATATCTGCTCCTGAATTTGTTGTGTTGGCCGAAATATTTCTGGAGATATCTATGTTTTCATGATTTGGGCAAGCGAGCGATTTCCATGGACTAGAATTTGTCCTTTTACACTAACCCTTTGTCCCATCTTCATTCTATTTTCTTGACCATTAGTTGTTCAGAATGTGTGATGAGTGATTTTGGTTGTGACTGGTGTATCTTTGGAGGCGGATGTACCTTGGATGGGTCAAGTAGCTGTCCCAATGACGTTGTTAACGTAAGTGAAACCTGTATACAGTGCGCCCCAGAAAAAATGAAACCGAGAATTATCAATGTTTTATCATAACTTAATCACAATTATAAGTAATAAATGACACATATTTGTAAAGCTTAGATCCCATTCTTTCAGTTAATGCAACTTATATGATGCATATTTCATGCATGAGTGATTAAAAATAGTTTGAAGAGAGGGTACCAAAAAGTCATTTTTAGGGCGCTATCTGAATTTCAAAGAGAAAAAAACATTTCTAGAAAGTTCATTTTCTGCCCTTTCATATGACACCTCAATCTGGAAAAATGATCCAGGAATAACAAAGTTCTGTTTGTTTAAAGTAATGCTTGCACTTCCATAATTTGATTAAACAAATTTGTTTTCACTGGCTGCCTGCCGTAGCAACAAACAGAGTTGACAAAAGACTTAACTCTGTTTCGTTGACGATCAGCCATGCACAATTAAAGAAGACGAAAGACTTGACTTGATTTTTTTTTTTTTTCTGGGACGCACAGTATAAATAACGCTCAAGAAAGATAAGAAATGTGGTCTTCAAAGGCAAGCAGTCTTTGTGTACAGATATCTTTAGTACTATGTTTTCAATGAGAAATGGTTTTCCAGGGAAATTAAAATAATTTGTCTTTACAGACTGTTGGTCTTTCTATACAGGAAACCACACATGGTTTGTTAAGATAACCAGAATTGTGTAAATAGTTTTTGTCTAATAAAACTACTGATAAACTTTTAGTATTTTATTTTGTAATGTATCTCTATTAGTAATTTTGGTGATTGTG
Organism: Strongylocentrotus purpuratus; assembly: GCF_000002235.5. Lineage (NCBI taxonomy): Eukaryota > Metazoa > Echinodermata > Echinoidea > Camarodonta > Strongylocentrotidae > Strongylocentrotus > Strongylocentrotus purpuratus. Next base: position 49,026,079 of record NW_022145612.1, read on the forward strand.
GACTTTAACACTCTTTGAATTTCAATTACTGTATACTTCAGAATGGCAACTAAATTAAATATTTGTATTTCTCATTCTAATGAGCAACCAGTGTAAAGTTCAAGTTACTTTTAATAATGTTATAGATATCAGAATAGAAAATCAATGTGACTTTTTAGTATATACATGTATATATGTTTGTTTTTTAAAGGTATGGTCATTACTCTATTTCATTACCCCATTACATGTGATTTTATCTTGGCAAAACACACATTTTCCAGTCTCCAGCCTGAATTTAAAGGCTCAGTATTCCATTGGTGAATAGAATTTTTTTTTTTTGTAGATGAATATTTACCAAGGGAGTACTTCCATGATTAGTTTTGCTTTTAAAAAAATCTGTTATTCATTTTATTGTGACTTTTAGCTTTTTCTCCAAGTACCATAGCAAAGAATAAATCACCAAGAGTAGATTCTTTCAAACCAGCATGCTGTCACATTAAACGATTCATCATCTCCTTTAAATATATAATAAGGTGGAGAAGAATAGGAAGAAAAGAATATTATGCCAGATATTGTTTATAGGTCTTCATCGTTGTACCAGTTAGTATTGATATTCCTCTTCCATTTACAACTAAAATATCAAACTTCATTATACTGTGAATGCATCACTAAGTAGTCTTTATTACTATGCTTGTTTATAGGCACAGGACTCCTCGTCATGTCCCCAGCTAGAAAACGTGTCGACAGAGATCTTGATACCTGTAGGCCTGGATCGTGCTATATTACTCACAGGCAGTAACATCCCATCTGGGCCTGAGGTGAAGATCTTTTTTTATTATTATCATTATTAAAGAGAATGTTGAGTTCTGGGAAGAAGTGACAAATAAGTTGTGAGCGTTTCCATTTTTATTATGCGAGTTTGGAAGAACATCAGATTAAAAAAATGTTCCTTGAAAAGCGTGGCTCCTCAAATGCCTAAATATTCTAAATATGGCATGTAACAGCGTAAAAATTAGAATGGCTTTTTATGCCACATGTTTGTGTAGTCCCATATACATTTTTCTGTGTACAGTGCTTATAACTTTACCTAGACTGGGCCAAATTTTGTATAATGTTGACGATTCCAGAACCTTGCAGTACACATCAATTCTTATATGCTAGATGATCAACCTTTTCTGATCGATTCCACACTGTTTCTTTCACAATGCAATCGCATGACCAGAACTCAACTATATCTTTAAGTGTTTGGTTGCCCCTGGATCTGGGAGGGGGAAGGTGAACTGAATTTCTGGAAACCCTCCCAGCTCTCCTCCTGATATAACTGATTGGGATGTGTGGGTGTACCACTGCACTACACCTGAATGTCCTGCTACTAGAGTGAAATGAACAATGCCTCCCATTTTACATCCTATGCGAGAGACATCAGAAGTTTTATTGATTGAAGTGGCAATATTTAATCGTACTTCTTAATTTTTATTTTATTAGTGTTGATTATGAGGTTGGTTAAAAATAAGTGAGGCATGGTAGTATAGGTAATAAAGGATGACTAGAGCTTTATATTTCAAAACTTGACTTGTAATCATATAGAAGTGATTGATCCGTTTTGACATTTTTCAATGGTTCTCTTTTGAAACAAGAAATACGATTTTATGAGCAAACTACCTATGAAATTAAATCCTAGATGAAAAATTGTACGATGTGTATTACAGATTATACATAAATGTTTGCATAACATATTTATTGGCTTTTGACATTTGATGTTTTCTTCCTTCTTCTTAACTGAAACATGAAACGTTGTTTCTTCTGAAGAAGAAAAAAATTAGGGCTTTTCTTGTAAATTGCAAGTAATTTCTACAATCAGAAGGGAATCTTAAGGAAACAGTTCAATGAATGCATTGTGCAAAATTGTTGTAGTAATACTTCATGATTTTTTTTGTTTGTGTTTGTTGTATATTGTACTTTTTTAATAATTCATTTCAAGTGAAACTTTAGAAGCAGCTTAAATGCCATGTTTTTTCCAAAAGATATGCATGATCTTTTGTGTTTTTTCTGCATAATTTTTATACAGATCAAGAAGGATTATTAATGAGATATACTTTGAAGTGTTTACATTTGCAGTACATTAAAACAATTTGTTTTTACCACATTCCTTGTAGGTGGATTACAAATGCATCCTGAGCAAAGATGGAACGACATTCAGGGAAGTCGGTGTAAGTCATTACAATAGTACATCCGTGGAATGCCAAGAAACAGTGGTAAGTAAGATCATTTCAACTTTGATTTTGAACTGTACTGATATAGACATTAGGATTGATGCATTTCTTTGTAATGTCATTCTTACTACATTTAAAATTAAACTAATCATTTTAAAAGACCAATCCTTTAATCAGGTTACAGGTTGCTTTTAAAAGCAACATTTGTTCTATGTTATATCTTATCTCATTTAATTTAATTGTATAATTTGTTTATTTTTCCAAGTTATGTTGTTGTTTTTTTAATACATGTATGCAGTACTGTATATATGATGAAAGTAAAATGCACTTGATAAGTTCATGGTATTTCATTTTGTAGATATAATAGAGGTTTTGTATTATTATCCTTCATTATCAGTTTGTAAGGCATGCATAACGTTCACAGAGAGTGAGATCATGCATTGCTAGAGTTGAGAGATTCCCTGTCAATTCAGCCAACCATGATACCCCACATGTGAGATGCTTGGAATGTTTGTAGGCAGCCTTAATATGTTTCCCATCTTCTTTACCATCTTCTTCATCATTTTCTTCTTCTTCTTCTTCTTCTTCTTCTTCTTCTTCTTCTTCTTCATTTTCTTCTTCTTCTTCTTCTTCTTTTTCTTCTTCTTGTTCTTGTTCTTGTTCTTCTTTTTCTTCTTCTTGTTCTTCTTGTTCTTCTTGTTCTTGTTCTTCTTCTTCTTCTTCTTCTTCTTCTTCTTCTTCTTCTTCTTCTTCTTCTCCTTCTTCTTTGTTATCTGCTTCTTCTGTTCCTTCTTTTTTCTCTCTTCTTGGCTTCTCATTCTCCTCCTCCTTCCCTTCTTTTATTTTTGTCTCATCTTTCAATCTTTCAGTATGATTATGATCCATCTGATGGTCTAGAAGTACAAGTCAGCATTCGTGTGGAGTACATGGCTGGATTTTCCCTTGATAATCAAGAAAATACAGGTAGTACTATATGAAATTTATATGTAAATGACATATCCCAAACTTTATGGCGAAATTGAAGCTTATCAAACGAATAAGCCAAGAGCTTATTCTAGCTGAGAATGCCATATTATTTTTTTCTGTTTATATAGAATTGTTGGATTGTGTGAAAGCTTAAGTTATACTATTACAAGTGTGCCATATTTTGCTTTCATACATGTAAAAATAGTTTTTTTTTACACTTCATGATTCTATTCATATTTTCTTCCCCTTGTAATGCCCTTTCCTGATACATCTAAACATAAATTGTAGATATAGTTTCTTTTATGTTGTCCCAAAAAGGAATTTATAGAATTAGTTCATTCCTTCTCTGTCATTAACAGTGGTCATCCGGTATGCTTGACAAAAGCAAGGAGCTTTATGTATGAAAACAATGCAATTTGTTCTTCTTCAAAGAACATTATTTAATTTGTACCTCCCCCCCCCCCCCCCCTAGAAAAATGAAAAATAAAAATATTGGCATTACTACCAGTTTTTAAGATCATGGGGTTGTAATGTAAAGAAAATCGCAAGTCAGAAAAATTGAAAAAGGTGGGATTCAAACCTGTCATCTACTGTTTGCTGACTCAGCTTCTTGGCTGTTCTTGTTCTACGATAAACTGAAATTAAAGATGCAAGATCTTCCTTTATAATAACTCATTAATATACTTTAGTCTGCCATAGACATGGGAAATGGGAGGAATAAGTATGCAGATTTATGAGTTTTGTAATAGTGTTTTTTTTAGAAAATGTAGTGATACATAAAGAAACATCCAGAATGCAAAAGGAGTGACAGTTAATAATGATGTTGGTGAATAAAAGTTTGTATAGTTAGAAAGTGTAAACAATATTTGAGTTTAATCAAGGTACAACATGTATTTAGAGCTGGACTGCACTACTTGTAGCTACTTGAACCTCTATATCAAACAATGCCTAAGCGGGACCTGTTGGTCCCCCATGATCACCTTTGGCTTATGTTAATTGAGAGCTGATTTGATGAGATAACTGCCTGTCAGTTACAAAGCAAGGAGGTCTGATCCCTCCTGGCCAAACTAGTGCAGACAGGCTTTAAAGCCCCCTTTCCTGTGGCAAAATTACAATTTTCAAGAATTTTTTAAATTACATTCCGGATGCATCTTTTCATGGCACTTCATTTTGTTAAAGCTGCCTAAATCTTCTTTCTCTGTTGCAGTAACCCTGTATAATTGCTCTGTGAGTGGAGTGAACTGCCGTAGTTGTGTGACAACGTCGATCAGAGCGGAGCTTGGATGTGGATGGTGTACCGGATCCTTGTCCTGTCAGGTGAATGCCACTGACGAACCATGCGACAGTGACTTTTTTGGAAGAGGACAATCAAACAGCTGCCCAGACCCCCAAATTACTAAAGTGAGTTTAGATTAGCACTCTTATGGAAATATGTTCACTGAAATTATGTGTGAATATTAGCTTTGTGTATCACAGGGGGGGGGTGGCATTTTCATTGTAAATTTAAGAAAGAAGTCAAATTGATTTCTCATGTATCTAACAAAAATAAATAACTTTGTGCATAAGAACTTAATTCATACCACAATACCAGTCTAAAATTATTGATATCATCATAACTAGAGGAGACATCACCCATATTCCACCCACAATACAAAGTTTCAAAAATTAGTAAACATAACATAAGCAAAAGGTAAATGGTTATGAGCATTCATTCCGAAAGAAAACTATTATCACCCCCTTCAAGAAAATTAATGAAATAAACAGCCTAGGCTTTGGAAGGGCTGTCTGTTGTTGATTGTATCTGTCCATCTCCATGGTCTAGTGGTTAAGGCATTTGGTGTACACAGCCAAAGACCCTGATTTAATTCCCAGCAGAGACAGTTTTTGCAACCTCTGGAGTTAATGTTTAAAAAATGAAGGCAGTAAGGAGGAAAAATTAATTTAATGCTATGGATCTTAATACTTCTCTTATCTGTTTATGTTACATCTCTTAATGTTTACTTAATAGCTCTTCCCTGTTACGGGGCCAGTGGAGGGTAACACTAATCTGACTATCAGCGGTACAAACCTGCCTGCAGAAGAGAATGAGACTGTTAACATTACAGTAGCAGGAGTGGAATGCTTGATCATAGATGGCAGCTTGGATCCAGGAATCAGGTCAGTTCAACATGTTCATCTTCATTCCTAATTTACTGTAGGTTCACTTGGGTCCGTTGTCGATAGATTTTGGGCCGACACTTAACATTGACAAAGAAAATTTGGCACTATTTGAGCTAATCAACAGAATTTTTGTTTGTAATCAGAACATTTTTACAGCCGGTCTTGTAAAAGTTTTTTTTTTTAATTCTTGGGATGTTGGAGAGAAAAATATGGCCTTTGATGCATCACATCATTATCTAGAAAAAAATCTACATGGTATTTATTAATATTGTGTCCTGCAGACACATTCCCTTCAGGAAACATGGATTTCTTAAAGAGGATAAAGCCTTTGTAACATGCATTTTTTTCCATGCATTATTTTTAGCAAGAATGCACGTTTGACTTTCTGATGACACTTCTAAAAATAATGCATTCATTGATTCATAAAAGCAAAAGTTGTGTTTTTTCCAATGATTTTGAACTCAGGAAAGTTTTACATCGACAGGGTGACAGATAAAATCATTATCGACAATAGACTAGCCCTTAGGTTTACTGGAACATCTGAGGATCCATTACATGCAGAGGAGTAGGAGAACATTTTAAATTTGTTGACAGAGAATGAAAAGTATTTAGAGTGGTGCCTGGAAGCACTTTAGATTGAGCAACAGTTTACACTAAATGTCATCACATTCAAAATTGAATCAAGGTAGAAATAGAAGCCTGTCATACAGTATGTGGGTACTTGTAGCTACTAAACCAGTTTGGAGGTGTACATGCAGTAGCGATTTAATCATTGTTTTATGACAATCATGTTTTACCTGTTCATTTGTTTCAAACAGTATTAATTGCTCTACTGGAAGCTCGGACAATCAAACTCTGGAAGGCGTTGCAACGGTTGTCTTTGTCTTTGGGACTGCTGTGTCAGATGAATCCTTCATATACCGGGTGAGTACATTAACGGATAGTCTGAACATGATTCTCGGTTGATCAGGGGGGTATTTCACAAAGATCCTAAGTTGAACTTTACGCGAATTTGGACTTAAACATTATGGAGAGCCATTTGTAGCCTTAAAATAAAATATATTCAAAAGCAAAAAGTCAAATATTTTAGACTTTTCATAAATTCCACGTCATGAATATGAAATCTCCTTGATAATAAAAAAAATATGAATGATTTGAATCAACATTTTATGCTTTTTAAAATAAGTTTTACAAAATATCTTCAAATATACTAACGGCCTTCCATAATTGTCCAACTTAGAGATAAGTTCAACTTAGGATCTTTGTGAACCCCCCCCCCCCCCCCCCCCTGAATTAGTTGCTCCTGTGATGCAGGAAAGTAATACTCAAAAAAGAGTCTGAAAGAATTTGTAATAGTGTCTTTTTATTCCAACACTATAAAAGAACAACTGGAAAAAAGCTGGCTATAAATCCTCTCAATGATCTACATTGTACAATTACCACACTCTGAGTGACACACTAGCTGTCAAGTTATCCTCTCCAACTATTTATGAAGGGTAAATGATGACATCCTGTGATAAGATAAGTAACATGCAGTAGTGCAATAGGAGTGACACAGTTGAATGTTTAAAGTCTAGGCTTCGATCCACTGGTGGTAGGGTTTTGGGGAATTAAGTCACAATTAGGGGAAAATTTAACAATAAAACTACCTTTTAACTAATTGGCAGTTGGTGACACAATGTAAATGATGGCAATATTCCATTCTTGTATTACACATACATCAATAAAATCAGAGCAGCTGGATTCCTTTTTTTTTTTCATTGTCCAACAATAACATACATCATCAAAATATTGGTGGCTTATTAGTTCGCCTGAAAAGGTTAAATGTACTGCTTTACTTTCCTAGCAGTTAAGTTGTGAATTGGAATATGCTTTCTAAGTCCTTTTACGTACTAGTATTTAGCAGTCCACAGCATGGCAGTTGGTTATGAAAAAATAACCAAGTTTTTAAAATTTGTAATATGCACTGCTCTGTTAAATTACATATTCAGAGAAAACAAAATTTTGAGTTTTACTTGTCATAGTGCCCAAGGCTCTCAAAACTATGCCCATATATTTGAATCTGTGTCATGTTTGTCCTTCTACTTTACAGAACCCTAAAGTTACTGGTTTCTCACCTCTAAGGGGGATAAGAGCTGGAGGGACCGAGATGAATATCACCGGGGAAGACCTAGCTACAGGGAGAGTCATCAGGGTTTCGGTAGGGGAGGCTGAATGCAACATAATGGAGAATGGGTAGGCTAGCTATTTCTTGTTTGTGCAAAAACCTGTAAGCTGTAGAGCTTGTATGACACGTATACTTGCGCTGGTGACAATTGCCTTATGGTTAATGTTGTACGTAAAGTGAATTCTAAAGTTCAAACTGAACAAATGGTTTACTTTAATCCTGGACCAAACACTGTACTCTAGCACTTTCCATAACCCTTACACAACACATATAACGCTGACACGTAAACGTACCATGAAACACATCATAACCATAACCTTTGACCCTGCCTGTACATATTCAATGAAACAAAGTCTGGAGCAATTGTTGCCAGAGCATATGTCGGAGTAGCACATGGGAAGGTCACTTTGATACCTGTGCAACATGCAGATTATTGAATTTGAGGGTTTTATTAGTGTCATAATAATCTGTACATGATGATGACCTTAATTACGGTGGTGATGGAGGTTATTTTACAGGGCTGCTAAGAAAGCATAAATGCTTGTAAGTAAGCAACCAGATGGCCGACGGCTTTAGGCCCTCTCCGAGGGACCTGGTAATGAGGATTAATGCTGTTATATTATATTATCACTTTGAATACTAACTACACTTTTTTTTATGAAATTATATGATTTTTATTTTTTTCCTAGATACAATTACTTGTAGCTTTAAAGTGGAACTAGATTTTACAACTGATTGTACATGTACATTAATTAGTCAATCTTTATGTTTTAATATTCCATTCAGTGTAACTCCTGAGCTGATACAATGCCAAACTGGATCCGGGGTCAATGCTTCATCAGTTATCGTGAGTTTCGATGGAGCAGAGAGAGTGGTTCCGGGTGAATATAGTTATGTCAGTGATCCTGTCATTACTGGTTATACACCCAAGGAATCCATCATGTCGTAAGTTTGAGAGAATTCTTTTGTATTCTACCGATCAGTCATGAATGAATCTGCAATAGGTGTGATACTTGATATGGTGGAGGTGTCATGGTATAGTGGTTCCTTCACTGGACCCTCAATCTAAGGGTTGAGGGTTCGAATCTCAGCCCGGCACTAACGTCCTCTGGCAAGACATTACTCCACATTTGCCACTCTCCACCCAGGGGTAAATGAGTGCTTGCAGGTCCCTCAAGGAGAACAGCTGTGATGCTGATAAGGCTTCCCTGGGTAAATTAAATTATTACTGTATCATTATGTTGCAGTTATAACATGTTGCCAAGTAGCGAAATCAAATGATGATTATGTAGGGCATTGAAATTGTGCTTTAATCTCTCTCCCTCTCTCTTCATTGCTTTGGCAAAATGCTTTTTCTATTTTTTTTTTTTTCTGATGAGAATTGCACTTTGACTCCAAAATATGAAAGAAAATTGTTAAAGAAGATACTGATGATTTCGTTATAACAAAAAGATTAGTCATAGTGGGAATATGTTTGTTTATGTAAATATAATATTGTAGATTACTAGTTTGTTTATTTTCTTCCCTGTAAATTAGGAATAGTATACAAATAATACACAGCAGTGAGGGCATTAGTAAGAATTACCCACACAAGGTGCCTTTGGAAAAGTCTAACACACTTGAGGCGATAGCCGAGGGCGTGTTAGACTTTTTCAAAGGTACCGAGTGTGGGTAATTATTCTAATGCCCGAACAAAATGATGTGTATTATTTGTTTTATAACATTATAACGTGGATCCTTGTTATTTGATCAATCGCCCTTATCTCAAACTCAAAGGCCCGAATTCACAAAGGAGGTTTAAATCTAATCCATGGTTTAAATTCTCATTAAAATAACTCATGGTTTAAAATAAGCGCACATTGAGGCGTGCCTTGCCTTGCGCGCGTCTAATATTAGACCTCTGACTTGTGTCGCGCTTATTTTGCGCTAATTTTAGCTAGATGTGGTAATGACCGGTCATTACCCAAATTACGCGTTAGGCAAAATAAATGCCTGGTCACGTGTACGCTTTCAACCAATCATTTGATTAGGATCTACGTCATCATCTTATAATATTAATTAATAATTCAAAGATTCAAAATTGGAATTACAAGTACAGTTATGGTTACTTCACATAATACTGGACTCCATATGTTACCGGACACTCTGTATATTTACAGAAATAAGTAGATATGCATCGAAAAGTCAACACCTTTTCATGTTGGAGAATAAAGATCTAATGAATTCATTTATCACAAAAATTGATAATGTCAATTAGATATTAACTACAGGAGTTTATACAAGTTGTACTGAGTGATATTTGTTTCTATACTACCATTAGGGGCGGAATCGAGCTGACTGTTTCAGGGTCAGGGTTCTTTGATGTACAGACTGCAATATTGCAACTAACCTTTGATGATGAGGTCATTTACCAGGTAAGAACAATTCACAGTTAAGCTTCATTCAAATATGAAACGGCAAACTGTAAAAGAATTTGTTATGATGTTGTTAGTGTAATACGCTTAATATTTCTGTATCTCATAACGCATAGTTCAGTCAATGCGCTTTAATAGGAACCTTGTTTCACGCGGTTTCCATTCACTGTAGTATGCCTGAATTAGCTTTTCTGATGTATTAATGTTAGGCAGAGTTTGTCTTCATACAATGTGAGTTTTATGAAATGCTGAAGTTGTTGCCCAGAATTTTATATATTTGCTGGAGATATTGCAATGGAGAGTTGAATGTGGGCACTATAATGTCATTTGATGGCCATTTTTATTGAGTGATTGATTAAACAGGTGAATGTGGTAACGGAAGGGCTTTAAATACAATGTAAGCACAGTAAATGTACTTTAGCTAGTGCCCTACATTTGTTGTTCAGATAAGAAGTAAATTAACTGCTGCTTTTGAAATGAAAGGCAACTGCATGCAGCAAAGGTCCTATGCATATTGACTGAGCGCTGTGTAACAACGCTGTAGTTTATCTGGTCACTACTGAACAAGGCTTTAGTCTGTTTTGAAATTTAAAAAGGATATGAGATGCTTATATATACAGCTGAGAATCCACAACTTTGGTACCTCCGTATAAAGAAACATTGAATTTCTGAGACATGGTATTCCAAGGTAAATCACTTAATTGCAGGAGGATTATGGTACCGTTGCCCCCAGTGCATGTAGTAGGTAGTGAAGTAAGAATGTTGACAGAGTAAAAGTAAATATCACCAGGTGAATCCTGCGACATGTGTCCTGTTGGCTTTGGTGTTATGACGAGGTATAGAGTTTGGCCCAGGGTCGAAGATGTGAATTTTTAAATGTAAAATATTGACCCATAGTATGTATAATACAATTCAATCCAATTTATTTATTTGCACATTTGATAAAAATCACAATAACAAACCTTTACAATACAAAGTCAATTCCAACAAATAACACAACAGAACAGAAGTATCGAAATGTTGGGGGACAAACAAAGGCTAATTAAAGGCCTATCAAAGGCTTGTCCCTAAACTATATGAATAATTACATATAAATTAAGTGGTACAACAGGAAGACAGAGAAAAACAAGGCAAACGTACCGCTTTACAGACTCAGAGGTTGTATGATTTGATAAGATTAGATTAATATATTCTTTTAAAACTACAATGTTTGAAATACCTTCTTGTCATATTTCTTGCTGATTAGGATTTTTGTTTTATTGTATCAACAGGAATGTTCGGTGAACAAAAATGACACAATTTACTGCTTGACCCCCGACCTGGACAATACATCAGACATGACACCAGCCCCGTCACGTCGACGTAGAGAGGCAACTTCAATAGAAACTGCTTTCCTCTTGGACGGTCTAACAGTTTCATCATTTGAAGACCTGTCAGTTCATCCTGATCCAGTATATGAAGAATTGACAAGCGCCTATGTCATCTCGAGTCCAGGAGAAGCAGTGACACTTAGAGTATGTACTGGTATTAGATAATCTTATTACCTTAAATAACGTTGTATAAATAAACCACCCAACTGTGTGTATAAACCGCACTCCCAATTTTCAATCTGCCGTGCTAATTCACAACATGTTCTTACACTAATTTCAGAAGGAAATTAAAAGTAGATGAACTGGTTGTAGACTAAACTGCTATAATCCGGCATATGCATGCGATTTACACAGCCAGCTTCATCTCAAAATCAAAGATGTGATCGTATCTCAATCACCTTCAAAATGCTAAAAACATCATGAAAAAGATCTTTAAAATAATGATATTTGTTTATGTCAAGTGATTTCTTGCTTAAGAAATTATTCCTATATATAATTCCAATAACTGCCACAGAAGTAACTATCTTTAAAGAATTATGCATCAGCCCCTCGATGTGTTAGAATCATTCTCATACCTATTCTTAGATACGTTCCAATGATGTTGAGGCATTTGCTTGTATTACCATGGCTAAGTCCAAGCTATAATTAACTACATGTAGTACTGAAATATTCAAGGCATTTTCATTCATCATGATTATATTGAAGTATGGTTTCACTTATTCCATACATCTATTTTGCATTGTTATACTCCTTGTTTTATTATACTTCGCTCTATTTATATAAGTTCAGAACGACTCTGCTTAATGTTTGTGTTTGTGTTTCATCATAGTTAGAACTTTCGTTAGAAAAATATTAGAAAAGTATTATGTGACTGACATTACAGTACCTATAAATTTTGTAATCATTGATAAAAATATACATCTAAATGGTATGTCAATTGATTATCATTAATATCATATTTTCTCTTATTTTTTTCCTTGCTTCCCCCCTCCCCACCTCTTTTTCAGGGAGAGAACCTCATGGTACCATTAGAGAGTACCGAGGACTTTGTGACCGTTTGCATGGGCAAAGGAGAGTGTGACGTGACGGAGGTGACGACGACTTCATTGGCCTGTTTGTCTCCTATAGAACAACCAGAGAATGGAGTATGCAAAGGAGATGATACTGGTCTTCCTGATGCCCTCAACATTGTGGTTAGTGTTTGGGGTGCACGATACATGCTCCTAGCTGCAGCATTTTGCTTTGCATTCATTTCCTAGGCTATTGAAATCCCAAATTCTGTCCTGGACCCAACACTCTACCTAACTCCATGAAACGAAACCTAAAAAGTATTTCCTAAAAAGAAAAGTAGATCAAAGACCCCATTTGCAAAAAATCCAACTTCATATCAGTGGTAAGCTGAATAAATGTAAAAAATAAAGGAATAACTAATATATTTTTCCTTTATTTTAATACAGTATTACACAAAAGCAAATTAAAACTTAATTTTCCGCACTCCTCCAAGTTACGGGTCAACAGGGCTCAGATTTGCTGTAGTTACGGTGTAGACATGTGGACCCAATCAGAGAATGGAGTATGCAGAGGAGATAATACGGGCATTGATCCTAATGCCCTCAACATTGTGGTTAGTGTTTGGTGTGCACGATACATGCTCCTAGCTGCAGCATTTTGCTTTGCATTCATTTCCTAGGCTATTGAAATCCCAAAGTCTATCCTGGCCCCAACACTTTACCTTACTCCAACACTTGCCCTTAATGAAACCAAAAATCTTATCCTATCCCTAACCCAATACTTTTGATGAATTGTTGCTGGAGCATATGCCAGAGCACTTAGTATTTCATGTCATGAAGATGGAGAGAATCCCTCCCTCAAAAAATCAATTCATTTATTGCTTATTTAATTTATTTGATTTCCAGACAAAGAGATACTGCATTTGGAAACGATGGAATTAATGGAAACAATGGTAACCAAACAAGGACCACATAACCTTTAACTGGGCATCAGAGTGAACAGAAGACTTGCATTTTTTGTAGTGTGACGTCGTCTATTTTTTTTTTCTTCTCATTTATTAGGTGTTTCATGGGAATAATCTGAGACAGGTCGTGGGTCAAGCCCAATATGACAGTGGTTCTATATGGCCTGCCGTCGTTGGAGGTGTTGTGGGAGGGGTCGTGGTCCTAAGCATCGTCATCTTCCTGGCGTTTGTGTGCGTCGGGCATAGGAACTACAAAGCCCAGATCAGGAATACGGAAATGGAAATGGAGAACCTCATGCAACATTCCAGAAGAGAGGTCATGACCGGTATGCAATCAATTTCAAGACATATTAGGCAGTGCATTTCATCATAGTTTATGATGAAACCTAGTCAGATATGCAATTCAAGGCATCGTTTAACAATGTTAAATCTGAGATGCATGGCCCTATGTGTTATCAGTGTCTGTGATATGGTGTAATATTGAAGCCCTAACAAAATTCCGCTTCAGAACGATCAAGATGTGCCTCAAAAAATTAAAAATCAGAGAGTGACCGCTTATACTATACCGGTACTCGTTTTCCCCAATAGACTGTAGTTTTATGAAAACGCAAAATTTGAATTCGATTTCTAATCATAAATATCTTGATAATCAGACAGACGATCGGCTTGTAAATGTCATGGGATTCATGTACAGGTGTATGCCCCAAAGGTTTATAATTATGATTGGAGCATGAGCTAAATCAAGGATTTTCTTAAAGCCGGATCTGAGACAATGTTACCGGATCCCTTTAATGTGTATACAAATCTCGCATTTAGTGAGCATCTAGTAGTAGAACCTAGTCCAACTTATTTTTATTTATCATTGATGAAGCTAAATAAAATTACAAGTATTTTACCTCAAGAACTTACAAATTGCACGTTTGCTATTCATTTTCATGATATTAAATTTTTAAAAATTGATTATTCTTCATTTGATGGATCTATAGAGTTACTGAACCAGCTGGAGGCTGAAAAGTGACCCAAAGCCGCACAAAAGCTCAAGAACATTTTGAGAAAGAATGAGAAAAACAAAAAACCTAAATGACATACAATGTGGTTCACGGAAATCAAATAATGTAAATGTATATACCTGTAGGCATAGAAATTCTCATTTGTTTGTCTCTGTTTTGTGAACCAGCTGGAAGTTGAAAGGTGACCCAAAGCCGCACAAAAGCTCAAGAACATTTTGAGAAAGAAGGAAAATATCTTTAAATGAAAAAAACAACCTAAATGACGTACAATGTGGTTCACAGAAATCAAATAATGTAAATGTATATACCTGTAGGCATAGAAATTCTCTATTGATTTGTTTGTCCGGTTGTGTGTTCTTAGGTTTCTTCATAGACCAGGAGATGACAGACATTGAAGAACAACTGAGGGGTCTGGGTATGCCGTTTGTCAGTAACCATGACTACATGAAGAGCATGTTATTCTTTGGTTTGGATGTCAAGCCTGTGACCACAGAACCAGAAGTAAGTGATTGGTATCTTTATAATAATGATAATAATGATAACAATTACCAATGGACATTATTGCCATGGCAGGGATTAAAACGTACCCTTGAAATGTGTTTCACATTTCAGTGACTTATCCACTAGAGCCAAATATTCTTGCTCTTTGAATGACTTTCTCTCTCTCTCTCTAAGTGCCATATCGATTGACTTTGGCGATCATGCTGTTCCACAACCCTCGGTTCCTAGCCTTCTGTATTAGTACCACTCCCAGTTCTTTCACTCCTCTCTCTTCCAACAATTTCTGCAGACTGTCCATCCAAAGTATCCTCCTTCTTCCCCTACTCCTTCTTCCCACAATTTTCCCTGTCAGTGCAAGAAAAATGACTTTCACAAGAAAATTTTGAGGCTAGTATTAGTGTTGAGGCACATCATCAATTGAAATTGAACTACCTAACACGAAGGGGAATTTTTGTTTCTTCAAATTTTAAAGGCTTGTTCCCTTTAAGGTCGCAACAGATTTCAGGGGCAAAAATAAAATGAATAAGCTTAATGGGTTTCACATCTCTGTATCTTAAAGTGAGTACTGGTACACTTTATACAGTCCATTGTAGCATGCAGATACCTATCTACCCCCCCCCACATTTTTGTATTCATTTACACAGATGAAATAAATTACACTGCTGTATTAAAGCGCTTGAGTTTACCTCATCATTATGTGAAAAAGCTTTAGAACTTGAATTGACATATGAAATGTATAAATTTTCCCTCAAAAATAATGAAAATGATACTTATATGAATTAAGAGTGTATGTAGAGATGGACTTTATTTCTCTTGTGCATTGACATTTTAGATCCCAAGCGAGATGGAGCAGCGTGCTATGCTGGAGTTCTCGAAGCTCATCAGCAACAAAGATTTCCTGATTGTTTTCATACACACTCTTGATAGCTGCAAACAGATCTCTACCAAGGAAAAGTGAGACTTTATGACATCATTTATGTTGTGTAGACCACTGATGTTTTGAATTTGACTGGCTTTGGCTGGGATACAAGACTATATAGTGTACCGAAGCTGTGACATCATAAACATCTATTTTTAGAATTTCTCAATTGGAACTTCATTTTCCGAAAGAGCATCAAAAATAATGTCAAATGTTGGAAATCAATTGAATATATGACATATTGAATGAGATATGACCATCACATTAAATAGATTTCAATAGGAAATCACTGTTATTTTGCTCTGGTTCGTAATGTAATCAACCAGAGCAAAATAACAGTGATTTCCTATTGAAATAAATTCATTCGGATGGGCATATCTTCAGTTCAGTTTCAGTTCAGTTTATTAAAAAACACATGACATAGCAATCATGATGAACAAACGTGATCCAAATTGATACCCCAAAAAGTAATGCTTGTGAGTGGGGCCCCTGTGAAGGATGGACCTCTCAATCCTGGCGGATTGGCAAAGAGACCAACGTGTTTCAAGGATCTGCGCAATTCAAAACATGAAAGATGGTAGGATACTATACAGTCTCATGCGCGCAGAGCCCCAAAAATAAGCAGGTCCCGGAGTCCGCCAACCGAGATCAAGAAGTTCATTTACAACAACAAAAAAACATGGTAAATTAGTCAATACTTAACATATTCAATTGGTTTTCATCATTAAGACATTTTGATGCTCTTTTGGAAAATGAAGTTCAAATTTGGAAACTCTAATAATAGTTATTTTGATGACGTCACACTTGACCACTCTATTGCCCATCACAATCATACATGTAGATACTGAGTCAAAGATGAGGAGATAATTGTCTCATATCACATGAAAAAAATCAGGCAGTTTAACTAGGTTATTATTAGTATCTACTATCATTTAGTTTTCCTTTAAGCATCAGCCCTATCGTTCATAAGACCCTGGATGTAAAATGAAGGATAATGCCTGTATGGTCTCATATTTGCTGATGGAAAATACTATAGTATGAAAGATTATTTGACATTTTTAGTATATTTGGTGTCGCTCAAATCAGATGCTATTAAAGATACTTGCTTCTGAGATCTATACTTTATTAGCACAGTTTGATACAGTCAAACCTGCTTTCATGACCACCAGTACGGCAAGACCTCATTTTCGGCTTCCCTAGAAACAGGTTTTTCATTGAAACCTGTATAAAGGAACCTGTACATAAAGACCCTCTGTCTATAAAGACCACTTGTCTCCCTTGAGCGGTCTTTATATACAGGTTTCACTGTACATTGTAAACATTACATATCTTGTCCTACGTTTAAAGTGAAGTTGCAGATTATTTATCTCCTTCTCACATAAATAAAGTGGCAAAATATGTATATTCTTATCAGATTTTATTGGTCATATTTTTTTCAAAGTAATGATGCTTCAGTCAAATTTCATTGTTTATATTTTACAATTGTTTCTTTTACTTTATGCAACTTTTATGATGTTGATATTTCTTTTGTTTGCAGAGCCAACATAGCATCACTCCTCACTGTTGTACTGGTCATGGAAGGGAAGTTTAGATATTTCACAGAGTAAGTAAACATTTACATGCAGCAATAGACCAGTTCTTAATGACTCCAAAGTATCTACAGATCTTTTAAACATGGAGAACTCCCATTTGGGGCATTGTAGAATAATCACTATCGATGTCATGTAGGTGCTTCATGAATACTTTTTGTTTGCCCTCTTGAAAAGAATACTTCCACTGAATAAATGATTACATACCTTTCATGAGCATGCATCCAGTATTCGTCTCTCTGAAGTCTAACCAAAGAAACGTTATTTTGTCATCTTACCCTACAGCAAATCCCCCAAGAAAACCGGAAGGATTAAAGTCATATGAATGAGCATTGATAATGTTTGGGGGTATATTCGTATATACAATGTAAAAAATCTGATTTATTCAATGTGATAAAGTGATAAAGAGAATAGAATGATAATTAAAGTTGTTTTTTTTTTTTTTTTTTAAATATGATAAAATTTATGAAATAAAGTTATGGTAAATAGTCAGGAATATGAAATATAAATCTTATTTCAGCTGTGTCATAGATAATTAAATAATTACATAATCTTGAAAATAATTGTAAAGTATGATTACTTCAGTCTGATAAAGATCATAGAACACAATTCTTTTAAATTATCTTGCATGAAATTACAAAATATGATTTTGTTTCTTCTTATTCAGTGTGCTGATGACCCTCATGAGTGAAACGATAGGTGAAGCAGCCGATAGACAGAGACTCAAACAACTATTCAAAAGGTACATGCATCAAATCAGCCTTAAATTACGAAAAAATCTGTATTAACCTAATAGTATTTACATGATGATGATGATAATGATTTGATGATTGTGATGAATAATTGTGATGATGATGATAATGATGATGATAATATAGATATTGTTGAATGGTGAAGATTATGGAAACAATGATGATAGCATTAACATTACTAGAACATGTACTACTATTGCTACCCCTACTACCACTATTACAACAACAACTACTACTGCTGCTACTAATACTAATATACATGTACCACTACTACTAATACCACTACTACTTCTACTACTACTACTACTACTACTACTACTACTACTATTACTACTACTACTACTACTACTACTACTACTACTACTACTACCACTACTACTACTTCTACTACTATATACTACTACTACACTACTACTACTACTACTACTACTACTACTACTACTACTACTACTACTACTACCACTACTACTTCTACTACTATATACTACTACTACACTACTGTTACTACTACTACTACTACTACTACTACTACTACTACTACTACTACTACTACTACTACTACTACTACTACTATTACTACTACTGCTACTACTACTACTAATACTACTATACTACTAGTAGTACTACTACTACTTGGACTACTTCTTCTACTACTACTACTGCTACATGTATTACTACTTCTGCTTCTACTACTACTACTACTACTACTACTACTACTACTACTACTACTACTACTACTAATACTACTATATGTACTATTATATCCTGCATCAAAAATTTGTTGGCTTTTGATTGGTTGAGAGCTCGTCACATGACCAAAAATATTTGACCTATTTTTAGAAAGTACTATATGAGAGTACTATTTTGGTTTACTATTTGGGAGTTGAAAAAAAAATGTGATTTTTTGTTGTTGAATTGAATCCATCCATCGCCTCTTGCGCATAGTTTTAACCAGAACCTCTCAAGGCAGTGTATATTTGTATACTATTACTACTATGGCTACTTATATTACTACTACATGTACTACTACATGTACTACTACTACTACTACTTCTACTACTGCTACTACTACAACTACTACTACTGCTGCTACTACTGCTACTACTATTACTACGGCTAATACTACTACTACTACGGGTAATACTACTACCGGCACTACAAAAACTACTACTACTTCTACTACTATTACTGATCATATTACTGTTGCTGACTGATGCTGCTGCTATTGGCTGTTATTACTACTACAACTACTTAAAAATAAGATTTGATTTTTTAATTCCAGGACAGAAACCTTGGAAGATAAACTGCTGAACAACTGGATCGCTTTAGCCATGTTCAAATTCATTAAGGTAAGCTAGTGCATGTGAAATAAAAATAACATATCAATGTCAGTAGTTTATACTATAAGGCTGAATATTATGCATATCCCATTACTGCACTTCCTAAATGAGTTATAGCTTGATGGTCATGTTTCGGTAAGCTTAGATTTAATTTTAAAATTCTAAATTCATGTGTACACTTTTGGTAGCAAAAAGAAATTGGAAAATCATGAAATTAAAACTTTAAGGTTAAATATTATTTTTAACAATTTACTCATTCAAGTTTAGTTCATTAATTTTGATGTTATTTGATATGAATGTTTTTATATATTGTATTTTACATTTGTGAAACATTGCCCAAATCGGCCGTTTAAACCGTGATGCATTGTTGTTCTTTTATTCTCAATAAAACCATTATCAATTCAATTTAAAAAACATGATATTTTGAATATGAGGGCATTTGAAGAGCAGTCCTTTTCAGGTGAGATTTCTAACGTTATACTCTTCCATGCTGAGGTAAACAGAATGAAAGAGCTCATAATTTTTCTTTTACCTCAACCAGAACTCAAATTTTTCTTTAAAAACACACTCTGTTGATTTTAATTGTGCTAATAGGAATCTGTCAGTCAGCCCTTGTACAAGCTCTACCAAGCTATCAAGATTTTTATGCCTCCGTTACGAAGTAGCCGGAGGCATTATGTTTTCGGGTTGTCCGTCCGTCCGTCTGTACGTACGTCTGTACGTACGTACGTCTGTACGTACGTACGTACGTCCCGTTCTCGTGATCGCGTTATCTGAAGAACCGATTGATGGATTCCTGCCAAACTTTGGTCATGTATGTATCTTGCAGAGCCGATGAACTGATTAGATTTTGGGGTTACGAGGTCAAAGGTCAAAGGTCACAGGACTCATTATGTATGCAAAAACAGCTCGTGATCGCGTTATCTCAAGAACCGATTGATGGATTGCTGCTAAACTTAGGTCATGTATGTTACTTGCAGAGCAGATGAACTGATTAGATTTTGGGGTCACGAGGTCAAAGGTCAAAGGCCACAACGCACATTATGTATGCAAAAACAGCTCGTGATCGCGTTCTCAAGAACCGATTGATGGATTCCTGCCAAAATTAGGTCATGTATGTTACTTGCAGAGCCAATGAACTGAGTAGATTTTTGGTTCATAAGATCAAAGGTCAAAGGTCATGGGCTCATTATGTATGCAAAAATAGCTTGTGAACACATTCTCATTAGAACTGACAGATGGATTACTATTTAACTCAGGACATCTTGCAGAGCCAATGAACTGAGTAGATTTTAGGGTCATGAGGTCAAAGATCAAAGGGTCATATATGTATATGAGAAATTGCTTGTAATCACGATATTCTGAGAACCTGTTAATGGATTACAATTGAACTTGAATTCGAAAAATGTCTTCTGTTTTGGTTTGTAAAATTGCTCTATGACGGAGGCATCATTTTCGACTGCGCGCAGTCGAATTCCATCTAGTTCCTTTCTCAACTAGAACTCAAATTTCTCTTTAAAAACAAATTCTTTTGATTTTGTTCTACCAGGAATCTGTCAGTCAGCCCTTGTACAAGTTCAACCAAGCTATCAAGATTTTACCTTTCTCAACCAGAACTCAAATTTCTTTTTAAAAACACACTCTTTTGATTTTGTGCTGCTAGGAATCTGTCAGTCAGCCCTTGTACAAGCTCTACCAAGCTATCAAGATTCAATGCGAGAAAGGACCCGTGGATGCTGCGACAGGACAGTCTTACTTCTCGCTCAGCTTTGACAATCTCCTTACAGAGAGCCCAGAGTTTGAAGAAGTGGTAAATATTCATATTGCTTAAAATACTGTCATTCCCTGCGCCAATGCCCTGACATTTGCTCTGGCAACAATTGCTCCAGTCTTCCCTTCATTGAAAAATTAGGGTTAAGGGTTAAAGTTCATTTTAGGGTAAAGGTTAGGAACAGTGTTTGTTCCAGTGTTAAAAGTAGGAATTAGGTTAGTTATTGTCACCGAAGTATGTGTTCAACAACCCCTGTATCCGGTGTCTTTGATGTTCTGCTATATAGCAATTCATCCTCCAATCTTCAAATTTTCCATTTTCTTGTTAATTTCTTACTTTTTGATGCCATGATTCAGGGGCAAGTATCTAATCTACTCTGTTATTGTAGGACACTTTCTTTCACTCATATTTTACTCAGCATTTAATGTCAAATAGAAAGTAAAAAACATCTTTGATGATGCCCCTTTGACATAATCATTGCATCCTGCATCTTCTCATGACTGTGCTTTTAGTGATTAACCATTGTGTTTGTGATAAAATGCAAGTGCAAAATTTAAACTTCTTTACCTGTCTCTTCATCTCTATCTCCTACCCCCTTCCACTTCCCTCTCTCTTCTCTCTCTCTCTCTCTCTCTTCTCTCTCTCTCTCTCTCTCTCTCTCTCCCTCTCCCTCCCTCCCTCTCCCTCTCTTTCACTCTCACTCTCTATCTCACATGGCCTTCGTATTTCTCTCTTTCCCTCTCTCCATCCTCCCCTCCTTTTTTCCCCTCTTTCTCCCCCTCTCTATCTCTTTTTTTTTTATCCCATCTTCCTCCCTCCCGCCATTGCTTTTCTTTCCCCTCTCCTTCTCTCCCTCCCTTCCATCTCTTCCACGATTCCTCTTTCCTCCCACTCTCCCAATTGTTTCCTCTCTCTATTTCCCTTTATCTCCTTCTATTCCTCCCTTTCTCTCTCCCTCTTCCTCTTCCCCTCTCTCTCCCTCTATCTCTATCTCTCTCTCTCTCTCTCCCCCCACCCCCCCCCCCCCCCCCCCCCCCCCCTCTCTCCCTGTCTTCCTACCCTGTAGACGTTGAATGTAGAGAGTGAGTTGGGGCAGGAATCAGTCAAGGTCTTGAATGTAGATACTATCACCCAGGTGAAAGAGAAGATCCTGGATGCCATGTACCGCAAGAAACACACCAAGTATCAGCGCAGTGCTAGAGAGGTGGATCTTGGTAAGGAACTTACTTTCTTCTGCCCTTTCTCCAGATAATATGAGTTATGTGGACCGGTGAGATAGTGAGTTTGAGATAACTCAGACTGGTGTCGAGTGAAAATGTTTGTTAAATACTCCAAAATCAGATCTAAGTCAATGAAGTCATTTTGCAATAGTATTCAAAGTACATTTGTTTAAAGAGGCCCAACATGTGGAGCAGTGTATTCAGCAATTTGTAATGCAAGGAAAAAGCATTACATATATTTCAAATACCCTGTGGATCGATAGCATTTGCTCCTAGTTTGTTGTTACACGTCTGATTTCTAATACTGTAGTAATGTCATTTGATAAAGAGAGTTATTTACAACTTATTGTGAATTATTGTTATAAAAATTATTTTTATTTACAATACATAAATTATGCTTACCAATCATTCAGAGTAGTTAGCATTTGTTCTTAGATTCTGCTAGTTTGGACAATGCACAGACTGAATAATGTGTAGTACAGTTGTAGTTATCAAATAATTTTAAGAACTTAGAATGTAATCTTGGAAAGTAGTCTACACATCTATTTGCACCATGTATGCTTTAATAGCACCCAATGATATAGTATCTATATATACATGCAAGAGCTAAACCATGGGTTATAATTACCAAAGCACTCTGGAAGCATTTGGAGATGCTATGTCATAATATGGTGTACATGCTATTACAAAAAATGAAATTACTCTCAGGATATTTTGAATTATTTTGTCACCTTTCACTTAAACTTCTCCTGAAAAACAAAAGGAATAGTGTGACACAGTCTTTTGAGTGGATCCCAGTGAGTTACATGTAACTATGAGGTCACCATGTCCCAGTCAAATCAAGAATAGAGTTCATATTGTTCTTGATATGGTATGGCATGTAGCTTCATATCGGGATGACCTCTTGAAAATTAACGCTTGTTATTTTGCTTGCAGTTTTGAAGAGTGGCGGTCAAGGGGAGCTGATTGTGAGTGACTTTGACACCTCTACGACGGCTTCAATGGGATGGTGTCCCATCAACACCCTCCAGCACTACGGAGTAAGTCAGACGGTCAAACCACCTCATGTCATGCAGGGGCATATCCAGGGCCCCGTTTCACAAAACTTGTCATCAGTGGCAAGTGACAGTTTTTGTTATGAGCTACTGAAATCCTTGCTTCTGATTGGTTATCAGCAGATTTGTCACTGATATTTGTCATTTGTCATTTAAAAAAGGCTTTGTGAAACGGGCCCCCAGGATTCTGTAAAAGGAGAGCACAATTTTTTATTTTTGTTTAAAGGACAATGAAAAAATGGAAAGAAAGAAAAATTAAAGATTTACATGCATTTTACAGTGATAATTTAAAAGGCGGGTATATTTTACTTTTATATAATTAAGGTTTGCCACGCTGAGTTTTGAAGATGGAGGGGGGGCATAGTTGTTCCACCTTTTAACACCCCCCCCCCCCCCTGGTAAAACAAAAATGGTGCTAGTGCTTTATATGTATCATATGCAGAAATCCATCAAGCTTTTAAGATATTTGTCTATGTTCTTTAGGGTAATCTTGAAACATGGTAAGATATTTCTATTTTTGATAAATGTCTATTTTCAGATTTCATCTGGAGTACCGGTCAGCCTGACTGACAAAAAAGACATGCCCAATGCTCAGCCTGTACCCATGAATAATGATGCTAATAACCTGTTCAGTGAGTATATGCATGGCTCTGTATAGTATATATCTATGCCATCTATTATGAAACTAAGTTCCTTTCTTGAGTGATATATTTTAAACATTTTTAGGGCTCAACAAGAGTTCATTCATTCATTTATTTATTACCAATATGTTCAAGATACATTGAATATCGGCATGCATGACAATGAGTCTACATGTACTTCAAAAGCAAGTTTAATCAAAGAATGTCAAATGTAACTTCAATCAAAATAGAGAAAAGAAAAGGAACTTAACTTTCATTTATTTGTTCTTCTTTTGCATGACATTCTCACATAGCATGCATGCATGCATTAATTGATTTTTATTTATTTGCCTGTGATGAGGTGAGAAAGATATGCATATTGTCTTCTTTACTTGAAATGTGAAATATTTATGAAGATATAGAAGAAGTCATTTATATAAATTTTGATGGGCAAAACTTTTTCCACTTTAAATTTCTGGAGAGTTTCAGGATTGTTAAATAATTTTCATACATAAATAGTGAGAGCAAATTTTTTGACTTGAAAATAGCTTTCAAATGCTCAGGTTTCTCTCTGCATATAAATCTGAAAAAATAGATATTGAGGTACTGTATGTTTAGTGGAGGTTTGAATGGTCACCTTTTGGTTGAGTAGCTACTGTACTCATTTTGTGGACAATGCCTATATACTTAGATATTTTATGGAAATCTTCAGGATGGGAAAATGCTGAAGGTTCCATAGATCAGTTTTGTGCCACTGATTGATGATCTTATGATTTATCTAAAGCCTGTCTGTTCACTCTCAGCCTCCCACAATTGGTTGTACATAAATATGTAGAAATCAATCTGCAAAATGTATAATTTTATTTAAGTTGGCACGATGATGGCATGCTATTTCAACCTCCACTCTGCTTGTCAGCTCTCACATTAAGCCTTTTAAAAAAAGATGTTGTATTGCCCTTTGCAACCGACCAAAAAATCTTGAAATCTACGGCCGGCTTTTTAAAAAAGGTTTTTTTACCGTTTAAAAACAAAAACAAAAAATGTGAGAAATATCAGCCCAAAAAGGAGAAGAAAAAAAAAGTTTAAATAAAAATATATATTTCTAACACGTAAAGAGCAATACAACATCTTTTTTTTTAGGCCTAAGACCAAGAATATTTGATTGTGCGGTGTGAAAAATATAGTTATTTTGATTGCTTAAAAGGAAAAAAAATATTGCAGTTGCTTACTTTAAAAAAATGTGCATCTTAATGTTGGAAAAATATTGAATTGAAGGGATAAAAAGGTCTCTTTGTTTATCGATGTGTGATCTGCAAAATGATTTTAGCTTTCAAATTCTTAATATGCTCTCTCAGCATACCTATATTGAGCTTTATTAAAATTAAAATCTCAATTTTTATTTTTATTTTAAATGGTTTTGCGGTGCGCAGTCACATATTCGTTTCCAGAAGTTATACTTTACAAAGCATCTTGCCCTGCAGTATATTATTTTAAGTGCATGGTATGTTCATGGAATGCATTTTTTTTTCTCTCATTTTCTATTTTGTTTATTGCAGCCCTGTTCCCAGAATTTCATAAGCATTCTAAAGGTTTTAAAAGCTCTTTTCTTTGCTGTTCTTTATAGTGGTGATGGACTGCTTATTTCCATATACCGTTTTGGTCATTTCATTCTTTTTCATCTGTCTTGTGGTAATTTGCTTCTTGTCCAGTGATTTGACTAATGTAATATGTGCATTGCGGTGGAATTAATATTCATACCATGCATTACTATCATAGATAAAATTAAAATTTCAAATCATCTAATTATTTGAAGCAGCTAGGGAACTATAACCTAAGTTTTAAGCTTTCTGTAATAAATATGTAAAGAAAGGCAGGATTGTAATTGATAACAATATACTGAGACACGTTGCTTACTGATAATAAATGTTTTCATTTTACATACACCTTGTATGAAAATTGATATTGTGTAATGTCTTTTCATTCAGTCCTAACATTCAAAATAGTTTTCAGACAGGATAAATGCCCATGAGCTAATTAAAGGCAAGTTTGCTTGAAATTCATTTACAGTCTTTGTTTATGCTTTCAGGAAAACTTCAGTCTTAGTTTATGTTGTATTCATAGAAAATCAATTTTCAATTATTGTTTTTTGGGGGGCACCTTTATTCCATAAAGGAGCACAGCAAAGAGTTTGCGTCTTCTCCACAGCACAGTAGAGTATATTTATTGAGTAGCTGCACAATATACATCCATCTAATTATTTCATTTACATCCATCTGCATACATGTAAATAGTTATTTTTCGTCATTTTATGGTAGACTCAATATTTTCAATGATATTATACATCTTTCACATTTTTAACGTTATCTATGTGCTTATTGCTTAGCATATGCTATCATTTGCTGAGAGCCAGAAAGCCGTTAACCCTTTCGTGACAATCACACAGCATATAATTTTGTTTTATGACTATATTGCATTTCATGTTAGGAATTTCAAAGAGGCAAATAACATTTTTAACCCATATATTGGCAACATGCTAAGAGATTGAAAATCATTATATACCTCACTTAAGTAATCCAGCAATCTGATTGGTCAAAATTGCATTCATAAACTTTAACTGTTCCCGAAAATTCCCGGTAACCATGGTTAAAAAACAGTTCAAAATCCCAATAACCATGGTTATTGGGAAAATAGGTCATTCTCCATGGTTACCCCATAGGTTTACATGTTAAAAAATGGTCTGAGCGATCGAGGATACCGTACGTGTGCGAAGAATTGGTCAGTAATTTCAATACAATTGAATCTCGATCGATCTTACCGACAAATTTATCTTGCATTGTTGACATGAAGACGAAAATAAACTTCCAAAAACAAAAAAACAACATCTGCCGATAGATCTTGATCTAAATTCGTGCCAATATGCATTGCAAAAGTAAAAGAAGGGCCTGTTTAATGGAGCAGCCGCGAAGCATCCGCCACGCGAAGCCGTTTTCAATCCATTTTTGTGTATATATAAGAAAAAACTGCTTTGTATTGTAACAGAGCGCGATAGCCGAGCGGTTTAAGGCGCTGATTTTAGTTACATCACCTTTTGTACGCAAGAGATCGAATCTCATCTTCGACAAAAGTTTTTTTTTTTTTTTTTTTTTTTTTTTTTTTCTTCGGCATATAAAAGTATTAATGACTGCTTTAATATTCGAGAAATAGTTGTTTTTATACGCTCTCGGGAAGGTTACAATTGGGCTATTGCCCTCGGCACGCCTCGGGCAATAGCACAATTCTAACCTTCCCTTGAGCGTATAAAAACAACTATTTCTCTCAAAGCAGTCATTAATACTATAATAATAAAAACTGGCTATGTTCAAAACTTTTAGACTCTTCTCACCTGGGTATATTGGTTTCAGAGATATTGCATTTTATATTCTATCACCACAGTGATAAAAGAAAAATATTAGTGCTGCCAATTTGAAGAACAAGATCCTGACCTGAAAGGGTTAATGTACAATGATATGAGCGACCAGCCGAACACCCTTTTGTCTCTTCAGCTAAATAATATTTGCATAGTTTAGCTCCAGCTTGCTCACTTTATTAATATGGGCATTCACACACAAAAAATCAATATTCATATCTCACTAATTGATCTAGTGCATGTCCCTTTATATACATTTACATGCCTAAAACTGATACATTGATAGCACAATTAGTTCATCATCCCTCTCAGAAACATTGTGATAAATCTCAGCTCAGCTCTGGTGGAAAAAAGAACATTATTTTGTTACTCAGCGACACACAACAAAGACCCCTAAACATAT
Source organism: Strongylocentrotus purpuratus (assembly GCF_000002235.5). Classification (NCBI taxonomy): domain Eukaryota; kingdom Metazoa; phylum Echinodermata; class Echinoidea; order Camarodonta; family Strongylocentrotidae; genus Strongylocentrotus; species Strongylocentrotus purpuratus. The sequence goes on from NW_022145612.1 coordinate 49,053,909, forward strand.
ACCTGTATCTGTCTGTTATAAGATACATTATTGTGAAGTGCACCATCTGCAAGTCTTTCCATTCTGCCACCAGCATGATATTGTCCTTTTATTTTTGCGGTCACTTTTGCGAAAGGCAGTGGCAGTTTATCTCATCGTGTGTGAACACTGTCATTCGTAGGTAATGCAGTAGAAAGAGTATTCAGAGAATAAAAAATACTGGGTAGAAGCTAGGTGATGGTTTGCTAACATCTGTTCTACTGACATGTGTCATTTATTCTTACCATAGCTAGTATGTCATTGTTTATGTCATTTTCATATATTTGTATAGCACACTGAAGTAATATGTACATGTGTATACCAGGCTAGTGTATACACGTAGATAGATCTGTATTATGGAGCTATAGTATATGTACATTTATATTTATGTATGCTTGACTACTCCTCATTTTCTATTATTGAATGTGTATATGTTTAAATATTTTGATAGTGTACATGACTAAACATAGTTGTTAAGTCAGGACCACATGAATTAAATTATATGTCATTCATTGTTTTTTAATGTTGAACCAAAATGTCTTACAGATGCACATGTTCATTGAAATTTGAGTGGCTACTTGGCCTATTTTGTGCAATTTTATTAATCAGACCTTCTATAAACAGATAATACAATATGTGCCCATCCAAGTGTGAAAGTTCAAAACTTGGTCTTAATTGATGTTGGTAGAGTATTCATTTTCCTTTAATTTGATTTATATTTTATTGACAGTTTATATGAAGAAAAAAATATGAACAGTACAGGGTGCTTGTCCACTTCCTTTTTTTTGTTGGGTGTATAATAGAATGTGGATTGAGCCCTTCATCAAGACAGGGATTGATCAAAAGTTGTGTTTTTTATAAGTGAATAAAATGAAATTGTTTATCCCATTTCAGATGATGCCACTCGTATGTCGGTGCGTGTGACCGGTCACCATGAATACTTTTCTCATGATCTTGAGAAAGGTCCTAAGGACGTCAAGTACTATCACTTGGTAAGTATCATGGAGAGTTTCTGGGACAGATCCATGGTTTGGTAAAAGTGGGGGCACAATTAACAAGTTCAGACAAAGATGCTAACTTACTTAGCTTTGGCCTATTTGGGTTTAAAATTTTGAAGGGGGCAATGGAATACACAAGTGTTCATTTTCTTTTCGTACTTAAAGTACATCACATTGGGTTCTATGATGGGGGCATGGCTTACTCCCCATGGCTTGCTCCCACTAACGTGCCAACTCTCCCCCCCCCCCCCCCCCCACTAAAAAAATATTTTAAAAAAATATTAATATTCCTGCAACCATTACCTTATATTCAGGCAAAAAATTGATATAGTTTTCGTGATCTTATTTAGAGTAATTACATGAAAAAATATCATATTTACCACAAAACAAATATAATTATTTTGCTCACCCACAAAATGTAGATACCGAAAAGTCAATATTTGGGGAAGAGGTGTCATTCTCTCTAGTAGAAAAGTGCACGTAACCTATGATGGTCTCGTGCCTATAGGTTCATGATGAAAATATAGATTGATGCAACTGAGACTGGTCTTGTGAATGTGATTATTGTCTTAATTAGGTCCAGTCTGAGGATAGTGACGAGCAAGATCAAGATAGAGATGAAGGATTCTTTGGCAGAATGCAGCGAGTCTTGTGCTTCAAGGGTACGCAGGGAAGACGCAAGATTAGAGAGATCTATCTCCAGAGGCTGGTTTCTGTCAAGGTAAGTCGTCTCTATTCTTGATTGCCTGATTGATTCATTCTTTTCACCCCTCTAAAAAATGTCAAAAATTAAGGTCAAAATTCCTGTTCTTCATTTCTCCTATTATTATGAGTGTTTGCAATGGTATGGAATGCTAATGACTTTTGGGAACCAGTAGGAATTATGGCAGATTTCCAAGGCCATCACAATATAGCTATGTTTGCATGGCACCATCATAGTTTGAAACTTTAAGTTTGTGAGCCCTCAAACTTCTAAACAACTCCCCACTATCACAATGACAATGGCACTGAAACAACTATTGCTCTCTAAAGTTTTGAATCTACAAGTTGGGACAAGCGGTCGTAATTACAAACTGGCAACATTTTTAAGTTAATTCCATTCACCCGACAAAAACTTTTGAGTGAGGATCCCTGCTGCTTGAAGTTCTAATGTTAATCATAAGCTCCCCCATGGTTTCAAACTTAGAGTAAATTTGAAGTTTCCCAAACCATGTGTACGTCTGCACAGTCTTTTTCTACAAGACGACCTCAAATTCAAAACCATGAGCTGAACTCAAAATCTACAGACTGTCGTGTAAACCTAGCTCCTAATATGTGTTTCCAACCCAAACTATACAATACAATACAATACAATAAAGTCATTTCTATAGCGCTCTTACAAACTAACTGTTGTTTCACAGCGCTTTACATAAAAGTTATCAAAGAATCTATTGTTGATCATGGTTAAAGAGGAGAGTTTTGAGATATTTTCTTCATCCTTGACAGCAATCTATCAACGGCTTCGTGAATGAAGCTCTAGATGCCATGTTTACCATCCAGGAAGATGGGTATGAGAACAACATGAACAACATCCCCTTTGCTCTCAGATTCCTCTTCAATTTCTTTGACGAGGAGGCCAGTCGATATGATGACGATGGCACAGCTGCTACCTGGAAGAACAACACGTGAGTACAAGTTTAGTTTATTGTAGGCCAACAAAAGTGTTACTTACTTCCAGCTAGAACCATAATAGCAGTAGGAAATGTTTAATTTTGACTTGATTTGTAAGTTGAAGCAAATTCTGTGTCTTCGGCTTGATTCGTAAATTCATCTATCTACATAAAAAGAGGATAGTGTGTGTGTGTGTGTGTGTGGGAGAAGCGTAGAAAGGATGTGAATAGAATGAAAAATAAAAGGTGGAAAGGCGAGAGCTAGAGAGGTCAGGGTAGAAAAGGTGACATAACATGTACTCCTGCAGAATGGACTCTAGACTTTGTTTCATCCATGACATGGGTTAAGGTTGAGTTTCGTATTTGGTCAAGGGTTAACAATTTAGGAACTTGGTTAGTGAAGGTCTGTTGAATATTGATCATGGAGCAATTATCATAGTAGCACCTGTCTTAGAACTGCAAACACATTTGTTTTGTATAATGTTTTAAACCGTTATTTGATTTATCATTTCCCTTTCCGCATCCTGGTATTTTATTTTTCATCAATGATGTAATCTTTCCCCTGCAGCTTGCCTCTTCGTTTCTGGGCGACGATACTTGCCCACCCGTCCTTCATCTTCAACATGCGTCAGTCTCGCACTGCTGACACCTCGGTCACCGTCTTAAATCAAATGCTGGATAATGCATGCAAGGGTGTGGTCCCAACACTTAAGATGGTGAGATTCTGTAATTCAAGTTCAAATTCAATTTGAAATTAAGACACCTGTGGAAACACACAAGTTTTGAGAATTATTTGTAGATTAACATCAGGAAATTATTTTCATTCTGTTGATTAGTGCCTTTGATCAGTTTAAAAAAAATTCACATGAAAGCATACTCAGCCCAGACTATGATGTTGCTTATGACTCTATCAAGAAATCAATATCTGACTTTAAATTTAAATTCACGGTTTAATTTTCTTACATGACAAAATATGAGTGCAAAGATTACCTGACGATTGTATAAGAGAAGTACATCATGGTTAGAAAATGTTTGATAAACATATGTCATTTACAGTAAGAACTAAGAAATATAAAAATATATTTCTGTGGAGTGCATTGATGAATCTCTTTGTGCCTTTGATAAAAGTTTATAAATAACATGTTTATAAAAAGTACATTCAATATATGACTTTAAATTTAACTCTAGTATTATGTGATTGCAATTTCTTGCAGATATAGATTAAAACTTTTGAGCAACCTTCAAATAATTTTATCGGCAATTTATCGGATTGCAACTCGAATCTTTTATGAGATAAGGATTAAATGATAGATGATTAATGCCATGCCTATAATTTCATGGAGTATGGAATATATTCATTAATATATAAATCTTGAGAAGTTGGAAAAATGTTAATTGATGGCATTTGACTTGAAATATAGGTATAGTATAGATATAATGGTGGATTGCAATTTTGTGTAAAAGAATAAAAAGAATAATATGAATACATATTACCCATTTATTGATAACAGAACAGAGTTTGACACACTTCTTGTATTTACATCAAATGTATGGATATCAAAGTTCTAAATTAGTGTCAGATCTTGTCTGGATATGTACAACTACATGCATTATCACATGTTTTTAACTTTCTGTAGCGACAAAGTGAAGTGCAAAGTGGTCCACAGATATATGAAAATATGCCCATTATTATAAAGGTAACATGTATGGGTTAGTTTTTAACTTTTAAAGAACACCTGATACACGCTCAAACTCACAAAAGTCAATGATATCTGGGACAGATCCTACATTTTCAGTTGCCATTTTACCCTTCATAAATCCAGATTGATCAAACGAAGCAGTCATTAATCCATTAATTGTTGGGATAAAGCGTAAACTGCAATTTTGAAATCTACATTTAATAATGATATTAATAATGATAAAGATAAAGGTCGCAAATTACTTAAGAGAGCCTTGGGCCCTTTTTTGAACAATAAAGTAAGGGTTGCTTGTTTTTGTGACAATGATAAGTCTTGATTATTAAAATCCTCATTCAAACTTCCCGCAACAACAAGCTCTTTAATTTCCTTCCAAAAACATCTGTAGAATTCTACCGAAAGACTGTCACCACCTGGCGACTTATTTATATTCATGGCTTTTAAAGCATACCAACATTCCTCTTTCGATAACAAACCTTCAAAACTGTGTGCTTCTTCTTTGGACAGAGTTTTTATTTCCACACCGTCAAAAAATTCATTAAAACTTTCATTTTTATCTTTTTCACAATCTCTTTTCGCATATAAATCCCTGTAATATATATGAATATAGTGTAATATATTTTCCTTTTATATTTTCCTGTTGACTGTTGAACACAATCTATCTCTTTCCTTTTACCATTCCTCTTTTCTAACCGTAAACAAATATTTTGTTGACTTTTCACCTTTTTCCATCCATTTTTCCCTCGAATGAACAAATGCACCTTTACATTTATTTGTGTACCACTTATCAATTTCATTTTCTGATCGACACTTTCTGAAGATGCATTTTCCAGATATTCTATATACCATTTCTTCTGTTACAGTCAATAGCATATTTCACACTATATTCTCTTACTTTACACAATTCCCACCGTATTTTCAAACCTAAGCCACCATATTCCAACTTTAATTTTAATACCTTCCTTCACTTTTATCACTAAGGAAACCACATTGTGATTGCACTTTAATGTAGGAAGTACTTATATCTGTGGAGAACACAATGGATACTTGATCAGCTGAAACTAACCAATAGTCTAGTTTTGAGTACATGTTTAGAGGGACTTGTCTTCATGTAACCTTGTCTCTATGTAACTTGTTTTTTTAATAGGATTAAATTTCCTACAAACATCAACTAAATTGTATTTTTGTTGAAAGCTCTTTAAATTGGGTTTTGGCAATCACCACTAACAAGTGACACATCTTTTAAATGTTAAAATCTTTTTAATATTAAATAATTTAAAGAATTTGACTTTCTTAAAATCATTGGTAGGAGTTGAAATAACATAAACCTTTCCATTCTGCACGTAGACCGTAAGTAATTCTATATCACTGGTCAAAAAAGTTTCCTGTAAAAAACGCATTAATGGCATCTTCAGATTTTCAACCAACAAAACATCTTACTCCTTTTACTGTATCTTGGAATCAAAATTTATTAATTATTTTTAACTTCATGGTATGTTTCAAACAATGTAGTGTAATTTTCTGTAGATAGATACCTCATTTCTTCTTCTTTGTTTTTTTCTTTTTGATTGTTTGTTTCTTGTCGATCTCCCTGTCAGGCTTATCCATATCAATAACTTGTTTATCGGACAGATGCTTGTTTGTTACCGCGGTTACCTGCGATGCTGCGTTCGAACCGCTACGCTCTCTTGTCGATGATCTTGTTGCCCTGGGAGCATTTCTCCCTCATCCATCACTCTCTGGAGTGTTGTTTCCCTTAGCAACGTTCTTTGCGGCGTTGGCAATGAAGTCCATTAAACTCTTCTGTCGCGTCTGGTCGCGTCCTTTGCTGGTCGCCATCTGTTCGCGTTATTCAGCATTTTCTGGCTGAGTCGATTCAGTGTTGTCATGGGTAAATCACGTTGAACAGACGAGTGTGATATTGCTACTGAGTTGATGTTACATAGCTCTGCATTATCTGGGCACTCACTCTGGAAGGGCCCGCATTTTCTGCATACCCGGTAGCCTACATAGCCCTGTTGCTAGGCATCTAGAGCATGTCGTAGACTGTGGTTGGCCAACATGATAGATGCGAGCTACGAAAGTATTCGCGAAGATGAATTTTCGAGGTAGTCGTTGTGATGGTGGACGAATAAAGACCACTCGGTCCCCGTTGAGGAATTTTGTCAGTTGCCCATTCACTCGTTACTTTTGTCACTTCATATTATTTTCCTTTAAACTCTGATCTTTTAACTTCATCGTTTAGAGAAAGGGGAACATCTTTAATCGCTATTAAACATTTTTAACACTAAATAATTGCACCAACACAGAAAGAATTTTGCAGGGTTTAGCTCTATTTATGAACACCACCAAGCAGCAGTTGATGCTATTTATATATTTGTTGAACACATACCCTACCCTTGAAATCACAACTTGTTTCTTTTTGTTAATCAAGTAGTTATTCCATTTTTTATAAAGGATTTGACGAGTCAATGCACAAGCAACAATAAAATCTCACAAGTATCCACACAAATTTGATATTTCTGCCCATAGTATTTTTTTAATGAGACACGCTGTCATTAGCCTACTGATCGAGTTATAACACACATTGAACATGAATTTCACAATTTACAGCACAATTTATAGCGTCTGACAGAGATGAATAAAATGAGATTGGAAATTTTACACTCAAAATAAGATAGAAGATCAGGATTATAAATTTCTCACTGTATACTCAGGCACTTAATCACATTATATATTGGAATTAGATTGATAAATGATTTTGCAGCACTTGTATCCAGTATTGGATAATATCACATGAAATGAAAAGTTAGGGTTGTGTTTTATTAGCCTACTGGTAACTGCACAGGATAATGTGTAAGTTGTTTATCTATCTGTTTTCTCCAGAACAGTTAGTGTATTTGTTTATGTTAAAGATGGGATTCTGTTTGATAAAGAATGACTGGAGACTGTCATGAATTAAATGAATACCAGTGGTTCATTCTTTACATTTGCTTTTCTCACCTGAGTTACAACCCTCACATGAACACAAGTAAGCTTCAAACATCACTGCGAAAGAAAAAATGAATTACATATTAAAAAACAGTCCAGATACTGTATAGAGTGTCTTTATTAATATAGGATTAAAATATGTTTATAGCTAGTCATTCACATATTCTGACATTTGTAAAAGATATCTTACAGACCCTTTACCTATTTTTCCTTTTCAGAATTCCTCCCCAAGTAGGCTTCTCTTCAACAAGGAGCTACCAGCCTATATCTCCCTCCTCACTACCTACTACGACAACATCAACAAGACTCTACGTTTGGAGGAGGACGAACTGAAGGTAGAGTGCCAACGCATCGATGAGGTGAGTGTAGATGTGATTTAGTTCTATAGGGTCATTTACACTTGGAAAAACAAAATGGAGACACCATAGATTTTCATAACTACCATTCGCACTACTTGGAAAACCGAATAGTGTGCATGTGCCTGTGTTGCTGCTCTGCGTGTGGATGTAAAAAGAGTCACATGAGCAAAAACCATACTTAGTCACAGGTGTTTTGAGAGCAAACATTTACTCTGCAAAAACCAGTGGAATTTCGGTGAGCTTTTTTTTAAAATCGCATTCTAGAGGTTGGTTTTTCAATTCAGGTATTGTCATGGTTATATGGATAGCTTCCTAGTAACTTTTGAATAAACCCTGCAGTGTGAAAGGAACCTTGAGAAAACATTGCTTGCAGTGTGAATGCTCCTTATGTAAGAGGTTTCAGCTACATCCCTCAAGACCGATAGCTAACACAACAGCCCACAAGGTCGGTATGTCAGTTGTGCGGGCCTTTTGACAAAATTTCTGAATATTGTTGAGTCGGGTCTTGAAGGACATCAGTCTCATGGGCCATCGGTCATGTGGAGTGCTGGGGGTGTTTCACAAAGACTAAAATCGACTTTAAATTAGACTTAACTATGGCAGGCAGTTCATGCCACTGTTTGCTCTCACCATTTACTGGCAATAGTCTCTCAATGGTCATACATCTACAGAATTGAGCATTTTTGATAGTTCATTATTGAAGGAAAAAATATTATCTAAAGATCATAATTGAGAGACCAATGGTGAGAGCAACCAGTGGCATGAACGTCCTGCCATTGTTAAGTCTCCTGGGGGGTCTGCTACTTGAATATCTCTAGGGTTTCTTGTAAAGAAAGGCTCTTTTCACAGAATAGCTATTATATTAGGAACAAATATTTTACTTATCACAGATATATGGCAGATATTATTATATCCCTCTTAACGTGCTCTCGATATCGCAAAGATTTGTATTAGGAGTGATCAAAAATGGTGTAAGAAAGTGTATTTTTAAATTTTAATGATGTATTGTTCTGATGTAAACAAGCTTTCTGTTGCCAAAACCCATTACCTTCTGTTGACAGAGAAATTGAGTGTTATTCTGTTTATAAAATGAATAAGCATCTGGACAACATCTTGTCTTACGCCATATGGGTACTGTGACATGTATGTTGAGTTATTTCATGGAATTTGAAAGAGATTGGTGTACAATGATAGTGGGAGTGTGTGTGGGCCTATATGTGTGTGTGTAAATTTTATCAATTTCAATTCATTTGTTCCAGATCTTAGTCCTGTGAAATATATCAGCAATAGTCAAAGGCACAGAGAAATTTATTTTAAGTAAACTGAGCGTAACCATCAATTCCTTTTTTCTTCTCTAGGAATTCACTGGATTGTTCAGCCGTTTGACCAGTCTCAAGCAGCTCTATTCACGTATTCGTCCACATGAAACGATGGTAAGCAGAAAGCAAAATTCAAGATTTTCTTTCCACATTACAAGTCTGTAAATGAGGAGCATATTTTTCTAAAATTGTCTAATACACTTTGGAAACAGCCCAGTAATAACTTTGAACTTCTTTATTTAATATGATGCATTTGTTCATCTTACAGGCAACATTTTGGTTTTTATATTGATTTTATTTGATAACATCTCCTTTGCGATGACAAAAATAAATTTTGGATACTAAATAAAAAGTTGTGTATTTAGGTGAACATAAGTTCACCTAAATAAGAAAATGTGCATTGATTTCAATTTGCTGTTAATTTTTGATTAAATTAATATTTTTGGATTTAATATTAGGAACTCAACATTGGAATAATCACAGATCCACAGATATTACATACATGGAGAAGTCCTACTTTATGCAGTTTAGAATAATCACTGCCATAGTGATGGAGGGGCTTCATTAATACCTTTTGTTTGCCCTCTTGAAAAATATACTTCTACTGTGTGTCATAGAATATATACTGTCTATGCATAAATGGATGATTATTATAAGATGGGTAGAAGAATCCCTGCAATCTGATTGGTCAATTACCATGTAATTATTTTTACTGGATGCACGCAATATCGGGGATCGATACCACCGATATCCTTTTTTTTTATAATAAATCTCTTTTTTTTTTAACTTTTTTTTTTAATAACTTTTTTTTTATATAATTTTTTTTTTTTTTAATGATTTTTTAGATTATTTTTTTTTTGGTGATAATTATTTGTTTTTCGTGTTTTTTGATAATAATAATCTGTTCAAAAAAAAAAAAAAATTCTATAGACCTAATTTTTTTCTTTTTTTCTTTTTTAAGTTTACAGTTTAATGTGCACTGACAATTTTTTTCTTTTTTTTAAAACTTCATGATAAGTTAAAAATCATGCGTCCAGTAAAAAATTCATGCGTCCGGTAAAAAAAATTACCGGACGCATGATTTTGCCATGCATCCGGTAAATCTGTAAAATAACAAAATTTTGTATTTTTGACAATTTTTGGGGCCCCATCTTATAAAACAGATGATGCACAGGTTTAATTCGTGGGTCGGTGGAATCGTGTGCACGCGGTACCTTTGAATTTGGTCTAAAACCATTCAAAGGTACCTTGTGCACACAATCCCTACCGACCACTCAAACCTGTGCATCATTTGTATACCGGTACATAACTTTCATGAACATTTATCCGGCACTCATCTCAATGGATTTTGCAGTTTTTTACAAATTACTTTTTATCTGCACAGTGGCTTTTTGACGTGTCTATATAGCTCTTGGAGAATGGAAATGAATGAAAACGAGTAGCTAATATCATTTTTTTTTTGGTCTCTGACTCTCTTTCTCTCTTCACAGCTTGTTGAAGCTCTCCAGGAAGATGAGATATGCAGTTCAGCTCACTTTGCCAGCAGTCTTGAGAGAGTAGGCAACACCTTAGATCAACATGAGGATTAGTTACCATCTCACTATAATGGTATATTAAACGTGGACCCAGTGTGCCAACATAGGAGAATTGCAATGCTGTTCAACACTACCACCCAAGGTGATGCGTTTAATTTGTTTGAGTTTCCAGAGGACAGTCGAACCTGCTTTGAGAGGCCATCTGTAGTTATTAGCAACTTTTAGTGTTTTCTATCCGAGAAAAATCATATATGTGACACATATCTGGTAAAGCCACCTTTATACACAGATTTTGACTATGTTATAACTTGCATAAATAGTTGATGTTATTGGGCTGATGAGCCTAGCTTGTTCCTGGGGTGATGACCTGCAATCAAGAACACCAAAATCAATCTCCTGTACATGTATTTAATTCTCCATCTTCCGGAGTCTTACACCGGATGGAAGAATAGATCAGATTTGTAGTTGTTGTTAAATCATGCCTTTATTTCATATAAAAGGAATACATGTGTACATCCAAGACCAGGTCCACGTTCCCTTTCCGAAACCATGGCAGGTCGCACAACATATAAAACAAATACAAACAATGATGCATTACAACTACAAATATATATATCAATCATGCATAATTACAATTATGATTGTATCATGAAATATCGCTTCTATGCAGATTTTACTTCATTTTGTATCATCGGAATTAATTTTTTAAGCAGTTTGAAGAATAAGTGTCATTATGGAAGATCATTTTCTGGAACCTAAGATTAGAAATGTACTTAATTTGCATTTAGTTAGTTGAAATGAAATGTATCAACAATTTTTAAAACTGTTTTAGTGCCAAGTTTGCCCTCTTTTGATGGGGCAAACGAAAAGAAGTGTATCAAAATTATTTTTTTACTAAAGTGTTACAATTCTATTTTTTACTTTTATAGTGCCAAGTTTGCCCCTTTTTAGAAAGCTGATATAGACCACAACTTAATAAGTTCTGTAATGTGGCTTGGGAGGGCATGTTGTGTTTGTTGATAAAATGAGTAATAACGTCTTCTATAGGGTTGTTTTTTGTTGGGGGAGGGGCAGGGTTAGAAGCATTTCAGACCAGTGAGAGTGAAATCTGAATTTGATATGGAACAAATTACTTCTTTTAAATATTATGCTTGTTTGCATATTGATTACTTTGTTGTAGTAAAAAAAAAAGTGAAATTTATTTTTACAAATTGCTTCACCGCTATTTAACTTAATTTTGTGTTTGTTTATGTTTGTTTTATGCAGCATCCAGAAAATCTTCCTTTGATTATGTCATTTTGAGTTTTCATTATAAGTGTGTGCTTATACAGTTACTGTTGTGATTCAAAGGTATGTATTTGTGTAATGAGAGAAAAGAGATAATATATATATATTACTTGAATACACTTGTTAGTCTGGCACATTATATTTTACATATAACCTTTATATGATTTTTATGAAAGGAAATATACATGCATCTTTTGTTTTTTCAACTCTTTATTTAGCCAAAAATTGTCCACACTATGATTCCCATGTGGGTACCTGTGTTCTGTCAATTGGAAGGGACCCTTTTTTCTGCAGCAGCTCTTTAAATAAAATGTCCATAATTCTGATTTAGTGTGTGATAGGCCCCTAACACTTGCCTTAAACTTGACAAGGATTTTCTTTTGTATTCCTTTAATGCATAATTTGATATTATTCCTTATATTCAAAAGAGTAAGTGTGCCACAAATCTCATCACGATCAAAATTACAGCAAGAATAAGGTAAATTTCACAAGAGAAATCATCCATGTCATTTTGTTTTGCAAAAACAACGGTTCCCATGGGTGCACACCGATTCATTTTACACGCACTTCAGGATTTTTTGACAAAAGAGATGCCCTTTTGAGGCTTGTGAATAAAAGCACTAAAATAAGGCATTTATTAGGTTGATGTACAGACATAGGTACTCCCTTCATATGTACATATATAGGCCTATATGAGTAGTTAACAATGTTATCGTAGATGTAATAGACTCCAGTTATTCCTTATTGTAATCTAGCCATATGTATATACTCTCTCTACATATAGATGCCTTTCTTGAAGATGTGTAATACATTAAATATTTCCTCTTTTCGTGGGTAATTTGATAAAAGTTATGATGAATTGCATGTAATGTTTGTAGACTCTACTTGTTTCTTAATAAAAATGTGGAAGGAGTGTCCAAAGTTTTATATTGGGTATTTCTTTATAGCAATGTCCGATAGCAGCTTATCTGATTTATTGAGTATAAGACAGTAGGTAAGCCATGGGAGTAAAACTTTCACTGATATTCTTATCAACAAATGATTCTGCTGGACAGTCTTTATGTACTACATGAATGTAAATGTTCTGTTAATTAGCAATCACTTTTTATATGGTTATGTATATGAAATATATGAAGCATGCACGTTATTGTCTTTTGAAACTACATTTTATGCATATATTATATTATGATTGTAAGGTAAAATTATTTTTATTGTGTGATTAGGTTACTTGAAATTATGGTACTATTACATTACTCCATGTACTTAAATTTGTATGCAAATATATTCTTTATATATCTAGAAAATTTGTACAATTCCTTGGTATGTATATGTTTTTAAAAACTGAAATTGGTGAATAGATTATAGTTTTAGTCTCTTCTGGTAGCGAACAATGTGAAGTAATTGTGAATGAAATCATGATAAATGTCTCTTGAATTTGTTTCCAGGGTTGCTTTGCTTCATGAAACAAAACAAGTGATATGTAGTCCTGTGAGGTTCATCTAGTACTAGATATATTGATTGAAATGCCCAAATGCTCTTTCACAAAATGTTGTGTAATACTACCAAAAAAAAGTGGTAGAATGGGACCAAAGGATAAATGCAAAATTTCGAGAAGTGTTTTTTAATGCAATTTTCTGAAAAAATAAGGCAGACTCTTTTGCTATATGTAATCTTTATGAATTTAGAAATGCAAAAAAGTATGTACTGTTACTTGGCAAACATCATGTCATGATAATGTATACATATTTAAACATATTTTCATATGATAATACCCAAGGATTTTGTATTCTTCAATGACTCAAATCAATTCATTTTACTATACATTCTGCCATATACAACTGGCATTTGCCTTCTTAATAATAATGAAAGTGCAGCTTCTTTGAAGATCTTTGTTGTTTGTTTTGTGCTCTTTTCTATGAAACATATGTGTTTATCTTTCATTGCCAATTATATGCTTACTTTAATGAGAGACAACTCATAATGGCATTACTTCTACTCAGCACAGTTTATTGCACAATGTGATTGATGGGGCAATGTGGAAGTATTTACACAGCTGCTTGTCAGGGAGGTAATTAATTATATGATTGTTTAGTTTATTGAAATGAATGCAAAATAGGCACAAGCTTATGTGATGGGGCAATGTGGAAGTATTTACACAACTGCTTGTCAGGGAGGTAATTAATTATATGATTGTTTAGTTTATTAAAATGAATGCAAAATAGGCACAAGCTTATTTGGTGTAAAAATCTCACCTGAATTTCACCCGACCTTGCATCTTTTCTAAAACTAGTCATCTGAAAAATTATATTACAGTAACTTACCTGTATCTCATTGATTTAAGCAAAGAAACATTTTGTTCTACTTGCATATGTAATCAAGGATACCTTCCATACCTGAGGATATTCATTTCTTTATTTTGTAGTTGTATGTCTTCCCATAAGAACATTTTTGTATGAGAAATGAATGTGGAATAAATCTGATTGTGCTCAATCTACATGTTATGGAATTGATGTAACTATAATCTACTAGAAGTGATAATGTCTATTGCATTATTTTGATTGTCTTTTTAACCCCAGGATACTGTCTGTAATAAGCCAAATCTTTATTCAGCTGAGGTATACATATATACATATTTTCACTTATAAATTCAAGAGCTTTAGTATATTTCATGCTCCACCATTACTAACTGTTATCGCTTAGCTATTTGCATTTATCTCTGTTGGCATTGGACTAACTTCTTTAAGGTTCTGACAACACAAACTTTTCACTCAAGACTTTGACATGAATAGTGAGCTTCTGTAATGGATGGATTTGTTCAAGGTATGACTGTAAACAGGATTGTGCATAGAGATACTGTAAGAAGTAATAACATACTGGAAACTATGGATTGAAATCTATGTTGATTAGAGTGACTTTGTCAATAAGAACAAATGCAGTTATTGTCTTGTATATTTCATCTGAAGATGTGAGCACGAGCATGATTGATAAATTTTCAAGCCGAATGCCTTTTTAAAATAAATGTACACATGTATATAAAGTGCGTCTAGCCCTCATTACAAATTCATTTGTATGGGAATAAGAATTATAGGTATCATCCTGAACATTGAATTAATGCAGCAATGAATTTAACCTAAATCACAATTTTAAGATTTTGAGTATTGAAAAAGAATGAACAGATGATTGTCTTCAATTCAATTCGTTTCTTTTTATTCTCTATACTGAGCTCTTACATCAGCCAGTGTCTGTTTTACAGAAAGGCCGTTTCCGTAATCATCATGAGATTTAAGACATATTAAAGGAAAGCAACATAATTATTCGTGTATATTATCACATCCATTCTCTGAATGTAACAGGTGTGAACATATATATTTTGGATGTCACAATTTGTCAAGTAATGAGTGGTAAACTCTGGTGTTTCAAGGGGGAATGGATGAAGAATGTTTCTTCATTGAATACAGTACTTACACTCTCTTCCGAAATCATTTTATTTTTATAACGATTTTAAGCTATTACTGCTTTTCTGGTTTGAAAAGTAGTAGAAATATCACATTTCTCTTATTTTGTAAAGTAGCTCAGTTAAGATAGAAAATCATGTGAAATAATCGATTCTGGTCATTTTAACGTGATTTGCGCTTCAGACTTGACAAGGCGGATTAGTACTTCTGCTCTTTTTTGTTTGTTTTGTATGTCATTGCGATAACATGATTTTCCTATGATAAAAAGAAACCAACTTGCGTATAGATTTGTGATTTATTTAGACCTTGTGTTGCCTCCTCTAATCCCGGCTGCTAATCCCGGCTTTCCTTCATCTTTCTCTCTCTCTCTGTCCAAACTAAATACCACGGTCACACCTTCGAGGCAGACAACAGACGATATAAAACATTGTGGTACCCCTGAATAGCCGAAATGTTTGGAGTCGGCTTGGAAGTATTCATTTATTTATCTATTTATGCACGTTCACAATGTCACAATTCATTAGAGTTAACATCACATGAGAAAGAATGTAACAAATCATTTTCAATTTTACAATCCATTTGAATTGACTTCACTTGAAAACGAATATAACAACGTTTTATCAAAGACAAGTTGCAACTATTATCAGTTTAAAGAATGAACACACAAAGGTGATGAAACATAAGCAAAGAGAGCTTAAATCGTTATAACACCTTTCAAATATATTATACAATTATGACAAATAAAGTTCCCAAAGGGTTGTGAACTATTTACACTATTTACAAAGAACAAGAACAAAAAGAACAAAAAAAGAAAAACGGAAGTATATTGTTAAGTCTAGTAAAAAATGTATGTTCGATATAATGAAAACTGATATATAGATTATTTTGTAAGTGATATCTTACATCTGTGAAATGATAACACATTTGAGTGCTCTTTTAAAGGAGTTTGGTGATTTTATATTTCGAATATTGTTAGGTAGAGATTTCCTTACATCTGGGCCCCTATGTCTGATTGATTTCGGTATGACTGAGGTATAACCTATACACCAGCGCCGGCGATACATGTTAGATTTTCTAAATGATAATTGATGATTGGGTTTTATTTACCATGCAAGGGTAACTACCTTCAGTAGTAATGCTGCTCTTCTTGTAGGCCATGTATTAGTATTACACCATTATTGAAAGGTAGGTCTGTACCCATTTTACTCGACTCAACGTCGGATTTTTCTTTCTTTTCTTTTTTTAAAGAGAAATTTCATCCAATATCTGTATCTCTTATTTTCCTATTTCCTATTCCTTTAGAGTGAATAAAATTACATATTACTAAATAATGAATGAACATTATTACTGAAAAATAAATAGTGTTATAAATGAGGGAAAGAAAAAAAATAATACATGAAATCGAACACTGAGTTGTAACATGTATTAATTTTGTTCCGCTAGCCAGGCGCGGATCAAGGATTTCTTAGGGGGGGGGGGCCAAATTTGAAATTATGCGAGCCAAATATTGGTACGTAATGGTAACCAGCATTGACGTAATGGGGGATGCAGGGAGGGGCGATTTTCCCCCTCCCTCCTCCGCAAAGCGCCGAAGCTTTTACGTTTCATTAAATCGTAGAGAAAAAAGATGATTCGTTGTACCGTTCTCGACTTTTAATCCTCGTCTGAATTCAGTTCCCCCCCCCCCCCCTCCCGCGCGAATCGTGGAAGCTTTGTAATCTCAATTATTAGAGAAAAAAGACGATTCGTTGTACCGTTCTCGAAAATAATCCTCGTCTGAATACAGTTTTCCCCCTCCTGCGCGAAGCGCGGAAGTTTTTACGTTTCATTAAATCATTAAAGAAAGAAGACGATTCGTTGTACCGTTCTCGACTCTTAATCCTCGTCTGAATTCAGTTCCCCCCCCCCCCCCCAATTATAACCGGAAGCTTTTACGTTTCATTAAATCATAGAGAAAGAAGACGATTCGTTGTACCGTTCTCGACTCTTAATCCTTGTCTCAATTCAGTCCCCCCCCCCCTCCCGGCTCCCCCTCCTGCGCGAAGCGCGGAAGTTGTGACGTTTCATTAATGATTATTAGAGAAAGAAGACGATTCGTTGTACCGTTCTCGACTCTTAATCCTTGTCTGAATTTCAAAAATGTTTTTTGTCTGCTCCTTTTTCTTCCTACGTCCTCTTCCTTTTCTCTCCTCTCTTTTTTGGGCCGGCGTTTTTTTTTTTTCGGGGGGCCGCCCCCTGGCTACGCGCCTGCGGTCAGATAAACATATTTTGATACCTTGTCCGCCCCCGAAAACTCAGGGATTTAAGGCAATAAATTACGGTCAGATAAGCATCCAGGGGCCCGCCTTAGGGCCCCTGGTGGGGTCGAGGGTGCGGAGCCCCCGGAAGCTCAGGGGTTTTAGGCATTTTATTACGGTCAGATGAGCATATTTTTTATACCTTATTTGTGACACTGGCAGGACACTGATTGGCGTGAGGTCCAGCGGGCGGAGCCCCCAGAAGCCCAGGGGTTTTAGGCATTAAATTATCGTCAGATTAGCATCCAGGGGTCCGCCTTAGGGCCCTAGGCGGGGCCCAGGGGGCAGAGCCCCCGGAAGCTCAGGGGGTTTAGGCGTTTAATTACGGTTAGATGAGCATTTTTTGATACCTTATTTTGTTTTGACACTGGCAGTTAACTATTTTTTCCTTCTTGCTCTCTTTCTTTCTATTTCTCTTTAATATACTTTTTCAAAAAAATGGAGGGGGGGGGGGGAGGAAGCTCGAGGCTCCCGATCCCCGCTGTTCCACAGGCCCTGACATGTAGGCATCTCAAGGAGCATATTTCTTGCCTGGCTGTAAATTTAGGAATTTGTCAATTTACAACAAACGCATTAAAAAGTATAATTTACTAAAAATGTCATTTCAGCATTATGTGTAAACCACCGTTATGGAATCAGAAATAAACCACGTGTGAATTTTATTTCCCCCAAACCCCCTCCCCGATCAGTACGCCAGTGCCCCCCCCCCCCCGATCTACACTTTGTTGGCAACTGATTTCCCCTACCTTTTTTCTTTCTCTTTTTTTTCTTTCTCTTTCTCTCCTCTTTCCCTTTCCCTTCCCTTCCTTCTCTCTCTTTTAGGTTTGCTGGGGGGGGGGGGGCAAGGTCCTTTCGGCCCCTACCCTGCTCCACACGTTGCTGATCTATCTCCCCTTCTTTTCACCCTTTTTTTCTTTTTCCTCTGTTTTGGTCCCTTTTAGCTCTCCTTTTCCTTCCTTCTCTCTTTTTTTTTAGCGGGGGCGGGGGGAGGCAAGGGCCTTTTGCCCCACCCCATCTTGATCTGCAACTTGTTGGCGGGAAAATTGCAACTGATATCCCCCTTCTTTTCTTTTCTTCTTCCTCAATTTTCCTTCCCTTTATCTCCTCTTTTCCTTTTTTCTATCCATTTCCTTCCTTCTCTCTTATCTTTTTTTATTGGGGGAGGCAAGGCCCCTTCACCCCCCCCCCCTCGATCTCCTTCTTCCCCCTTTTATTTTCTTCTTCTTATTTCTTTCCCTTTCTCTCCTCTTTCCCTTTTCCTCTCTCTCTCTCTCTCTCTCTCTCTCTCTTTTTTGCGGAGGGGGGGGGCAAGGTCCGCTCGCCCCCCCCTGGATCTGCGCTTTCATCTACCTTATATCTACTAACGTTATACCCTAATAATGGATCTAGAAGATTGCTTGACCTGGTCTGAGTATCTGGTAAACTTTTTTTTCTCAATTACTTGGTCTAACCGTGAAAACCGTCTAATTTTACTTTAGATTTTCTAACAGTAACAGTTACGACCTCAAATAGGCCTAAGGCCAAGGGCTGTACTCTACAGTTTTAACGTTAGACTTAACTTAAACTGTTGTTTCTCTGTGATACAAGTGGGAAAGGAACACTTTTTTTCAACAACAAAAAAAACTCTTTCCCCCTTTTTTCCTTCTTTTTTTCCCAGGGAGGAGGGGGCCGGGCCCCCGGCCCCCTGGATCCGCCACTGCCGCTAGCGTGTTCTGAAGGGAGCAAGGGGCAGTTTGTACCCCGGCTAAATTTGTAATTAAGAAGAAAAAAAAACTGACTTTTCAGTTCAGAAAGAAAACTATTGCGAAGTGAATAATCATCCAGTTGATTTTAAACCTCGTAAGTTATTAGAATTGTTCTTTCTTACTTTTTCTAATCGGGTCGCTTTGCAGGCCTCGCAATAGGATGATGCTAAATACAGGTTATAAAACCAAACTTTAATGATGAGAAAAGGAAATGTGAGTCTACGTGTCTCCGAACGGGTGCCGTTTAATAGAGGAAATCCATCTGAAATTTCGTCAAAATTGCATGCGTTGTAAAATTTATGAATAATAAATATGTCCTTAATTTGCAATTTATACGAGTAAATATATCAAAAAAATGCTCGCTCCTTCCGCTTGCTCGCAAATAACTGCTATAGTAGTAAGGAATTGTGCCAACAATATATTAATATAAATTTGATAGAATTCACCATAAAGAACTAGATGGGATAAGAGCAACCCCCCCCCCCCCCCTCGAATCGCCCACGAGAATATTGTGCACAGAAAAGCTATTTCCCTTTCACGAATCGTCTTACTCTCTGGTGTTTTGCCGCCCTATTACTTCATATCAGGGGCGTAGGCAGGATTCATTTCGAGGGGGGGGGGGGGTTAAATTTGAAATCGCGCAGAAAATTTCGCAACGACTCAGCCAACCGCTGAATAAGCTCGAGAGTTTATTTCCAGTGGGCCGCCAGTGGGGTAACCGGAAATATAGTCCGGTCAATATTTATGGAAAAAATACCCCAACCCTGTATACAGTGCGTCCCAGAAAAAACGAAACCGAGAATTATTGATGTTTAATCATCACGATTATAATTAATTAATGACACATATTTGTAAAGCTTATAGATATTGATCCTCCTCTTTCATTTGATGCAACTCATATTATGCATATTTCACGCATGAGTGCTTAAAAACAATTTGAAGAGAGGGTACCAAAAATTCATTTGGCGAACGGTATATGAATTTCAAAGAGAAAATCACATTTCTACAAAGTTCATTTTCTGCCCTTTCATAATTATGACACCTCAATCAGGAAAAATGATCCAGGAATAACAAAGTTCTATTTGTTTAAAATATTGCTAGCATTTTCATAATTTGATTAAACGAATTCCTTTTCACTGGCTGCCTGTTGTAGCAACAAACAGAGTTGACAAAAGACTTGACCCCACTTCGTTGACGACCAGCCATGCACAAAGAAGACGAAAGACTTCATGCATGAAAATGAAAGTGGATCGAGGATCAAAGCTTTACAAATATATAACATTAATGAGCTGCAAAGGGTACATGAGCATTTGTCTACATCAATAACCCCATTCTTGTAATGGCCATAATTAAACTGATTGAATCTATGCGCAGCACAAAACGTACGACCATTCGGTGAAAGGGTCTGAAAATCAGACTATATACTTTAGTGATTGCAATCACTACAGTCGATTCGACAACTAATAGTCGTTATTTTCCCACTTTCAAGCCCTTTCGTTGCCGTTGGAATTTAACCTTATCATTTTTTTGGCCTGCAAATGGGACTAAGTAGTTTACCTTTAACATTACTATTTTCTTTTTCATCCAAAGTCCTCGCCGATGGTCGCAAATATTTATCACTATCACCGGGTGCTCATTTTACTTTTTAGTGGATTTTTCCACAAGTTCTTTTCCAATGTGCAACATTACAAACTGACGGGTTTTAATCCCTTTTTAATCAAAAAAAGAGGCTTGAGTACAATAAGAGGTACAAGAAAGCTTGCAACGTTTAAAAAAATAGAGGAAAAGCAAACAGCTGAAACTACTAAGTAGGTATGGTATTTGAAAGTGTAAATTAGTCATGCAAATGGATACGGCAAAACCTTATCCATGGCTTGCGTTTTGAAATGAAGTCCCTATAACAATATTCAAATACCATTTTCTGTATGGGTTTAGACGCTTCAGATCAGCCGCACACCCTCGTCCAAACCAAATCTAAGTGAAAGAACATGTTATCATTGAATGATGGAATTGTGATTCCTGCTTTTCATTGTCGCCTATCTTCGCTCCAGTGAACTCGACGATAATAAAAAGTCCACGGGTCCACCTTTTCCCCGTATAATATACTTGCTGTTTGTCTACGCGTATATAATTATGAACACGGTGCTTGTATAGTGTCGCGTTGGTATATGTATATGCGTGTATACCAGTATTGAACTTTTGGTTCGCTCTCTACATTTTGCAACGTGGCTTCCGAAATGGCGACACAAACGAACTACAGATCACTGAGCTTGATGTGCATTTCTTTACTCATCATTTCTTATTTTGCTTCAAAATGCTGGGTTTTGACCAAGGATAACAACTTTCTAGTACAGCATCTTGATACCAGGGAGATAGAGAATGAAAACGTCCAGAGAGAGATGGACGACATGAAAACCCAGCTCGAAGAAGCGAAAAAGCAACTAGAGCAGACGAAAAAGGAGAAGGAGGCGAATACAAAAGAGTTGGCGGATGCGATAAAAGAGAAGGTCAAGTTAGACGATGAAAGAAAGAAGGCGATTGCTGCTGGAGATAAACTAAAGGTAAGTCTATATTCTGCCCTGTCACTAATCCAATGCAGCCAAGGTATTTTGCCAGAGTAATTACTGTTGCGTACGTGCTGTAATGACGTTTCCAGGTCTAAGTCATTTTTATCTAAATGTATTGCACCAAAGGACTTAAATTGATACTATATATAGAACATGTAAATTATACATGATATGATATAAAATGTATTGAAATCATTGGGGTTATCAAAATTCAAACGGGATTGTAATGAGCTTCATTATTTTATATTAATAACGTTTCGGATCACGTAGTACATTGCACAGTCTTATATAGCGCTAAGGGCTTGGTGGTAATGTTTTTATGATATTTATACCACCAAGCCCTTAAGGCTATAGCACAGTCACAATTATAGATAAATTATTGATTTAAACAGCTGTATAGTAAATCTTGCTTTATGTATGATTTTTAAATGATGTAGCCACTTATACTCCTTTTTCTTCTTCCATTGGAGTACATCACTCTAATTCCAGTGTATTGTCGTATCTAATGATTATAACAAAATTATTTGCACCACGTAAAACGGGTACTGACCGTGTCTGTACTGTCTAATCCCAGTTATGGACAAGGCACATGTTCACTTATCAAATATCAAACAAGTGGCGATAACTCAGGAGATATTTGCGCTACCATGCTAAGCTAGTATCAGGCAAAAGGGCATGACACGTTCATTAATAACTGATGCGCATACCAATACGATTCACAAGTACTGGCATTTTATGCACGGTTTCCTTTTTGTATAACTCTGTAATAAATTATGATGAAAGGAAAAAAACATCCGTTACACACATCTTGCCATGTCCGTTATGCTACAGTTTAGCTTGATATGACAAGGAAATGTGTAATATCAGTTTTAAAACATGTATCTATATGTTTTGAGTGTCATAATTTGAGTGTCATCAAAATATTATCAAAAACTAGAGA